>NW_027397094.1:8869178-9163539 GCF_003265705.2 Callorhinus ursinus | reverse complement strand
ACATAAGGCTCCATCCCAGGACCCTGAGATCATGACCTGAGCTGAAATCAAGAGTTGGATGCTTGACCAGCTGAACCACCCAAGAAGGTATTTTTAATAAACTTAACTTGGTAGCCAGCAGGAAAACATCTAGCAAAGGGATGGGAAAAATAAAATACATTTTACAATGCAGAATATATGAGGGAAGGTGTTCAGAACGAACATAATACATAAAATATTTGATCTTGTTTTCCTAAATTTTATTGCCTTTTCAAGTTGAATATTTATATTTTAGAATACTCATTCTATTAGATTTTAGAAATAAAATCATTAATTGATTAATATACCGTATATTTTGAAATAAAAGAAAATGTAAAATCTAAACACACTATTCCTATACCTTTTTTGTTGTTATACAACATTCTTGCTTCAGTATAGTTTCCATAAAATATTATGCCCATCCTTTAAAAAATGGTGTTTATCCACTCCCCATCACTATGTAACACAAACCGATCCCCACATGTTAAAATTCAAATACATCACATTCTACCCTGATTTAGGCCACATGAAGGAAAGAAAATTCACATGTTAAAATAATTGTGAATACATGTGTTTGAATTATTTTTAACCTGGGTTTGGATTTCATAAATGTAGCAGAAATCACAGGCCATTTATAGAAGCTAATTATAATCTGTTTCTTTAAAAAGTTTATGTAGTTTTACTATTAGACAACAGTACTCTCATTACCCATCCATGAATATCTACAGCAATAAGTGACTGATGGTATTTCCAGGGGGTCGATACTAAAGTCAGAAAAAGACCTCAGGAATTCTAGAAATTAATTGCTTCATTAAGCCCAGATTTTAAAGGTGGTTTCCTATTTTAAGAGTCTCTGCCAGAAGAACCACTGAGCTGCTAAATATGTTCCAATATTTCTACTACTAATTTCCACTGTAGCCAGGATATTTCACGGAGGTAAGTTCACCGTAATAACGTAGGATCAATCAGAGTCCAGTGCCTGATGCCAGCAAACAAAGAATTAATGGATGTATCAGATTACCCAAAGGGAGTGTAAATTGTAGCAAAACTCTAGATAAATATCTGACAGTTGTTTTAAAAAGAAAGCCATTCCTATTCCAGAAAGCAGGGAAAATTAAAAAGATGAAACAGATTCTTTCTGTATTTAGGCTTGCTTCTAATTAAATGATGCGGGGTAGTGTTGATAAAAGAGACCAAGAGGCTGGAGAATCAGCTCGAAAGCCTGAAAACTTCAAGCTCAGGTTGCTGTCATGAAGATAATTTAACTTCTCCATTTTATTTCAGCATTACTTCTGCAAAATGAGAAAGAGAAAATCTAATTTTAACTAGTGATCTTTTATTCCTGCCTTACAATGTTTATCAATATGAAACTATAGCTAATTCAGAATAATAAATGGAGATGGGTTTGTTGCTATCCCACGTGTTGTAGCCAAAGCTAAGCTAAAATGCCTACTTTGGGATTAATTAATGTGGTTTCATCTAAATGTATGCAAATGTCTACAATAGCATCCATGTTCTTAGGTTAAATGTCAAAAGTACATCTTCGTAAAATTTTGCACAAAATTTTTGTGCAGACACGTTATGTCATGTTATAAGCAAGATGTTGCTCACTTATACTTCCAAATAATATACACAGATATATTCCAAAAGAAAAGAACAAGTTTAGCCATTAAAAACAGAAGGATGCACATAGGTATAAATTATACCTTGCATTAGACAAGACACTCATTTTGTGCATTCTACTAGATATTCTGAGATACTGCAAAGATTCTGAAGCAGTTAAAGTATGATTACTCTCATGAGCCAATCTGTGTCAGTTCAAAAGCTGGATTTAGATGTTTAAGAGATTCACTGGGGGGGAGTTGCCTGTGAAGGCTAAGTCAGGAGGAAGTGGGACTAGGTGGGGAGAGCTTTCGAACCACAGTACTGGTCTGGCATTTCTGACGGGAGCAGGGAAGGAATGTCAGGATGCGGGAACCTCAGATGATGTTGGGGTTCAGAGAAAGTCTCCGAGCCTAAGTGTTGGGCCTGAATAGCTGACTCTGGTAGCCCACCATTGCTTGACTACTGGCTTGGATCCGCAGGAGTGGGGTGGTAGGGGCTAGGCCTGGCAGAAGGGCACGTGGCCTGCTGGAAACACCACAGTGGACCAGAAAGTACAGCAACTAGAATCTGCCAGGGAACGACCCTCCCCAAAGCTAGTTCCATTGAAGGGAGCTCAGAGCAGAGTGCTGGGGCCATCTTGTTGACGACCAGGGAAAAAGTAAAATTTCACCTTTACACACAAGGAGCACTTGGAAGTTTATCTACCTCTAACTGGATTTTTATCTATTTATAGGTGTACCTCTTCACATTGTGGTTTGATTTCTTAGCTTCAGCCCTCCTGCTTCTGAAGACTGGCAGTAGGTTAAACAGCTTGCTCCCGTTATCCCACAGAAGGGTCACCTTGTTGCATCTTTGGTGTTTGTGCCATGCTTTCCCAGTTCAAACCAGAGGGTCTTCTGGGTCTATATTCAGCTGTCCACCTGACTTTCTTTGTCTGATCATAGGCAGGTTACTTCACTTATTTTTTTAAAGATTTTATTTATTTGCCAGAGAAAGACACAACGAAAGAGGGAACACAAGCAGGGGGGGTGGGAGACGGAGCAGCAGGCTTTCCAAGGAGCCTGATGTGGGACTCGATCCCAGGATTCCAGGATCATGACCTGAGCTGAAGGCAGACGCTCAATAACTGAGCCACCCAGGCGCCCAGTTGCTTCACTTTTTAAGCCGCACTTTTCTTCACTGTAAACTGGGAAGAAGAATATAAAGTATTGAAAGTAAGGATTTAATGACAGAACACATATGAGCCTCCTAATATGATGCTTGGCTTATGTTAAGCACCTGAAAACATTAGAGATTTTTATTGTGACTCCAATTTTCGACTATCCTTCTGTTATCTATACATTTCATAGTCTTATCCAGAAATATCTGGGTTGCTATATATATTGCTTCCACTTGAGCTGACAAGCTTTGTTTTGAAAGCTCCAATTGTGTCCTTCGGTGTAATGTAAAATATAGAATAAATGATGTCAGAGACCTATAAAATACCAAATCGGGATCTTGTCTAGTGCTGTGGATTTTAAATGTGATGTTTTGCCTATTGGCGAGCAAAATCAGAGTTCCGCGATGAGTACTATGATTTCATACTTCTGAGGAACAAAAATATATGTCAACGGCTGTGAGGCTTATAGATAAAAGGAAGCACCCTACTTGTCTGGACAGAGGGGAACACACCTGCAGCTCAGAGGTGCTCGGTTTACTAATCAAGAAATGAGGGGCGCCTGGGTGGCTCGGTCTGTTAAGCGTCTGCCTTCGGCTCAGGTCAGGATCGCAGGGTCCTCGGATCGAGTCCTGCATCTGGCTCCTTGTTCAGCGGGGAGTCTGCTTCTCCCTCTCCCACTCCCACTGCTTGTGCTCTCTCTCTTTCTCTTTCTGACAAATCAATAAATAAAATCTTTAAGAAAAAGAAATGATACAGTTCTTCTTATATTTGTTGCTTTGTGAAAAATGCTCACCACAAAAGTAACTGCTTGAGAGTGCCCTTGACAGATAAAAGTAAAATAGTTTGAGAAAGAGATTCTAAAGAGTGGGATTGAATACAGCAGCTTCTCGTGTGGACCCAAACCAAGTGACTTGTGAAACTGTTTTATCACTTGCCCCTGCCAGTGACAGAAATTGCTCCTCATTTGAAAGTATAAATTTGTGGGTGTCAATTAAATTTCAGTTATGCTGCCCATGTGTGTTGTCCAGGAAATTATATACTACAGTGGTAGTTGAATATTAGGACCTCAAAAACAAACCTGTTCTCAGGAAGCTTGCATTATAGTCGGGAGAAGAAACAAAAAAAAGAATACAAAATATAAAATAAGAAACTATATAAGGAAAGAGGGGAATATATAGTATGTTGGGTGGCAATAAATCTACGGAAAAAATAAAGCTGAGAAGAAGGCCTTGGGTTTAAGATGACAAGATTTACCATAAACTGTGACTGTTTTTCCAGGCATACTCAAGCCATTGGTCCCAAGACCCATATTTTAGAAGATGCCTGGCTGAGTATAGGGATGTGGTATGTGCCTGGGAAGCAAAGCTAAATACGTGATCCAGGCTCTATTGGTATGGTTCTAACTAATACATCAAGCCGGCAGATGAAAAGAAATATATTATTTCTTCCCATATAGGAGTCCCTATTATCTTGGTACTAACACAATAAATTTAGATACATAGTATTTAAAATTAATACAGGAACCAAAATAGATAAGGTGAAGCAGAATAATTAAACAATAAGGCATACATAATTATGTCTAAATTCTATAAGTTATCATAAATGTACAAGCCAAAAAACCCCACAGGGATTTTATTCTTGAATGTATTTTGAAGGAATTTCCAAGTTTTGCAAACCCATGATTAGACAGTGACTGTTTTTAGCTTGCATTGTTATTTTATATTATTATTTTTTTTTTTTTGCAAGGTCCTCATCTCACAGAGTAAGAAATTACTTAGTACTGTTCTGGAAATAAAAACCAAAGGCTCAAAAATTTTTAATTGTACAACCTGAAATTAATATCATATTGTGTGTCAACTCTACTTCAATAAAATAAATCAATAAAATAAGACCCTGTGGGTAATCTGCAGGTGGGAAGAAGAATCGGGAGAAGTACCATCAGGGGGCAGTTCTTCTGGCTACTTGGTACTTTGGATACATGGGTCTTATTTATACCCTTTAGGCAGAAATGGTGTATTATGTTGAACAGAGCTGTCAGGAGTTTCTTTAAAAGAATTGTTTTTCGCGGCAGTTAGGTGTCTTTCCCCCCACAGTTAGCCGCTCCTTCCCAGCTAGGTGTCAGGGTTTCAGGGTTTCCTGTAACACAAGGAAGCTTTAGCTGGGATTTTGTAATGTTGGCCAGAGGCTAGAGGTGGGGTGAAAGTATTTCTAACAAAGCAGGATGAAATTTGTCATCTGGAGTCTGGGGTCTTTCTCCCACCACAAATGTAAAAGAAAAATCAGGTAATTTTTATGTTTTTATTTAAAATTTTTAAAAACAAAGGTCCATTCATTTACTTTTGTGGGGGAAAGGCAGAGAGACTCCTCAAGCAGACTCCCTGCTGAGTGCTGAGCAGCCCCCCTTGGGCTCCATCCCAGGGCCTGGAGATCATGACCTGAGTCAAAACCAAGAGTCAGATGGTTAACTGACTAAGCCACCCAGGCACCCCAAAATCAAGTATTTTTATTTTTAAATTTATTTTTTTGGTTGGATTGTGTTTAACTTCATTATTTTTTAAAATTTTATTTTATTTAAATTGAATTAATTAACATATAGTGTATTATTAGTTTCAGAAGCAGAGGTCAGTGATTTATCAGGTGCATATAACACCCAGTGTTCATTACATCATGTAACCTCCTTAATGCCCATCACCCAGTTACCACATCCCCCCACCCACCTCTCCTCCAGCAACCCTGTTTGTTCCCTGTAGTTAAGAGTCTCTTGTGGTTTGTTTCCCTCTCTGATTTCATCTTATTTCATATTTCCCTTCTTTCTCCTATGATCCTCTGTTTTGTTTCTTAAAGTCCACATATGAGTGAAATCATATGATAATTGTCTTTCTCTGATTCACTTATTTCTCTTAGCATAATACCCTCTAGTTCCATCTACATTGTTGCAAATGGTTAAGATTTCAAATTTTTGATGGCTGAGTAATATTCCAATGTGTGTGTGTGTGTGTGTGTGTGTGTGTGTGTGTGTGTGTGTGTATCTTCTTTATCCATTCATCTGTGGATGGACATCTGGGCTCTTTCCATATTTTGCCTTTTGTGGACATTGCTTCTATAAAAACCGGGGTGCAGGTGCCCCTTCCGATCACTAGGTTTGTACCCTTTGGGTAAATATCTAGTACTACAATTGCTGTGTCCTAGGGTAGCTCTATTTTTAACTTTTTGAGGAACCTCCATACCAATCAAGGACTTAAAAAAAAATAACTGTTCAACCTCGTTATTTGGACCTACACAAGGGGAGTCTTGTGGACCATGTGGCTGAGATCCCTGGTGCAGGGATGGACTTGCTGGGGATGGGGCACCTTTCTAGAAGGAGGAAAGACTTTTGTCCAATATCTGGTTTTACTTAGCCTAACTGACGGTCTGTAACATGTCAGCAAATCAGATGCAGGACAGGAGTTTCTTGCAAGTGGGTAGAGCCTTAAAAAAGAGCGTCTTTTGAGTGGGCTAAAGCTTATTAGAAGAGAATGTAATGGGCCTCGAGGAACAGAAAGTATTAATTTTCTTCCCCGTTTCCTCAAGTACCTTAATTTTTTTTTTTATTATGTGAGTTGACTCTTTTCTACTTCCATTCTATTCCATGGGATAGTCATAATTAAAACCAAGAAAGAAATAAAACTTACCAAGAAAGAAATAAAACTTACCAAGAAAACAATCATATTATTAATTATAATATATAATTTAATATTACATATTAAATGTAAACAATCTAAATGAAACATTTCCCTGCATTTTTCTATTTACTCAGACTACAATATAATATGGATGAAAATATATTGTATGTGTTTGTAAGAGTCTATTTAATCCTCTTAGTTTTTTCTACACCCTGTGTACAGGAATCTTTCCCCAGAATGTAGTGTTGTTTTTTTTTATAGTTCATTTATTTTCCAGGTTCTTCTTGTCCTTATGATTCTTATTCTATCTGAAGCACTGGATTTTTAGAGGGACATTATAGGGATGAAATTGAATGAATTCTATTGAATGTTGTAAATTTTCAATTAAAATTCTACCCAAATGGAAAAAACGTACTTTAATGCATAAATTTTATTTCAGGTCTGGATGTTTCTCCAGCAGCTTGTAAGAATGTGTCAGGAGCAAGTGCTGGGGAAGAACAGGAAGGTCAGACAAACACAAAAGGGGTCAGGGAAGAAGTGGGTCCGGCTCTGAGTTTTCTCCTCTGGTCTGTCTTGGGCATGGGCATGATTTTTCAGTCATAGCTGAAGTGGTGAAGCTCCAGAGTATGAAGAAGAGAGCTCTCTCTGCCTTTTATCAGCCCGAACCTGCCATCCTTGGTCAAAGCCAGCGAAACCTCTTTGTATTATGGGATGGATTTCCTACCAAACTCCATTCAAAAGTCATTTGTAACCGGTGAAACTAGCGGTTGATTTCAACTCAGCGTTGCATCTTAGATGGTCTTTTCTCTTCTTCCTTATTGCTTTGGGCAATTCTCGGTTTTTATATATTATTTATCCTTCCATTTAAGGAAAATATCCTCTCTTATTCTATATTCCTTTACATCAAGAAAAAAAATTCTACACAACTCCCCCCAAAAGATTGAAGGTGATTTTCAAAAATACTTGGGCTACACAACAATAAAATTAAATGAAGTAGTGATAGAAAAAAATTAGCTAACTAGCAGTAAGTTAACATCAATTCAGGTGTACTTAAAAGTTTTGGGAAACAAATAGGCTTGTAGTCTCCCAGCAGTCAACACAAAAGGAAAATAAAAAATAACATAATGTTCTTTGGGTTAAAAAAGACTCATAGCAAGAGTGTAGTGTTCCCCGTGCTTCGGAGAGGACTTTCATAGTTCCTCAGGCAGAGACATCATGTGACGTGATGAGTAACATCTGTGATACTGATATAGTAAATACGAAAATGAAGTTCATTGGGCTGTTTGTTAACACGGCCTTCACTGAGGTCTGTGGCATAGTATCTAAGGAAACTCCAGCCAAAACACTTCTGCTAAGGGCCAATATGATGTGGTCTTTGTGTGTTGATTATTTGATTATTTTGGCTTGATTATTATGGCTTGATTCAAAGATAAAATTTTGATCATTTTCTTGATTATTTTGGCTTGATTCAAAGATAAAATTTAATATGTAATTTTTTTAAGTAGGCTCCACGCCCAGCATGGAGCCCAATGCGGGGCTTGAACTCAGGACTGTGAGATCTGAGCTGAGATCAAGAGTCAGACACTTAAACAACTGAGCCCCCCCAGGCACCCCCAAATTTAATACATTTATAGAGAAGAAAGTTTAAGATTGTATTCTTTGACAAATATTTTAAGTCTAGATATGATGTGCCAACCAAGGACAGACTTATGTGGGTTATAGGTTCTGATCAAGTTTATTTTTTAAATTAAATGTTTATTTTTCCTTTACTGTAGCATGAAAGCATTATAATTTAGGAACTGTGTATAACTTCTTCTGAGAGGACATATGAACTGATGCATTCTTTGTTAAATATACACAGATGATACGGTGTTTGAATCTCGTGCCATCTCAGGGAGAAATAATTTAAAGGTGACAAAATTTGCAACAGCTGATATTATTTGTTTGTTTATTTGTTTTTAAATCAGATTGCACTGTGGCAGGATTGGCTTTCTATATCTTGTCATAATTTCTTTACATTTATGTTCCTTTTGCTCTGTGTATGCTTAATGCAGATTCTATACAAGCAAACCTTAGAGAATGTGCTTTTTCCATAAACACACAAAAAATAATATAATTCTTTTGACAGAATGAGCTCTTTGGGTGGTTATTTCTGGTTGATTTGCAGTGTGGTTCCATCCAGGACACACAAACATATGCCCTTTTCCCTGGAAGGTAACGAATACCATTTTCGCGAACCCCCTGTCCCCCTATCCGCTCCCCACTGCTACTGGGACCCCTCATATCCCATATCCTCCTGTCTCCTCTGGGAGGAGGGGGGGATGGGCTACACCCTGATTTCGTTTTCTTCACCATCTTGCTTCCTACAAGCTCTTTCTCCTTCACATTCTTGATAACCTCCTATTTTCAAAAGTAAATAAATAAAGTCACAGGAAAACAACCTTCTGTCGAGCCTGCCCTTCGGCTTCTCTATCCTCAGGTAATACCACTTTGTTTCACAGATGAGTAGAAATTTTAAATTTTTTAATTATGTTTGATTTAGTTATGTGTTGAATTTCAGTTTTCTGCATGAATTTAAACAAGTAAATAATTGTGATTTTTTTTCCTCATACATAAAATGCATGAATGCTGAATTTGCTTCAGGTGGCCAATGTGGGGACTCATAGGGTTGTTTACTAAATTTGAGAATGGAGGGGCATTCATTTTATTTTCTTCAACTTATGGGAGCAGGAGGGTTTACAGTTTGTTATATCACTGGGTAAATAATGTACATTGGGTAATATCGGGCTAGTCATATTAACAAGAAGCAGTTTCTGTTACCCAAAGTTGATCTGTTTCAAAAGTTGTGATTCGGAAAGTCCATAGTCATCAAAGGAAAAAAAGGAAGAACTTTTCTCTACTTATGTTCTTGTGCCAGATCATAAATGCTTTTGTTTGGTTTTGTTTTTATAATGTAATGCATCGCAGGGATATAAAAAAACAGTCAGCATTTCATTTTGTACATTCACACTTTTACAGCTGCTTGCAGGGTGTGTGTAAAAATAACTTGACTACAAGTTCACTTTTCTGGCAGATTAAGAGAGCAAAATAGATGATTGATGTTAAACTACTCACAAATGCTCTAATAGAGATCATTTTAAAATATGTAAATTAGTTTTAGATTAACTTTATGTACATATAGTGTGTTTGACACTAAAAATGATCTTGGGAGCTTTTGAATTTATATCTCAAGTTTAGTTGACAGCTATTTCTTGGTAGTTATATTTTACTAGCACTGGGTTTTAAAATTCCACACTGTGGAAAAAAAAAACTTACTCTTTTGAGACATTTTATGGAATCAGCTTTAGACAGTCAGTGTTATGTTTATTCTCCTTCAGGTTGACAAAATTAATTTTCTGATCAGCAGTCAGCAAATATATGATGAGAGGAATAGAGAATAACGTGTGAGTCTTGATTCCTAGAAAAAGCAGTTCATTTTTCTGCAGATAAAATACATAACTACATTTTCTATTATTCCTGGCTACGTATAATGACTTCAATAGCGTTGAGCAACATAGATTACGACGTGGGGAGTATCCTACACCTGCCCTGTAGCGGGTGTAGTGATGAGATGACATCATATCAGTCCTGGCACAGAATCTGGTATATAAAGAGGACAGTAAGTCATCAGTACACGAATAAACCAAGAGATAAGCCACAGCTGACTGTGTTTGAATTGCCATTTTGCAGGACATTATTTTCAAACCAAAGTCAGAACTTGTTTCCACATATGGTCTAATTTTCATCACTTCTGGTGAGTTCTGAAAGGGCGTGCCCTGAAAGGCTTTCATGACAACGTCCATTTGGATCCTCCTGACTCCTACTTGCTTGTTCCTTTGCTCTCTTCCTGGCACTGTGCTTCCATGCTCCGCGCTTCCAAATTAGCTCTGGAGCTGAGCTTTCTGAATCTGTCACCGCCACATTCATCTGTCTTAACTGTTACTCCCACCACGCTGCTTCTCAGCAAATGTAAGTTTAGCTGTTACCTATCTGCTCTTACGGTTAGCATCTCAAGACCCATGTATCTCGCTTCCCCGCTTCTCATTGGCATGCCTTCTCTGCTTCCCTCTGGCTTATCTTCCTCCTGTGCTGGACTTGACCTCCCATCCCTGGGAACTCATTCCTGGGTCACTTTCTGCAAGAGCCTTTCTCCCTTTGGAATGTGCTCTTTATTCATCCCCGAAGCTGTGTGACACTTTACTCTCATAGTATAAGCCTACTTGCCCTTTGGGTTTGTTTCTGGCTGCAATGGATTAAAGATGACTGCAGATAATTCCACATGTAATGTCTGTGTCCCCTGCCCTTGAACATGGGCTGGTTCTGTAATGTTCTGACCAACACAGTGTGTCAGAAGGGACACTCTGCTGGCTTCCAGTCCTGAGCCTTAAGAGATGGGCAGCTTCTACTTCTTTTCTCCTGGAGCGTTCACTCTCTACTCCCCAAGACTGCATATAAAAAATCTGATGACCCTGAGGTGGTCCCGTGTCCTTTTTTCCTTTTTTCTAAAGAAATGGCTGTAATGGGTTCCTGACTCTAACTTTTATTTTTATTTGAGACATTCCCACTGGAAACAGTGGTCTCCAGAGTACAATGTAAAAGACAATTTATTGGGGTGTAGGAAATAAATATTGTTTATGTTTTGTTGCATATTTTAAAATTTCCATTTGGTGCATCATTTCTATTTTAGCAATATATAATGTGTCATACGTGGCTGTGATTTATGTATAAATACACAGCTGTTTGAGGCATATGCATAAATATTTTAATGAAAAACACTGCACTGTTTAAAAGTTCAAAGTCCAGGAGTCTATAAAAATGAAAATCGTCCTGGACCTATGTGTGTATGTGCATACCTGTGTTTTCTAAAAGAAGAGCAGTACTTAACTTCTGATGCAGTGTTGCAAGTCCTTGAAATGAAGAATGAAGAATGCACGAATAGAGGAGTATGCCAAAGCCTCCCCTCACAGAATTCCAGAGCTACGCCTCTAATTTGATTTATCCCTCTCCAAATCAAAATCTGTTTCTCTAGGTGTCTACACATTTTTCTCCACAAATGTTTCATAATAATATCAAAGCATGTAAATGGAGACTTGATGTTTTCTAAGTTTTCTTTATTCATCCAGTGACCATTCAATACTGAACACACACGAGAAGCCAGTGTGTCTCTGCGCTCAGTGCTGCTGTTACAGAAACGGGGAAGGTGTGGCCCCCATCTCTCAGTTCACAGCCCGTTAGTGAAAGCTTATGCTCTGGACTCTCTGGAAATAGGTGAGGTAACAAAGAGAACCTCCCAGGCTTACGGGATGGCATAAAGAAAAGCAAACATCTGGAAATGGGCATAGGCAAAGTAGTTGAGCAGGATACAGATGTGCCATTGACGGTGCTTTGCTCCTCAATTTCCCTCTGGGACATTCTTGCCTGTGTTTTCCATTTATATGCGGCATCATGCTTGTCTTCTCCTCCATGGCCAAGCTAGGAGACGCGTAAGGTTAAAGATCCCCTTTGACTCTTCTGTGTCCCCACTGCCTCAAGGAAGAGCCGGGAACTCAGATTCAGGTAATGCTTAGCTGTGCTGCATAATTCCAAATCTTCCAATCTGGCTGCTGGAATATGTTTCTGAGAACAAGAAGCCTTCACTTGTAGTTTTGGTTTCATATTATGTAACATTTATTATTTGAAATTATAAATTACAACTCTATGCCAATTATTTGGGTTCATACAAATCTAATATGGACAGGAGGATGATACACCTGTACTAGACACCTGAAGAAACTGGACGCAAGCAGTTTCTATCAGCTTCTCATGGTCACTCATCTGAGTAGGTGCAGAACTGAGGCTCATGTTCTGATGGTTGGGTCTTTCTCTGTTCCTCTTCTCATCCCTCTAAAAGGTATTTAGAATCCTGGAGAAAGAGTAATGCAGTTTTTAAGGTTAATAAAGACATGTTTTATTGTTGCCCTCTTTAAATAGGTGATTAAGTATACTGAATTTTTTCTTCTGGTTATTTAGCATTTTTTTTCTTCAACGTGGCACACTTAGCAATTAAGAAAGTGACATTGTCACTTGAAGCACTACATCCCTCAGGACTTCGAACACAGACTACATGCCTTGGAAATGAATGCTTGTTTTTAAAAAAATTCTTGGTGACGAACAGGTTCCGGTGATGGGTGAATGAGTTTAAATGCCTTTAGAACTAGAGCGAGCCAACACGGACATTAAGAAAAAAGTATTTGGGGTAGATGATTGCTGTGGCATTGGATATATTATAAGCTTTACCTGTTGGCTTCATTTCAAAGTATGCAGCTTTAGTGCTAACATTGACTAGTACATGATACTTTAGCTGAGATAGTTTATTGCTTGCGTTAAAGGGAATTAGGATTAATGTCATGTTCTTCTCTTGCTGAGGGGTTGGATCACTTTTATTTTCTGTATTTCCCAGAGTGTCATCCTTAAAATAGAACTCATCATTTTCTCCACCAATGTTTCCTACCCCCTCCCAACTTTATTCCAAGAAGAAAAGATGACAAAATGTGATCATTTGTCTCCTCGGAGTCTGAGGGTGTTAAAGAGTTCTGAGTGGTAAAACAGATGGAATTATGCTAAAAAGCACATGGCCCCTTATAATTTTTTCTTTAAAAAGCTCCAAAACTTAGGCTTAGTAATGGAATAGACTTTGCTATTCTTGAGTAACATAAAGACATCTTTGCTTCTCCCTGTTCTGACTCACTGCTCTTTTGCCTGAGTGCAAAATGTCCATTTTGGATCAGTCATTGAGAAATGCTGATTTAATAGACTTCTAGAAAAGATGACCATGGTAGGTAGCTCTAATGATAAGGGAAATAAAGTATATCAGGTTATAAGATTATTACTAAGTTTTCTTCTGACTTTTGGTGACAAAGATAAGTTTTTAGCTGCTTTTGGCACTGCAGTATATTTCTACCATTACGTCAATGTTAAATATATTTTTTTCTATAAATAGTGAGTCAGTATGTACTAATTTTAAAGTATAGTTTTTCTTCTTTGGAAAATTAAATTCATTGAAGTTAATGTCTGGCGTGATGTTTTTGGCAAAATGAGAGTGATAGGTGCCAATTCCATATGACCGAAATTTGCTGTTTTAGGAGGGATTTTTGTTAGCTTCTAGAAACAGCATCAAGATCTTTATATCAGGATCTTTAAATTCTTTGCTTTAGGTGGTACACTCAGGTATTTGAAACAATGTCATTGTACTATTTAGCATTTGACATACGGAAGTTAAAAACAGGGGAACTGGACATCATTCCTATGACTTTATCTTAGAATTTAGTGCTATAATATGCTTTAAATGATTAATGTGTAATGACTATATAGTCTTATGTATAAAATACATTGAAACAGGTCTTCAGACACAGATTGCAAACAGTGAAACTTAAAACATCTACTGTGTTAAGATTAAGAAAGATATGGCCAGTCTATTCACTAACAGACCATCATTAGAAATGATATCACCTTACTAACATATTCCTACAGAAGGAAAAATTGTTCTGGGGTTATAAAAGCCCAGATTGGTAAGGGAAGACCAGAGGTTGTTAATTTCTATGAAAGGCAAGCGTAATGAAAAATATAAATTAGACTCCGAGTCAAAAGCCCTGAGTGCTAGTCTGTACTTCTCATCTATCTTACAGGGAAATCTGGGTAATTTATTCAGCATGGGTCTCAGGGTCTCTTCCCTTCAAACAAGGCTATTTTGCAGGATTTCTGTGGAGGGTCGGAGGGATACAGTGTGTTAAAGTGCTTTGCACTTTCCTGACTATTTCTACCTATGCTCTGCCTCCCTTCCTCCCATACCTTGGACGTGCGGTTTATTCTGCCCATTTATTTTATGTGTGTGTCTCTCTCTTAGACGGTAAGCTCTTTAAGGTCTCTCTCTGAATCATCTTGGCATCTCTAGTTGCTGACACACTGAATGTTCTTAGTAAATGTATGATTGAAGGAATGAACATTATTTGCATAATCATGACTATCATGTAAAAATCTTCAGCCAGGGCGTTAAATAAATGTAGCGCATGTCCTGAACACAAACTTTGAGCACTCTCTTGGATTCCTTCAATGGCCTCCTTCTTTCCAAAAGCACCACCTGTTCTCAAGACTGTGCCCACCCCTGCCCTTGTCAAGCTCCCTTAGCAGGCTGGAGTCTGAGGTGATAGCCCAGGGCTGTGGAACCCCTGCACCACACCCACGGAGCTTTTACCTGCGCCATTCAACCTGGAGGGGATTGAATAGTGTTGTCCAGATTCTAACCCCTGGTACCTGTGATTGTGACCTTATCTGGCAATAGCATCTTTGAGGATGTAATTTAGTTAAGGATCTTGAGTTGAGATCATCTCCCTATATTCATGACTGCTATTCTTATAGGAATACTTCCTTCCTCCCTTCCTTCTTTTCTTCATCACCACTGTGGAATTGCACCTCACAAAAAAAGTGTCAGTATTTTAATACTTGCTTCAGGCTCTGCTTTGTCCAAGACTTAGCTAAGAGAGTGTGTGTATTAAGTTGAAGAATTACAAGAAGGCTTTAGTTTTTACTGAACTCACTTCCTGAAAAATTCTTGGTGAAATAGAATAGTCTTAAAACAATCTTAAGGGGCAGAATTCCTGGCCTAGAATCAAATATATCATTTATATAAACAATAAGATTTCCTATACTTAGATATAAAGGCTATATGTTTTTTAATCCTTTAAATCATCCTAAGAAATGGGCATAAATCCACTACACTGATTATATGAGGTAAGTCAATGAGTCATTAATTATACTTTAAAGAATTTCAGAACAACTTACACGTTTACAACACTAAATATTTGTTAATATATCATGGTTGCTGGAATTCCTTTTTCTATCCAAGAGTGATGTCAGGAGCTCGGCTGAGGGAGAGAGAAAGCTGGGCCTGCCAAGTGTCGAAGTAGGTGGAATAATTAAAGCAACAAGCCAGGAACGAAAGAGTTAAAACTGTAATCACTTACTGAGATGGTATAAGCAACAGTCTAAAACCGGAGAAAGTGCTGAACTCCCCCATTCCATTTGCCCCCCATGAAATGGTGTACTGGTTGATGGTCAAGGGGATCAGCCCAGAAGTCTCACTGCAGAGAGAGCCCTGCTCAAAAGGCTCCTGCAGATTTATCAACCCTGGCAGGATGGGGGTGGAGGGGGAGCAAGGGAGGTAAAAGCTCATAGTGGAAAAGTACTGGGTACTGGGTGGGGGAAGGTATCTTCACATGTTTCCCCTCCTTCTCCCATAAGGAGGTCTTGTGTAGAGGCACCTGAAGAAAACCTCTTCCCAGGACCTGAGATGAAGAGACTTAGGAAAGAAGGCACCAGAGCTAGTCAAGAGCGTGACCAGCAAGGGGTTGGGGTTGGGGGGAGGGTCCTGAGTTTTGACTGTAACTCCTCTCTTTCTGTGCACACTCTCGTCTGTGCACCAGGTCTGGTGTGGAGAGGACAGCTTCCCCGCCATGACACCTGCCAGGAAAAGCCTTTGTAATTGCCTGTGGTCAGTTCTGAAGAAATTACACATAGGTTTTAACCAAAAGCCCAGTTCCTCAAGTGGTTTTGTTTTGTTGTTTCAAGTAGGAGGGATACCCCAATAAGGCGGGGAGGATAACCAAATATTCCTCAAATAGCTTCTTGGAATTCCATGCATTTATTATGCTATGTCCAACATCACTTCACAGATAGAAGGAACACAAGTGATTGTAAGCTTATGAGCCTCATGTACAAAGATAGCTTATTATATATCTCCAGTGTTGTCTTTTTTTATTTTATAGATTTTATTTTTTTTTGAGAGAGAGAGAGAGGGAGAGCACACAAGCAGGAAGGAGGGGCAGAGGGAGAGGGAGAAGCAGACTCCCTGAGCTTGATCCCAGGATCCCAAGATCATGACCTGAGCCAAAGGCAGACACCCAACCGACTGAACCACCCAGGTGCCCGCCCCTCTGCTCTTCTCCTAATGACTTCATTCCTGGCCCATCTTCTTGCAGACAACCCCAAATGTCCTTTTCTTATCTTCAGGTGTGGGTACTGAGAACTTTTCTTATCATTCATCTTATTTTGGTTCTATAATGATTTTATTTTTCTTATGGATTTGGTGCTTGTGGTAACCTAGTATTGTACATTCTGTGATTTTGCTTCCTGCTTCCTATAGCCTATCTCTATAGGAAACCCTCATTGCTAGAAACTCCTGAAAAGATTAACAGAGGTGATAGGCCATATTCATTGATAGCAGGCAAAATGCAGTATCAAAAATAGGTCAATTCTCTTCAAATGTGGGAGACTGAAGCGCCAAGATGAGACAGATTTATTTTAAAAATAAGAGCAGGTAACAGTTTCCTTTTACAGATATCAAATTAGGAACCATACTAATTAAAATATTATGGTATTGGTGAGTTATAAACAATAAACCAAGGAAATAACGAAGACCAGAAATAGCCTCACATATGAAAGAAATCTTGATATATGATAAACTGGCATTAAAAGAACAGATAATTTTTCAAAAATTGGTGCTGGAATAAATGGGTATATGTAAGGACAAAAAATAAACCAACTTAAAAGTAAATCCCAGGTCCATTAAACACTAATTTTAAAATGCGAAAATAATATAGAAGAATTTTTTCAGGAATTAAGGAAAATGCATAAATTCTTAAATCAAATGCAAAAATCATATAAGCTAAAAGAGTGAAACATTTAACTAATTGAATTTAAGCATGAGCAAAATTTTTTTAAAAATATGCAAAAGAGTGAAAAGTCACAGGTTGGGGAAATTTATCTGCAACACATTTTATCATCCATGGATGGATAATTAAACTACAATATACAGAAAATTCTTATATGCAGCAAAAAAAAGTTAATTCAATAAAAAATAGAGAAAAGATAAGAATGCGCAGTTCCCTTAAGACATGGTCCAAATGGCTGCAAAAATGTGAAGTCAACAGAGCCCCTATGAACTGTTGGTAGGTGAGGGGCTCTTGCGTAACTCAGTCAGTTGAGCCTCTGACTCTTGATTTCAGCTCAGGTCATGATATCGGGGTCTTGAGATCAAGCCCTACCTCAAGTTGTGTGCTTGGCATGGAGCCTGCTTAAGATTCTTCCTCTCCCTCTCCCTCTGTCCTACCCCTCTAGAAAGAAAGAAAGAAAGAAAGAAAGAAGAAAGAAAGAAAAAGAAAGAAAGAAAGAAAGAAAGAAAGAAAGAAAGAAAGAAAGAAAGAAAGAAAGAGAAAGAAAGAGAAGAAAGAGAAGTGTTGGTGGGTGAATATTTATATAATTAATTTAGACTATAATTTGACAACACATAGTAAAGCAGTTTTATTCCCAGATGTTGATATTTTAATGACAACATTGTTCATAATAATGAAAAATGTAAACAATTTAATGAAACTCAATAACAAAACATAAACTGTGGTATCCTAAAACAGTGGAATAACATAAATAACATAAATGAATGCACTTGTGCTCTGAAATCAACATGGATAAACGTATCCTCTAAATACATTAAGTGAAAGCAAGTCAAAAAATAAAGAGGAATTTTCAGAGGTGTACATACAGTGTTATACCATTTTTGTATTGTTAAAACACATGGATTATTTATGTATACATGTTTGTGGTAGTACCAAATTCAGTGTAGTGGTTACTCTGAAGAAAGTAACAGAGGGAAAAATGTTATCAGGGAGGGCTTCAATAGAATCACTTATGTATTTGTTTTGGAGTACCAAAGTACCAGACAAATAGATGCAGTTAAGAAAAAGTTAGGTGAAAAACAACAAAACAATTAGGAAAATGGGATGATTAAACTGCTAGGTTGACAAAATTGTAAACAGAGTGGTTAAGAAGTAATTAAGTTAGAACAAACCCATCCATGTTGTATCTGTGAAGGGTATACACAAGTAAGAATGTGACATGAAAAAAATAAGAGCTATGTTAGTACAAAAGGAGTTGTAAACATTATTAGTTATATTAATATCAACAGTGATAAGGCATGTATACATTGCGAAATGATCACCACAAACAAGCTAATGAGCATATTCATCACCTCACTTGCTACCACTTCTGTCCTTCCTTTCTTTCTCCCTTTTTGTTGTTGTTGTTGTTGTGAGAGCACTTAACTCTCTTAGCAAATTTGAAGTTTATATGTGGCATCTAACATAGTCGAACCTACAGAAGTGGAGAGTAGTGGTTAAGTTCCTGGGGCCTGGGGGAGGAAGAAATGGGAGATGTTGGTCAAGGGATACAGAGCTGGAGTTATGCAGAATCAAGTCACTTTTTAAAAGCATACTGATTACATTTTCAAATAACATGCTCATATGGGTTTTTTCTACCTTCAGATATCTTTTCAGGAGGAGTACCTCTAAACTTAAGGTAATTGGTCCCATTGTTATGCTGAGAAAATATAATATACATAGAACCAACCAATCAAAAATCTGGAAACACAGGGAAAATAGGAAAATTTCCAGGGCAGTGGAGGATATAAAGGGCTACTCAGAAGACTAGATGAGGGATTTAGGCATTGGAATAAAAATAGAAGATGAGTAGGAGTTAGACCTGCAGACCGTCCAGTGGAGAGCAATGTAGGCTTTAAAACAGTATGTGCACAGGTGCTGGGGTAAAGTACCATGGCAAACTCACAGAAGCCCACCTAATGCTGTATGACTTAAGGTCTGGTTAAAATAAGGAGAATAATAGATTAGGTTAGTCTCCTTCAGTTAAAATCCTGACTCAACTACCAATTGCCTGTATAAATTGAGCAAGTTAATCTTTCTGTGACTCAGTTTCCTACTCTAAAATTGAGGGTCATAAAGTCATGAGCATTGGAATAATAGCACTTAGATATGTGCTTGGGGAATTGCCACATAAAGTAAAGATTTAGAAAGTCGTAAGAGATGCTATTATCATCCTAACAACGAGAACAATCTATATATGCTATAAAATCATAGTTTTTAAATCCACCCAAGACCTGAGGAAGCAAAGAAACTTAAATGAACTGAAAATCCAAAAAGTGATAAAGAGAGACAGCAGCCCCCCGCCCCAGCTGATCTCAGTCTTACGGAAGCAGCAAGAGAAAGAAGAGTCTGCCGTTGTGGGGGTAAGAAGGAACCAGCTCAATTTTAATAAACTTTCAACATCTGCATGAGAGCTCATGTGGTAGTTGAGAATCCTGAGTAACTCCAGCTATAGAACGAATCTGTATCCACCATCCCTCAACTCTTTCCTGTGGGCCTTCACTGATCATATAGTGCCTTTGCAAGTACAAAGCTAAAGGCATGGCTGGAAAACTTGGGAAATCTGAGAAAATTGAGGAAAAAAAAACCCTCTTATAAAACTGTAGGCCTTTTTGAGTGCAAACCAGTGGAGGAGCAGGAAAGCTGAGAGAATCTTCTTGGAAGCACTCCAGACTTTACCATGTGCAAGTAGTGACTGTTCAAGACTTTGAAACGAGTAGGACATTCCCTTGAGGCTCTCTGGGCCGTTATTACATGCACTACAGATGCTGTGTGAAGCTGGGGCAGGATAGAAAGAGAGAGACAGAAAGAGAGCTCCCAATGGGCAGTAAACCAGGAATAGGAGAGAAGGTGAATGCCCCCGTGAAACAAAGAGCTGGCAGGGAGGTTAATAAGGCAGAGAAAGATCTTGCACAGTGTGGAAATCAGGTGTCTGGTCTGTAAACAAAACTGAATATCTAGCCTATTTCGGGTGTTAAGTTCTCAAGTCCTGTTGAAAGGGAAGTGCTGATTCTTCCCTCAGTGGTTAACTGAATGAAGATATAAAAAGCCCAAACAAAGGTCAAATTCAGATAAGACTGACTCATCCCCACACTAGCAGCCTGACAGTAGAAAAATATCTTACTACCTTCTGGAAGAATATGTTACTGGAAGAATATGTTACTACCTTTTGTCCTGATTGTTCTTTGCATATAATATTCGGCCTAAAATAAACAATGACAAAATGTTGAAGAAGCAAGAAAAGGTCGCTTAACAGTCAAGACTAGAACAGTCAATAGATACAGACCTAGAAATGCTACAGATGCTAGCATTAGTAGATAAAGAATTTAAAATGCCTGTAATAGATATTCCAAAAGATGTGGTAAAAAAGGTAGACAATATGAATCAATATGTGGAATTTTAGCACAGCAAATAGATACTTATAAAAAAAAACACAATGGAAATGAACTTGCAAAAACAGAATTTTTTTTTACAATTTTTTTAAATTTATTTATTTGACAGAGAGATAGAGAGCACTAGTAGGCAGAGCGGCAGGCAGAGGGAAAGGGAGAAGCAGGCTCTCTGCTGAGCAGGTAGCCCAATGCGGGGCTCGATCCCAGGACCCCGGGATCATGACCTGAGCCGAAGGCAGCTGCTTAACTGACTGAGCCACCCCGGCACCCCGGAACTTGCAAAATACAGGATTTGAAGACTTAATTCCATGGATTTTAACAATAGAGTTTTAATAAACTCTTTAATAAGCAAAAGAAGGAATCAGTGAATTTTAAGATAGATAAATAGAAATTATGTAAACTAAAACATAAAGAGGAAGTAAAAAGTGAAAAAAATGTAACAAAATACCTCAAAACTATGGGACCATAACAATCTTATATTAGTAGCTGAAATCCTTGTAGGAGAGGAGAAACTGATTGTGACAAAAGAAATATTTGAATAAATAATGGCCTTTCTCCCCCCCAAAATTAAAGACTGCCATCTACAAATCTAGTAAACTGAGTAAACCCAAATGGGGTGGATACAAGGAAAACCAATCTTATATGTGTTGTATTCAAAATGCGGTAACCAAAGTTATGAAAGAAACCTTAAATGCTGCCAGAATAGAAAACCAACAGAACAACGGTAAAACAGTTAAGAAAAACAGTTAACTTCTCATAAGATACAATGGAAGCCAGAGAGACAATGGAACGTTTTCAAAGCACTGAAAAAATATCTGTCAACCTAGGATTCTACATCAAAGAAAAAATATCCTTCCAACATAAGGACTAAATAAAACAGTTCAGGCAGACAAATGCTAAGATAATTTGATGACAGGCAACTTGCACTAAATGAAATACTAAAGGGAGTGATTTAGGCTGAAAGGTTTATGTTTAGGTTATGATACCAAGTGAAAGTTCGGATTTATACAAAAGAATGAAGAACAACAAAAAGGATAAGTATGTAGATAAAACAAAGGACTATTTTTGTTTACATACACATACATATATGTATTTATCTTTAAAACGTATTAACTATTTAGAGTTTATATATAGCAATACACCATGAGATTTAAGCACATGAGCAGAATCTCATAATACTATCTTATAAAAAGCTATAATTTATTGAATACATCCTGTGTGCCAGGTACCACACTTTACACATTTAAACTCAGGTTTATAGCCCTTCTTTTATAGACTAGGAAATGAAGGCTCAGATGACTGAAGTGACTTGCCTAACACTCACAGCCACTCAGTTACCAAGTGAGGATTGAGCACTTGCTCTCATACACTCCCAAATGCATGAACAAGGTTTTAACATAGTTCATATGAATAGAACACAGAAAAATAACTCAATTCTACTAATAAGAAACTAATACTAAATGGTGGTGTTTCCATTCAATGGAATATTATGCCACTATTAAAATGGGTAGTAGATCTAAATGTGCTGACCTGGAACAATATCCATGACATAATCCGAAGTGGGAAAAGTCAGGTTGAATATAGTTAAGAATAATGTATTTTCATATGTATGTATAGGTGTGCATATTTTTATGCTTTTATGCACAAACACACATCCGTATGGAAAGAGACAGACTAGCTCTTAACAATACATAAGAACTGCTAAGAGGTTCTGAGTCTTAGAAAGACTTTAGAACGTGAGGGTTAGGATTGAAAGAGATACTCACCGGGGCGCCTGGGTGGCTCAGTCATTAAGTGTCAGCCTTCGGCTCAGGTCATGATCCCAGGATGCTGGGATTGAGCCCTGCATCTGGCTCCGTGCTCCTCAGAAAGCCTGCTTCTCCCTCTCCCACTCCCCCTGCTTGTGTTCCCTCTCTCGCTGTGTCTCTCTCTGCCAAATAAATAATAATAAAATCTTTAAAAAAAAGAGAGAGAGAGATACTTACCTTTTTAGCACTCACTTTGGGTGTTGTTAAATTTTTTTTACTACATACTTTAGGGCACCTGAGTGGCTCAGTCAGTTAAACAACTGACTCTGGATTTTGGCTCAGGTCATGATCTCAGGGTCTTGGGATTGAGCCCCATGTTGGGCTCCCTGCTCAGCGGGGAGTCTTCTTCAGGATTTTCCCTCTCTCTCTCTCCCTCTGTCCCTCCTCCAGTTTGCCCACTCTCTCTCTCTCTAAACTAAATAAATCTTTAAAAATATTTTTTAACTACGTACTTGGATTGTTTTTTTTCCAATTTTGAAAAGCCTAGTTTTTAAATAAATCAGAGTTTTGCTCATTTCACTGCACTAAATTGATGGAGGATGCACAACATGAGCTTATTAGGGACAGAGGCCATTTTTTAATCTATAGTTTTCCTTTTTACCCAGTATAATGCCATGGCATATAGGCATTAATACTTGTTGAACTCTCAATTAGAAGGATGTTGGTAATATTGGAGTGAAATTCTTTGAAATACTGGTATGAGACAAACAGAAAAAAATAGGACTGCTTAGAATAACACATGATGTAAGAGGTACTATTTGAACAGATACTGGATGGGCAGTATTTTGGGGTTTGAGGTATGAGATCTATCACGTATATCACCTTAGGCAAGAATGATACACACATAAGTGGGAGAGGCCAAAAAGTGCAGATATATGTTGGTGAAGTGCAGTGTTTTTTGAGAAATAATAAGCAGGAGGAGGTAGGTTGGTGCCATATCGTGGGGCAAAAGGTGGGGAGGTCATTGACGGGTTCTGAACCTCAGACATAACGGTGCTTTAGGAAGATTAATCTGGCAAGATCTTTCTTTCAAGCAAATTTTGAAGGCAGCCCTCTTTCCCCATTATAAGGACTCTCTTTTTTCATCTTCTCGTCTCCTTTCTGTGCCAGCCCCTCTTGCTGTATCTCTGCTACATGTCCCCTTTCTTTCCTCTTTTTCTCTGGTCTTGCCAGTCTGGGCTCGGCGGTAACAGCCCAGTGACACCCTCCTGCTTTTCGGAGCTGCTTCTCTGACTCATAGAGCAAGCATTCTCTCACATTGCTGTTGGTTATAGCCTTTCTCTTTTTTTTTGCATGTCTGTTTTTTCTTAACCTCTGTCCACATGGACAGGCAACTGTGGTGGGAAACATTGGCCCTTTCTGGAAGAAAAACAACCACAGGGCCGAAACTTAAAAGGACCGTTTGCATGTTTCTGTTCCACAAAATAACTGGTCTGAGCTTGGAAAGACACATACCCTACTTGAACCACAGTTTCTCTTATCTGTAAAATAGGATAAACTTTTTGCCTAGAAAGGATGGTCCACCTTCTGCCCCTTACCCTCACTTCACCTGGCTAACCCCTGCTCATCCTTCGTGTATCAGATTAGATGGCCCTTTCTGCAAGGAGCCTTCTCGGACATCCCACACCCAGGCTGTTCCTATGTAACCCTGAGCTGTGCAACTTTGTTATTACCCCGAGGTGCAGTTGCCTGTTTATATTATCCACTGAGTCATAAATTTTGTTCTGCTTTGTATCATATTTGTCATATTCATCTTTTATGGCCAGTACCTAGTTTAGTAGCTGGAATTTAGTAGACTCTCAGTAAATATTTGTCCAATGAATGAATGAATAGCATGATATAAAATATAGGGAGGTATTTCATTATTGTTTTCATGACACTGAATTCCTCAAAACTTTTTTCATAGGCATGTTCGTAAAAGGCACTGTTTGAATCAAATGGATCTTCTAGGGTTACTCTTTTGGTTTATGGACCTCTCTAAGTAAATTTGAAAAAGGTAAGGGCAGTATTTTGAAGATGCTAGTGTTAACATAGCAATAATTAACAGCCTTGTTGAAGTGCTTGGAAAAACCTACAACAACTATTAACGTGTCTGTTCTACATTTTCTAAATTCTCATTATTCGAACCTTCATTATACGGGAAGATATTCAAGCTTTACTGACTGAGAGGAGGCTCAGGAATGTTGCCCCAGTAGAAAAATGCACCTCCCCAGAAGCTGTTGAGAAACTCTTATTGTCATAAGCTCCCATTGTAATTCTAAACGGTTTCTTCCAAGGCTTCAGTACAATTAACTGATCATCTGCTGCTGGGGTTCCCAGTGTTGGTTCTCCATTTCCTGCATGCCACCCTGGAAGAGGCTGTTCGTGACTGGCCTTCCTAGTAAAACTGAGCCCAAGTAATCTGAGACGGTCAACCTCTCAAAAGAGTAGATGGGGGTTGCAGCACAAACTTGGCTTTGCAGGAGCAAATGGGAGTGGTTTGCCCTTCTTTCGCAAAGCTTCTTTAACTGTGAAATTGTTTTTGACAAGATGCTTTGTCACATGCTTGACATCTTTTTTCTTTTTTTAATGAGGGAGAGACTGGAGATAATTTAATCTGAAACGCTGCCACCTACGTAGCAAGAGATTAATTGGATACTGTCTGAAAAATTATGTGAGCACCTCGGAGAGAGAGTCTACATAAACAGAAGGTGGTATTAGACTCTGAATAAAGTAGGGGCAAATCATTCCCCTTCTTTGGCTGTTCAAGTAGGGCTGTGGGTAAGCCATTGGCCTTACATTTTGTCCACCCTTAAATTGGCTAGAAAGCTGGTTTGATATCACAGCAAATGTAGATTTTACACAACCAGGATATGGTCTACTTCGAATACAGCTATCAATTTAACTCTCTTTCTCTTGGATGCTTATTTTGTGCATAAGGGAAAACATTTCACTGCAGTGGATTTGGTTGAATAACAGAATGTCATTAACAAAATACACATGTAGGCGTTTTAGCTCTGAAACAGCCCTTCAAGATCTCCAGAGGATCTTCATTATAAGTGGTTTCTAGGATATAATTCCAACATGTAGAACATGATGACTAAAACGGAAGAAAGCCAGACATGGGAATAAGGGACAGGTGTGGACACTGTGTAGGGCTGGACATTCTGCTTTGACGAGGCAAGGGTGTGGTGTGAAAGTCACAGTGTGAAGCTGATATCCCCTTAGGTGCCTGTGTTCTGAGAAAGCAAAGCTAACATTTAGAGGGAATCTTATGACAAAGCCTTCTATAATATATAATACTTCGTGTAAGAGAAAATATTATAGGGAAACTCCAACTTATCCATTTCTAGAAACCTCTGTGTCCACCTATCCAGTTTTGCTGAATAGGGGGAAGTAGTGCATACCTCCATTCTGGCAATCTTGAAATTAAGCTGATTTTTGCTAAACCGTTCCCCATTCATTATCATCTTCAGGTTCATCAGTGGCCCTAGTATTTTCTTAATACTCTAAAGAAGAGCATTATTAATTTTTGGATATTACATTTATTTGTTTTATCAAGCTATGAAAACTTCATAGATTAATTTAGCAATTTTAGAATGCCTGAGAACCCAGCTATTGCCCATTACTTTGCTGTGTCTTGCATGAATAGGATGGGTGCACAAAAGCTCAACTGTCTACAGGAGTCACATATTGTACCAATAGTTTGCTATTAAATCAGCAAAGCTAGAGTCTTTTCTGTCTCAGACAATATGCTACCTCCCATTTCTTTTTTCGAAAGGTGCAACAATCTTGGCTTTTCTTTTGATGTGGGAATACAAAAATGTATGTCCAGCTCACTGATTCCTTGCAGATGACATTTGGCCTCAGTGTTGAGAAGCATCCTGGGGAATGGCGGGGCTGGGGCACACTAGGGACCCGTGTTTATACTCAGGGGGACCTCCTGCACATCCCTTACTTGTCACTAGCATGCATGCACAGGGCACAGTGTGGGCCATTCTTCCAATTATTTCAATAAATTTTCTATTTTCATTCAAGGAGAGAAATTTCATTTCCTTTCTGTGTCTTGGACACCGTGTAAAGTGTCTGGGGCCAAAGCTGGATAAGCCACATTCTCTGACTGCTACACAGGTTCTCAGCCATCTCTTTTTGCAAATACTCTGGCACAGACACCACGTTTTTCTTTCTCAGTATCTATATTGATCATGTCCCTCCTTCTAACATCTATAAATCCCTCCTGCTACCAGAGGCCTTCTGACCTGCTTAGTCTGACGTTCAAGGCTTTCTTCAGTCTAACTGTGGTCTGTCTTCTACTTCAGCCTCCATTTATTACAGTGCTTGTTACAGACATGACAGCCATGGGCCTTAGCTCCCAACTTACTTCTCTGTAAACCCAATCCGCTCTCAATCCTGTTTACTTCTAACTGTCCCACCCACATACACAAACCATGGAAACTACCTAGTTCTGTTCCGTCTGTGGGAACTTGGTCATGACATGGCTTAGGATAAGGGTTGGCAAACTTTATCTGTAAAGGTCCAGAAAGTAAATATTTTAGGCTTTGCAGGCTATGTATGATCTTTGTTGGAAATTCTCACCTCCATAGTTGTGGTGTAAAACCAGCTAGATAATATGTAAAAGGAGAGAGCATGTTGCAGTAAAAATTTATTTGCAAAATAGATGGCTGACAAGCTGTAGTTTACTGATTCCTGATTTAGAATCTCCTCCCCTACCTCTGTGTTCCTGAACTTTCTGCTTTCTGATGCTTTCTCATCATCATCATTAGAAAAGAATTCTGGTTTCTGATCCGTGGCACTCACCTCTACTACTGTCTACTGTAATAAATTGGTTACCATCTTATCAAGATGGCAGATCCTGAGGGGAGAGGGCCACATGTCATTCTTCTTTATATCTTCTGTACTGAATGCTGGTTAAATGAAAATATGAAGAATCTTTTGCTTTATGTCACTGAAATTTCTAACTTTTGGTATGTAATACAAATACCAACTTGTAGATAGGACTTATTGAGGAAAACAATTAAAAACCAATGCAAGGAAGACCAAATTCTTGTCACATTTACGCTAATCTTTCTTCCTTTCAAATACAAAAGTCAATAAGGAAAATTGAATCCATCCATATGTTAAACTTTATAAAGTCAATAAACTCAAAGTAAATGTAAGAAAAAGGTCCTTGATTAAGACATTGAAGTATGAAAGAAAGAGCTATTTTCTTTGATTTTTTCGCGTGATTATTGGAGTGAAGGACATTCAAAATCCCAATCATGATCTTGTTAAGCCTTTCAAATTAACTATAATATCATCATTACTTTCAGATAACATTATCTGTGGTAAGCCTGAAAATCTCAGTGAAAACAAATGAAAAAAGAAGAGAATTTATTAAAGGTTCGGCTTTAAAAAATTATTGTACATAACTTGGTCTAAGTAAGTTTCCATACACACAACAAATAAACACTTAAATTTTAGAAGAAGAGCCTCCATGTACAATATCAACAAAAAGAAATAACCTACCTAGGAGGAAATTCAGTCAGAAATGTGTCAGGCCAAAATAAAAAACTTCAAACCTCCGCTATTGGCATAAAAGAATGACTGAATTCATGGAAACACATGATATGTTTTTAGATAGGAAGTTTTGGTATTGTGAAAATGTCAATTCCCCATAAATTAGTCTATAACTACATTGTGTTCCCAATCAAAATAACAAAAGACTATCTTGGGAATGCTTACAAGGATATGAGAAAAATAAACCTAAAATGACAGCACGTTTATCAATCCTATCAAATTTATAAATCTTAATCTAGAAAGGAAAAATATTATTCCTTTAAAAAAAATCTGTACTACTAAATACACAAAATCAAATGACAGAAACATGCTTAAATATTTGCAAAAAAAAAAAAAACAGAAAGACAAAGGAGAAATATCCTTAAAGTACTAAGATAAATAGAAACCATGCAACAGAAAATTATTCAAAGAGCAGTTTATAGTTAAAGAGATATGAATGGACAGTAATCATATGGGAAAAAAGAAGCTCACCTCATTGCTAAGTAGAGAAATGCACATTAACATGAAGTACTTTTTAGCCTACAAGGTGGGCAAAGATTAAAATGTTAGATAATCTCAGTGAAGTAAAGTATTGGTAAACGGGGACTCTTCCTGGCTCTTAGTGAGAGTGTGAACTGGTCTAGAAGCATCACTCTGCAATTTGGCTAACTTTCAAAATGTGAAATGCGTATACTCATTGACTACTCTTATGAGCCAAATTCTCCTTGTAGGAAGATTTTTTACTTATATACTTGTAAAGGTATGAAAGGTATTATGGAAATTGCAGTGGTCATTCCTAAATACTCATTTTTGGAGACCAATCAAATTATGGTAAATCCCTATTTTGGACTCCTGAATAGTTGTTGAAATGAAATACATAGTTTTGTAGTTGCTGATGTAGGACAATCTTTAAAACATAGAGGGGGTGGGAAGCAAGCTGTAGGCTGTGTGTTATAGTTCCTCTTACATGAATTGTTTGGCACTTGATGCACACAGAGATTTCGGAAGAATTGGTTAGAAATTAGTGTCTGAAGATTCTTCTAGATATTAGGTTAGGAGATCACATGCGGATGAATATTAAATACATCTAAATTTATACCTGTCTGTTTCCCATTTATTCATGTTTTACTTTTGTAATAAAAGTATGGTTGCAAATAAAGATTATCAAGTTTTGCCTAGATATTTTGCAGGTAGAGAAAGGCAGGATACAATTTCCGACTACTCTTTTTTGAGCAAGAAAAATACTTGGATAGGTTAGTAACAACCCAGCTTCTCATACTGGGTATCACTCATGCCCCAGTAATGAATGTTATCTAAACCTTTGTATCTTTTCAGGACCTCCTGCCTCAGAGCTGAAAGTGTCAGGAATCATGGTTTAGTTTTTAAAGTGAAATGTTGCTTCTCTATTCCTGATTTCCTGGAAGGTATTTTTGCCCAAACACAGGTGGTGTTGGTGTAATCCCTCACTCTTCCCTCTTCCGCGTGGGAAAGTGTTGTAGCAGAAATGGTGACAGAATAATGTAGCATCCTCTGATCAGCAGCGCTGTCTTTTCTCTGCCCTGCCTGCAGAGAGCAGGGCCTTTGCAGCTGTGAGCCAGGCTGGGAACATGTGGGTGCAGTCCCTGCTGTAGCAGAGGGGGCCTGCCCGGTCCAGAGCTACCCACAGTGAGGTGAATGAAGTTAACGTCAGTCTGCCCCTTCTCCAGACCAACTTTTATCAGACTCAAGGGGATTTGCTGACTCTTTGGTCTTACAGCTCCTTTGTCCAAAACTTATCTGAGATGAGAGCTGGTATATATGAGTCTGCTCAGAACTCAGTATCACACTATTTAGGAACTGCGGTAGCCTTGAGAACTCGCCAGTGCAAGCTCTCAGTTTATAGGTAAAGAAACTGAGGTTCAAAGAAATGAAGAACTTGTACAGTTTGAGACAATAGCTGAACTGAAACTGGGACACAGATTTGATACTGTAATCAAAAGATTTTGCAAGGAAAGAAAAGCTAAGATTAAAAACCAAAGACTCTTAAGAATTATGTTTAGTTAATGCAATTAAGTATTAGAGATATACAACTGATGAAGTTATACATTGCAGATTTATTAGTACTTTCGTGTAGATTCATGCAAGTTGACCAGTGCGGTTTCTCAGTAAGACCTATAGCATCCACCTGGGAGACCCCAGTTATTAGTTGAAGAACTCTGTTTTCACCGCTGGGCTTGCCCAGTTGTCCCCTTTAATTACACAGCCCTATCAGATGAGTTTAAAAAAGAATTCTATCCCTCCTGTCCTGAAAATATCTCAGCTAAATTAATCTCTGTGGGAAGTTGCTCTTATCACATATTTATAAGATGGAAGTTTATTTATGGTTAAAGTTTCTTGAAAACTTTGTTCGAAAATAGCTTTAAAAATTATTTGGATACCATGCCAAACACACAGTAGGGATTTCAAAAGCAGTAAGGCTAATAATAAATGTAGGAGCTTTGTACTTAGTTCATAGGTTCCCACTGAGTAGAAAATTAAAATTTCCAACTTGCAATGTGGTTTAACTCTGTAACTGTGTGTAAGGAGGAACAGGAATTCAGACCCTAGGCATTATTTATGCTCAGTTAAAGTCCAGTAGTCCAGGTTCTGCTGTTTAATAATGTCCAGGAGCATTCTTTTTTTTTAAGATTATTTATTCTACAGAGAGAGAGAGCAGAGGGAGGGGCAGAGGGAGAGGGAGAGAGAGTCTCAAGCAGACTCCACTCTGAGCATGGAGCCCGGCACGGGCTCAATCTCACAACCCTGAGATCACCACCTACTTTGAGACCAAGAGTTGGACATTTAACTGAATGTGCCACCCAGGCACCCCCGAAAGCATTCTTAAATACAAACTGTATACTAATGTTCATTTCAATAGACAGTTAACTTGATACTGGATATATGTGTGGATATTTACGTACATGACACTTAAACAAGTTTCCAAAAATATTTGTATAGTTTCTATTTTTATTCCATTTCCTTCTCCCTAGGGAAAACCTTTTTTCTCCCCCCAAGTAGATAAAATAATACCTTTATCTGGATTCTCCTGGGTCTTCTTTTGTAATCACCTTTGTATTAAAGCATTTGACATTTTTCAGTATTTCATTTTTCATGTCTGTCCGGATTGGGACACTCACTTCCTTATATCACCGCTTCTCATTTTAATGGAGACAAAATTCTTAGTGCATCTGCTTATGATTTTTCCAAAAATCAGATATTAGGACCTGGACTCACCACATATTTATGTTGCTTTCGTGTATTGTTACTGGCTTGTCAGCTCACAAGAAGGTGGTTACATCAGTGTCTTTAGAATTAAACTTGTGGGAATTCATGTAGATGTTTGGGTTTTTTCCACAGTAATCCATCATCTGTCAGGCATAAGGGAAGAGCAAGAAAGCAGCCCAAGAAACAGACAGATGGTGGACCTGTAGCCCCGTCTCTCTTTTCTCTAATTAACCTTCCTTTTAGCCTCCTACCGTCCCCACCACCACTCCCCATCACCCCAGACCCCATGCAACTTTGGCTGTCTTTTCTGTGAACGGCTCTCTCAGTCCATGCGTGAAAACACCTCTGTGTGCCTCTCCATCCCTGTCCTGAGGTCGGAGTCAGGCTCCCTGTGCTCACAGTGGAATGGGCACTTGAGATCTGTCTACCCCCCTGAGTGAACACGGAGGTACGGTTCTGAACTGAACACGGCTCCGCCCTCCACCAAATGTGAGCCCTCACACTAGCACGCCCTGCTTCAGACCACCACGTATAAAATGGGGGTGATAATTACAATGGCTATTGTAATACTGATGAATGAATGCATCTATCTATCAAGTTTTCAGCACGTAGGAACCCCTCCATGGATATTGGCTATTATTATTAATTTTCACTACTGCTGTTCGTATTACTCATTCCTGCACACCCCGTCTTGGAGTTCCCTTCTACTCAAAAGCAAGCAGACTTTCTTTTAATTTCTTATCTTTTTCTTCCTACTTTTGGCAGCCTATGAAAACACCAGGAGTAAGAGAGTAAAGGGGTACAATGTATATACACTGTCGCGGGGATTTTGTACCAATATTTCCTGTCTACTGCTAGCTAATGTCCAGGAACCTGAGGACATTCATCACTGGTCATGGAGTCTATAAAATAATACCTCTACCACTCTTTATTTTCAGATGTCTCTCTGTATCTCACTCTTTCTTGTGTGTATAGTGCAGAAATCATCAAAGGGACAAGCTAGATGAAAACAGCATGCATGTTGGTGTCACAGAAGAACATGTGCTTCTTCTGTGATCTTACTCCTTTGCTTGCTCATGAACTATTTCTCTAGCTCTTCACTTGGATAAAGTAGAAGCAAATCATAGCATTGTTCTGAAGTCCTCTTTTCCTTCTCTGGAAGTTTCTATCTTTAAAGAATAATAGAAGGTTGAAAGGATAGAGAGACTCACTTTTTGTGCTTTTTTTCCTTTTTCTTGAGGCGCCAGGAGAGAGGTTCAATGGCAGTATGAGGCTAGGGAAGAGTAATGGTGATGGACCTAACAGGGCATGAAGCCACGGCCAATGCTTTGAAAAGATCAGGAAGAGAAACTAGGGATGAGTAAGTTGTGAACTCTTTAAAACAATAGCAGCAACCAGTCGGACTGGATGAGGTTATGTTGCTTGAGCAGGGAGCCTACCATGCCATTCATTAGCTCTCCAATGGAAAAGGGTAACGTGTCTAGGATATGAGCCAGGGCTCTCTGGGCAGCCAGGGAACACCTAGGATGTTTGAGTCAGTCAGCAGCTATTTACCAACTAAGACAAACATGTCTTAATAATTTATGAACTGCTGTGAATATCTGCCATAAGGCTGCAGGTGGAACAAGACCTAGTCAAATGTGGACATTGAGCATCGTTGATATGGGGAATTCTGTATCTGCTTTATTCAACCTTTTATTAGTCATACATAAGTACACATCAAGACACTTGCCTTGTAGAACTAAAAATCTTGCAAGTATCCAGTTTTTACTATAAACAATAAGAATTCAATTTATAAGATGCAAGTGATTTGGAGATTTTTGAAATACCTAGCATATTAAATATGATTATTGGTCACATGCATTCTTGGGTTTCTGTGGTCACTGTATTTGTTATTAAAGACAACCTAGTAATTACAAAAACAGATTGCAAGAAATAGACTATTCAATGAAAAATGAATCTGATATAAATTAAGTTTCCACCTGATGAATCCTACGTCTCTTTTTGTGTGTGTAACTTAATTTTTTTAAGAGGCAGGTGGACCCACAGAAGACAAAAACTTTGCTTTATTAATAAGTAAAACAAGGGGACATAAACCATAAGCATAGACTTTCTGAGAGTTTATAAGAAAGCTGTCTCTCTCGGACTGATTAGTGAATTATTCATCAGCGCTGTAATGGACGTGACCTTAACAAGCTGAAATGTAGGTGTCTGGCAAAACCTGATCTATTTTTGTGTGTAAACTAATTTCTAAGAGTTGCATGTAAAATGTATCTTTTCCCTCTTGTCCTGTTAGAGAACAGATAGCTAATAAAACTTTAATAGATCAGTTCCTGCTTCTAGGCATTTACAAGCTGCTATACAATTACACCTTTGACATACTTTTGATCTGTGCTTCTTCCCTAGAATGCTATACAAAATTTAACTTATTTAGCATGCTCTCTCCTATGTAGATCCTCCATCCCTAGTAAATGTGAGGATCCTTGCATTCAGGAGCCTTTATCTTTACAACTTCTCAAAAGAGAATTAGCTTTATAACCTTTAAAAAAGAGAGAAATAACAGTGCCTCCCATCCCGTGTGCCCTCCTTGAACTGGGTCACTGCCATCACCATCAAGAAATAGAGTTGTGTCCCCCTCCACTGAACCTAGGGAGACCTTTATCACTGCTTTGACCAGTGGATAAAGTGGAAGTAACTTCCACAGTCAAATCCTGAAAATGGCATGCCCTACCACCTGATTCTCTTGACATGATAAGAACTCAGCCACCATCTTGTGAGGAAGCGTCAAAGCAGCCTAAGGAGGAGCCCATGTGGACAGGAACCCAAACCCCTGCCCTCAGCCCCTGCCATGCTCACAGGTGGCAGCCAGCAACCCACTCGTCAGCCATGTGAGTGGGGACTTGGAACATGGATCCCACAGCCCACAGTGGAGCTGCTCCATCTGATCTTACCAGCAGAGATGAGCCAGCCCCACTGAGCCCTGCCCAAACGGCAGACTTGTGAACAAAATACGGATTGTGAGTGTTTATAACTGCATATTAAAACGGAGTTTAATAATAACTAGTTTTAACTTTATTAATTATATTATCAATACATAATCATCTATAGCCTATATTCTATATTTTATATTTAATTTATATAATCATTTCTTATGGAACATTAAAAAATAGTTAATGCTTATACAACAGCATAATTGATAACATTAATAAATTTATAACTTAATCATAACTAAAGACTTCACTGTTTACCAGCTCTGTATTTTGGGGAAATTCTTGACCTCCCTTGGCCTTGGTTTCTTCAACTTTAAGACAGGGGAATCCTACTAGTACTTATCTCTCACTGTTATGAGAAACAAATGGAATTGACATATAGAAAGGTACCTGAGACATATTAGGACTCAGTAGCTATTTGTTGTGATGAGAAAGATGATGCTGATGATGGTAGTTCTTGATAATGTTGATGAGCGGGACAAAAACATCAAGAGATCACCTTTCTGTGGGCTAAGTGCTTGCTGTATTATATTTTCAATGATGTATTTATGGGCCTGTTTATGTGAACAGAAAACTAAAACTCACTGAATTCAGGGAATTGGTCTCATTTATTTTTGTATGTCAAGCACAGCTGTGACTGCTGAAGAACAGATATTCGAGTGAAAAAGATAAATTCTATTTTGGACCTTCTGGGGTTTAGGATGTGAGGGGGATATCCCTAAAATTATATAGAAGTCCCTGAAAATAGGAGCTTTGTGTTTATGAGAAAAGCAGAGATTTGGGTGATAATTCAAGACACAATTGGAGAGAATCTCCATGGTACATGGCTGGTAAGAATACAAGGCAGAATGCAGTAATCATTTCTGGCACAATGCTACAGAACCTGAGGCTGAAAATACTACTTCTGACTTGGCGGGGGGTGGGGGGGAAGAGGGAGAGTTCACAGAGAAGATAGCACCAGACAAGCTTCTCCTGTAAATCTTTAGGTCTTTGGAAATGACTATTAATCATATGCAAATTTATTTTCCAAAAAAAAAGGATTAGATTGACTCTCCTCAAGTTAATAATCACCAGGTGAAGCTACACATTTTCAGGTTAAGAGTATTTGATAGTTGACTATGGAAGTGCAGTTCTGTACAATGAAATGGGACCTCAAACTATTTACCTCGATATTTTCTGGAATTTGGGTCGATTATCATGAATATCAGAAGTTCTTGTGAAAATATGTTTAAGCACCAAATAGGAATGTAAGTGAAGTCTTCGCATTTTTAAAAACTACACCAGCTCTGTTTTGTCCATGCTTTAATTATTTTTGTTTTTGTCATTTGTAGTTCAATGCTTGTGATATTCATTCCTCTTCTAAGGATTAGGGTAAAAGTGATTCTACATCTTTGCTCTTTATTCTCTTAATTCACTGCAGTCTACCTTCTGCCTTGAGGATTCTGCTTTAAGTATAATCACGAGTAACCTCCTATTTATAATTCCAATGGTTACCTTATGGAAAGGACTAGATGCTTACAGAGAAGACTAGAACACTTCCCATATTGATACTTATTTCTAGAGCTTGGAATGTGGATCCTCTTATGAACAAAGGCAATGAGAATTATGTCAACCACTTTCTTTGTTTTTCTAAAAGATTTATTTAGGGGCACCTGGGTGGCTCAGTCGTTAAGTGTCTGCCTTCGGCTCAGGTCATGATCCCAGGGTCCTGGGATCGAGCCCCACATCAGGGTCCCTGCTCAACGGGAAGCCTGCTTCTCCCTCTCCCACGCCCCCTGCTTGTGTTCCGTCTCTCGCTGTGTCTCTCTCTGTCAAATAAATAAATAAAATCTTTAAAAAAATAAAAGATTTATTTATTTTTAGAGAGAGAGAGAGAGCAAGCACAGGGTGGGAGGGGCAGTGGGAGAAAGAGAGAAGAATCTCAAGCAGAATTCCCACTGAGCGCAGAGCCCAACACAGGCTCGATCTCACCACCATGAGATCATGACCTGAGCTGAAACCTAGAGTTGGACACTTAACCAACTGAGCCACCCAGGCACCCCTGTATAATGCTTTTAGAATCAGTCCTAAGTCTTAGCAAAGTGCTTTTGATATAGTGGGTGTTTAATACATAATTATTGGTTAATTGAACCATGAATCAAGTATCAAGTAAGCTGTGTTCAGTTTCAGCTCTGTCTGTGATACTTAAGTTGTGACATGGGAAAACTCATTCAACCTCCTTCAAATTAGGCTTTTTTTTTTAATCTTTGAACTAGTTGCTCTTGAGGGCCCTTTCAGCTATATATTTGTGAGGTGATGTTTGGAAAATGTGGAAAAAAATCAGCTTTGCATTAATTGAAACAATAGAGAAGACTAGGAGAAACAGGACTTTATTTCAAAGGAAATGATTTCAAATAAATATACTGGATAAACAGATGAAGGACTAGGTCTCCACCTTACACTCTGTAGTGTCTCCAGGCCAACAAACACTTATTACATTATCTAAACCAGGTGTTACTGATAGATGAATATAGATAGATGATAGATAGATAGATGATAGATAGATAGATAGATAGATAGATAGATAGATAGATAGATAGATAAAGAAAGATAGTTAAAGATTAGATAAAGGTAGAGAATTTTTCACTCTAGTCCCAGTACAAGTTCTTCAGAATCTAGCTCATATTTTACTTTCTTCCATCCAAGTACTAACCAGATCTGACCCTGCTTAGCTTCTGAGATCAGACGAGATGGGGCACATTCAGGATGGTATGGCCATAGACTGTATTTTTCTTTTTCTTTCTTTCTTTCTTTCTTTCTTTCTTTCTTTCTTTCTTTCTTTCTTTCTTTCTTCCTTCCTTCCTTCCTTCCTTCCTTCCTTCCTTCCTTTCTCTCTCTCTCTCTCTCTCTCTTTCTTTTAGTAGAGGGAGGTGGAGGAGAGGAAGAAAGAGAGAATCCTAAGCAGGCTCCATGCCCAGCGCAGAGCCTGCCACAGGGCTCAATCTCATGACCCTGATATCAAGACCTGAGCCACAATCAAGAGCCGGTGCTTACTGACTGAGCTACCCAGGTGCCCCTGTATTTACTTTCTTGATTTAACTAATCCATCTAATGAAAATGTTCAGGGTGTTGGTAAACATATTTGATTGATATTTTTTTCTTGAGAAATATTCTTTCTTCTCATCCACTCTCTCTGGATATGTTATAACAAGAAATTTTTACTATAATTAAACATGTAATTAAAAAGAGTTACATGTGCTATTATGGTCTTGAAAATATTTAAAATAAATTCCATCAATAGGAATACCCCTTATATGCTTTTTCCCTTTATACAAAGAGCAAATTAACCTAGAATTTCCATCCAACAGCATTCATGCTTTTGACTCTGGTAAAATACTAGCTAACATTTTTCCCCAAGGTGCAGGCAGAGTTGATTTCCATGTGATCCGGTTGGTTTGTTTCCACTCAGCAACTCACAAGCTTCTGGGATCATGTAAAACCATCCATGCCTGTTTACATAGAAATGTTGATACTATAGGTAGCAGATAGAAACACTTTTTTAAGAGTGGCATGCTGTCCTGAGCTTTCTATATTTATGCTCTAGTAGTGTCTATAAGAATAACATTATGTATTTTTACATGTTTTAGACTAAATTCAGTGTGTAAAGAAACTTATGTGTGCCTTTTGAACATGAGTTTTGAATTTTGCTTAGGAATTGTGTATGTTGATGAGTTTTTCTTCTTAGTCAACAACTGAAAAGTTTTAAGAAGTAAAAAGCTGTTTACCCTGTGTAAGAATTCTGAGATACCATTGAAGAAGCCGTAGTTCTCAATGATTTTTTTCCCTCAAAATACATCTTACTCCCAGATTGTTAGTTTAAGCCAAACAAAATAATCCTATTCTTTTTGGAGATATAGTAGCTCTATTTTTCCTACCAAATACTGGTTTAGAAAAGACCGTGTGCAGTAATCTAGGTCTATGATACAGGAGCAGAGTCAGCTTGGGACTTCTGCAGAATTTTCTTGTTTTTTGGAAAGAGAAATGAGAACAAATTGTTCCCTCTTCTTCCTCCGGGTATTGAGGCATGTAAATGGGGCCACCATATTGTGACCATCACTGAAAAGCTAATGGCACCACTGAGAGAGAACTGTCTTTCATAGCATCATTGGATTAGAATGTGCCTGAAGGCCATGCTAACCCTCTAGACTTTTGTATCGTGAGATAATAAGTTTTAGCTAGTTTGAGATTTTCTCCTACCTACCTCTTAACAGATACAGAATCAATACTGAAACCCTAGGAGTGAAATAGAATTGTCCAGAAGAAAAAAAAATGCAACTACAGCAATAAAGAGAAATAAAATATTAAAGAAAGACAGAAACACCTCTATATGAGAAGAGAATGAAATGTCCAAGGGCTAATTAATGGAAAGTACCAGATGCGAGGAACTGAACAGCATTCGTCAATTACATGTACATGGTTATAGGTTATACGCTCTAATTAATGCAAGAAATCAGAGAGAGATATTAACCAAATTGATTGCATACAGTTTTATTTTATTAACAACTATGAAAACTGGCTAGAACCATGGATGTTACTTTCCAGTACTAATGGTATCTTTTAAAAATATATTAAACACAGAGTAAATAAATTATCTGTAGCTCTGTGGTTATTGGTTACTATTTCCAGTTTTCTCGTAGTTGTTACCTTGTAGATGTATTTAAGATCAAAGTATGATAAAGGTGAGATTTATTATTTGTTATAATTTTGTTACTCTGTAACTAAAAGTAGATGTTCACTTTCTTCTGGTAGAATTAAGTGTTTTAAAGGATTAAAAAAATGACGGTGTCAAGTCTGATTTCTCTGGTTATTTTTCTCCTTAAAAATAAATTTGCAAGAGGGTTAGACATGTCTATTCCATTTTTGTCATTACTTTGCTAAATGATTTCAACTATATGGGATTTAAAAAATAAATCAGGCTCAATTAGTTTGGGAGTTGCACCAGATTATATTAGAAGAGTTAGGAGAATTTTTGCCTGACATGTAGCAAATGTGTTCCCTCTCTCACTGTGTGTCTCTCTCTCTCAAATAAATAAATAAAATCTTTAAAAAATAATAAAAAATAAATGTTCTAACAATTGGAAATAGAAATTGGATATATAAAATTCTAAACTTTTTAATTATCTTTTTATAAGCCTTGCTCCCAATATTTGAAATATTAATTAACTAATCTGGTCAGATAATTAGTCATTTAACAAATGACCAATTCATGGCAGCGGGCAGACGCTGCTCCGGGTGCTAGAAACTCAGTTATTAGGAAACTTCCTGATATCACAGCACTTACTTTCTTCTGGACTAAACACATCATTTACTTGTTTCAACTAGAGTCTTTTTTGTGAATGAAAATAATGATACTGTTGGAATCTGCCTTCAAGTATAGCTTTATGTATGAAATGTCTGTGTTTTTAGTTGCACATTATTTTTTAGAGAAGTTTTAAGTTTACAGAAAAAATGAAGGGAAAGTACAGAGTCCTTATATGCCCTACCCCTTCCATGTCCCCCACTAGAGTGATCTTACACTGACACTTCATTGTCTTCCAAAGTCTTTAGTTTACATTAGGGTTTACTCCTAGGGTTATACATCCTATGGGTTTTGACAAATGTATAATTTATCCACCATTATAGTATCATAGAGAGTAATTTTATTGCTCTAGAAATCTGTGCTCTGCCTGTTCATCCTTCACTCCCCTCTACTAACCACTGACAGCCAATCATCTTTTTACTGTCCCCATAGTTTTACTGTTTCAAGAATGTCATATAGTTGGAATCATATAGCATGTAGCTTTTTCAGATGGCTTCCTGTGCTCAGTAGTATACAGCTTAAGTTCCTCCAAGTATCTTCATAGCTTATTAGCTCTTGCTTTTTTAGCACTGAATTCCATTGTCAGGATGGACCACAGTTTATTCATCCATTTACCTAATGAAAGACATCTTGGTTGCTTCCAAATTTTAGCAATTATGGATAAAGCCTCTCTAAACATCTGTGTGGTATTATATGGTATGAGTATGTTGTTTTATAAGAAACTACTTAACTGTCTTCCAAAGTGGCTGTAGCATTTTATATTCTCACCAGTAATGAATGAGTTCCTGTTGCTCCACATCCTTATCATCAGTTAGTGTTGTCAGTGTTTTTGGATTTTGACTATTCTAATTGGTGTGTATCTTGTTCTGATTTGCAATTTCCTAATTATATAGGATGTTGAGTATCTTTTCGTAGGCTTGTTTGCCATCTGCATATCATCTTTGATGAGGTGTCTGGTAAAGTCTTTTGCCCATTTTTAAATTTCATTGGCCATTTTCCTATTGTTGAGTCTTAAGATTTCTTTATACATTTCAGATAACAATCCGTTATCAGACGAGTCTTTTGCAACTATCCTCCCCAGTCTGTAGCTTGCCTTTTCTTTTTTTTTTAAGATTTTATTTATTTATTTGACAGAGAGAGACACAGCGAGAGAGGGAACACAAGCAGGGGGAGTGGGAGAGGGAGAAGCAGGCTTCCCGCAGAGCAGGGAGCACGATGCAGGGCTCGATCCCAGGACCCTGGGATCATGACCTGAGCTGAAGGCAGATGCTTAACTACTGAGCTAGCGAGGTGCCCCATGTAGCTTGCCTTTTCATACTCTTGACAGTCTTTCATAGAGCAGAAGTCTTTAATTTTAATGAACTGCCCAGCATATCAATTATTTCTTTTATGGATCATGCCTAGAAGTGTTTTTTTTTTCATCTAAAAAAATGGTGTTTTATTCAAAAAATGTTGGTGTTTTATCTAAAAAATTATCACCATACCCAAGGTCATCTAGGTTTTCTCCTGTGTTAACTTTCCAGAGTTTTGCATTTTACATTTAGGTCTGTGATCCATTTTCAGTTCATGAAGAGTGTAGGGTCTATGTGTAGATTTTTTGTTTGTTTGTTTGTTTGTTTGTTTACATATGGATGTCCAGTTGTTCCAGCACTATTTCTTGAAAAGACCATCTTTGCTCCATTATATTACCTTTGCTCCTTTGTCAAAGGTCAATTAATTATATATTGGTCTGTTTCTTGGCTCTTTATTCTGCTCCATTGTTCTCTGTGTCCGTCCTTTCTCCAGGGCCACACTGTCTTCATTGCTTTGGCTTTACATAAGACTTGAAGTCCAGTAGTGTCAGTCATCCAACTTTGTTCTTCTCCTTCAATATTCAGTTGGTGTTCTAGGTTTTTTGTTTCTCCATGTGTGAACTTTAGAATCGGTTTGTCAGTATCTACAAAATAGCTTGCTGGGATTTTGATCAGGATTGCATCAACTCTATAGATCAAGTTGGAAGAACTGACATATTAACAACATTGGTTCTCCTATCTATGGACATGCAATATCTATTTATTTAGTTCTTCTTGATTTTATTCACCTATAGATTTTTTTAGTATTTCTTATGTAGATCTTGTACTTTTCTGGTAAATTTATACCTAACAATTTCATTTTTGGGTGTTAATGTAAATGACATTATGTTTTTACTTCCAAATTCCACTTGTTCATTGCTGGTAAACTGGAAAGCAATTGACTTTTCTATATTAACCTTGAATCCTGCAATCTTACTATAATCAGGTACTAGCTCAGGAGTTAAATTATTCTTTCAGATTTTTGACATAGACAGTCATGTCATCTGCAAACAAAGACAATTTTATTTCTTCCTTTCCAATCTGTATGCCTTTTATTCCCTTTTCTTTACTTACTGCATTAGCTAGGACTTCTAGTGGAAAGTTGAAAGGCATGGTTGGAGGGGACATCCTTGGCTTGTTCTTGATCTTATTGGGGAAGCTTCTAGTTTCTCTGAAGGGTGTCTTTTTTAAGCTTACTGTTTTGAATATTTTCTTTGTGCAGAATTTAAGTTTTCCATGCATCACCTATTTCAGTGCCCTACCCTAAGTACTGTCTACTGAACTTGATCAACAAGAAAATTTGCAAGTGAAAGTATTTCATTACTAAGTGTTGGACCATAGCAGAAATAAATTTTTAAAAATTTCAGGACTCAGTTCATCACAAAATCTTCTCTAAATCCAAACATCACCACAGAAATGAAAATTGAAATTACTTCATTGAATATTTAAGAACTTAAAAATATTTTCCTTTGCTAACATTTGCTAACATCCTATACATTTATAGAAATAAGATAAATGTGAGTAAATGTAATTCTGAACTGTATAAGAAAAAAATATACTGATTTTCTCTATCGATAGGTGTATTTACTGGTCATATTTTTAATGCTTAAAATGTTGCCAGTGCTTGCTAACTGTACATATTTCCTTATAAATAAGCTAAAATTTCAAATTCAAAGTTTTTTTTTAATGCTTAGTAAAATAATAAATAAACTTTTTCTAAAAATCCAGAAAGATTTCCTCTGGCTTTTAAATCTTATATTGACTTTACAAATAAGCATTGGGTAAAAGTTAAAAATAGATGTATGAATAAAAGGCAGAAAATATGTCATATAATTGAAACTTTTAATGGGACATTGAGAATGATTTATAATTATTCATATGTCCTTTTAAAATTCTGGGATAAGGATGGAGTAGGGGAAATACTTTATCTTAGCTCAAAGAATTTCACAATATTTATACTTGAAGAAGAGCAGTGTCTGTTGCAAACCTGTTTTTTCCTGCCATAAACAAAGAGAGAATTATTTCTCTGGACTTTAACTTATTTACTTTTCTAAAGGCATGCTGCATGGCTTCAGAAACATGGCAGACAAACTACTATTGTGAGAGATGAAAAGTGATAATGCATTTAACCCCTTGCATCATGTTTTTAGGCAGGCAGAAATATGCATCTGGAATGAGTAAAATGTGATGGAATATATAGAACTGTCATCATTTTGCCAAGGTAGTACAAGATGTGACTTACGCACTTCACGATAAGTAAAAGTATAATGCCATTAATAACCAGATACCTAAAAAAATACTATATTTTACATTTTTATGACTTTTCTGTTTATTTTTTTCAAACCTCATTAAAAATTTTTAGGAACTTTTAGGAACATGAGTTATGAAATTAAGAGTGCTGCCCTTTGGTTTGGTTGTTGAATAGAACCATGGGAATCTTACCCCTAGTAATCTTCCTTTTAATAGCTATGATGAGGTGGATAACTCATTCCTTTCCCCTTTCTTCTGTCTGGATTGCCAGAAAACTGAGAGCTCATTTCTTTCTTATTTGCAACAACCATTAGTAGGCTAGTCTTTCTATTGTAATAGCCAGAAGTAATCAGCTCATTAAATATATGCAGGGGAATAGTAAATAAAAATGAAGACTTTCTCCCATTTATAAAAGAGAATCAAGTCAATGTGGATTTGAACCCAACTCAGTTCAATCATCAGTTAACCCACTGCCCCCCTTTTGTTACCCCAAGTCATCCTCAACTTTACAACTGGACTGGATGCATAATATAAATACCAGGGTAGGCAATTGGTTTCAGTCACATTACGATATATAGTCTTTCACACTGAGGTCTACAAAAAGGACTTCCCATGAGGTTCCCTTGGTGGGTGATGGAGAAAATGATGTGGTCAAATGTAAATGGTCAACCTGGATGAAGGCCCTTTCAATTTGCTGTAAGTTTGGAATTCTTCAAAATCAAGTTTAGATGGAGCGGTGGGGGAGGGTGGGGGGGGCGCAGAAAGCTGAGGCTATTTCCAGGAAGTTAACTGGTGTAAGAAGTTAACCTATAAATACAGTACATGCAATAGCATGGTTTAGGGTCATGATGGGAAAATCTATACACTGCTACTTATGAGGAGAAGGTAGCTATTCCAGATGAATCTCCTTATGGGAAAGACAGAGAGATAGTGGTTGAGCTGCTAAGACACAGCCTTCTTGTCTAGGGTGATTTGTCCTATTCATTCATTTTCCTTCTCATTTTAGCCCAGTGCTTATTTGTTACAAATGCTTCTATGACCACAGAATAATGGACTAATGGTCTTTGTATCATAACAATTTGACTCTGAAAGGTCATCAACATACATTTTTCTTTGAGTATAATTTAGGGAGACTTTGAATGTAATTTCTTCCATGTAAATAGTTAAAAATTTAGCATGTGGTACACACGCATCTAGATAAATAAAAACTTATACAGATTTTCCTTTGTAGTAATTTAAACTCGGATTTTAAGATTGTCTATTGTAGTTCAAATAAAGCCATCCATTGTGAGGCAGTATTAAGAAATATAGCATCTTCTATATATTTTAGGACATACCAAAACTAACTTGCAAACTTTTTTGTAATTTTTTCATTGATATTAGAAATACAAATTTTCTGTGTTTTCCATGTGAGTTATTAGTGATTCATAAGTTAAGCAGTTCATTAATTGGGTTAATGTTCTTTTTATCATCAAAGGAAGACCTATTTTGAAATAAGTCTAAACAATTGTTAGCAGAGAGGTTTTTTACAGAATATTCAATGTTCATCCACTTTATTTTGACTCCTTGAATATTTCTCTGTAAGAGAATTGTTCTCTCATGTTCCTTGTCATTTGAACTCACTTGCCATTTTCACATGGTTAAAAACTAGCTTCTTGGTTCTTATTCTTTTGCTTTCCCTATCTCTTAAAGTTCAAAATGTATTGTTTCACATTCAAATACCAAATTTTTAACTCTAAATGTGCCTGATTATTGCCGGGAAAAAAAGCCATTTTGTTTAATTCCCACAATGTATTAATATTCTGGCATCCAGGAAATGCATACAAGAATTTAAGTTGAAATCAGGACTATTTGGAGAATGAGAATGTTTTATGGTCATCAAGTACTCTGGTTCATAACAGCAAGGCATGTGCATCGTAATTCAAGTAAAATCAGTAGCTAAAACAGCATCCCGACCAGGTTCTTCTGGTTCTTCAGGGCTTTAGCAGCAGTCAGTTCCTTTGAACAGACCTAATATTGACCCCGTTTTAGGGACACTTTCATCTATTTACAGAGGCATTTGTTGACTTTCAAAAGGCAACTTCAACCCAAAGCCTTTGTACGTACATGCATACCGTTAGTGCAATCTTACGAAGGCTCTCAAATGTATCCTAATAAAACTCTGTCTCTCTGGAGTTACATAATTATAAAGCACAGAAAAGGCAGAGATTTGACCCGAGAAGAACTTGAAGGAATCAAGGTTGGCAGTGAGAGTGCAAAAATAGACATGCAGGAAATCCTTTAGAATGTATTCTATTATTCAGATTTGTATTAAAAATAATTGGATTAGATGTTCCTTCCACATTACTGTAGTGCCATCCAGAAGTCTGTTATCTTTGATTCCAATCACAGCAGCAAACCTAAACTTCATCTATCAGTCTTGTCATTACATGGCAGTTTGACGCTCTCCAGTGACCAATGGATGGTCATTGCTAAGGTAAGTGTTGCCCTATTCCTGCCTCCCTTAGGACACACAAACAATTTTTTCCTGGCCATTAAGCCTTTGATTTAAGGCTCCAATGAAGCCATGGGTGTCTTTGTGAAGACACTGGATCTCTGAGTGGTACAAGACTATGGATCTTAGTCTCTGAAAATTTGTGCTCCACATAATTCTCTGAAATTCTCCAGTGTTGACACAGTAATAACGGTTCCCCATAAGTAGAATGAATATGCACTATGCATTTTTTGGTTATTCACAAAATGAACTAATTTCTGATATTGAAATAATATGCCATATGAATCACGCTGAGTTGTCAGAGGATTTCTTCAGTGCCTTAATTTTATAGAAAGATAGTGAAATTTCATTGCACACCTGGACATACAGGTTTACTTTATGTCTTGTATGTGGAAGGGATATATTGTTTTGGTCATAGTACTATTATTACAATGTGACACTGAAAATTTTCAGTCAAAAGATGGGAATGTGCTCTCATTCCTTGGACATGGGCAGACTGTTGTTGTTGCCTCAACTCTTAGAATAAGACATTTGACTTGCAAGCCATGTCATGACAGGCTTTACAGCATTCATCTTGCTCTCTTGAATTGTTGCAATTAGGGAAGCAGGTGCCCTGTCATGAGGAGTTTGAAGCCACCCTGTGGAGGGAGATGGCCTTGTGGAGATGGGCTGATGCCCTCAACCCCCAGCCTGTACCAGTTTGCCAGCCTTTTGAATAAGTCTCCTGGGAAGCTAATGCCTCATCCCCACTCAAACTATTTTTTAAAGATTTTATTTATTTATTTGTCAGAGAGAGAGATAGAAAGAGAGAGCACAAGCAGGGGAAGTGGCAGGCAGAAGGAGAAGCAGGCTCTGCACAGAGCAGGGAACCCAATGCGGGACCCGATCCCAGGACCCTGGGATCACGAACTGAGTCAAAGGCAGACACTTAACTGACTGAGCCACCAAGGCGTCCCCCCACTCAAATTCTTAGTGGATCCTCTAGGCTTAGCCAAAACATGGCTACAACTGCATGAAAGACCCTAAAGTAGACTTAACCAGCCAGACCTGTCCCAAGTTCCTGTGCAACAGAAACGACAAGAATAATAACCATTATTATTGTTTAGAGCCACCATGTTTTGAGGTGATGACTTTATAGCAATAGATAGTAGACATTAATTTTGGTTGGGCATATATGTTCATTATATGTTCTGCTTTTATGCATTTGGGGAAATGAGCTTTCTGGCTTTTGAAAATCAGGAGGTAGAGGCATTCTAGATAAAGACCTTTAGGCTTTGAACACACTTTCTCCTTCGAAGAAATATGTGGCCTTGCAGATGTTGAGCTTGATTTAAGAAAAAGAAACTCAGTGTTTCTAAACACTCCCCTAAAAAGTTCATACATTATTAGTTTAAGTCCTTCTGGAAAGGTCATGTAAGCCCACAGAAGAAGAAAAAGTTGTGGTCTAGCAAAAAATTGGAGCTCCTCAGACCTGGCAGAATCCTTTCTTGAGTATAAAGTTACTCCCCCTGTAGGTGTCTGGGCCCCAGGAGGCTCTGCCTCAGAAATGTGTAGCACCTAGCATCAAGAAATAATTGTGTTCATTAGTTTCTTCTAATAATCAAAAAAGTCCATAGTATAAATGTGCCTACCACTTAACAGGCATCCAACGCGTAACAGTGGAAGGATTGACTACATTTCAAAACATATGTAATGAAAAGTTTTGTAGCAAAATCATTCCAAAACCTAGGCTTAACTTTTAGAGAATAAATTATAGACAGCATCTTATTCCACAGCCATGATTGTTTTCTGAGCAGAGGTTGGTAATGACATTCTTTATGGTGACCTGAAGTTCATGCAGAATTATCAAAGGCTTTATGCTATTTAGTCTTACTGTTTACAAGTTCTTGAAAAATAAGGTATCTCTCTTATACATGTCCACTTGCTGTTAGTGGATTATTCGTTCAAAACCATTTCATTCTGTGGTGATTCCAAATAAGAGTTAATATTGTCAAAAATTTTTGTAGCGAAAACAGGGATAATATCTCGACAGTGCGATTCAAACACAGCCCAGAAATTTGTCACAGCGATCTTATGTGCATTCTGTGGAGGAAGGACCGGGATGCTGTTGAGTGACGTGTCTTGCTCGCTGTTTGATGTGCACACCGTGATGGCCGCTTCCCAGCAGCTTCAGCACTGCTTCTTGTAGTCTCATAATTGGCCTTCACAGGTGTGCTAGAAGATAGCTTTTAGAAAACTCAAGAGTTGTACATTACGCTTAACATTTGGAGAAGCTCACTCTCTTTATACGTTGAGCGTATCAAATGGGATCAGCTAATTCTACTAAGAAATGCTGTATGGTTCTTCTGATCCAGTTATTTTTGCCTACATTTACGAGACTTCCAATCTGGGACTTTCCATGAGATCTGACAGTTAAATGGCAGGCATGAGAACTTAGAGCCAGAAACACAGACACACGAGCCTGTGTACTTGTCCAAGTTCCCATTTCTGGAAAGCTTTTCCTCCACCTCTGCTCTTTACTGTCATCCTCAGGATCCTGCTCAGATGTCACCCCCCTCCCTTTGAAAAGCCTGCCCTAACTGTCCACCTGAAGCCATCCCATCCCCCACTGCTTTATTGCATCCTTCCTCTTTATTTTCTTCCTAAACATTGTCACAGTGTGATTACCGGTCGATATATTTGTACACTTGGGTATTGTCTATCTTCCCCACTAGTATGTCGCTCCCTGTGCATTTTATTCACTGATCTATACATAGCTCCTAGCAGAGGGCTTGGCACACAGTAGGTACTCATTAAATATTTGGCGAATTAATGAAAGATTGGCTTTTATTTGAGCCTGTTGTTTCATCAACTGATTATCTTACAATATTCTCTAATTAATCAAGCACTTTTTTGGGGGGTATATCCTGTTCCTTCTCACTAAGGGAAGGTATAGTAGTGAGAATTCTTGAATCTTAGAATCTTAAAGACCGAAGTAGCCTTTATCATCTTGTGAGTCCTGCTCTGTCATTTAATAGTTGAGGGTACAGATCTTAGAAGTAAGGATAATGCCCAGGTTAACATAACATTAGTAACATATGTCCAAACTAGGTGTCTGGCTCATAAGCCACTACTCTAGACACCAGCACTGCAACAGGAAATTAATTTCTCAGCAGTGATGTTTTGCAAATGAAAATATCATTTAAAAATTACAGATAAGCTGATGAATGCAGATAGCCGGAGCGACAGATGTGGTTTAAGACAAAAATAAAATCTGAATCCTTTGTCCCCCATATGTGAAAAATGTTTTATGTAATTTTTTTCTAATCCCCATCTGATGTCTCTCTGTTATTATCATATTGTAATTCAGAAATTCTGATTTCACTTTATTTTCTTGATAAAAATAGAGTCAGGAACATAAACGGTGCCATTGAGGCTTCCAGTGACAATTAGTAAGAAACGATTGTGTGTTTTGGTAGAACAGTATGTTCAGAGGGCCCAAAGGTATGGCTGAGAGGACAGCAGGTAAGAGGAAAGTAATGGGGGGGGGGGCGCCTGTGTGGCTCAGTCGTTAAGCATCTGCCTTCGGCTCAGGTCATGATCCCGGGGTCCTGGGATCGAGCCCCGCATTGGGCTCCCTGCTCCGCGGGAAGCCTGCTTCTCCCTCTCCCACTCCCCCTGCTTGTGTTCCCTCTCTCGCTGTCTCTCTCTCTGTCCAGTAAATAAATAAAATCTTAAAAAAAAAAAAAAAGATGAAGGTAATGGGAAGAAGCAGTGTGGTGGTGTCAAATGGAACATTTTTGTTTGGATTCTTTGTGACTTTATGCAGAAGTTACAATCAGAAAAGGTGTGCTCAAATCAGGAAATCGAATAAATAAAAGAATAAATTCATAAATGAAATATTTGTGATGGGAAACCAGGCAGACTATGTTAAATCCATGAAGTCTGTTAGAAAGTAAGATCTATAGGGTGGAACTGATAACCAAGTGTCTGAGTTCTGGAGGTCCTATAAAACTTGAAGTCACATTTCTCAGCTTTTGAGTACGAAACCTACTCAAAAGCTTTTTAACAGTTTTGAAAACCCGATAGCCCCACCGAGTTTATAATTCTAGATTCCTACTGACTTAAAGAATATATATATATATACCAGTTTCTCATAATATTATTTGCCTTTTTTCTCCCAAAAAAAACCCTGCTGTGATTTTTCTAAATAAGTGCAAATTTTACTGACAGCCTATATTTTTATCTCCTCAAGAAGACAGTTCCTTGTCATTGTTCTTCCCGCAGTCTGGCATTTGATTTAAGTAACTTATTCTCCAGTTTGTAGTACTTGATGTAACAACTCAGGGAAATTGCTCTGTATCTCCGTAGCATGGTGTTTTCTTGAGAACACGGACAGAACATTCAATTATTTATTGTCAAGTCCATCCGCAGGGTTGGTGAACGGCATATCCTGCTAAGATGTGATAAATGTAATTAAGAAAAGTGTTACCATAAGGGATTTTCAGTTAGATATAATCAATGAATTCCACAGACTGAATTCCTACTCTGAGCATGAAAATCAGGTTTCCCTTCCATTTTTATTTTTTAAGATTTTATTTTTAATAAAAAAATAAAAAAATAAAAATTAAAAAAAAAGATTTTATTTTTAAGTAATCTACACCGAACGTGGGGCTCGAACTCACCATCCCAAGATCAAGAGTCACATGCTCCACCATCTGAGCCATCCAGGTGCCCCTCCCTTCCATTTGTGAATTCTAATCAGGGTAACTATGTCTTACCACAATAATAAAAATAAATAAAATTAAATGATCAAATCAAAAATTTGAAAAGAGACAATGGTAGCATCGAAGTGGATTCTTGAGCTGCAGTTTCTTCACCCTTCCCTGTAAGCCTGGCTTAGGTCAGAAGGCCTGATCCACAAAGGTTGCTTCCAGATACTACTCTTTGATTTTTCTTAGATCCCTCATTTTTTAGAAAAAAAAATTATCCCCTCTTTCAATACTTGCATAAATTAAGAATTTTTTTATATTGGGCTTTGCAAAGTGAAAAACCGAGTGTGTTCAAGCATTCCAATCCATTCACATGCACTTCTGTTACCTAATATTATCCAGAATATATTCCTGTACATCTTGTTTTATTTTTCTTATACAAGTTTTTGTGTTTTAAGATAGTCCACCTAATTTTTACTTTCTTAGCCACATGATCCCATGTTGCTGTATCCTAACTTGATTCTCAGCTATTGGATTGTTAAGCATTTTGGTTTCCTTTCCTCTCTCTTTTAAAAACCTTTAAATCATATTTAGTATAAATATGATATAAATATAAATATAAATTATATATTTATATAATATATATAAATATAGATATAAATATAAATATGATTTATATAGATTTAGTATAAAGTATACAGATTAGGCTGTTTATTTAGGGTTTCATTGAGCAGTTCAACTGACATTAAATAATACAAATTATAACATATTCCCAGATTTTTCTTTAGAGAAAATGTACAAATTAATTGGCAACATGTGTGTATATACCACTTCACCTTCCCCCATCCACTATCTCACGACAGCTTAAATTTTTTGTTTTAATGCCTAAAAGTCGATTAAATTTGTGGCTTTTTAACATACTCAGGTGATGCCTTTTTTCCACAAGACAATTTTCTCTTTTATCATTATCTGGGATAATGGCAAGTAGGCAGGAAATGAGATACTGTTTATAGCATATTGTCGACCCCAGTGGTTCTCCACCTTGGCTGCATATTATGATCAACTTGGGGGGCTTTTAGAGACCCTGATGCCCAGGATACCCCATTTCCACATAAATCAGAGTCCTCAGGAGTGGCACTCAGGTTTCAGTACATTTTAAAGCTTCTTAAGTGATTCCATTGGGTAGCCACGTTTGGGAAGCCCTGAGTTAACCTGGTAGTGAAGTTGCATCCAGGGATGATGGAGGACTGGAAAGACAGAAGAAGCCTTAGCTCCGTCATCTGGGGCAATCATAATTAGGTAGTGTTTCTTGCCTTACTCAGATCTATTCTGCTGAAGCAAACGCTACCTTGACCCTGAATCTCCTCTTATTGCCTGCATCCTTGCTTGTCTAGTCTCTCCATATTGGAATGGCCCATGAGACAAGTCTTCCCTGTATTAGTCCCATCTTAGGCTGTGTAACTGGTACCACATCTGACCACTTGCATGCTTTCTCTGATCCTTTTCCCTGCAGAGCTAAGTCTTGCTTCCTGAACCTCCAAACCCTGGCTGAAAATGTACTCTCAAAGGATACCTGATATTTTTATGACATTTTTATATTAATGAAGGGTCACAATAACCCTACTTCATCCCAGTATTTTAGGGCATTACCTTGCTTACTGGATTGACCTCTGTGATGTATATGAATGCTGTTGCCCTGGGCACCAGTACTTGCTAGAGGCCCTAGTTGGGTTGGCCTCCCCATAGCTTTAATGAGAAAGACATTTTCTGGTCGCAGCAAACACACTCCTGCTCTGAATCCTTTGCCACAATTAAGTGCAAGTGAAATACAGCAATTTTTGCTGTATTTAATAGGACCAACTCCCGGAGCAGGGAAGAAGAGCCCATTTTCATTTATTAGGCTTTTCCTTTTTTTTACTTTTATTTTCCACTGGCTGCAAACTAAGTCTGTTTCTTCCGTAATGGTAATAACCACAATGATGAAAATAACTAACTTTCCTTGGATTCTTTTTACATCTCCACACCCTGGAAAGTCTTTTATGAGTTTTATATCTCATTTGCTGCTATAACAAACTACAAAATAATTACTATACTTAGTTTTTCAGATGAAAAGACCATGGGTGAGATAAAGTTTCTTGGCCAAGGTAACATATTTGATAAATGACAGAGCTAAGAGGATCTAAGCTAGGAGTGGTGAGTTCCCAGAGCCTGAGCTATTTACCATGGTCCTGTGAAAACTGGACTTCTTAAAAAATATGCAAGACCCTCAAAAAACCTACTGTCCTACTCTGTCTATATCCTTCTGTGTTCTCACTGTCGTCTTCACCTATCTTTTCCTCAGGCCCTTCTGACCTACTGGTTGTCTCCCAACTGTGACAATGGCTTGTCTTTCCACATTGTTCCTTAGGTCAAACATTGTCGTTGCCTCCTTCAAGGTGAACGCCCACTCACAGTTCTCAAGCCTCAGTTCAAATGTCAGATGATTCTGTGTGAAACTTTAACTGAGCTCCCAAGTTGATTATTTGCTCTTTACTCTGTGTTCCTAGAGCATAGGGTAAACACCACAATCATAACATTCATCACTGACAAGCTAATAACTTTTGATGATTTAATTAACATCTGTAAGACTCAGTTTCCTCATCTACAAAAATAAAGTTAATCAGAGATCCCATCTCAGAGTCTTATGAGGATGATAGGACATAATGAATTTAAGATACTTAACAGCGTGTTGTATCGGAAGCATTTTTAAAAAAATATTAACTATTTTTTATTATCATCTAATCATAGTACAGTTTTTTTTAAGATTTTATTTATTTATTTGACAGAGACACAGCAAGAGAGGGAACACAAGCAAGGGGAGTGGAAGAGGGAGAAGCAGGCTTCCTGCCGAGCAGGGAGCCCGATGCGGGACTCGATCCCAGGACCCCGGGATCATGACCTGAGCCGAAGGCAGACACTTAACTGAGCCACCCAGGTGCCCCCGTAGTACAGCTTCTTAAAAATCTATTTTCTCATTCTACATGGTTACTTTCTATAAGGATGGGCACAATGACATTTATTTTGTATTTCTATATTATGCAAAGAGCTCACCATGCAGTAGAAATTTAGGAACTATTACAAGTTACCTAACTCCTCCAACTCTCAATAATGAAGACCACATAGGATATATGAGGATTAAGAGGGAATGTTAAACTGATTAGCATGGAAATCCCTTAATAAATGTCAGCAACTATCATTCTGTAATAAGTTTGAATAAATGGATGGATGAATTCGGGAGGGAGTAGAACACTTTTATGTTGCTGGTTTCTATTTATTATATGGAGATGATGGCAAATCACAGCTGTCCGTGTCAGCTGTCTCCTAGATGGACCTCACTGTGTGATGAGTTATGAGGAGTCTTGAGACTTTGTCTTATTAATATGCAACAGGACTGATTCCTGCTGTCATCCAGGGAGTAAGTACTTTATTGATCAGTGAGAGACTTGGCAAGTCTTGCTGAATGTCTCTTCTGACAATAAAATAAACACTTTCCATAGATCTTTCAGGTCTGCACTAGATTTCTTCTGTTTGAAGGTGTAGGGCATAATGGTGACAGAGGTAATTTGTAAATTCTAGTAATCCATCTATAGTAAATGCCAAAACATAACTTGAATAGGGTAACTGGCAATTTTCGTTATAAGTAGAACCTACAGATCCTGGGGCAGCAGAGGTTAGAGAGGGAAATAAAAGGGCATTCATTTAGTTTGGGATGGGATGGAGACAACCATAACAAAATCTTTTCTTCTGTAACTCCCCAAAACAGTATGGACATTCATTTTCTTATTCAGGCCTAAAAGAGCAGTCTTTACTTGTTGAATTCTCTTCCCCACCTTCCATTCACTTCTCAACACACTGAAGTCTTTTGAACAATTGTTTTGGCAATGGTTGCCTTTAAAGAAAGAAAATATGATTAAAAAATTGCTACTGAAGAAATACTTGCAAGTCTTGCTTTTTTTTCAGAGAATATTCCACATCGTAGAATATAGCATATCTTCAGTTTAGTGATTATCAGCTACTTTGATGTGGTAGTTTGAGAAGTGAATATATGAATTTTTAATTTCAAATGTCTTTCATTTTAAAATTTAAATAGCTAGTACATTATGAGATGTCTTGTTAATTACCTGTTACTTTACTTGGTTAATTATGCATTTTCCCATTTCAGTCCCTTTATCATTCATCTTTACATCAACTCAACAGTCATTTGTCTTCAGAGATTACCCTTTGCAGGTTCAATGGTAGCTTCAGGTTCTGGTCTCACCCCTGTTCTTCTAATAAAAACACTTTTAACCGACAAATAAATTCTTTTCTTGAACCTTCTCTCCAACCTTGCTAAGCTCTCATGTCTCTTTTGATAATAAACTCCTACAAAAATAGAATAAATTAAATTGCACAACTGAATTAGCTACTAATTTCCCAGTTCCTCAAATGCAATTTTCTATCCCAACAAATGAGCTAAAACTAATATAACATTTTTATCTATATTGTTCGGGCCAATAAAATTTATGTTGACATTAAAACTGAGCAGCTCTAAGTAGTGTGCCTATAAAAATTAATGATTAAAAATCTTAAGAAAACTGGGACTTTCTGAGTATGACCCATACTAAAGAAAAATTAAAAAAGAAGCAGCATTTAATAGAAACTGTCAATGTGAGGGCCCAGGTGTGGAATTTAGCATACAGATACTCAGTGGAGCTATGATAAATATGTTCAAAGAACTAAAGGATTCTATGCTTTAAAGAATTGAAAGAAAGTATGTGAATGACGTATCACCAAATAGAGAATATCAACAGAGGAAAAAATTATATTTAAAAAAAATGAAAATTTACTTGACTCAAAAGTAGACTTGAGATGGTAGAAGAAAAAATCAGTGAACCTGAAGATTTATGAATAGGAATAATTCATGAAAAAAGGAAGAATGAAGAGCAATGAAGAGAGCATCAGGGACTGTGGTACAGCATCAGGTGTACCAACATATAGGAGTTTCAGAAGAAGAAGGCAGAAAACACAGAAAAAATTTGCAAAACGAATGACAAACTTTCCAAATTTTTTGAAAAAATATCAATCTACATATCTAGGAATCACAACAAACTCCAAGTCAAATAAACACAAAGAGAGCCATGCCTAGACACATCATGGTCAAACTTTCAAAAGACAAGAACACAGATAAAATTTTGAAAACAGACTAACACAAAGACAAAGACATTTAATAGAGACAAAGATATTTATAATGCTCAAAGTGTTTATCAGGTAGATAAAAAATTTAAAAACATATAGACACCTAACAACAGAGCTCCAAAATATTGAAAGCAAAACAACAAAATTGAAACGAGATAGAGACAATTCAACAAGAATAGTTTGAGATTTCTACCCTTATCAATTGATAGAATAATGAGACAAAACCAGCAAGGATATAAAGACTTGAATAACACTCTCAACTAACTTGGAATAAAAGAAATCAGTAGAACACTCCTCCCCAAAACACTAAAATACATATTATTTCAAGTGCGGATGGAGCATTTTCAGGATAAATCAAATGCTAGGCCCATGCAACAAGAGTCAATAAACTTAAAAATGTTCAAGTCACACAAACTGTGTTCTCTCACCATAACAAAATTAAATTAGATATCAAAAATAAAAGATTTGAGCTAATCCCCAAATATTAAACATTGAACAGAATGCTTCTAAAACAACCCATGGGTCACAGAAGAAATCACCTAGGAAATTTTTAAATATTTTGAAATGAATGAAAAAGAAAATATAGCATATCTAAATTCGTGAGATACAATGTACACAATGCTACAGGAAATTTCAGCTTCAAGTTCCCACAATATAATAAAAGGAAATTGCAAATTATTAATCTAAGCTTCATCATAAAATACTAGAAAAAAGAGGGACAAACAAAAATGAAAATGTGCAAGAAAATAATAAAGATTGCCGTGGAAATCAATGAAATGGAAAACAGGAGCACAGTAGAGAAAACCAATAAAAACAATAGAGAAAACATAAACCAAAGGTTGGTTCTTTGAAAAGATCAGCACAATGGACAAACCTTTAGCTAGACTCACCAAGGAAAAAAGAAAAGTTACAAATTGTCAAAATCAGGAACAAGAGAAGACATCACTACCAAATAACCAAGTTAAAGGCATTGTAAGGAAATACTTTGAACTGTTTTCTGCCAACATTGGACAATTGTCTTGAGATAGATAAATACCTAGAAAGACACAAATTCATAACTGACTCAAAAAAATAGAAAATCTGATTGGCCAATAAGTAAAAAAATAGAATTAGCAATTTAAAATCTTCAGATAAAGGAAAACCCAGGCCCACATGACTTCCTTGGTGAATTGTCAGATACTTAAGGAAGAAATCATACTATTCTTTTACAAACTCTTCAAAATTAAGAGGAGGAGAAAACATTTTCCATCTAATTCCTTGAGTCCAATATCATTGTCATGCCAAAGCCAGACATCACAAGAAAACTAGACCAATATCCCTCATAAATATAAATGCAAAAAAAATCAACAAAATAGCAAATCAAGTCATTGTGTAAATTGACCAACATGTGTAAATTAGCTGTGATTTGTCACTTAAAAACAAAATTATTTTAATACTCAAAAATCATCAACTAATGTACCAAATTAATAGAATAAAGGGGAAAATACATGATCATTCTAAAAGATGCAAAAAAGATGCAAAATCCAATATGCATTCCTGATTTTAAAACAAAAGTGAAAACAAAAAACCGTCAAAAAACTAGGAATAAAACAGAACTTTCTCAGTCTATTAAAAGGCATGTACAAAAAACATACAACTAATGTTATACTGAAGGATGAGTGAGTGATATTTAAACCCTATCATAGGGAACAAGTCAAGATAGCCAGTCTCATTACTCTACTCACCATTCTATAGGACATTCTGACCACTTGCAGTAAGGCCAAAATTAAATTTAAATAAAGTAAATAAAGGGGCGTCTGGGTGGCTCAGTTGGTTGGGCGTCCAACTGGATTTCAGCTCAGTTTATGATCAGGGTCGTGAGATTGAGCCCTGTGTCAGGCTCCATGCTCGGCGCGGAGTCTGCTTGAGATTCTCTGTCTCCCTCTGGCCCTCTCCCTCCTCCCCCAACTCCCTCACCCTTACTCATATGCTCACTCTCACTCTCTCTCTCTCTCACTCTTTTTCTTGGTAAATAAATAAAATCTTGTAAATAAATAAATAAATAAATAAATGGCATCCAGATTAGAAGAAAAGTAAATTGCCTTTATTGGCAGGTGATGTGATCCTGTATGCAGAAAATCCTAAGCAGTCCACAAAAATTCTGTTAGAACTAATAAAAGTGTTCCACAATACCAGAGAATATAGTATCAATAAGCAGAGTCAATCACATATCTGCATACTATCAATGAATTTTCTGAAAATGAAAATAAAATAACTTCATTCACAAAGAAATTAAGTATGTAGGAATACATTTAGCAAAAGAAGCTACTTATACATCAAAAATTTCAAAGCACTGCTGAGAGAAAGAACATATTAGCTGAGAGAAATTAATGAAGATTTAATGAAATAGAGAGACATTTTATGGTCATGGATGGAAAGACTCAGTTTGGTTAATATGGCAGTTCTTGCCAACTTTATCAAAAGATTCAAAAAATCCTATCAATATCCCCCTAGGATCTTTGCAGAAAGTGCTAAGCTGATCCAAAAATTTATGTGGGAATTCCCAGCATCCAAAATAATCAAATGATTTTGAAACAGAAGAACAAAGTTGGAGAACTTAATACTTCCTGACCTTAGACCTTAATATAAAACTACATTAATCAAAACAGTGTTATAGCATAAAGACAGATACATAGATCATTGATTTTCCTTAGCATATCTAAAAGAAGCCAGATAGAAAGGGTTTTTATCTGTATGATTTCATTTGTATGGCATTCTGGAAAAACTTGAAGGGAAATCAGAGCAGAAGTTGCCAGGGGTGCGGTAGTAGGAGGACACTGACTAGAAAGGAACACAGGTACTTGCTAGGGTGATGTAAGTGTATATTGTAATATTTGGCATGGTTACTGTACTGTGGACATTTATAAAAACTCAACAAGCCATACACTAAAAAAGGGGTGAGTTTTACTATATGAAAATTATTCCTAAACAAATTCAACTTTAAAATTAAAGAACACCCTGAACTTATTTATAACATGTTAGTAAATACTGCCAATTTAGTTAAAGAGCATAAACCTTTGAATCAAATCACAGTGATGTTTGTGAACTTAGGCTTTGCCACTTACTAGCTGAAAAACTTATTTTCTCTTCATTAAAATGCAGTGGTGGGATCCCTGGGTGGCTCAGTCAGTTGGGAGTCTACCTTCGGCTCCAGTCATGATCCCAGGATCCTGGGATGGAATCCCACTCCTTGCTCAGCGGGGAACCTACTTCTGCCTGCTGCTCCCCCTGCTTGTGCTCGCTCTTTCATTCTCTCTCTAACAAATAAAAAATAAAATCTTTTTAAAAAATGCAATGGCAATATCTACCATGTAATAAGTATTATACTTTTCTCAATTATTGGAAATGATACATTTAGAACAGTTATGTGACTGCCACATAATTTTGTATTAATTTTCTTCATCCTTTATCTTAAAATATTGAAAATATCAACTAAAAGTTGAGGATTTCTCTGTTTTTGTCTTTTCTGTTGTGCCATTTCAAAGATAGAAAATCCGAATGAAGTGCATTACTCTTCCCTTTGCCGATCCTGTTAAACAAACTTTATTCTCTAGTGCAGGGAATTTAATTCCCCACACTAGACCAGTTGACTTGTCATCATTAACCAAGAGCTATCTCCCATGCTCAGAATGGGCCATCATTTCTTGTGTTTCTGTGTTGTCCAGTCCAAGCTCAGATAGATGTTTTGTGGGAAGATTTTCTCAGTCAACCCAGTTTGGCATACACATCATGTCAGTATCTTCAATAACCCTTCTCATTAAAATGTGCATAAATTTATATACCTTTGATTTCTTTTATATGTTGAATTATTTGTCTTTTTCATGTCTTAAAGTTAAAACAAGATTTATCTCATTGCATTGCTAAATATATTCTTGAAGGAGTAAGATTTTCTGCAACCAACACATGTGAGCTTCATGGCATGTAGAATCATGTTTTGTACCAAGCTCACCATGTTATGTGTTTGATAAGGATAATAAAAGAATAGGACTCATTTCAGAACTTGTTTCATGTTATTGCAGTTGACCACTATTTGTTAAAGTTTTGAGGACAAAAACAAGGAAAAAACTACATACGTGATAGGGATGATGAATTTAGATGAGGAAAATTACATTGAAAAATGTTAGAGGATCATGAGAAGATCTCATCAGAAACTTTTATAAATAGATTAATGGCAGCCAATAATTGTATTTAGGGATTAAGCATAAATCATGTAGTTAGATCATGTCAGTACTCCTAAAATCTTAGTAGCACTCTATAATTCTACTTAAAATGGAATTATTCTGAATTAAGTATTTCAAGGTATCATGAATTTGCTTAACTCTAAGGAAAACTGTGTCTATTATTCACTTTATCTTGTAGAAAAGTATGTCCCCAGAATTGGTTTCTGAGATGAAGAATTTTTCTTACAAGATATGTAGAATTTCCACCCCATTTGATAAAGTAGACCCCGAAAGAAAAGCAGTGTAATGAAAACTGAGAGGCTGAGTATGAAAGTAATTGAGAAAATGCTAAACCAGAAGGGAGTAGCATGATATATATTCAAAGTACTGAATGCGAACTATTTGCAGCTAAGAATACTCTATCCAACAAAGCTATCATTCAGAATAGAAGGAGAGATAAAGAGTTTCCTAGACAAACAAAAACTAAAGGAGTTCATGCTCCCTAAACCAGCCCTGCAAGAGATATTAAAGGGGACTCTTTGAGTGGAAAGGAGAGATCAAAAGTGACAGTATAGAGATAGGAAACACAAAAGTAATAAAAATGAATATTTCTGTAAAAACTTAGTCAAGGAACTCATAAAATATAACAACATATACCTAGAACATGGGGAAGAGAGGAGTAAAGAATGGGTTCAAATTTAAACAACCATCAGCTTAATATAGACTGCTATTTGCAGAAGAGGTTATATACAAACCTCTGGTAACCATATATCAAAAACCACTAATAAATATGCAAAGAATAAAGAGAAAGAAATAGCAAATATATCACTAAAGAAAATCAGCATACCATGAAAAAGAGAAGGACAAGAAAGGATGAGATAAAATCTTCAGAAACAATCATAAAACAAGTAATAAAATGATAATAAATACATATCTATCAATAATTATTTTATTTTTTAAAGATTTATTTATTTGAGAGAGGGAGAGAAAGCCGGGGGAGGGGCAAATGGAGAGGGAGAGAAGCAGACTCCCTGCTGAATACAGAGCCTGACTTGGGGCTCAATCCCACAACCCTGAGCTCATGACCCGAGCCAAAATTAAGAGTACGACACTCAACTGACTGAGCCACTCAAGCACCCCTTCAATAATTATTTTAAATGTAAATGGACTAAATGCTCCAATCAAAAGGCATAGGGTGACAGAATGTATTAAAAAAAAAGACCCCCCAAAAAAAGACCCATCTATAGAGACTCATTCAGACCTAAAGACACCTGCAGATTTAAAGTGAGGGGATGGAAAAACATCTATCATGCAAATGGCTGTCAAAAGAAAGCCAGAATAGCAATACTTATATCAGACAAAACAGACTTTAAGACAAAGAATGTAACAAGAGACAAAGAAGGACACTATATAATCACAAAGGGGACAATCCAACAAAAAGATATAATAAAGGTAAATATTTATGCACCCAACATAGGAGCACCCAAATACATAAAACAATAACAAACATAAAGAAACCTTTTGATAATAATAATAGTCGGGGACTTCAACACCCTACTTACATCAATGGAAAGGTCATCTAAACAGAAAACCAACATGGAACAATGGCTTTGAATGACACGCTGGAACAGATGGATTTAGAAGATACATTTAAAACCTTCCATCCTAAACAGCAGAATACATTCTTTTCAAGTGCACATGGAACATTCTCCAGAATAGATCACACATTAGCCCATAAGACAAACCTCTGCAAGTTCAAGAAGATCAAAGTCATACCATGCATCTTTTCTGACCACAATAGTATGACACTAGAAATAAACTACAAGAAAAAATCTGGGAAGATCACAAATACATGGAGGTTAAATAATATACTACTAAGCAATAAATGGGTCAACCAGGAATTCAAAGAAGAAATAAAAAATTACATGGAAACAAATGAAAATGAAAACACAATGGTCCAAAGCCTCTGGGATGCAGCAAACATCCAAAGTGTACACCAATACAGGCCTACTTCAAGAAGCAAGAAAAATCTCAAATGCACAACCGGACCTTACACTTAAAGGAGCTAGAAACAGAGCAACAAACAAACTCTAAAACCAGCAGAAGGAAGGAAATAATAAAGATTAGAGCAGAAATAAATGATATAGAAACTAAAAAACCAGTAGAGCAGATAAATGAAAATAGGAGCTGATTCTTTGAAAAAAATCAATATAATTGATAAAACTATAGTCATACTTAGCATGAAAAAAAGAGAAAGGACTCAAATAAAATCGCAACTGAGAGAGGAGGAATAACAACCAATATAACAGAAAATCAAACAACTATAAGAGAATATTAGTAAAAACTCTGTGCCAACAAATCAACAACCTAGAAGAAATGGATAATTTCCTAGAAACATATAACCTACCAAAACTGAATCAGGAAGAAATTGAAAATTTGAACAGATTGATCAACAAAGAAATTGAATCAATAATCAAAAACTCTCAACAAACAAAAGACCAGGACCAGACAGCCTCACATGCTAATTCTACCAAACTTTTAAAGAAGAGTTAATATCTATTTTTCTCAAACTCTTCCAAAAAATAGAAAGGAGGGAAAACTTCCAAATTCATTCTGTGAGGCCAGCATTGCCCCGATACAAAAACCAGAAAAAGACACCACTAAGAAAGAACTGCAGGCCAATATCCCTGATGAACAGGGATGCAAAAACCCTCAACAAAATACTAGCAAATCAAATTCAACAATAATTTTAAAAATCATCACCATAATCAAGTGGGATTTATTCCTGGGTTACAAGGGTGCTTCAATATTCACTAATCAACATGATACACCACTTCAATAAGAGAAATGAAAAGAACCATACAATCATTTCAATAGATGCAAACAAAACATTTGACAAAGTACAACACTCATTCATGATAAAAACCCTCAACAAGGTAGTTTTAGAGGGAACAGACCTCAACATGATAAAGGCCATATAAGAAAAACCCACGGCTAACATCATCCTCAATGGGTTAAAACAGAGCTTTTCCCCTAAGTTCAGGAACAAGACAGAGATGTCCACTCTCACCACTTCTATTCAATATAGTCCTGGAAGCCCTAGTCACAGCAATTGGACAACAAAAAGAATCAAAAGACAATCTAGATCAATAAGGAAGGAGTAAAATTTTCACTATTTGCAATTGCCATGATATTCTATATTGAAAACCTGAAAGATTCTGCCAAAAAACTGCTAGAACTGATACACAAAATCAGTAAAGTCGCAGGATACAAAATCAACATTACAGAAATCGGTTGCATTTCTATACACCAATAATGAAGCAGCAGAAGGAGAAATTAAAGAATCAGTCCCATTTACAGTTCACCAAAAACAGGGGCGCCTGGGTGGCTCAGTTGGTTAAGCGTCTGCCTTCGGCTCAGGTCATGATCCCAGGGTCCTGGGATTGAGCCCCGCATCGGGCTCCCTGCTCAGCGGGAAGCCTGCTTCTCCCTCTCTCGCTCTCTCTCTCTCTCTCTCTCTCTGTCAAATAAATAAATAAAATCTTTACAGTTCACCAAAAACAATAAGATACCTAGGAATAAACCTAACCAAAGAGATGAAAGACCTGAACTCTGAAAACTATGAAAGACTGATGGAAGAAATTGAAGACAACACAAAGAAATGGAAAACATTCCATGTTCATGGATTGGAAGGACAAATATTGTTTAAATGCCTATACTACCCAAAGCAGTCTACACATTTAATGCAATCCCCATCAAAGGCCAACACCAATTTGTCACAGAACTAGAACAAACAACTGTAAAATTGGAACCACAAAAGACCCCAAGTAGCCAAAGCAATTTTGAAAAAGAAAAGCAAAACTGGAGGCTTTATAATTCCAGACTTCAAGTTATATTACAAAGCTTTAGTATTCAAAACAATATCATATGGCACAAAAGTAGACACACAGATCAATAGAACAGAATAGAAAACCCAGAAATAAACCCACAGCTGTATGGTCAGTCTTCAACAAAGCAATAAAGAACATCCAATGGGAAAAGGACAGTCTGGTCAACAAATGGTGTTGGGAAAACTGGACAACAACATTGCAAAAGAAATAAACTGGACCACTTTCTTACACCATACACAAAAATAAATTCAAAATGGATTAAAGAGCTAAGTGTGAGACCTAAAACCATAAAAATCCTGTAACACTGGCAGTAACCTCTTTGACATTGAACGTAGCAACTTCTTTCTAGATATGCCTCCCAAGACAAGGGAAACAAAAATAAACTATTGGGAGTACATCAAAATAAAAAGTTTCTCTATAGCAAAGGAAACAATTGACAAAACTAAAAGGCAAAAACCTATGGAATGGGGGAAGATATTTGCAAATGAAATATGCAATAAAGGGTTAGTATCCAACATGTATAAAGAACTTACAGAACTCAACACCCAAAAAATAATCCAATTAAAAATGGGCAGAAGACGTGAATAGACATTTCTGTGACGAAGACATCCAGATCGCCAACAGACACATGAAAAGATGCTCAATATCACTCATCATCAGGGAAATGTGAATTAAAACCACAGTGAGATATCACTTCACACCTGTCAAAATAGCTAGAATCAAAAAAAGAAACAACAAATATTGGTGAGGATGTGGAGAAAAAGTTTTGTGGGAATGCACTGTTTGTGGGAATGCAAATTGGTGCAGCCACTGTGGAAGACAGTATGGAGGTTCCTCAACAAGTTAAAAATAGATCTACCCTACAATCTAGCAGTTGCATTACTATTTACCCAAAGAATACAAAAACACTAATTCGAAGGGATACATGCACCCCTATGTTTATAGCAGCATTATTTACAATAACCGAGATATGAAAGCAGCCCAAGTGTTTATCAATTAATGATTCAATAAAGAAGATGTGGTGTATGTATCCAATGGAATATTACTCGGCCACGAAAAAGAACGAAATCTTGCCATTTGCAATGGCATAGATGGAACTAGAGAGTATTATGCTAAGCGAAATAAGTTAGTTAAAGACAAATGCCATACGATTTCACTCCCATGTGGAATTTAAGAAGCAAAACAAATAGGCAAAGGAAAAAGAGGGAGAGGGAGAGAGAGACAATTTAAGAAATAGACTCTTAATTGTAGCCAACAAACTGAAGGTTACTGAAGTGGGGTTGGGTAGAAGGATGGATGATGGGAATTGAGGGGTGCACTTGTTGTGATGAGCACCGGGTGGTGTATGAAATTGTTGAATCACTGTAGCATATACCTGAAATTAGTATAACACTGTACGTTAACTAATTGGAATTAAAATTTTAAAAAGGAATATGCTAAAAGAAAGTTATTAAGAGAGAAGAGTGTCTGGTCAAGTTTAATATAATCCTTGCCACAAATTTAAGCATAATCACCTCTTAAGAATATGAGAACAAAAATGACTAAAGCAGGTTCTGTTAAAATATTATTTATGTTTTTTTTTGTTTTTTTTTAAAGGTTTTATTTATTTATATATTTGAGAGAGAGAGAGAGTTTGAGAGCCCAAGCAGGGGAGAGGGGGAAAGGGAGAGGAAGAGGCAGACTCCCAGTTGAGCGGGAGCCCGACATGGGGCTCGATCCCAGGACCTCCAGGATCATGACCTGAGCCCAAGGCAGACACTTAACCAACTGAGCCACCCAGGTGCTCCAAAGTGTTATTTATGTTTTTAAGTTGATTTTCACTCTAGTTCATTAGTTTCATGAATTTTTTTTTCAAAATGCCCCTAATTAAACCTTAAATAATTCTGGAGCATCCTTTAACTATTCTGAGCACTCTGATAGAAATAACATATTTTGAACTATTCTCATTCTCATTCTCCATTGTGGGAGGAAACAAAAGGTCAAATTTTTCCAAGTTTTTAGAATAGAAGGCATTCTATTCCTTTTATTTCTCAATTTTTGTGTGAACATGGTAATAAAACATACTCAGGCTCCCATGAGTAAGCCAAATTTTCCATGATGGGAAATGGGCACACCAGTGATGAGGCTAATCTGGCTCCCACCTCTACTGGCCCATTGAGTGTGAGCTGACTCAACAGTTGGAGGTCCCCTGCTTCCTTTCTTCACCATTATATGTGTGTCAGAATGGCGGTGTCCATTTTAGGCAAACACACACACACACACACACACACACGCACCGATTTGCAATGATAGGTCTTTAACTTTCAAAGCATTTTCACATGTATATTACTCTATTTTATCCCATGATAGATTGGGAAATGGATCCCAGACTAGATTACTATCCCATGACTACATGCTGAAGCCAGAATGAGCAATCACCTCTTATCTGTAGAAGTCTACCTTATCGTTTCTGGTTTCAGGGACAGTCCCTGAAACAGAAAATAAACAAAAATTTAAGTTATTGTATGGTGGAAGGTAAATGAAATTTGGCATAATCCACCCTAAGTATGAATTACCAGTTTCCCCATCTGTAAAATGGGGCTAATATAACTTTTCAAGGTAGTAAGAAGGATTAAATGATGCAGTCCGTATTTGGAACAATTAACATTTGACCTAGTCCATGGGAGAACCTCAATAAATAGCAGTGTATAATAAAAATAATAATGTGTAGTTGTAGTAAGGCCCTCATTAATCAAAGGGTAGAGTACCATTGCTGGTGGGTGCTGAGCTTGAGTAATGGCTTACTTTGAAGATCCTATCTTTCTGTAAGGATGCACACCCATTAGAAACTATTCAAGTATGCATCAGGCACTGTGCTAGGCGCTGGAGATGCAGGGGTGAGGAAGAGCCTCTGCTTTCATGCAGCTCACCATGTAGATGCATCTCTTAGCATGTGCAGCCTGGACTGCTTCTACAACTTTCTTCCACCAAATGATTGTACCTTTATGAGAACCTCAGTGATGGAATTCATTCAGCACCAAGTCCTTGTTGAGGGGAGGAGGATGGACAGAATAAAATTGGAATTGACAAGGATGCCCGTCCATCAGGGCCAGTGGTCCAGAGTCTGCATGCTGTGGACTTAAACTCGATTGGGAGCAATCTTCTAATGGTTAATATTGGCATTATGCACTCAGCATATCTGGGGCAAAAAGCTCTTTAATGCATCTTGTCTGTTCTCTCCAAAAGGGAGAGTTCATCATATTGCTGCCATATTACCAAGTTGAGAAATTTGAGTGGAGCCCATCACCAGGTCTTACTTGAGAGACCTTCATTTTCCATCTAGTATGTATTTTAAGTCCTTTACATTTCTTCTTCCCTCTTTGGGCCCTGTGTTTCTAGCACCCCAGACCCACACTTAGTGTGGGATCTGCCTTGTGAAAACACTTTCACGTTCTTGTCAGGCAATTCTTCAGGCTTCTATGTTGCCCTTGGCTTTGGTTTAGGTTTAAGTAACCTTTCTTATTGGGAAGATTATTTTTCCCGCTCATCCCTACATTTGTTTTTCTGCTTGGGGATCTCTCTCAGCAGGTTTCTGGCCTGGAGCTGCTGTCGATACTTCTGAGGCGTGTTCCCTAACACCATGGGTCAGTCTCATGGAGGTCTGTGGCTGTTGAGAGCATGGTCATAGGTTAGGCCTGGGTAGAAGGGAGGACTGTGAAGCTGGCTATCACCTGGGCCTTTGGGTACAGGTGGCTGCAGCTTGACCTTGACCCAGACAGGTGCCACCTAGCTTGGAATTGTTGATGGAGCAGATTGACAATTTGAAGCATGCTGGGTGAACAACGTGCATTGTTTTCAAGCTGCAAGCCTGCTGCACACATGAAGGACTGCTGAGACTCCATCATAACTTCTACTAGACCTGAGTCTTGGCATGGCCATCTTATGTCTGCTGCTCCTGATTCCATTCTACACTCGGAGTCCAGGAGGCAGGACTAACGCTGGACTCACATGGCTTCCCCTCATGGTGTCGAGTTTAAGTACTGAAATTCTCACTTTAGCTTTGGTTTTCCAATTCCCACAGTGCAGAGTATTTGAGGAAGCCTGTGGCTTGAATGCTCTCCTTTCAATCTCAACCATTTATTTAGATGTTCCAGCTGGAGGACATGGTTACTAGTTTTCTCTTGGCTAAAGCCATCGTCTTCCTATGGCAAGCAGTCTCTACTGAGACGGAGAGCACAGCTTCAGGATTAATACTCAGGAGCTGTGACTGGGGGGAAGAGGGCAATGTTAAAGGGTGCATTCCTGCTGACTGGCCCTGGTGGTTAGTGGTGAGGCTGCTAGCCAGCGTGTTCCTGCGTCCATCAGGAAGCTGTATGCTTGTGGAATCCAGTAGATCCCTGCCCAGAGGTTAATAATCTGAGTAAGTGTGCTCATTGTATAAAATGCATAGCTTGAGAGCAGCTTAATCATATGCACCATATACCTGTATACTTTAGGACTCTTGCTTGACCTTTGTGTCTTAATCCTGCCCTCCATATCACTTTGTACATGGCCTGGAAACCTATTTTCTCTAATGTAGTGGAAGTCCATCCTTTTATCCACATTTAGAGTGATACTTTCCGTCCTTAAATGTGTCGGATAGAGAGGGGCCTTGCACTGAGAGACAGTTGCGTGAAGCCACACACTGAAATCCTCAGTGCATTTTGCCATAAGCAAACCTTGCTGCCACTTTAAGCCATGAGGACGTCTTCCTTCTGTCCTAAGAGCACAGTATCCTATTGCCCTAAACGTTTGCTCTAGTCTTCCTTACTTAGTCAAGAGAATGCTGAATACCAGCACTAAGGAATGCTTACCCATTTGTCTTTCCCTGGGCTCTGACATTAAGAAGCGTTATCACTTCCAAAGACTAAGGAGCATTTGTTAGATTTGTAAAATATTCTGACTCCAAAATATACCTGACACATCTCTTTACCCAAAATACTAGTAAACCATCATCTTTTTTGAAAACTGTAATATTCATGGGAGGTAGCTGTGTGATTTCTGAGTCATAAATCACTTCCTTTCAAGACAAAACTAGGAAAGTGTCCAAAGGCATTCACGATGATAACCATCTAAATATCCAGGCTGGTAAGGTGGAAAGAGAAAACCCCAACGTTAATTTTTGTGTTCTCTTGGCTGCCTTCCTTCTTACTGTGCTTCCAGGAAACCGAGGCCTTTCCAGGTGTCAGAATCACTGGAGCACTGGCTTCTCCATAGTGGAAAGTGAGCCTGTACTCTAGCAGACAGCATGTAAGAATTTGCCAGGAAGCCATTCCCATTAGAAATAAATGCATATTTTGCCTCTGTTGATCTATCCTGGTAGAAAGCTTCCACATTCTAGTAGTGTGTTCCATTAGGTTTTAAGATCATACTTAAGGGTTTTTTTTTTCCCCTTTCCTTTTGTTTCTTAGGCTTCAAAGATGACTTTTAAGTTTGCTTTCCTTGGGCTTTATCTCTGGAATCCCTAGCAGATATCAATCAAAGGACTGAATTCATAGATTGCTAATTTTGTTACAATTCGGTAAAGAAATACCCCTTTAGTCACTCCTCCAGTCTAGACACCTCTTGGTCTAATAACAATTCTTTTTCTTCCCTTTTATCATCCATAAATTAACTGGTACATTGGCACGGGATCACGGTCCCTTTTAACATGAAAATTCAGACATTAATCCCATTTGTTCCTTAAGTACCTATTCTATTGCTGTGAGTGTTTAATTGAGCAGCTCTCTGATATGGAGTTAGGTTCTGAAGGATAATTTAATTCAGCTCCCAGTTTCATCCCCCCACCCCAAACCCACATCGTAATTCCTTACATGCTCAGGGTCTGCGATGTTGCAGTGAGTTCTGCATTTACACAGAGCTCTACTCACAGGAATCTTACTTTTCTTCATAAGTCAGTTAAACTAGGTTAGATTAGGCTTGGTTTCTGCCTTTGCCCACTCATGGCTCTTTGGCTGTGAAATTCAGTCTGTAAGAACCTCAGCTTCTTTGAAATACCAATAGCAACAGTTTGGGAAGATTGTAGAAAGAAAACAAATCCACATGTAAAGTACCCATCAAAGTGCTTGGCACAAAGTAGGCACATGAGTAGTGCTGTCTGTGATAATGCTCCTGCTAAAAAGGACAGGGAGAAAGAAGAGAAAGAGGAGGAGAGGCAGAGCAAGAAGAGAAGAAAGAGAAGGGGAGGACCACGGAACGGTTAAAGTAATGAGATTCTAGATTGTACCATAGCCTTTTGGGAGCGTTTTTCCAAGTATGTCTTCCTTTAATTTAATAGCTCTCATCTTCAATGTGATCACATAGGGTGATGAGAGTCTCTGAAAGGTTCTTTTTTATTTTTTCTCTTTTCAGGAAGATGTCAATAGAAAGTGTTTCCCACCTTCCCTCTGTTGGCCCTTTGCCCTAACTTTCTATCACCTGTCTGCATTAGCTAACCTCCACAGCAACCCTCCATCAAAAGGTTCGGCCGCTTGTCTCCCATCATGACGTTCTTAGTTCATAAGAGAGCTCTTTATCCACAGCCTGCCAAATGGATGTCTCAACCCAATCGGATAATATTGGAGTTAGATATCAAATTTAAGAGTTAGAAGCTGTTGTGTCTGTTTTGTAAATTACATAAGAAAAAAAGTCTCCTGGGTTTTGCCTAGTTAATTTAACAGTCTTTACTTAAAATTAATACAGAAGACTAATTGGAACATCAGGAAAGCAAACATAGAATAAGCATAGAAGTTAATTTTCAGTACCACTAGTCTTTAAAGTTTAATAGCCAATAAATATAAACATGAAGTGACAGTTGCCTCATTATAGATGTAAACACATATAAACCTACCCAGTAGCAATTTAAAACAAACTTAGAAATCTACCTCATACTTTGGTTGTGCCTGAGCCTTTTTCGCCAAGGCTATCATTCTTTTTGATTTATTATTTCCTACCTTAACACTGTAGCTGTCCAATGCAGTTATTAAAATAGTTAATTCTTGTAAAAATTAATTTTAGAGTCTTAGCAGAGAAATACCCATCAGATTATCCTTTAGATAGTGAGAAACCTAGCTAAAATGTGTATTTTCATCCAGAATATCACAGTGTGCCCTGGGTATAACCATTAGTGTGCTCAAACCATGTATACATCAGCTGTGGATCTCTGGGCATAATCATTGTATGGGAGAAAAGCCACCCACTCACACAGAAGGAGCTGCTTCTGATTCCCAGATGACCAGGTTTCAATCAAGGTCACTTTTTTGTACTTTCTTTCATTGAAGATGCTTTTGACTAAACAGATTTCTTTAAATTTTTGTGGCTTTGTTCTCTTATAATGCAATGAGAATAAGAGAACATCAGTTGCCTCGTTAGTAAGGGACACAGGTTAGAACTGCCTTCAGATGAAAAAGTTTGAGACGCAGATGAGCTGTGAGCTGGATATCCTCTGGCAGAGTTAGCTTTCGGGTCCTATCTGAGCACAGATCAACATGTTTTTGAGCCTCAACTACTGTTCTTGTCAAATATTGTCTCCCTTTTCTGGGTAATGACTTTTGTCATTATCTTTGATGTGGTTCTGCTCTCTGTATGAGATATATATAAATCCTCTGAGTGCAGAAGTCAGCATCGGTGTGTTGATTGCTTATGCTAATTGGCAAATGTTAAGGTAAACTTGTCTCTTTTAAGTAGAGTGGGTGGTTTTAAATGACTCCATTCCAGAGAGAACTTAGCTTCAGTAATTTGTGTGTTTTTTAAAATCTGCCTCTAAATGATTCCATTTCCAATAGCAAAATAAATAGACAAACAAATAGCTCTTAATAAAACAACAGTAAGCATTCTCTTGCTGACAGAAAAAGTGAGATTTCAAATGTGGAGAAGTCTGAGATGTTACCACCACTCATAAAAATGTAGACATGTCTGCTTCTTTTAAAACATAAAATTTGAACTCAAGCAAGTTCGCCCTTTTCTCAAATAAATTGATGAACTTCAAGTAAGTTAGTTATAATCACACAGTCTTATACCATAGTGTCTTCCAATATTTATTATTTACTCTGCATGAAATTGCCTGTAATGTTAATGAGTCTATCATAGCTTTTTATATTCTGCGTTTATAGACACATATCCTTATGTTAGACTAAATTCCGTACTTCTTATAGCAAACAAAGCATAATATAAGTTTCACAATATAACATTCCATAGTGATAAACTGTTTCCCTTTCGTTGGGTTATAATAATAGTAGTAACAATAACCACCACTGATTGACTATTTACACAGTAAGTATTCTGTTAAGAGCCTTTTTCAACAAAGTAGACACCAAGCTTAGTTTGTTTTATGGAAATGCCTAGAATTTGATATACTTAAGTTTCTACTGTCTGTGTGACACTAGTCAAGAAAAAACTTCCTACTCCTTGCTCACCTTTAACTTCCTCCTCTGAAAAAAATAAGGCTGGAAATGGCTGACCTTGAGGCTGTACCCACCAGAGTCTGGCACATAGTAGATGTTCGAGAAGTGGGGAAAATCATCATTGAGAACTACTCCTGAAGTTGATTTGCCCAAATTAATAAGATAAAGAGATGTATACTATTTTGTGCATATTTTCAGATGGATTTCCAGGATAATTAAGCAGTCGGTGCCCCCGAGAATGTGCTAAGTGTTCATTTTTTATACACCAGATCCTTACCGGGTTTGCGTTTGCATTCTTCTTGTGTTCATTCTTCATTTATTCTTTCAATAAATAACAGATGCCTTGTGCACCAGGCATTTCTGAAGTCGCTGTTACACTCAGGTTGCAGTTGGCATGAATGAGGTGTTGTCCGTTCAACAAGAGTCAAAAGACTCAGGTGTGGTCTCCACTGCTAGGCCAGTAATAGGCAGGCAGAAATGTATGTGGTGTGTGTTTGTGTGTGTGTGTGTGTGTGTGTGCACGCGTGCACATGTGTGCATATGTACATCTGTGTGTGTTACACGTTTGTCTTCTCCATGAGACTATAGTGGGTCATTTTGACATCACATCATATCAATGAAGGTGCTCAAGATATAGCCTCCTGGGTAAGACACATGTTAACGGAGAACACACTAAGACTTATAATAATAGATGTATGCACAAAAGGTTGTGCCTGTATAATTCTGCCCAAGGGATTAAAGATGGCTACAAAATTCACTAACGAGTTAAACATTTTTTCAAGTGAATATCAATTTATCAGTGCGATTAGAAAAGGGCTCAATGTTAAAAAGTGAAATCTACCCAAAGAAAGCAGAAAACGCAAAGTCAGGAGAGACCTACCTCTGCGGCAGCCTCTTTGTATAGCTGTAATTGGCATGGTGGATGGCTGAGTATTAGTACAGGAGGGTGGGAAGGTAAACAGGGTTAGACCTGAAAGAAGACAGGAAGCAGGTAAATATCACACACTTCCCATGTGACAGGCGGTATGCTGGGCATTTTATGTGTATTTTTTCTTATAAGTTTTAGAATAACCCTGTTTTAGAGGTGATGGAAATGAGACTTCGAGTATGAAGTTGTTCAAGGTCACACAGCAAGAATATGGTGGATTTGGTGTTCAGAGCCAAGTCTTTGAGATCAGAACCCCTCATCTCTTCACCAAGATGCAATTAAGAGTTAAATGGGAAAGCACTTAAATGGCTTCTCACTAATTTGGGTTTAATTAACTTCTCTGAAGATAAATCTTCAGAATTTTGTTCTGTGTTGTCTCAAACTTCATTGAGAATACAAAATGGATGTTCTACAAAACTTATTTTTCACTTTCTTTGGTGTCTTTCAAATGTGAGTGTTTCTTCTTCATAAAGACAACACAGGTTTTTTTTATGCTATGTAGCAGATTCTTTTCTTTAAAATAGGATTTTTAATTTTTTTAATTTTTTAAGTTTTTATTTATTTATTTATTTATTTTAAAAGATTTTATTTATTTATTTGAAAGGGAGAGAGCGAGAACATGAGCAGTGGGGAGGAGCAGAGGGAGAGGGAGAAGCAGGCTCCCCGCTGAGCAGGGAGCCCGATGCGGGGCTCAATCCCAGGACCCTGAGATCATTACCTGAGCCGAAGGCAGACACTTGACCGACTGAGCCACCCAGGCGCCCCTTTAAGTTTTTATTTAAATGCCAGTTAGTTAACATATGGTGTTCTATTAGATTCTGGTGTACAATTTGGTAATTCAACAATTACATACAACACCCAGGGCTCATCACAACAGATTATTTTTTATAGGCATTATGCTTTGTTTTGCTTATCTTCATCACCCTTTTATGCATCCTTAGGTACGGCCAGTGAGAACATCTTGAGGTGATGGTGGCCAGCTTTCTCCATCCATGTTCATTGGCCCAGCCTGTGTGCCAGATTGACTGTGATTGAGTCTCACCTCCTTTCTGGTGCCTCCTCCAGGGAAAAGCCCCACTGTCCCCCAAAAGGCCTGGCCATACTCCATGCAGCTGTTGCGTTGCCCCTCGGACTCCCGATCTTCTGGGAGGATTGGATTCCTACCCCTTGCTTCCAGTCTACCCAAAAGCACCTTCTTTCCCGAATAACATCCCCTCCAAAAGGAGAACTAACAACTCTCTAGACCAGAAACCAGCCAACCATTTCAATAAAAGGTCAGATAGTCTGTATTTTAGACTTTGCAGGTCATGCTATTTGTGACCACCTCTCAACTCTTCCATTGTAGCCCAAAAGCAGCCAGACACGATATGTAAATGAATGGCTGTGGCTGTGTTCCAATAAAACTTTATTTATAGACTCTGAAATTTGAATTGCAAATAATTTGCAGGCTTCTTTTGATTCCTTTCAACGATTTAAAAATGTAGGACCCATTCTTAGCTCAAAAACAGGCAGAAGGCTGCAGTTTGCCAGCCTCTCTCTGCTCTAGACCGACAGTGCTCCAATGGTGCTCACTGCTTCTTCGGTGGGGTCAACTGGGGTCTGACCACTGGGGTGTCTGATGTAGCTCTTTCATGACAGCATCTCTAATCCAGAGCAGCTCTTGCTGGTTCCTTCCTAGAACCTTCAGTCGTTTCTGTTTGCTCCTGTCTTTGTGCAAGGGGAGGACTGCACGAAAGGTTCTGGTCATAGGGGGAAGGTGGTTAGGTTCTGTCAGCAAGCCGGTATCTGATCTGGGAGTGAAAGGCCAATTCTTTTTCTCTGGAAAATTTCTCTGTTTTTAACCTTTTGCTATTCTTCAGGAACCTCTCCAATTCAAGTAAATTAAACTGACTACTGATCACTGCGTAATTCTTCGAGTGAACATATTTGACCTTAATTCGTATGATTTTTCAGATTACTTATTCTCCTTTTTTTCCCTTGAGATTGTGTTGCAAACAGGAAGATAACTTTGGCAAGTAAATGAAAGGATCAATCAAATGAGAGTGTGAATTTAGACAAAAAAGATATGCCAATTCCTACTTTGGTTGTTGCCATTTATTTGTTCATTTACTCAGCAAATATTTACATGTGGCAGGCTCTAAATCCCAAAATGAAACCTCACTCTATAGCACTCCATACAGTGATGAGCAGAGTACCATGCTTGTCTTCCAGAGAACTGCAGGGGAGTCAGAGATCAAGGAGATTCATCTTTCTGTGGTCCTCTTTGTATCTCGTATTTGTTACTCATATTGGAGTACGTTTGGAGTACAAGTAGGCGTGGGATGATGGTGACGCATGCACCTGGACTCTCCACATGATATGGTGGAAGACCATGGCTCTGGAGGTCAGAGTCTGGGGCCAGTCGCTCTACTATTCTGAACCTTGAATGCTGTAAACGAGGAAACTATTTATGTTGCAGCTTTGTTGTGAAAGACTAAAAAAAAGTCATACGCAGGCCTGATAGGATGTTCAATACATAGGCCCTAAAAATAATTCTACATCCAAAGATGTTAAATAAGCCTTTTGTTTGTTTTGTTCTTTTTTTTTTTTTTTAAGAGAGAGGGAGATAGAGTTGGAGGGGGCAGTGGGGAGAGGCAGACGGAGAAGGAGAGAGAATCTTAAGCAGGCTCCACGCCCAGCACAGAGCCCTATGCAGGGCTTGATCTCACGACCCAGAGATCGTGACCTGAGCTGAAGTCAAGACTCGAATGCTTTAACTGACTGAGCCACCCAGATGGCCCTATTTTGTTCTATATTGGTAAATGTATAGCCTTCCAGTAATGTCATACCAATTTACTACTAAATCTACTACTTCCTAATCAGACTTCTTTATTGACGGCATAGTGTGTTTCCATGGCTATGTACTACGCATTGTGGAGAAAACAGAGATGTGTGAATTAAGGTCCCCTTGCTGGATTGTCAAACATTTTTTTTAATGCTGTGTATTGGAAAGATACTCTTCAATGAATGATATGAAATAATATTTATTGACTTTGCTATCTCTTCGTGTTTCTTTTTAGATCTGAATGGTGATGGCACACATTTCGGTTACGAGTTGCTCAGTGAGCTGTGGATCGATAGAACTTTAAGCATCCCTGTCATGATGTATGCCTCGAAGCCCCTTCACTATTAGGTATTATCTATACATTATCATTTATGTGGTTATATTGAGATCTTCAACAGAGTGTATACATTCACAATGAAAAATGTGCAAATACGTGTGTTCGTGTTATGTTGTGAATATGGCTAGATTTATTCTGGTTGTGTGCCAACCAATTGCAAAATGAAAGAACAGGTTAAAATGTATCTGTTATGTCTGTGTATGTCTATTAGTACCGTAGTATATATATGCATTTCCATAGCAGAGTTTAGAAGAAATGAATTTTACCTCTCCTTTAACAGAGTAAAAAATGTCACTGGAAAGTTGCAATGGCTTTTGGTTGTTTAATATCATATAAATCTGGCAGTATAAAAATTTTACCTAATGTAATGTTTAGAAACACTTCGATTTTATTACAGTCTTAACCAACGGGATATCTGATAATGCTTTCACTTACCCAAAGTGTCACATGGTAATTGACACGTGATGTTTATGGTGTCATGGAAAGGGAATTATACTATGTCTGAAAACCTTAATCTGATATATCATCTGACCAGTTCCTTATAACATGAAGATATAGTATATCCGTGTATAGTCCAAGCCTCAGTTTCCTCCATCTGCAAAATGAGAGGAAGAATTTCTGCTTTACCTAATTCATAAGATTACTTTATAGGTCCAGTAAGACAATAATGTGAAATTATTAGTTAACCGCAAACCCCATAAAAATGGTATGGCTGTGGTTGACTCATATTTCAGATAGGGAATTGGATAAAAGTTGTGATCATACTTTGCTTTCTTTTTAAGTTTTTTAATTTAAATTCCAGTCATGTTAATATAGAGTGTAACATTAGTTTCAGGTGTACAATTTAGTGATTCAACACTTCCATATATCACCCCCTGCTCATCACAACAAATGCACTCCTTAATCCCCATATACTTTGCTTTTTAAGTTGGTTAATACAGCTTGATATTTTGTGTGTTTTTCCTCTAAAATATAAATTATAAAATCATACTTAATTTTAATTCATGACTCAAATGAATTTCTCATATTTGAGAAAATTATGTTTAAATTTTGAGAAACATGTTTCTCACCACACTGCATACACCAGTCCCCACCAACTGTTAAGAATGGTGTTTCTGCTCCTGATCTCCAGGATAATTTCTTATTAGACTTAATTTTGGGTATTTACACTTGGAGGAGAAAAGATGCATTAGATACTTTTTATGTATAGTTTAATTTCAGGATACTAAGGAAAGGATACAGAAATTCAATCAGGTATTAATCATTTGGTTTAATACACATAATTCCTTTTCACTGCTATCTCTTCGGTACCTCATATGACCATTCTCTTTTGTTAACAGAATATAGCTACTCAGTTTAAAGTAAAAGATTGAAAATAAAAATCTTAACAAATATATTTAGTAAGATTGAGAAAGACTTTTTCACTAAAATTAAACAAGTTGTTATATAACCAGGCCAGTGCAATGAGACTGGTTTGCAAATTATTCACCAGAAATTGGATATGATTATTATTGAAGGGGCAATGGTTTATTACATGAATAAAGTGTTTGCATTTAGGTGAGACAAAAACCTTATAACAGGTAACATATATTCAGTTGGTAATATCGTCATATAGTCCTTAGGTATGGGGGGCTGTCTAGAGTCAGACTGGGATTGCAACCCAATTCTTTCATATTCTAGCTTTGCAATGTTGGACAAGTCACTTAATCTCCTTGTGCCTTTGTTTGCTCACCTGTAAAATGGGTCTAATAATAAAATTATATCATAGGGTTGTTTTATGGATTACACGAGTTAGTAGAGACAAGCGCTTAGGAACTCTTGAGCTTAGTAACTAATCGGCATTAATGGTTATTATCACTAGATGAGTGTGGGATTGTGGTGACCACCACAGATTTTGGAATCAGAAAGCCCTAGGTTTGAAACCATTTATTAATTTATGGTGGAACCTAGTCACTGAACCTTTTAAAGTCTCAGTTTTGGGGGCTGGGGGAAGGGAAATAATTAAAATATACTTCATACTGCGTTGGCTAGAATGGTTTACCAGAGCATCTGGCAAGGAATGGTAGCCAATACCTGCATCAAGAGCTGTGAAGATATAATCACAAATTATTACATAATGCAGGTTTAAAGTAATTTAAACAAGAGATTCTCTGATTCTGAAAATGTCCTTCTTGCCATATGTTATATTTAGGGGACTTTTAGAAATATGCCCAATTATAAGATTTACTTTGTTAGATCCAGAATTTCAAAAAAGACAAACGAATAATTTAAATCAAATCGTAAAATGCAAACATAACTTAAATATGGCATCCTGACTTTAAAAAAGATCCATTAGCCTTTTTAGGCCTATCAGGTGTATCAGCTCAGTGTTTAATTTGTTATGAAGATTGGACTGTTACCACATTTAAAATAATTTTCTTTTCTAAAAAAATAGGGAAAAAAAGAAGAAAAGAAGTGGAAATGCAGAACATATGTCACAAAACGATGGGGAGGAAGGGCTTGCTTTTTCAATTCTGTGATCACTTAGTCTAAACCATATTGTATGCTTATTTGTGTTATAAATAAACTTAAGGTATTGTCCTTTGCGCTCATATTGGACGAAATTCAGGGTTGTACTGGGTGGCATATTTCAAATGAGTCATCATTTTTTTCCCAAGGTGGGAAATACTGATAATTTGGGGCAGTGATCTGAGCCAAGAGCTAATTGCCTGGCTGCCATGTATCACTCAGAACAGAAAGCCAAGTCTTCTTGCGTTACATGTTAACTATAAGCCATCTGAAACAGTGGTGGTGCTTGGTCAGTCCAGCTCTGTGTGCATCCGTAACAGCACCCATAGTCTTTCACACATAAATTTAACCTGACTTGTTTATAATTCAGATTGTAATATTCTCAGTAGTTGCTTTGTACACTCCTGTTATTCTTCCTGTTTATTTTTGCAATAGCATTAGCCTTTACGAGTTTGCCCATGATGAGGACAGTCATGGTTGTGGAGGAGGCTTTTGAGTGTAAAGGTTTGGGAGGTGCATTCCTAGCAAACAGCCCATGTTCCATGTACGTGTGCTTGGGAACCTTGGTGAGAGATGACCTTGGTGCTTCTTCTGACCTCTTTCCACAGGGCTCTGCATCGTTCCATACTTTTAGTCCTTCAGCATGATCAACATCCACATCTTGAAATCTTGCATTAAGATTTATGGTGTAATAAAAAGAAAAAGCAGTCATGGTGCTCATCCAAACAAATCGATTCTCATGTTGCCGGACTTATTTCCATGGCCATAATATATTTGTGATGTCTATCTCAAAAATTATTTGTGGCTTTATGAGTGTCCTTTTAAAGGAGTTGAATTTTATACACATCCATGGAAGATAAGTACTATTAACCTGAATAGGGGGAGGTGGAATGTGTATATTGAGTAATTCAACATTCTTACAGGGTTCAGCTATCTTTTTGAGAAATACAGAGATGAGGGCACCTGGGTGGCTCAGATGGTTAAGTGTCTAACTCTTGGTTTAGGCTCAGGTCATGATCTCGGGTCCTGAGATTGAGCCCTGGATCAGGCTCCACACTCAGCTCAGGGTCTGTTGAAGATTCTCTCCCTCTCCCTCTGCTCCTCTCCACCTACATGCATGTTCTCTCTCTCTATTTCTCTAAAATAAATAAATAAATCTTTTTTTTCTTTTTAAAGAAATACAGGGAAAAACAACCAAACCAAAAAACCCCCTCTAAGTCAGTAAACAAAACCCTCGTTATGTAGCCATAAGAAATTTTATCTGAAACCTATTTTAGTGGCTATATATAACTCAGAAGCAGACTTCAAATCATTTAGTTTAATGTTTATTCTTGAATAATACCATTTTAACAGGAAAGACCATTGGGTCCACTAAACCAGTATTTTAACACTCAGCATTCATCTTTGTTACTTAATGTACATCAGTCATATACAGAGGAGTCAATGCAGGCTAACTATGAAGAACACTAAGTAACACATGGCATCTCAAGCCATGCAGCTTTCACAGATGGCTGTAGGTAGGTAAGTGGAAAGCATTAAGCCAGTAAAGACGTATTTGAGAGGAAAAATGGGCTGACAGTTTTCCATGCAGGAGCTATTTTAGATTGACATGCTTCTAGCAAAGAGGGATAATGTTTGAATGAATCATATATCAAGAATATTCATCCAGTTGTGTAAGCAAAAATATAGGACTAATGTAGGACTAATGAATATTCATCCAGGTGTGTAAGGAGAAATATAGGACTAATGTAGAAATATAGGACTACTGTAATCACAATATTAAAGTTTTGATAGGCTCCAGCAAGTAGAGAGCAATACAGCAAGAATAATATATTATCGAAAGAAGTGGGGTTTTTTTGTTGTTATTCCCAAAGGTAACACTTGAAGAATTTCCAGATTGTTTCCTGATAACTTTTTGTCTTTATTTTATGTATTTGAAGATTAGAATATCTCAGTGTCTATTTTCTGACATTCTTTTTAGCTAAAGAACTTACAGTTGTATGTTGACATGTAGTAACAATAATGGCAACAACCATCTACTGAGCTAGTAACTATGCAGTGGGGTTTCATCTCACATTGTGCCACATCATCATGTCATCTTCACAACTGCTGTGCAGGGACAGACTTGTCACCTTCTTTTTACAAAGGAGATGTATAATATGCATTGTACACTACTAATTCAGATGCATACTTACATAACCTAAATTTGTAACAGCCTCTTCGCTGCAGGACAGTCACATACATGTGGAGGCATATCGTATTTTATGAATGTAGAAAACTAATTTGATTTTTGAAATAAAATTAATTTTGAAAGTATAATACACTTCAGGTTTTCAGCCACGTTTATTTCATATCTAGAGAATAAATAGCTTATAAAATTATAATTAAAGGTTTCCTTTTTTATCCTTCTGCAACAACCAATACGAATAAAAATGAGAATCTGCACTTATTTGAGACGTGTCCTCAGTGACAGATACAAGCAGGTGTCTTTCAGGAAAATGCATTAAAAATGCATTTTTGAGACTGGACAGTTTACCCTTAAAGTTAAATAATATCTTATTCGACAGAGTTTCTTGGGCCTTACTTTTTTTCATTTGAATGGTCAGTATATATGCCATGAAATCGGCATGTGTTTCATAGTGAAATTGATTGCTTCCACAAAATTGAGATCAAAATGCTTGGTCTCAACAAATATCTTCTGCACACCTCACCAAATGCTTTCACATTCTCTCTTTTCAACTCAATTAGTTGAAAAGAATTTTGTTGATTTGTCTCATATTTTGCCTCTCTCTCCGATAGACGGATATTAACACTGTTTTACTCTCCTTTTAGATGTGCACTCAACGGATCTATTTCCCTCAACAAGGACCACATAAATGTAGTAAAAAATAAGCCTGGGAAGCAGAGGTAGTTTTGAAGAAGTAGTGGTTTTAACACTTGCTTTTAAATAAAGAAGGTATTTATAATATGTTGAAGTCATTTAAAACTTGAGGGGACTAAATAATCTGAAAGAAAATCATGATTTAAATTACATTAGTTAAATATTTGAAGCTGAAGAACTCAGGTATTCCCTTTATTCATTCAACAAATATTTCTGGACCTCCTTCTAAGCAGTGGGCATAGATTTTTGTTTCTTGAAACAAAATCCCTGTCCTCATGGGGTTTTTCTAGGTAGCCACTGGGGAGTGGGGAGCAAGAGGTATGGATGAGGGAGTCGAGTGTGTGTGTGTGTTTATGTATATTATATACATATATATAATTTATTTATATATATTTATAGTGATATATATTATGTATATACACAAATAGTAATAAATTTAACTTTACATAAAAGCAATTGCTTTTTATAGCAAAAAGAATTCTTTCATTGAACTTTCTCGAAAGCATAGTTTTAGATTATATAGTTGGAAATTCTTACTCGTCAAAACTCCATATTTTGATCACTTCCAGAAATAAAAATTTTGGTAAACATCACAGTCTTTGTTTGAAAATTGTTTGTGTGTTTCCTATCTTGTTTTCTTTCTTCATTGTAAGATTATTTGTAGGTGCTCTAGGATCTAAAGGAGAAATCCTCAAGACTATTTTGTGCATCATCAGATTGCACTGAGGGGGGTTATAAGAGCTAGGGGGGACAGAAAACTCGCACACCGTGAGACCCAAAGGGGAAAAAATAACACAGAGAGAAGAGAAGGAATTCCATTTTTTTATTCTTCAATTGAAGTTGAAATTCTCTCTCTGCTGAAGCATGGAGTAGCATGGATGTGTTGCGCTTGTATTGCATAATCATGTGAAAGTTGGTTGTATAAACAGTCATTGATTCATATACATTACTTAATTAAAAATGTAGTATTGGATGTGCACTCAGAGCATGTGATGAAAGGAACAAGTAAAAAACTGGATAAACAAAGTGTCATCCATGCACTGTGCTGAGCCTGTTTTCCAACTGGGAAAGTGAGTCAATCATTTTTAGTGATTTTCGGATGTGCTATAATGACCTTTTAAGCTTAGCAAATAAATGGATATTAAATTCCAATTACTTAGATTGCAGTGATAGATAAAGTCATCCATTCCTCTTGGGGAAATGAAAAACGTCATAGCTATGCATTCCTTTAAAAATAGATTTCTTTTCTTTTCTTGAAGCACAGCTTCATGTTTGAAAACTTACCTACTTTCTAGGTTCTCTGAGTACATGATTTTGGTGGCTTTCCCAAATCAAGATCACTTAACTTTCATGTCATTGACGTAAAAGTCAGTGAGTGATACAAATTGTGCTACAAAAGATTTTGCAGCCATTCTTCCTAGTGGATTTTTAAATTTAGCTTTTTAAAATAACCTAGATTAAAAAATAATGTAGTCAAATGATAACGTCTAATGGCTTTTGGACAGTGGGGCAAAAACAGTGCTGAGGTGGAAGAACATGAAGAGCTCATCAGTGCTAATCTTGCCTTTTTCCACTACTCCATATAAAGAGCAAAAATAAAGGATTTCTGCCAAAGTAAAAATTGTGGACAAAGTAATTATCATTGAGTCCCCATCCTGCAAGGTGTAACACTCTAATAGCAGAGTAATTACAGCTGCATTTCATTGTCTTAATACTCCTAGTGTTTGTCTATAAAAATACATTAAACAAGTTACAGAAACGTTAGAGTCTTGGGGCACCCGGATGGCTCAGTTGGTTAAGCGTCCCGCTCTTGGTTTCTGCTCAGGTCATGATCTCAGGGTCATGGGATCGAGCCCTGAATCAGACTCTGCGCTCAGCAGAGTCTGCTTGAGATTCTCTCTACCTCTCCCTCTGCCTCTCCCTCTGCTTGCATGTGTGCGAGCTCTCGCTCGCTCTCTCTCTCCATCTCCAGCTTCTTCAGGGAGGAAGCACATAAGATAAGTTGCAAGATAGAAATAGTAAGTTCAAGGCAAGGAAGAACTCATTGTACAGAAGCAGTTCCAGGTTGTTTATTTCAGTTTTGTTAAACTCTCAGTGGGAAATTAACACAGAGGGCGCAAAGGAGGAAACAAATAAATGTTAGTTGAATTGAATGATGCCCCTGCTTATCAATTTCTTTGAGAGATCAACTACAAGCTTATACTGTATTACCCAAGGTGTGTATTTATTTATTTATTTATTTATTTGAACTTTAAAAAGCAACTGGATCATGGACTTTAATCTCATTCTTTCCTTGATGCTGTGAGCTAGGAGATCCTCAGGGGCTGTGTAGAGTAAGGAAAAGCCGCTTAATTAGTAGAGAGAGCCCTCTCCCTTTGTTCAGATTCTCTTTTGCCTGCTAATGAGAAAGGCAACTCAATCACATTGCTCCTGACACTCAAGACTTCTGTGTTCAGCTGGATGCTGAACAAAACTCGTCTTTCCGAGTTCCCTGTCAGCGTTGATCAAACTTCAAGGGTGACCTCTGAATCAATCATAAAATCAGCTTAGTAGATTGCCAGCAGCATTTTTAAATGAAACACGAGAAAATAAAAAAAAAAAAGTCAGAGTATATCCCATCACTGATTCTTATAAAGCCTTTGTTTCATTTATATTTGTATGTAGATGTGTTGGGTCAAAGGTAAAATGTGTTTATTATTAGGGGCCACAGTCAAAAAAAAGTTAGAAAACCACTGTTATTTATCTAATGCTCTCTTATTCTTCTGAATTCTGTTTTCTTAATTCATCTTTTTAATTCATCCATTTTCAAAATGTTCATTTCAGTGGCTCCTTTATGCCCGTGTTGACAGCTCCTTGCTCTCACTATCTCCCTTGTGATAGCTGACACTTAATAGAGAGATCCCCGGAGTGCTCTCTAAATGTTGTCTGAAGGAATGAGTTAATGGCATTCTAATAGCAGTTATAATTTTCTAAGTCCAAATTTGAACTTAGTTTTCAATCCCACTCTTTGGACCACCGGTAATCACCACTATGCAGTTGCCCATTGGAATTTCTAAGTCATTTTCCTAGTTCCCTTGACTCTTTAACCAAAATGAGTGATCAATCCAGACGATTCCATCACCTAATGTCCTTTAAAACAATCCTATTCTTGGGGCACCTGGACAGCTCTGTCAGTTAAGCATCTGACTCTTGATTTCGGCTCAGGTCATGATCTCAGGGTCGTGTGATGGAGCTGGGCGTCGGTCTCCACACTGGGCAAGGAGCCTGCTTAAGATTCTCTCTCTCCCTCTCCCTCTGCCCCCCAACCCCCTGTGCACATGCGCCTTCCCTCACTCTTTTTTTTTTAATTTTTTATTCTTATGTTAATCACCATACATTACATCATTAGTTCTTGATGTAGTGTTCCATGATTCATTGTTTGTGCATAACACCCAGTGCTCCATGCAGAACGTGCCCTCTTTAATACCCATCACCAGGCTAACCCATGCCCCCACCCCCCTCCCCTCTAGAACCCTCAGTTTGTTTTTCAGAGTCCATCGTCTCTCATGGTTCGTCTCCCCCTCCGATTTCCCCCCCTTCATTCTTCCCCTGCTGCTATCTTCTTCTTCTTTTTTTCTTTCTTAACATATATTGCATTATTTGTTTCAGAGGTACAGATCTGTGATTCAGCAGTCTTGCACAATTCACAGCGCTCACCATAGCACATACCCTCCCCAATGTCTATCACCCAGCCACCCCATCCCTCCCACCCCCCACCACTCCAGACAGGTATCATATGACCTCTCTCTCTTTTTTAAAACCAAACAAAACCAATCCTGTTCTTTACCTTGCCATGACTACTATTTGGCCCTGTGATTTTATACCCAAACTATTGCAGTTAACATTGTAATAGACTCTTGACTCCAGCATTACTCCCTAGGTCATTGCTTTTCCTGTTGGAATCCTTTCTAACACACAAATATGAATATTTTACTTTTTGTGTAAACATTTCCCGTAGCCACACTCCCTTTGTCTTGAGATTAAAATCCAGAAACATTTCAGTGAGAAGAAGAGGTCCTCCAGTATCTGACTTCAGGAAATTCTCCTAACATATCCAACCCTACCCACTCACACAGCTAACATTCCAAAGCAGGTAGGTATTCTCAGTTATCACGCATGTTAAGATCTTTTGTGTTGGGGGTGCCTGGGTGGCTCAGTTGGTTAAGCGACTGCCTTCGGCTCAGGTCATGATCCTGGAGTCCCGGGATCGAGTCCCACATCGGGCTCCCTGCTCAGCAGGGAGTCTGCCTCTCCCTCCGACCCTCTTCCCTCTCGTGCTTTCTATCTCTCATTCTCTCTCTCAAATAAATAAATAAAATTAAAAAAAAAAGATCTTTTGTGTTACTGGGCCACTAGGCTAGCCTATGTTCCCCTCTTTGCTTAGAATGCCTTCACCTTCTGTTATGCCTGGAAAATGCCTACACATCCATTAACATACTGGTCCAAGTTTTTTGCCTCATGTATGAATTCTGAGTCCCCTGAGTCAGCTTCTCTGCCATTACTTACTAAGTATTTATGGAACTGAAATCCTGCACTGTCTATATGTTCATCTTCCTGTCCCTAAATGGGCTCTGAGCTTCTCTTGCATCCATATTGCCAATTCCCCTTTGTAATCCGAGATAGAACCTGTCAAAGTGCTGAACACTGTAAGGATGTTCAGTCCATACGGGCGGAATGAATTCTTGTACCAGAAGCATCTAAGGTATCTGGCAGACCTCTTCCACTGATACGGCCTTCCTTTTCCTCTTATCTCCACTGTACCACTGGGATAGTTCTTGCTGGACTCATTAAGTATGACATAAATGATATTCGCAATAACCATGCTCCATCACTTTCCCTAAATCTGAAAGTTTTATAATCTGTGAAAAGGTTGTATAAGCAAAGTAATATGTCTCCATTATTCACAATCCATGGAAACACCTTGATAACCAGTTGGTATCCTGGACCTGGGTTAAGATCATTTTACATGGGTTCACCAGTTTAGGTTCCTACAATGTATTTCCTAAAAATATGTTCCAGTATGGGCACAAACACTATTTAATCACTAGCATTTAAAATCAGATCTTGGGGGGCACCTGGGTGGCTCAGTTGGTTAAGTGTCTGCCTTTGGCTCAGGTCATGATCTCAGGGTCCTGAAATCGAGCTCCACGTGGAGTTCCCTGCTCGGCGGGGAGTCTGCTTCTCCCTCTCCCTCTGCCCCTCCCCACCCCTGCATTGTGTGCACCCTCTCTCTCGCTCTCGCTCAAATAAATAAAAACTTTTTTAAAAATATTTTAAAAAATAAATAAAATTAGATCTTGGATTTCAGCTTAATCTTGACCCTAATCTTGACCTTGAACACTGTTATACAACATATTTTCCCCAGTTGCTTTATTATAATCAAAAGTTTTTAATTGAATGCCAACAACCAATAGTTGAAACATTGCATCGGATTTTAACATCAAATTCCCAGGGGCCGACTTTTTTAAATATAGGATTTTCTTCATAAGATTTCAGGGAAAGTTAGGAAGAATTTCGAGAGAGAACGTATTGACTGGTTTAATTTGATAAAGAAGACACTCCTGTTGCAGGAAGCTAATTGACATTTCTTGTGCCTGAGTTGATGACATTGTTAATTTCACTAGATGGCCATGATAGTGTATGTTTAATAAGGGAAAATTTTGCACTGATTTTATAATTGTAGATATATATAACACAATTCCAATGACTATGATGTGCCTTACACCTTTCCCCTGTTTTTCACTTCAGAGCTCAGTTCTTACACAATTGATCATTTCCAATGTGTCATCCAAATCAACCATTGAGGGGAAACAAAACATTTCATGGCCCTTTTGTTTTGGAACGAACAGCAGTGGATGTCATATTGCATTTTTCCAAGTAAATTTAACAGTGATGCATAGACTACCTGGATACCATTTATTTGTTAAAAAAAAAAAAAAGGTACAAATGGTGAAGTGTAGTAACGTGTATGCAAAAATTCTCTGGGACCAACAATTTATGTATGCAAAAAACAGGAAAAAATATTGAGAAATGTTTTCTTTTGTAAAAAAATTAAACAATACCTTTATACAAGCACATTAATTAGAAAATATATCAATACTTTTACTTCTCAGTTAATAAATTTATAGTAACATTAGGAAATGAAATATTATTAAACTGTTTTGCTAGATCTTTCTTTTAATATATTCTGCTGTTTTATTGTAACTCATAGGCTAACTGCTATTTTTATGGTCACTAATTTTTCCATAGTTTTATACACTTGAAAATACAAAACATCTCTATTCTTACCGCTGAAAAACTCCAAAGTAACTTCAAATATTTTTATATTGTAGACTTTTTTTCAAATTTTATTTTTAAGTAATCTCTACACCCGGCATGGGGCTCGAACCTACAATCCCGAGATCAAGAGTCGCACGTCCACCAACTGAACCAGCCAGGCACCCCTATATGCTAGACTTCTAAAATTTACATACTTTTACACAAATGTGGGATTACAAAACTCATACCTTTTTCCTCTTAATAATATAACAATACATTCCCAGTTTCCCCATTTTCTGTTCCTCTAAATATTATTCTAAAAAGGATGCATAACATTATGCCATACAGGTGTACCATAATGTATTTATCCCATACTAGTGATCATTTCATTCGTTTTCATTCACTCTTTGTGACATTTTGAAAAGAAATTTAAACATCCTTTGACATAAATCTCTGACTATATCTGGATCCTATGACAGCTCCAGCCCTAAGCCCTTCTCTGAAGATCAGACTCCATGTAACAAAGATGCTGTCCTCATGTGAGTGCCTAACAGATAGTTCTAAATGAACATGTGCAGAAATGGACTGTGGATTTTCCTCATTCCACCCCAAACGTGCCTCTCCCCTGTCTTGTTTCCCTTTTCCAAACTTTACTCCTTTCCCAGGAGAACCAGGCAAAGCCTAGGTGTTGTTTTTCTTCTTTTGCTTCTTTCCTCATTTCCCACAGGTAATTCACCAGGACATTTTATTAAGTCAGTCTTCATAACACATCCTCCCACTCTGGTAGTACGTGCCTGGACCCATCTTCCCACCGGCTCTCCCTGCCACCACTCTGGACACCTGTCACACCTGTCCTCTGCTCACAATCCTGCAGGGGCTTTCAGAACACCTGACAAAGTCCAGACTCTTGATCCTATAGCTGCCAGGGCCCCGTATGACAGTCACCCACCCTTGCTCCCCCTCATCTTCCACCACCCTCTTCCTTTTTGGCTCTTTGTCTGCCAAGCTGGCTTCTTTCTGCCTCGGTCAAAAATCCCCTCCCCTCACACTCAAGCTGCCTGTTCCTTTTTGCTCAGGATTTAGTGGAAGTGCCATCGCCCTCAGGGGCTTCCTGCCCAGTGCATAGGAAAGGAGCCCCAACCACTTTCAAACAGACCTCCACATTTTGTTTCCTGCATATATGTATTATTTCTTAAATACTTGTCTATTTGTTTATTATACATTTACTCATCAGAATGTAAGCACTGTGGAAGCAGAGAAAAAAACTCAGTCTTATTCACTCATGGCTCTATCCCTAGAACCAAGAATAGTGCTTACAGTGTGGTGGAGACTAAATATTTACTAAATGAACACATAAATCCATGAAGATGTATTACTCTAATTTGTATTAAATAGAATTTCTCAGTCAAAAAACTTTTTTAACTTTTTTTTTTATCTTTTTGCTTCTCAGTGTTTAGTCCCCATATCTCCAGAATACCAGTTTTTCCTTTCCATCACCTATTATATGACAGGGTTAAATTTATTGCACTGCCCCCCAAATCCAACAGTGCATACATAATTTTGTTTTGCTAATTCAGTGTACATTATTTAACCAATCTTTAAAATGTTCATACTAGTTTCTACCAATGGGGCCCAAACAGTGAAATTTGAAAATATTTCTCATTAAAGGCCCACACAGTTTTTTTTTTTTTAAAGATTTTATTTTTATTTGAGAGAGAGCATGAGTGGAGGGGAGAGGGTAGTGGTAGAGGAAGAGGGAGAAGCAGACTCCCAGCCGAGCAGGGAGCCCAATGCGGGGTTCCATCTCAGGACCCTGAGCCGAATGCAGAGGCATAACTGACTGAGCCACCCAGGTGTCCCCTCACTGCTGACCCAATCCATGCAGGCCACATGTATCTGATGACATCTGGATGAAGCAAATGGGGACACATTTATTGAGATTCTGTTAGGCACCATACTTGTTTTCATTTAAGTATTTACATATAAGTCATTTGATCCTCATGACCACCCTAGAAAATATATATTATCCCTTTTTTTCCAGATGAAGAGATGTTCTGTGGTTCATGGAACTAACAGGTTGTAGGACTTAAATGTGTGCCCAAGTCTGGCTGGTGCCAGAGCCCAAACTGTTAATGCGACATCACAAAAATAAAAGGTTTGTGTCTATCACCCAAATTTTCTGAGCCTTAATCATTAAGTTTTAGTGTGGATTCTAGATGTTCGTGTTCTATTCAGAGCATTTTTAAAAGAAACCAAGTGTCATTCCTTTAGAACATTTCCACAGACTCATGTATCTGTTTTACCACATAAAGGAAAGTTTTCCAGGTAGTGAAACGGAAGAGACTGGCATCCATCATTTATACAGGCACAGAGATGATAAACTGCTATTGCATGTTTCAGCAAACCTTTTATTTATGCATTAATAAAATCACATCATCAAAATTGGTTCAGATGGGATTTATATCATATTCTAGACTTGCCTTCCTTCTCATAAAGGGTAATATGTCCTTTATTCCAAGGTTGATGTGGAGCAACAAGGCAAGAAACCATGAAGGGATCCATCCAGGTGCAAACCCTTTCTTTAGATTATATAATCAAAATTATGAATATTTATTTGTTTCCAAGAATAAGTAGATCATCACAGAAATGGCTTCAATCAGGAAGATGAGGTCAGTTTAGAGTGTGCATGAAATTGTTAAAGTTCCCCAGAGAGCTAACTTCAGAAAGAGTCCTCAGAATGTCACTAAAATAACCAATGTTTGGGTCCATAAAAAGTAGAAGAGTTAAGAATGGCTTATGCTAAAAAAAAAAAAAATTAGTAAGAGGTTTGGATCACTTTTATACCAGTTCTTCAAATGTATGAATGACCTTTTCATGGTTGTTCTTTTTTCATCCCAGACATTTAGCAATATAATTCAATAATCGTGAAAAATTCCAAACGGGTTCACAGAATTCTAAGTTTTTATACTATAGCAGTAATCTATTTTGGGGCAAGGAGGCAACATTTTAATGAAAAAGTTACGTTTTGTGATTTTTTTTAATTAAAGGGAGGTGGGCATAGTGAACTAGAGTTTCTTTATTTATGGTAACTGCACATAGCTCAGTACACGTTTGACAAGAGGCTATTTGTAGGAAGCTAATTTCGAGTGGAAACAAATAGTTGTGAAAAATGAGGAAATCCTGCTGGAAAAAAGTGTGACAAGATCACATCAAATAGGAGTGTTAGAGTAATTTACTATTCTAGGCAATCCAGCAGCTGGTTTATCTAAAGCGTTCCTCTTTTTCATGAGCACTGGAACAAGGACAGGAAATGGCTCAAAAAGCATGCTGACTTTCCTCTAACAGATTTCTGTAAAACTTTAATAGCAAAAAATGAGTTTTAGAAGCTCAATTCTTAGCCATTTTGGGGACTCTTTAATGAGACAATGCATATATTTCTAACTTTAGTTACTCAGAAATTATCCTAGAATGGAGATTTTTTTCAAATAGAGTAAGGATAAAAGGAAACAAATTTCTGCTTATGTCATTCATAAAAAGTGTACTAGATTGAACTCAACACTTAGAATCAGTTTTATAGAATAATGAAGATTTAGCTAACCATTGAGAAAATGATCCAGAGACCTACTGTAAAGTAGGATATATGTAACATTTTATAAAACTGCACTTAATTGTTCCAAATAAGGAGACTAGTATAAATAGTAGCTGGAATCCCTAAAGATACAAGAACTAGAGTAGACAAAGGAAACAGGTAAATCATACAATGTAACAATGTATCTGGAAAAATATTTTAACACAACTAATAACCTATAGGTAGGATTATCTTTTTAAAAAAATCATTCCAAGAGATTTGAGTGGAATCTCTTTATAAAGTCCCCCCCACACACACACACAAAAGAATAAAAAAAGTTTCCTTACCAGGGGTTGGGGAACGGGGAAGATGGGGAGGTGTTGGTTAAGGGATACAAACGTTCAGTTATAAGGTGAGTAGATGAGATATATATCTTAGGATATATGATTCCACGGTAGTGGTGAGCCACTGCAATTAATGATATTTTTAAGTAACAAAAATGCATTTTTCATTGGAATTTTTGTCTCCTTGACTTTAGATTTTATTTGGGTTGTGGGAAACAAAAATCAAATGCTGTTTATGAGTTTCCCGACATCAGAGTAAAAAATTACCATGGGGCGCCTGGGTGGCTCAGTCGGTTAAGCGTCTGCCTTCAGCTCAGGTCAGGGTCCCAGGGTCCTGGGATCGAGCCCCCCATCGGGCTCCCTGCTCGGCGGGAAGCCTGCTTCTCTTTCTCCCACTCCTCCTGCTTGTGCGCAAGCGCTCTCTGTCAGATAAATAAATAAAATCTTAAAAAACATTACTACAAACTTTATTTTCTTACAGTTCTGGAGGACGTAAGTCCAAAATCAAGATGGCGACAGGGCTGCACCCCCCCGCCCCCGCCGCCATGGAGGCTCTAGGAAGAATTCTCACTTCCAACCTCTGGTGAGTGTTGGCATCACTCTTATCTCTGTCCAGATCTTCACCTCAGCCCCTCTTCCATTTGGGTCAGATCTCCATGGCCTTCCTTTTACGCGTGGAACACGTTTAGGGCTCACCTAGATAATCCAGGATAATCTCCCCACCTCAAGATTCTTAACTTAATCCCATCTGCAGAGACTCTTTTTCCAGATAAGAGCACATGGGCAGGTTCTGGGGATGAGGACCTGACATCTCCTGGGGGGCATTAGTTATCTACTCTATGTTGCATGGAGTTTCCTATTCTCAAGTAGTTTTAAATCTAATATAGTTTGTGGAACGTATTAAAATATAGATGGTAACTAGAGCTTTTTGTTAAATACAACTAATCAAAGCTATCACAGCTGTAATAGTACAAGATAGCGGAGACTTGGGGTGAAAAAAATTAGTTTTGTACCCAAATTACTTTTTACCCCAAATACTTCATCTGTTCTCAATTACTGAGGTCATACTAGAAAGCTCTATGGTTCTGTGCTAATTAAATATTATAGAATTCAAGTTTTAAATGTTTCAGTACAATTTATTTAATTTATTTTCCAAAGTTTCTTGACACATTTTGCCTAAATGGTCCTCATTGACATATATTGAAAGTACATTAGAATACTTGCTATTAGGCATTTTTAAGCTTAGGTGGGTAAGTGAACTCTCTTGTTCTTGTTCTGTTTTCTAGTAATAATTTCCTCACATTCAGACAATTTGTTCTCATGGTAAAGAAATTAAGAAGATCAAAAAACAGCTCTGACCTGGTCTTGTTTTATAACATGTCCAACTGGGAAAATGATACATGTTGAAACACCACGTTAACAAAACACTGTTTTCATCCCAAGCATCTTTGATTTTGATTCAGCAGCATGTCTGCAAGAGCAGACCAAGCTAGAGATAATAATGTGAATCCGGAGATTATGTCATTGTATCTGTTATTATGTTAATCAGTCTAAGTGAATTACCAATGTCCAGCAAGACATTACTCACTTTGGCATGCATTTCACTAGCAATTTATCATAGTAATAAGAGGCAGGAGAGACATATTGGTTCCTTAAGTGGCAGCAATTGTACCTGCTAATGGAAAGAGAAGCTGTGGTTATTAAAACACCCTATATCTTTTGCAGCAGAGTTGTTCATCTTTACTTAGATGCCTGATTTCAGTTCCTTTTAATTCAGGTTCTTCTGTGTATGTTTACTACCTTGAAGGATTCTTCAGTCCCAGGTTAAATATTTGCTTTTTATTCTAAATTGCTGCCAGATACAATGGGACTTGAATTCCTTATGGGGCGTGAAAATTGCTCCTAGGAATGCGGATTGGAAAGGAACTTTGCAGAAACTTGCTTTTTCTCCCTTGACCCCACGTTCATAGAGAAATATTGGCAATTCAGTTACTAAGTTGTAGGCTCTTCAACACAGCCAGGCTCCTCCGGGTGGCAGAGAGGCAGTCTGAGATGAAAGGGTGCCCACGGGGTGCAGCTTTCTTGGTAACAAATAAGATTCCTTTCACTGAACACAAATCCATGCATTGTGTCTGGTACAAACTCATTGGCAATGATAGATTAAAAAGTCTTTGCAGAAATGTACCAAATTTGTGTAGAGTAAAATCGACCAGATCAAGATCTTTACTCCATGATGACTAGAAGAGCTTTCTAAGAAACACATCATTGCGGGGTGCCTGGGTGGCTCAGATGGTTAAGCATCTGCCTTCGGCTCGGGTCATGATCCCAGGGTACTGGAATCAAGCCCCTGTACCGGGCTCTTGGCTCAGCGGGAAGCCTGCTTCTCCCTCTGCCCCTGCTCATGCTCTCTCTCTCTGTATCTCTGTGTCTCAAGTGAATAAATAAAAAATCTTTAAAAAAAAAAAAAAGAAACACATCCTTGCATTGGAAGGATTGAATGTAGTAGCCCTATATTTTCTAGGTGTCTCAGGAACTTAAAATTAATTCTTTGCCACAATTTCATGAATGCCTTTTCTTAATTGTAAACAATGTTATAATATCCTATCAAAGAAATATTTAAGAATTATTGCTAGGTGCTTTCAACCTACCTCTGACCTCATTAAAACCAATAAGCTCTCTTTTAGGTACTTACTCTCTAATTTAAAAAAAAGAACTTGATGACATCCTCTTGGCACTGTAGTTAAAATTTTTGCTCTCAGTGCAACACACATATGCAGAAAAAATACATTTCCTTTATTTTAACCTTAAAACACTTTCAGAATTTAATTTGAAGCAATCATTCAAGCAGTGCCTTAGGTACTGCTCATTGTCTTGGGACAGGATCTGCTTCAAGTCACCCACCACTCCCACCAGTGAAGATGACTTCTATATGTGGAGATGAATGTGTGGCTTCCATTATATCATGGAGCATGTGATCCACATCATGGGGCATGAGGCTATCTTCTCCCGGCTCCAGGATGCTGCCCTATCTCCTCTGCCCCGCTTGTCCTGTGGCATTTAATGATGAAATCTGGATGAGTAGTAACCTCAAGGCGGGTCTGTTTTGGCACAGAGTCTGTGGTTTTCCCTGGCTGACTCCCCATCTCTTTAACACCTGCTGGTGGGTTCTCTCTAGGGTCTTCACTATATCCCATTCCGCTCCAGCATGGCTGACACTCTGCAATCCCTTCCCCCTGCCATGGTGGCCTACTCTGGCCAGTCTGCGGACAAGTCCTCAGCCACTTCTGAGCTTGTCTCCACCTCCAGGAACTGAGCCAGGCTAGGAAATGGAATTGGCCTGTCTCCCCTAACTAGCCGTGCTGGGCAGCTGAGTTCCTGTTCATGGGACTGTACCCCAGGCTGATGTGGGCAGCCTCTTTCCAGAGTCCAAGGTAGGGAAGTGAGACAAAAGCCCTGCTTTGCTTTGCACCCTCTTCTTTAACCTGCCCTCCCATCCCATGGACAATGTGGAGAGAACAGAATAGGAATACATAGCTCTTAGCCTTCTTCCTTCTCTTCTTTTTCCTGGTCCACTCTTCCCCAGGATCATATACTTCTGGCTACAAGCCTAAGCATTAATCCCTAAGGAAGAATAGGGGTACGATCTCTACTCCCCGGGACATCTGGGATCTGAGTACTCCTCTGCTTAGCTCTTGGCAAAGTAAATGAAAGCAGTGGGATTTCAGCAAGTCTGTTCTCTACATATCATGCCTGGTTCTCATTGCTCCCTGCTAGAGAGAATCAGGTTCTTTCCATTTTGTGCCCTTGACAAAAAGAGAAAGGCTATACTGGAACATAATCAAAGGAGAAAATGTAGAAGACATTGGTTTAATATTTACAATCACATTATCTCTAATACTTACATAAGTGATGTGTGTATACCTACATATGTAAATAGAATAGTCTTGTCGCCTGCCAGCTATATGACAATAAGAAATTTGCTTCATTCTGTAAGCTTTGATTTGTACTCTCTAAGATGTGGCTATAAAAGCACATAATTTGTAGGGTTGTTTTTTAAAATGGTAAACAGTGTTTAGTAGGTACAAGAACTTTAGATACAGATCTCCTCATGATCTTTGACTCATTTCACAGACAGCCACAGTTAACTCATTGTGTATTAAGTCGGCTACTATGGAAGCCTATCAAAAGAGCCTTTGTAATTATTTTAAATGTAAATACAATGGCAATGCAAATTATCAGGAAATACATTTATGTATTGGCAGTAGGTTAGTAGTTTCAATCAGTTTGTCAAATCTGTGCCTTTGGAAGGTGATTGTATCCATTGGGGTTGAAGAAATCCACTCCCCTTCATACTGTGAGTTCTGATTCTAATGAGACATAAAGAATAATTGAGAGGGGGCAGAACAAGGCATCACCTTTATTGCTAATAAAATCAAAGCAGGAGAACATTGGTTTGTATGGGTGCTGAAGTGGGTTTCCCAATACTGAACATCAGACATAGACCTAGACGAAAGAGCTGGATCGAGTCTGGTGTCCCCCACAGGGGTGGTATCCATTCATACGAACGTCAAGTGTGGAGGGACATAGAGGTGGCTCACTTTAGCCCTAAGAGATTTGTATCTTAAGATGACTTCTGTAGGTTTATGATTTCCCCCACTCTGTGTTATTTTAGTGGTTTAACTGAATTCTGAAGATTCATCTAAAATTGGCTAGCTACTCCCTTCCTAGGAAATCAAAAGGGACACTTATGTTTTACGTTTAAAAAACACAACAACAGAACAAAGAAAGGTCAGCGTGGAGCTTCTCACATGGACAGGTCAGAAGCTCCTGCTCTCCCTGGGAGAAGGGAGAAGAGCCATCCCAGATGTGGAAAATCTCTTCCTTTTTACTTCCTCTGAGTTTTTACCAACTTCAGACACCGCAGTGATTTGCGAAAGGCCAGATTGTCTCACATACTCAAATCTCTAGTAACACTTGCAGATCAGTTTCATTTGCTTGAGGCTGAGCGTTGATCTGTCCATTGTTTCAAATAATTGATAGTTGAGGATGCTTTTTAAATAAAAACGGTGAACTGGATAGAAGATGTTCCCTTAAATCCTATATCTTGCTCATAAATGTGAGGTGGGAAATACTGGAGAGAAGTGACTTGGGCTAGAGGTCACCTTAGCGAACAGGGCATATTCCGATTATCTGAACCCCTAGCTTTGAGTAAAGATGTTCCCATTCCTTCTCATCTAATCACTTGCAAACAAAAATAACAAGAAATAAACTCAATCTCCGTCTTCTCTGATAGTAGGAGCTACAGCCACCCAAAACTCTGGGAAAATGGGAAGAGGGGCAGGTGTCGGATTAAACTCAGGGATTTATGTGAAAGTGTACAGGGAATTGGAGACCCTGATGCCAAACCTTCTTGCCTGCCCAGTTCTAGATGACACCAGCTGCTAAACAGGGATGCTGGGCAGCTCTCTCTCAATATACTGATTCTACCCAGAGAAATAACCTAAAGATCACAACAATTAAGGGGCCACCAGATAAAAGTCACTGACCAGGCCTGCGATCTCTCTACCATGAAGTGGACAAGCCCTCCCCAGTGCACCAGACCTCCCAAAGAGCTTTTAGGGCTTCGCATGTTAATAAGAACAGACAACCAAGAAGCACAAGTTATTTGAGGAAAGCCTCTACAGAAGTGTTCCAGAAACATAGTGCAGAGAAAATCTCAGGGAAAAATTTTAACAAGGAAACAGTACAAAAACGTCTCTCAAAACTGAAGGACAAACGTCTCCAGTTTGAAGAGGCATGCCATTGCCGTGCGCTTGAATGAATTAAGATTGACACCGAGGCACATGATGGTGAAATTTAGAGCATCTTGGAGCCCTGCTCTTTGGTGTAATCTCTGAGACGTGTCTTCACTTACGCCCCAAGGAATGTGAGCATGGACATACTCCTGTTTGAAGATGGCTGGGTGAAGACATTCACCACCAGCTGGCCCTTCCCACAGTAACATTCCATGCAGAACCTACTGCTTTGGACTTCTTTTATTCTTAATGATTTCTATCCACCACACTTTATTACTCTCCCCTGCTCAGTCAGGGCAGTCCCAGGCCATCAGAAGTCTCAGAAATGCCCAACTCCAAATGGAAGTGGTTAAAGCTCCAGTTCCATTTCTCTTAAAAGTAATCATCATACTAATTCATAAATGCAAATAGATACATGGGCATTGGGCAACCATACCTTTCTTCCCACTGGAATTCAATCTCTAGATACTGGTCAATGTGTTGGAGGAGAGCTGACTTCTTTGACTTCTTCTTCCAAGCCCTGGCTCAGCCAGTTTGTCCTGTCAGTTACCCTTTAATTAAAAGAGTACCATGTGCCAGATGCCATGCGCCAGACACCATGCTGAGTAATTTGCATATAATGTCAAATTACTCTTACAAGCTATCCTAAAGGGAAGTTACAGCATTTTGCATTTAAACTTGGATTTGACCTATGTCTATTATTCGCCATTTTGCCACCAAAACTACAAGTTGCCACCTAGGTCTTACACGTGTATGGGAGTACAGTGCTAGAGTGAAATATTCCTTTATCCAGAACGATTTCGAGCCCTGGGGGATTCCCACAGTGAGTGCTAAAGATCCTGAACCACCTTGATGAAGTGGAGAAAAGATGCCAATATTTAAGTTTTAATTCAATCCTTTCTTCCAGGCATTTAGGTAGATCAGAAATACTGCTAATTTTTTGTCTGAAATGGAGAAGCTTATAATTTCTAGACTATATATCAGTAAGTTATTGTTAGAAATGTGATATTGATGAAAGTCATGTTGAATGAGATTTCCTAATTCGGTATAAACTTGTATCAGGATAATGTGCATGGTTTCCAGCCAGTGTGCATCATAATTAATAATCATCAGCAAAGAGCAAATTCATACATTTTTATTTGTCTCCACTGCTCTTTTAAACCAGTTTATTTAAATGAAGCCTTCTATTTCCATTAAGTACTTAATACATCAAATCTTTGTTCTCAAGGATTATTGGATTTTTATGCATCATTTTGATGTAATGATGTGCCCCTGGCCAAATAGTTAAGTAAATAGTGACAAGGAATGCCAGGTCTTCATGGGTGTGATCTGAGATGTTTGTTATTTACACATATCCATTGTCTCAAATTTCTTTTAAATAACTATTTTTATTTAAGAGAAATAAAATCATGTTATTAAGTATGACATAAAACATTTCCAAAGTACATAGAGAAGAAAACGAGCCTGTATACTTTACATCTAACCCTCCCTTGTCTGTGATTCTTTATATACCTCTTGGAATTTAACTTTCACTTCCAATGCTCTTCCTTCTCCAGAACATGCTTACCTTCTGTTTCGCTTAGCAGGTAGACCATACCCTGCCATTCCGGCCAAACTTCTAAGGGTTCTCTGGCATTTGGAGAGCTTTGGCCTGACCCTCGTTCTCCCGTGGACGTATAGAGCACAGAGGCCCCCATATATTTTCTTCCCTCCATATCCCTTTCCATTACGACGCTTGTAATCCGGTCTCATCCCTTCTACTGCTGTTCAATGCCAATTGCTCCCAACTTTGAACTTCACTTCCCCTTTTCCCCTCTAATCCTTCCTTCCTCCTTCTGCTGTGCCGATTGCCTCGCCGGGCAGTTCTGCTGAGCACCTTCTGTGAGGTTAAACTCGCAAAGATGAGGCTGCTGAGTAATAGTAGGTTGAAATATCATCAAGAGAAGATTCTCTGTAGAAAATTACCTTAATTAACTTAACGCCGATCCATCCCAGGGCCAAAACTTGGCCGTGGATCTCTAGCGTGTCCCAGAAATTCTCTTCTTTAAGCCATCTTCTTCCCCAAATGATTGCTAAAGTCCTTTAATGATTTTACTACATAGGGAAGAGTTATTGGATGAGAACAAAATTATATTAAATGCACATAACTTATATTAAAAACAGCCTATTGTAAATGCCCGTAATCTCATAGAGCAATGCAGTAGCAGTCCCTGTAAACCATGCTTTTTATCTTCTTTAATTCTCTTATGGGTAGCAGCTCTTCTGGCCAAGGATCTCCTTTTGCTGGCCCTCAGGTCCCCCATTAAATCTCCGCCCTCTGGAATTGTCCTGCTCTCTTCTAAATGATGGCGTTGAGTTTTGCTTAGAGCATATCTCTGAGCTGAAATCCCCATTTTGGAAATATATTAATCTCATCCTTCTATTAACTTTCTCGTTTCTGGACCCCCAGTCTTCCTGTAACTCCCAGAGCTTTAACATTCTGGACCTCGTCTTCCACGCCAGGTCCTCGCCACCCCCGAGAAAGATTCCCGGTCAGTTGTTCGGTTTGTGGTGGAGGCTGGGTCTGGTCTCTTGTCTCCTGGTCGAGCGGTCTTTGCAGAATGCTGGGACGACCCTGCTATCATCACATCTGAGAGCAGGCCACACCAGCCCAGCCGACAGTCCATCAAGAGTTAGTCTTTTATTCGCATACAACTAGCTCTTGGTAAGGGAAAGAGATATTTGATCTTCCCATTCCTTGCCCCCTTTTATCTGATGCTCAGCAGAACAACCAAAGTGATCTTTGTAAAACATAAGCCAGAGCACACTATTCTTCTCTGCTCGTCTCCCTCCGTGACTCCTTTCACTGAGTCAAAGCCACAGTCTTTACGGAGTCCGAAAGGCCCTGCATGTTTGGATGTCCATTTCCCATCCGGTCTCCCAGTCTCAAAGCTCTGGCTTTGAGCCTGGAGCACTCTTCCCCAGATACGCGCTGGGACGACCCCTTCACTTCCGTCAAGTATTTGGCGAAATCTCACTTCCTTTACCAGGCCTACCTGGACTCTCCTGCGGAATAGAGCAAGCTGTCCCTCCTGCCCACCGCACCCAGGCACTTCCTGTCACTCACTTTATTTGTGCCTTTTTTTTTGCCATGTTTCTGTCACTTTTTGGCATTTTCTATTTTTACTGGATTTATTATTTATTGTCTTATTCTTTCTGTCATGATTTACATTCAGTAAGTGCAATGATTTTCATCATGTTGTTATGATTATGATGCTTGTCATCATCATCATCACCATCATCATCACCCAGAGCAATACCTGAAACACAGTGGGTCTTCAAAAATATGTGTTGAATGGAAGTAACAATCTTACCCAATTGACAACTTGGCCCTAATGTCATCCTTAGAATAGAGGACACCATTTCAAAATTTACAGTGCTGATTTTATAGAGTCAGAAACTATGCCTTGCATTTGCAACGATGTGGATGGAACTAGAGGGGATTATGCTAAGTGAAATAAGTCAATCAGAGAAAGACAAGTATCATATGATTTCACTCCTATGTGGAATTTAAGAAACAAAACAGGATCATAGGGGAAGGGAGGGAAAAATAAAACAAATGAAATCAGAGAGGGAGACAAACTATAAGAGACTCTTAATCATAGGAAACAAACTGAGGGTTGCTGGAGGCTTGGAGAGGAGTAAGTGGTTGGGATAACTGGATGATGGACATTAAGGAGAGCACGTAATGTGCTGAGCACTGGGTATTATATGAGACCAATGAATCACTGACCTCTACCTTTGAAACTAAAATAAATGAGTGAATGAAAGAAAGGAAGAAAGAATGAAAGAAAGAAAGAAAGAAAGAAAGAAAGAAAGAAAGAAAGAAAGAAAGAAAGAAAGAAAGAAAAGAAAGAAAAAGAAAGAAAGAAAAACTATGCCTTGATTCTGATGTAAAGAAGGAAAGAAAAAAGAAAGAGACTATGCCTTGATTCTTATGTAAAATATATGTCAGGATAGTGAAACTCTTTAAACCTCATATATCCAAACATAAGGATTAAGGGATTTAAATTAAGGAGACCCAAGTTTTTGTTTTTGTTTTTCCAACTGGGATATTATTTTTGTGGCTAAATCTATTTTATGAAAGTAGATTCAAAACAAAGATTCCCTCTATTTGTTAGCATGCAATCTTTTAAAAAGGTGGCACTCTGAGTAAAGTAAAACAGAAAGTGGGAAAGGTTCTTATAGCTCTGGTTAACCAAAGTCACCATCATTCTGTTGTGAATGAAGAGAGAGAAACTGCAAATCCTAGTAAAGCCCAGGGACAACCAAAATCATTCACATTATTTTAATCCTAATATCTTCTAAGAATCTCCAAGGAGTGACCAGAGTCTCTTTTGACTTACTGTGTTTCTGAATTCATTGGTTCTCACCCCCTCTCACTTTCTAGAGCAAGTAGAACACCTTTGAGAGTAATGATAAGCTTTGCCTCATGCCCAGGACACAAAATTCATTCTGACTCCTGATTTAGGTCATTGGCAGACATGGGTGTGCGTTGAAAGTCCCGGCTGCTTTGTGGTGTCTTGTCAAGGGATTCATGTTTTCTCCTAGGGTGAGCCAGTCCTTTGGGTTCTATGCTAAAGTAAGGTTCCTTTCTAGAGGGTGGAAGAACTGAGGTTGTCAGAGCACAGGTGGCCGTGCTCATTGACCTCAGTGACCACACCCACAGGCAGCCACTCATCAGGGCTGGAGCAGGGCGGCTGGGTGATGACATCCTGGACCTCGAATGTGTGTCGTCCCACAGGCTGTGTAACTTTTACAACTTTTGAGCACACACACATACACTCATATTTTAATTATTTTTGTTGTGACGAAAAACCCACATGGCATTAAATTTACCATCTTAACCATTTTAATGTGTACAGTTCAGTGTTATTAAGTACATTCACAATGTTGGTCCTCCCACCTCCAGAACGTTACATCCTACAAGACTGAAGCTCTACCCCCCTGGAATGGTAACTCCCCATGCCCCCCACTCTCAACCCCTGCAACTCCGTTCCACTTTCTGCGTTGCGGAATTTGACTCCTCTAAGGACCTCGTATATGTGGAAACATGTAGTTTTTGTCTTTTTTGTGCTGGGCTTGTTTTACTTAGCTTAATGGTCATTAGGTTCATTCATGTGTAGCCCATATCAGAATTGTCTTCCTTTTTTAGAGCCAGATAATATTCCATTTTATGGATACACCACATTTTATCTATTCATCCCCATGAGGCTAGACCTCTCCCCTCATCCTATGCTCCTCCTCCCAGGGACTGTAGTTAGTGACAATTTTAAGTGCAATAATCATGGTTAGAAGAGGTACTTGAGATTATTCAGAAAGTGTCACCCGAGAGAACATTACAATGACTCTTATTTTAAAGCAAGGTTGAGAGAAGTAACTGGTGAGCAGTTTGGTCCATGATGAGGAAGTAATGAAAGTGCACCACGTCTGCATAGTTACTGTGGATCTCAAGTGCTTCGTCGCAGCAAAGAAACCAACAGCTGCTCATTGTGACCCTCTGAAAAACACATTGTGCTCACAAACACACAGGAGCGAAATCCTTCTGGGTAAAGATTAAACACATAAAGAGGGAGAGTGAGAAGAAGAAGCAGACTCCCCGCTGAGCAGGGAGCCTGATGCGGGGATCGATCCCAGGACCCTGAGATCATGACCCGAGCCGAAGGCAGATGCTTAACAACTGAACCACCCAGGCGCCCCACAGTCCAGAACTTTCAAGACCATTTGAGATCTTTAAACTGAAACTGAAATATTAGAAACATCATGTTTGTGATTCTTCCTTTAAATTTTAAAGGACTCGAATCCAGAGGCTTCTAATAAAGCTCCAACTAGGTGTCGTTCTGGTTTTGTCTTGTGTAGCCTTTTCTTTCTCCCTCCTTCCTCCCTTCCTCCCTCCCTTTCTCTTTTCTTTCTTTTTTTCCTGTATTTGTTCACTGATAAGTTTAGGCTATGACCTATATCCTTTTAATTTTATTTTAAAAATGAGAAATCCTTCTTTGTCCATATACATCTTGAAAACCATAGTGGAAAACAGGCTGTTCAGAGAAAATTCATAATGAAGCAGTTCTCACACCTGAGGGGGGGATGGGCCAGTCCTGTAGGCCGGCTCACTTGGGACTGACGCATGATCTCGTGCAAGGGGGATGGATGGGGGGAACATGGCAGGTGTCGTTAACACCACATGCATCATCCCCTCCCTTGCCCCACAGTTGCAGAACGATGGGTTATATAAATTCTTAAAACTGTTAGCAGCATGCACTTGCAGTTGGGTTTTGGAATAACAATCACTTCTGAGTACAAACTGTTTAATAATCTTGCATTGCTACCTATTCTGTTGTAAACATCCTGCATAAAATTCGCCACGTTTGAATATAACATTCTAATTTTTTTTTCCAAATCTTACTTCCTGTCAGATTTATGTCTTGGTTGCCATTTCAAATATGCCCAAGCCCTGCATTATCCTGAAGGAGGCAAGTCCTGTTTACAGCATCCTCACTTCCCCTGTCAATGGCATTTCCCTAAAGTGCCCATCATGGGCATTCTGATCTCTCCTGAGAATCATTACAGTTCTAGTAAAACCCTGTTCATGCAGGAAATGACAGACTTATTAATGTGAAGACATTAATATCTGAGAGGGCTTATTATGTCATTCTTCCCAAGGGTATGTGCATTTTTATAATGGTCAATGTTTTAAGCCTGAAGAATGGCACACTTGTGGGTAGATTTTGAACGTCTGCAGTGAACCAAAGAAATGAGACTTCTTTTTGTGTGATGTAGGCTCTGGAGCACCCCTGAAGTCAGATCACACAGATGATTGTCTTTATGGAAGGCCAGCTGGAGCTTTTTGCAGGTTACAGTCATTTCTAGCCCCATCTACGTGTGCAATTATAGTGAATACACTTCTGAATCTGTGTCTTGTGCCTTTGCACTTTCTGGTACAAGAAATGTTTGTGTACATTTTTCTATTTTGTATGTTATATTTCGTATTTTTTATATTTACCAGAAATATTTCCCGAGTCTTACTAAGATATATATTATATATATTTCAGTGATACCACTTTGTTCAGAAAAATTAATAAGTTAATTATGCACCTTATTGATATTATATAGCTCTGAATAACTGGACCTTTTCCAAAAATCAAATCTATCAGTAAAGGTAAGAATTTACTACCATGGTCAACAGTGAAAAGATTATGCTACAGAATCTTTTTTTCTTAAAGATTTGATTTATTTATTTGACAGAGAGAGACACAGCAAGAGAGGGAACACAAGCAGGGGGAGTGGGAGAGGGAGGAGCCGGCTTCCCGCTGAGCAGGGAGCCCGATGTGGGGCTCAATCCCAGGACCTGAGCCGAAGGCAGACGCTTAGCGACTGAGCCACCCAGGCGCCCCATATGCTACAGAATCTTAAGGACATTAGGAGAGGCACTCTATCATGTTTTAATCACCTGATACTGTTTTGTCATTAGTATAAAACCTCTTATGGGACTGTCTTGAAAATGGCCTGACTTACCAGAATGGACAGAGAGGAGTGTGTTGCGTTTTATAAAATGAACCTCATTATCCTGGGTTAAACCATTTATTAATTACCATTTTTTTCAGCAGTCCCGAAGCCCAGATGAATATCAAAACCACCCCAAGAGCGTGTAACACTAAAGAGATCACCAGGACTCTGCCCAGAGACCTCACCCAGAATTTCCTGGTCTCCCACTCAAGATGTGATTGGCTCCCTAAGTGGTTCTTGTGCAACCAGGTGAACACTTGTTGGGAACCATTGAGAACCACTGATGATGTTCAGTTACCCTGCTTAGAAAACCTGGAGTGACTCTAAAGTTCCTCATCCCTGTTTTAGTAAGAAACGAGATCCTATTGACTTTACATTTTATTTTACTTTTTTAAAGATTTTATTTATTCATTTGACACAGAGAAAGTTAGCACAAGTAAGGGGAGAGGTAGAGGAAGAGGGAGAAGCAGGCTCCCCACTGAGCAGGGAGCCTGACATGGGACTCGATCTCATGACACTGAGATCGTGATCTGAGCCAAAGGCACTTAACCAACTGAGCCACCCAGGCATCCCATTGACTTTACATTTTAAATTTATTTATTTATCTGAGAGAGAGAGAGAGGGAGAGCAAGTGGGGAGAGGGGCATAAAAAGAGGGAGGGGGGCTCCTCAAGTAGACTCCCCCCTGAGCACAGAGTCCATTGAGGGGCTTCATCCCGGTACCCCAAGATCATGACCTGAGCCAAAATCAAGAGTCGGCCGCTTAACTGACTGAGCCACCCAGATGCCCTGACTTTACATTTTAAATTCTCTCACTGTCCCATTATTATATGTATGAGCATGAATGTCTCACCACTTCTCTCAAATAAGGGAATTGAATTCGATTCTGGCATGATTCAAGCATTTATGAAATATCTGTTGAGTGAATGAATGAAGATGTCATGACAGACCTTGTTAAATGCTTTTCTGACCCCAAGTTTTATTATATCCCACATTTCCCTAAATTACCAATCTGCCAACCCTAATAAAGGAAATAATGAAGTTAGTTTGACATAGACTGGTTTTATTAAACCCACAGTGATCCCCTAGTCCCTTTTCTTGATGTCCTTTACTATACTAATCCATAATAGAATCATTTTGGGAATACCAAACATATTAGTCTCAATATTTAGAAATGGCATTGCTTTTGGGAAATTGGAACAGCAGGTACATTTTCCATAATTATAGGAACTCTTCATGTTCTGTATATGGTTTTAAAGATCTCTGGTCAGAGCTAAATATTCTTGCTTGTGGATTCTTTTGGTACCTATACAAGTTATTTCCCCAGCTAGTGGAATTCCCTTCCAGAAGAGACCCTGTATAATCCCTGCTTTCGTGTAACGGGAGTTTGGATTTCATTTTAGCAAGGTTCCATCCACTCAGGAGCTCATTCTTCTTGACAGAGAAGACAAGGAATATGTTAAAACCTGGAGAGTTTTCAGTCTCTTTCACTTCCCTTTTTCATCCAGGAACATAACTCGATTGTCCAAAAGCAGTCAATGTGAGCTTTCCTTACTCCCAAAATAATCTATCTTGCCTTGAATAAGTGTTGTGCCCTTTAACTTACTTTGAATTTTAGATCTTTAAAATGTTTTTTTGTCAGTCCTTCCTAATAGTTAATACTCCATCCTCACAGCATGGCAGGCATTGCTGTGTTTTATATGTGTAGATGAACTTGTTAATCTTCACAGAAACACTAGGACGTAGGCAACAGTTACCACCATTTTGCAGAGGAGGAAACCAAGGCACAGAGAAGTTGAGTAATTTGTCCAGGGTCCTACAGCTCAAAGATATATTTAGTTGAGATTTGAACTCAAGCATCCTGGCTCTAGTATTCTTAACCACTATGGCAGACTGCCTCTTTACTTAGCTATCTTCAGTTATGTGTCATTGTCCACATCTTTTGTCCATAATTTGGTAGTATGTGCATCCACATTGACCCTGTAGTTACCTACCCCCTCCTCTGTCACCGAGAGGATTTATGAATACACAGATGACATTACTTCCCCCCATTATTTTCCCAAATCTCTTGGAACCAGACCGTGCTAGTCAGAAAACACACGTGCACGGGCGCACACACACAAACACGTCATTAGTTGAAAAGAAATGGACTAAATATGTTTAACTGAGTATTATGATCAGTTTCTATATTTTATTTTTTAATCGAATTGTTAAGGTGCTATTATCTAACAAGGAAGGAAACTAAAATTCCTCCATACTGTTCACACTTTTCTACTATTTATATAATCTTCTATTTTGGCAATAAGTTTAGCAACTGTTTATGTCTTGCTGGAAAGTCACTCTTATTCTCACTCTACAAAAGAAAAAACTGTTAAGAGATTGATCTGTGGTCATCGAGAATTTATCAAAACTGACAGTACAATTGAATGTTTCTGCTCTGATTTTCAGACCCAGTGTCAGAATATCTACTAGTGCTCCCTCTCACTTGTTATTATATGTGATTTTAGATACATCACTTTGCCAAATATATATATATATATTCCTATTCATTATATACAAGTTAGGAAATTTTATGTGATATTAACATGTAGTTTTCAGTGGGAGTGCTGCTTCGGATCGGTTTTTCAGATAAGCCCATCTCTCCAGTGCTGGAACAGAGGACTGTTTGCCTCTAGGGCGTGTGACTACCCAACATAGGCTGTTTGGGTCATACTTTGAGCACTTGGCAGTGACCCAGGGACATGACCCTTTACACAGACTTCGAGGTAGTCCAGAGTTGCATTTTATCACCTTTTTTTTAACCCTCTCAAGACGGCCCTTGATGTTCATTTTAATTAAGAATTTTTTGGTAGGAAGTTACTATATGAGCCATGTAGTAATACGACAAAATATATACCCTTACACGTGTGGTTTTGTTTCTCCACCGAGAATATTAGTAATGAGAAGGACGAGGAGGAATATGTTAAGGACTTATAATAAAAAAATTATTTAAATTTCAAAACATTGTTATGAGATCGATATTGTTATCCTTCTGCTTCAGAGAGAGAAATCAAAGCTTACAGGATTAGAAGTGGTTTAACCTCACACAACTAGTAAGTGGCAAACCTAGAATTAGAACCCAGGTCTGTCTGATACGAACACTCTCTCTTCTTAGGGAGGTTACTGCTGAGATTTGCCTGTTTGTGCATGTGTGTGCATATATGTGTGTGTATGCATCAAATGCTTACGGAGTTTCCATTACACAAATATTTATTGAGAACCTGCAAAGCCAGAGTCCTTGTACTGGTCACTTTGTGGGTGCTGACATGATTAAGGCCCAATCATTAACGGAACACAATTCACCATGCTTAACTATGTGTTGAGCAATTTGTGGGTGACTAGCCTTAGTTACATTATCTCATTTAATGCTCCCAGGTAATCCTAAAAGGTAGGTAAGATTCCATATTACAGATGGTGGAACTGAAGTTTAGGAGGGTGAGTTAGGGTGTCATTTAGCGGGTAAGTGGAAAAGCCAAGGTTTGAACTTAGGTTGTCTGATTCCAAAGCCTGAGCATCAGTTCTGTGTGTCTGTCCGCTTTGCTATTCTGAAAAGAAAGTAGGAGAAATATTTTCATACTTTCAACTCTATACAGAGCAGAGGAAAATAAGTTCCACAAATGATTTGTAATATCTTTCTTTCTGTCCTTCTTCATCTCTGCCATAATGTTGTGATGATAATATGAAAGAATACATATAAATGAAAACATATCACTGCCCGACATTTGTAGGACTTTTTAGCCTAACAACTTTGCAAGCAGATGCCATTTAAATAACTAAAACTTTGAATTTCTCATAAGAGAGCACAGGGAAGCTAAATTGTGAGCTGAGTGAAACCGTTTGTGTGCTACAAGTGTGGGATTCTATCAGGCAATACAAATTAGGCCAGTGTGGTAACCTTTATGACTTTTTCCTCTGTGCTCTCACAACCCTGAAAATGTCAAACTGAAGAGGATTTAGACTGCTACACCTTCAGCTTAGAGAATTAGCAGACTGACTTCGCTAAAAATACTTATTTTTATTCTATATTATTGTCTTATTTAAAAAAAAAAGGGGGGACCATCTCTGTGTAAAGCAAGTCTGTGGTACGGACCTTTTGAGTATTTGAGTTATTTTACCACAAATTCAATTTTCTACCTGTAGCAACATCGTTGCATGGAGTGGTAAATCTCCCACCTGAGAGTCTATGCGCAGGGCGGCTTCGGTCACCAGCCACGTGCTCCTGACTCTCACTTTCCCTGGAGAACGAAGGTGTCCTGGGCTCTGAAATGGTACATCTTGCATTTTATTTTATTGCACCCTGCCTCTTGTGTGCTGCAGGCATCTCAAACACACCACCTCTCAAAATAAACATGCTTTTCTTCCCATCCTCTCAAAGTTATCTCTCCAATGCCATCCTAGGCCATGGCGCCATTCTCTGTCATCTGAGTTACTGAAACAGCACCATAGCCTTCACTAAAGCCCCTTAACTAAGTCGCTCCCCTCTAGAATCTATTCTCTACACAGTAACTAATGGGAACTTTCCAAAATCACATGGGTCTTTCTAATAGGATCAAGCTGTGCGTTCACTCAGCACTCTTGAGTGTCTTCCATGGGGATCAAGTACGGTGGCTTTTATTTGATTTGCAAGACTTCTTCAGATATGGTCCCTGGTGAGCTCTCCAGAGTCACCATAAGTCACTCTCTCTTTGTCTGCTGCCCTCCCGCCAAGCTGCATGTCTCTGGCCTTCTCTGATGATGAGAGTTCACTCATACCTATGCCTTCACTCAAGCTGACTGACTAGGCTAGCTGACATCTCCCCTGTCACCCATTCAGTGAGTCTCTGCTCCCTCTGGACCATGTGACTATCCCGTACTTCTACTCACCACACTTTAGCTCATAGTTTAGTGTCTGTTTTCCTTGGAAGAGTGAAATTTTAGGAGGGCAGGTCTCATGAATGAGTGAACCATATGGAAAGCAAGTATGTTAACACTATTTGTAGTATTTTGTATTAAATATGCATATGTATTTGTTTATAGCTTAACTGTATATGATTCATTGAGTTTATGAAACATGGAAATAGTCAAATATATCTTGAGTCTCAAAAATGCTTATATTTACTAAGTGCTTACTAAATGCTAGGCACAAGAAAGAATGCATTTGTCCAAAAAATATTTAGTAAATGCCTCTGCTATGTCTGGAACTGTGCTAAATATAGAAGGTATAAGGCACAGTGTGTGTCTTCAAAGTTTAGGACAATTTAGTTGAGAAGATAGGACACAGACACAAAGAACTATGGTAATGTAGGTCAATTTAGTATAGGGATACTAGGTCTCAGAATCTATTTTTACTGGTTAATTACTTAGCTAAAAGTTACTTTAAAAGTAGTTTCACTAATTTTGACTTGCTCTTTTCTCCCTTTTCTCCTCCCCTACACCCACTTTTCTGAGCAGAAGTGTAAGATTTATTCAATTCCCTTCATTTGGCATCATGACAGTGTAAAGTCATCAGCGTAATCACCATAAGAGGACTTTGTTTTAATTTTTATCACCCAGCACATTTTTATTGTCAGAATGGTTACTAATCATTCATTTTTATTTACTCTAGCTGGGGAACTTTTGCAAAAAATCTTGTGACTATTTAGAAAGGAAAAAAAAATGTTTTAAATTATGGGTTCTCTCCTAGCCTGCTTCCCAGTGAACACACCATAGACTCAAACTTTATGACTCCCTTAGATGAGGAAGCCTTGACTAAGAGACAAGATCTGCTTCTCCCCTTGCCAATGGCCTCCTGGCCCCAGAGCCCCCTTACTTCTTCCCAGACCATGCTCAGCACCAGAACATCAGAACCAAGCTGGTTTTTCTTCAGTTTGATTGGAATAACCCTCTGGATGGTTGAGATGGAAGACATAAAAGCACAGATGATTCATGTCTATTTCAAATTCTTGGGCTCTTAAGATTTTTTTTTAAATAACCATTATTCAATAGTTTTTTTTAAGCTGGATTGAAATATTTTAGTAGTTGTTTAAGAGCATATATAAGAAGAGTGAGGGTAAGAGTAAACACGAAATAGTCTTAAGAAATGCTATGATATAAACTAAATTTGGGGGAGCTGTTGAGAGTGGCTAAAACCTTGTGTTGAGAAGAGAGTTGGGAGGTCTGGGTTTAGAAGATTCTCATTACTGTTCAGATTTAGTCTCCACAATGTGCCAAGTGTGACGACATCTTCTCTCCCCAGCTCAGGATGCATTCCTCATAATTTGTTCAACATACCAGTTGGAAAAGCAACTGTTGGTTGCATGGACATCGTGTTGACCAGCAGTATGTAAATTGTCTTCCCTGATACTCTAGAAGCTCATTAAGACCTGGAATTCATGATTCAGATATCGGCATTATAACTCTAACATCAAATTATTTTGTGAATATGTGCACTCGGTTCTGGTTGGAATAATTCAAATAGGCCCACAACTTACAGCAGTAAGAGGCAAGAGTTCTTCATGAAAGCAACAAAATAAAACTTGAAAATGACACATAAATGAGTGTTTGGAGATACAGTGAACATATATAAATCTATACATCCTTTCAGACGTGTATCTATAAGCAGATGTCTAAAAACCTTGATACTAAAAGGATAATAATCTGGACATTCCGTTTGAGTAAAAAGTGTTGTCTTTCCTCTCTTGCGATTATCCAATTGTGTTATCCGAGAGAAAAAAAAATTGTGTCCGGGATCTTTGTGAGAGTCAACCAGCTCGTCAGGGAAGAAGGTTATTTCATTTGGTGATAAGAGAGAGGTCTTTGAAGCTGAGGTCAATAGGCAAAGATTTTGAGTGGTTTATCTAACATCAGAAGGATTGGAATGATTCCAGCAAGATAAGATGTGATGCATTCATGGAATGGGACACTGGTAACCTTTTGTAGTTCAGAGGTGTGTAAGAGAAACACCTTGCTTGATCATTTTGTCATCTAAAGCCCCCGTATGAGCCTTTCCTGAGACAGAAATGTTCAAGGGTAAACACTGAGATGAGTGGGTCCAGTGTAGCCTGCATCTGATGATCACAATTTAAGGTGGTTGTAAATACTTGGCAGGCAGATCCCTATTTTCTTTCTCAGGCTGAATGTTATAAAAGCCAGTGGAGAGTTGTAGTTCACTAAGACCTTGTACTTGAAGAGACAGAATGGGAATTCTAGATGGCCATATCAAGATTAACATAGTCTATAAACTGCGGTCACCATCTTATATCAAATATTGCACAGCATGCAAAAGAACTTGAGGTTCATGGGGCACTTAGTACTGCCCCAGCACTTTGCCTCCACTCTAAAAAAAGTTTTTCCTCTACGATGTTTGTTCTATTTGTCATTCCCATTTTAGAGATGAGAATATTAAGCCCCGTGACGTAATCTTGCTGGGGGAACTCAGCTAATCAGTCGTGATGCAAATCCTGATCCGATGGGTTACTGTTCCGTCTACCCGCCATGCTGTCTCTCTGAAGGAATAATTTCTATCTACCCTGCTCTGTCCCAGGAAGCAGACGACAGCCCAAGAGACCTCTGATGTCTGTAAACTGATGTGATAAAGATGTTTAGGTTCTTCAGAAAACAGTATCTGAGGCCAAGGCGAGTCAGAACTGATGGAAAGTTACATAGGTTTTTTTGTTGCTGTCTCTTAGTGGATTTTAGCTCTGGAATTACACCAAAGCCTATTAATATATAACTGTGGCCCAAGCAGCCATAAAGGTCTTTTTGTGAAAACTGCAGAGGTGAGCTTGGACTGCAGTCTATTTTTTGCAGCCTGGAAGTTTCTCAAAGCAAATGTCAGGGCTTTAGATACTCATGAATCAAAACACAGACAGAAATAAAATTTTAGATACCTCTTAGACCCAAAACTAAAAGCTAAAAAATAATCCCCTTCCCATTCGTCAATGTCTCAAGGAGATTATTCTTAAATTCGCCATTAATTTATTTATAAATTATTCAGGTGTTCTTTGAGAAACATTTCAGTTCTTTTCATTATATATTTTGAGATGTTATAAAGCAGATATGTTGCATGCTTCCTTTTTATTTCTGTGTGCAGATTATAACTTTGGCACTCAAGAAAAAAATGTGCTAGGAGCCTTCTTAAATTTTTGGAGTAAGTTAAAATTATTTCCTTGCACTTTCTGAGATATGTAATGAGCTCCAGCCAGTTCTAGGATTGGTACTGAAAGTTTGGGGTGCTGGTTTATTGCCTCTTATTCTTTCTAGGTTCTCTCTGGGAGAGATGAAGAGGAAAAGGAGGGTTGACGCTTCACTTTTATTTAGGATGGATAGTGGCATCTCCCAACCCAGGTCTTTTTGGTAAAGTTGGATTTGAAAATATGACTAATGGACAAATCTGGGGCTCCTACTCACTTCTCAGGGCTCTACCTTTCCAGGCTTATAGAGAAAGCTGGGTGCGTGTCCTCTTGTCTGAGCCAAGGGAGGATTGACCTCAGCTCTACCTCACATATTGTCACAGGCTGACCAGAGTCAGCTTGGGGTGACCCTCCTGGCCTCCCTCTGGCAGGCAGGCCTTCAACCTTACCCACAGGTGTTGAACAGAGCAACCATTAGGTCCTGGTTGCTTCCTGCAGTGCTGTGACCCTTGCCACAGATAGACAGTCACATGCTTTCGGTTCCCACTTGAGCGGAGAGTTCAGCCCTCCATCCTATAAATAACACACCCTAGAGAGGCCAGTCTCTTACCAGGTTACTGTAGCTCCTTTCCTTTTGGTGGAAAATATGGTGGGAAGGGAGATAGAAGGAGAATTTCCTCCTCCTACTTCACCCCCCCCCCAAACACACAAACCAGAAGGGACTTTTCTTCTCATCAAGAAATTCCATCATTTACAGGCCAAGTTGGGACATGGAGAAGCAGAGGGTGGCCCACACAGTCAGTGCCCTGGGGAATTTTAAGCCAGCTATGCAATTAAAATAGTGAGGGTGGCAAAACTGTTTAAATTACCTACAGACACTAGTCTTTATTTTATTTTTCTGTTTATCTGCCTGTCTCTCTGTCCAACACTGCCTTCCTTTCTCCATTTCTCTAACCCCTGAACAGCAACCAAGTCATTTTCCCGGGCTTAATTCAGGAATTATAACCACAGTTACAAAAGTGTGTTTTGGCAAAGAGAAACATTTTCTCAGATTCATTTATAAAGAAACTTTCTCTTGTGCTAAGCAACAAAAGAAGCTTCATATTGACTTAAATTGTACATATCTGATTAGCCAATGTAGCTTTCTCACACGAGCTAAAAGTATACTTTTATTAGACCAGTAAACAAGCTTGTGCATTCTATTTTCCTACTTTTTTATTTTCCTATTTTTACAGAAGTACAAAGGTTTCTTGAACTTTGGTTTTTGAACATTCTATTAGACCCACGGATGAGCTACACATCCCTGCTCTCTTAATGCAAACCATGTAGCATATTTTTAATTCTATGTGAATACTGCATAAAAACTTTGGAATACATTATGCCATTTTCTAATTTTAAACAAACTTGATTTAAGCATGTATGCAGATTGGTTCATTTGCTAGTTAGAATACCATTCCTGCAGCTCCCAGGGAGTAGATGAGCCTGGGGACAGTTTTATGAAACTATAATCTGGAATATCCATCTGCCTTCCCACTGTCCAGTTGACACCATTCTTTGGAGATGAACCCCTGTGTCTGGAAGTATCTCTCTATCATATGGAAGTATTTGTATGATTGTTAACCACAATATTTCTCTAGAATTCACAGACCTCCAAGAGGTGGCCTACTGCATGGCAAATGAGAGAAGCTCAACAAGCAATTGTTGACTGAGTCAATGATCATCTATTCGGTGTGTGACTATAATCAAGCCCCCACTAGGAATGTTCAGTTGTTCTTTTCATTTTCCATTTTCAGATGCTGTATTGCAGTGCTTGAGCAGACAATCATCTTTCTTTTGTGAACAAAAGATGATTTTGAAAATCAAAAGGAAAATAAAAGGAAGGGCACTGAGCCCAACGTTGAAAAAAAAAATATATATATATACACATTCAGCGTTCTTGTGTCCCAGTGTCCTGCTCTGTGACAGAGGAACCAGAATATCAGCAGTTCTGGATGCACAAGCTGGGAGAAATGCTGCCTCTAACATTTTACCAAAAAAAAAAAAAAAAAAAAAAAACAGGCTTTAGCTGTGTAAAGAAGTGGAATGCATATATTCACATGTATATGGTAGTTCATAAATGCTCAGACAACTTTGTAGACAAGGAAGTGGGTTTAGAGAGCCATCTTAGACCTTTAGGTGTTAGTGAAAAAGCAAAACTGTTACCTTAATGAGTTATTGAAATGTCATTATAAAAGAATCAAACAATGTATTAACTTATGAATAGGTAATCTACTGATTTCAATGAGGAACTAAGTTGAATTTCTACTAAATCGCTCAACTGAGTGAAAATAGCCTCCTACATTTGGAGACATCTCTCTGCCAAAGATGATTCAAGGTACCAAATGCAAGCACTGTTCATGAAAAAAATATCATATATTAGTACATGAAAATTACGTAAAACTATATTTCTGACTTTGCATCTGAAGGACTATAGAAGTCGCCATTAAATGCATGACTTTAGAAGTGAGACCATTTATTTACAAATGTCACACAATGCCTTCATTATAAATATAAAATAATAGGATCTTTGATTTTTATGTGAAATGAAAACCCACATTTTAAGCATCATTCATTTAAAAAATCTTCTATTATTTTATATTTCTCTCGGAGGCATATTATATGTTTGTATATAAAGGGCCTTATACCTAAAATTGTGGATGTGATGGATCCATGAGACCCAAGGTCATCTTCATAGATCCTCTAGTCTGTCTGACTCCCTTACTCCATTCATCTCCTCAGGAAGCCAAGCAGTGGCCTTGTCCGTGAGGATCTCTGGCTCAGCCAGAAATATAGTAGATACTGAATGTTTCATACTTGACCTTCATACTTTACCTTCAGTTCATTCAGTGATTTATTAAGTCAACCATTAAAATTTTTTTAAATGCCCATTATGTAGCTGGGGATATCAAGACCAATAAGATATGATTCTTATCCCCAAGAACTTCACAGTTGAGCATAAAAGGAGACCAAAGGGCAAAGAAAGTCAGTATTTCTCACCAGTATTATGATCTGCATGTAACACAAGATGCATCTGGGACACAAAGAAAGGGTAGCCAATTCTCCTTGAGACAGGGATAAAAGCTGACTTAAAGCACTATGGTTTAACCACTTTTCATAAGATGAAACTTGATAATTAAAAAACGGGGCTTGATAAATTTTTACAAAGTAGAGACCAAAAATTTTCCCTGTATCTATTCTAGCTTCTCTGACCCTTCCTTTAAGAAATTCTTTATATCTTACCCAAATTCTTCAGGATGCATTTTTAACTTGAAGTTCCTTAGTTTCTCCAGGGAAGATAGAAAACTGCTGATCGGTATCCCTTATTTAGTAATCTGAATTTTTGGCAGGCTGAATTTGAATTGCTGGATCAAAACCAAAAAGATTAAATATAACAGGAATAAACATAAAATCCTATATTTAAATTAAAAATGTTATCATACAGATAAAAGACAAGAGAAGCAGTGACTTACATGAAAAAATGAAAAGGTCTAAAGAATTCAGTTGGCCACAAACTTCAGTAGAAGCCCATTGTAGGGTTGCAGCAGCTAAAATCCCAACATCAAGCTACTGTTGATGGAAACTGTCTCAACATGACAGGAAGTATTATGCTCATTATCCCAGGCACCGGTCAGAGCACAGTCGAAGAATAATCAGTTTGGTTCAGTGTGTGACATTTAAAATGACGGAAAACCCAAAAGCTCTGTGTGAAGAAGACATCCACACGCGTATCTTAGACTAGACCCGGCCTCCATCTTGAACGTGGGTTTCAACCAACTGCCAAGCACCACATACCACACAGTAATACATGGTCTAGTGTATTACTCTTAAAACAACTCTTAATTGTTCAATCAGTTCCTCACTTCCAACAATTCTCAATCAGTTCCCTAAAACTGAACCACTCTTCCTTCCCTGTGACAAGCTCTTTTCCTTATAAGGCCTACACCCATTTTTGACACCACTGCCCTAACATCCACCCATCTGGGGAAAACGTGGGGCTTATTCATTTGAATTAAGCCTTCCCACCATGTCTTCATTAAAAATAGAGGGAGTCCCTGATATGTGACATCAGTATATTCTATAGTGTCCTAGACATTATAATGACATGACTGTATTGAAAAGTAAAATCTCAGAAAGCTTCATTACAGTGAAGAGGTTTGGCTTTTTTCTCTCAAAAATATAGTGAGTCTAGAAACATGTGCCCTTTACAATTATTTGAGCATAAAGTGATCTACCGTGATTGACCTTAAAACTAACATTTTATTCTTCATCCATAATATACCTGCCATTTTTTTCCTCATCAGAAACAGTCAGGTTTTTTATTTTTGTTTTTGTTTTGATCTTCATTCTTATGCCTGAAGGCCTTGATTTCTCCTTTAGTTTCCAAAATCTGTTTGGGTGTCAGACCAAAGTAATTAATTGGATTTGCCTGATTTATTTCTTACTCTAGACCATTCCTTTAAAAAAAATGATAAAGCTCAAATATTTTATTTAATTTGCCTGAGATCAATTCTATGATCGGTTTAGTAGGCTATTATAATTCAATATTGAGTTTGTACTAACTAGGAAAACTGTATTAACTTATATTAAAAAGTATAACTATATTAATTTCAGTAGCTTCCCCAAACTTTCCCTGCTGCCATTTTCAAAGACAAATGCCAGGTTTTTATCTTTTCTCTTATTTCTGCTGATTCCTCTAAAAGCATGTACTTATGGACCAACTAATATACAGAAGATAGCAATTTCAAACTCTTTGCCTCTTTGTAACCTCATCCAAGAGAATATACACATTTCTTTATCAGGTTCAGAATTTTACCACAAGTGAAAGTTCACAACCCGGAGTGATTTGCGGTAAAAGATGAATAACACTATGAAGAATCAAGTAAAGTAACATTTCTCAACTAGAGGATACAGTGTCAAACCTTCAGGGAACCACCAGGTTAAGCAGAACATCCACTGATAGAGAGAACTTCATTTGGGCCCAAGGAGAGCACAAGTCATTAACGCATCTGACATATTACCACAGTTGATTATAATCTTGTTCCAAAGCAATCCTTAGCACCTATAACCCTTACTTAGCAGCACTTACCATTAAGTTGTAAATAAATCTTCAGAATTGTAATTAAAATCCAATGTTCCAATCCACTCTTAAGCAAGTTCATCATTTACTGCTGTATATTACCACTTTAATTGTGTTCTTAAGGTATTTTCCGTATTACTAAAGTGTTTCCCCCTTTAAGCTGTGTTAATGATTATTCAGGCATGGAAGGTATCAGAAAGTATTGTAAAACATGGAAGCAGATAAGCTTTTTCTCCCTTTTAATGTCAAAATTACTTTGCTAGGCACAAATTATTTCTGTATTCTGTGTTATGGTACAACGATGTTATTGGTTTTAACATTTGGAAATCAGAAGTGAAGTACTTTTCAAATGACTCATTTGATTTACAAGCAAGGGAATAAAAGTACATTTCTAAAACCAGACAAACTTGATAAGCACAGTTGTACTACTTGGGAGTTTGTTGACTTTTGTTTAAGGAAACTAAAAGTGGTAGCAACAAAGCTTTTCCCCAAATGGTTGGGTTTTCTATATTTGGTGTGTATCATGAGATGCATTGGCAAAGAATACATTTTGCAAGATGTTTGTGTTTATAAGAAGCAGTGTTTGTATCTACACAGGCACATCTCTATTGTGAATATAGCAGGGGTACTGTTGTACCTGTGAATTTATTATTGCAGAATCAACTTGTCATTGGTGTCAAGGTTCACTTAAGTTCAACATCCACTGAAGACCGCGTCAGTGTTTCAAATTTTTAAGGTGTTCTGAGAATGTACAACTTCAGATACATTTGTGGCCATTTCTCAGTTTGATCTAAGTCTCCGTCTTCAATTTTTGATAGCTAGAATTCCAGTGGCATGCAGAAAACTTCTGGAATACATGATTAAATGCAAGTTGTTATTTTGATAACTGAGGCAAATGTATGTCTTAAGAAGTATTTCCTGTAACTTAAGGGATTGGCGTATGCAACCAGACCTCTTCTATCTTAATCATTTATTTATATTTTTATAAAGCACAGAATCATTGGATTTATTTATGTATTTGAAAACCAAGTATTTCTAAGGTGTTTATTCTATCATAGCATTTTCTAAACTTCTCTTTCAATTGTCCAATTCTCCAAGGCTGTAAGCATTGTAAGTTTTTGAAACAACATTTAACATTCATTCATTTGGGTGGCGGAGGTTAGAATTTTCTTTAGATAAATAAATCTAAATCTACTTTAACCATTTCAGTATAAGATAGCCAAATTAGAACCTGTGTTGTTGAAAATTGAATTGTGTACCCGGGGAAATATGTTCTGATATCAACATCAATGCCTAAGTTTAGTCCTGTTTTTCTATTTGGTATTTCCTTAATTTTAGAGTTGTTTTTTAGAATACTGCAAGTCTTTACAAGTAGCCCAATGATTTTGAATACTAGGTTATACCAGTCTTTCTTGCTATATGTGATGCATGTTATATTTAGGAGACAGAACCTGGCCTAAAATATTCAGTGTCTTTATACTCAGAATCAGTGTTAGTGTTAGTTCATGCTTCTTAGTTTTAATTGGAGAAGAAAAAAATGCACTTTAAAGTATATTTGACCTGGCTGGATTCACAAAAGTCAAAGTTTAAAACATTTTATATTGACTGTTTCTTCCACCTCTCTTTCACTAGACCATTTGAAGTCGCATAGAAATAAATCAATGTAGGGGCTCCTGGGTGGCTCAGTCGGTGAAGCGTCTGCCTTCAGCTGAGGTCATGGTCCCTGGGTCCTGGGTTTGAGCCCCACATAGGGCTCCCTGCTCCGCGGGAAGCCTGCTTCTCCCTCTTCCACTCCCCCTGCTTCTGTTCCCTCTCTCACTGTGTCTCTCTCTGTCAAATAAGTAAATAAAATCTTAAGAAAAAAAAAAAAAGAAAAAATCAATGTGGAGCTAACTCCTCTAAGACTACCTTCTTCTCCATTCTTTTCTTCTTTCTTTAAATCCAGTAATTTTCCATCTCTGACTCTTTACATGAAATGCATTCGCAGCTCCAGGGACATTTCAGCTGTTGACACTTTAGGAACTTCCAACTCTGTGTAGGTGTTTTGAAGTCAATTTGAAACCTGGAGGTGGAAGAGAAGCCATATGTCCCTAAAAGTTTTTTTTTTTTTTTGAGTGAAGGAATTGCTGCCAGTATGAGAGACAGTCAGCAGCTCGTACGTAAGGAAAGTCACTAAGAGACCTGAAGTCGAACGTCTATTGTTTAAAAAAGTCTTAGCAAGAATAACAAACCATTGTTTTACTACTTGGAGAACATGACACATGAAAAAAAGAGTTACATAACTATGCTGTTTCTTCCTGATGGACAAAAATTGTATTATCAAAGGTAGGTAGGTGTATCACCTGATACATTTTTTTTAAGATTTTATTTATTTATTTACTTATTTGAGAGAGCGAGCGAGCACACAAGCAGGGGTAGGGATAGAAGGAGAGAGGGAGAAGCAGACTCCCTGCCGAGAAGGGAGCCTGATGCGGGACTCGATCCCAGGACCCTGGGATCATGACCGGAGCTGAGGGCAGATGCTTAAGGGACTGAGCCACCCAGGTGCCCCTCACCTGATAAATTTTAATTTCAATTAGTAAATTGATTAATTGTAAATCAGAGAATGGATCCGGCTCTAATCATCACATCTTGAGAAGAACGCTTTCTTGCAGCAGGGCACACTGTTGGGAGTGTGGGAAACACTTTCTGAGGAAACAGATGTAATCTCTGTTGATGATTTTTAGAAAGATTAAAATTTAATGGATAAAGGACCCCAAAATGGCTTTTTCTTTGTCTGCACATATATACAAAAGCTTTGTAACTGCATAAGTGCTCCAAAAGTGACCAGAATTTTTTTTCACAAGATTCAGAACAGAGAATGCCAAAGAAGCTTCATTTTTCTCTCTGCGTCTCAAGAGGGAGTGAGGGATAATCCAAGAACAAGAACCTTCCACGAAGAAATGAGCAATTTTTCGATTTTCCAAATAGCTCACAGTTTAAACGGAGGAGTCAAAACAAAACAAAAAAATAAATAAATAAACCAAGTAAATAAAATTAAACCAAAAGACTTTATGGATGAAAATCCAACTATAATTCACTTTGGCTTATGTTTTTTGGGATTATTCCTCGTTTTACATCATCAAAATGCATTTTGGGACACTTCCAGTGCCCGGGGCACTGGAGACACAAGGAGGTATAGAGTGTGTGTTCTCTTCACCGATTCCAGTGTTTCTCTTTTTTGTGTTACAGGAAAATAATTGAATAATTATTTTTGTTTCACTGGCTTTTTCAAGAGGGCAATTTATTTGTGAAAGGTAAAATGGCATACAGTAAAAATATTGTCAGTAGCTGACCTGTAGGGGAGGCTAAGAGGTCTCATCCAAGGTACAAAGTGCAACCACTGTAAAAACAGTAGTCTCTAAAGTTACTGATCTCTTGGGGGGGGGTTGTCATTTTTTAATGAAATGACTGAAATTCATTTTCTGATCGTAATTTGTTTTTAGTTGATACCTTTTGATTTGTTTCCTTTCATAGGCAATGAAAATCAGGGCAAATGATTGCAATGCTGATTTGTGTTGATTCTTGCAACTTTCCCTTTACCTCACTTGAAGTAGAGAGCTATGCTTTCATATTTTCTTACCTCTCATTTGATTTTTGTATTTTTTTAAAGAATTTATTTATTTTACTTACTTATTTACCTATTTATTGATTTAGAGCGCACAAGCAGGGGGAGGGGCAGAGGGAGAAAGAGAGGGAGAGAGAAAGAATCTCAAGCAGACTCTGCACTTAGCATGGAGCCCGATGTGGGGCTCGATCTTATGACCCTGAGATCATGACCTGAGCTGAAATGAAGAGCCAGATGCTTAACCAACTGAGCCACTCAGGTGCCCCTGTATTTTTTTTTTCAATCAGTAGCATCTCTTGTCTTCTATAAAAGCCTAAACTGATTGATGGGGTTTTTACTATTGTGAGTCTGGGTGGCGGGGGGAGGGCAATGGGAAGAGAGCAAAAATGATTTGTCAGAGCCTTCCCTTCCCCGAAAATACAACTCTGATAATTGGGATCTCTGAGAATAGGGGTCCTTTGTGTAATTTAGCGTCAACGCCTGGGGACACAGCAAGACTTCAGAGGATGTTCTAGCAAGAGGCTGGGCTTATCCAGTTCTTAATTGTAAAATCAATTCTTCATCCTAGTGCAGAGCCAGGGTCTCTGAAGGCAAATGCCAGTGTGGACAGCTGACACGACCCGCTAGGGTGGGTGAGGGGCTCCCCACGCTTTGGTTCTATGTAAGAACCTTTGCAAGGGCCTGGTCAGTATTGAGATCGTTATGGTTGTGTTATTGTTACTGCTAAGATTTCCCTGCCAGCCCAGCAGAACAGAGGCTTCAAGCTGGATCTTTGTTGATTCAAAGAAAAGATAGGAAGCGTGTATTCCTTGGCTTCTGTGCATCTTGAAGGTGCCCTGAGATACATCCATATCCGATACCTTTATGTTCTCGTGAAACCGGTATGGTGAAAGGCTGCTGATCCAGTGCGCGAGAGTGATTCTCAGCCTTTGTCTCTGATCTGTCTTTGGATCGCACTTTTGTCTCAGTATAATCCAAGACCTACCTCTGTTTTGGTTGAAGTGGCATTAAACCCCGTTGCTTTATCCATGCCCCCCAAATTTAAAGGCAGGGTTGCTTGATTAAAGGTTCCTGATTAACGATAAGGCACAACTGTGGTTCAAGGGCAGAGTCGCAGATGAATCAGAGCAAGGTTGTTACCTCCTGACTTGTTTGCAGGAGCAGTGACAAAGGTTTCAATTTTTTAACCTTCATTTGGTTTCCTGATTTGGAATGTACACAAACTGCTCTCAACTAATTTTTCTCCTTTACACACTAAAGTGCTTCTTGCCTTTCTCCCTCTCCTTTCTCTCTTTTTCCAAAATTGAGAGTGTGGGCTCTGATTGTGGGTTAACTGTGCTCCTCCCCCCAGCCCCAGCCCCACGCCACCATCTTCATCTACACAGAGGCCAAGCATGAGCCCCCTCAACCTCCCACAATGGAGGCCACCTGAAATTTTACTTACCCCTTATCTTGTTTTTGGCTCTTCCGTCATCTGTTCCCAGCTGCTACCTCCTCTTGTGACATCTCTTTGGGAATCTTTTTTCTTCTCTGTGTTTTCAACCCCTCTCTTGTAGCTCCCTTCCACAGACTGTACTCAACCTTTATTTTGAAAAGCGATCTGCACTCCGTCCCCCGGTCCTGCCTTCCATTGTAGGCATTGCTCCATTCCACAGCTGCTGATCACCAGCAAACTTCTTCAAAGGTGGGAGGGATTTTACTTTCACTTCTTGGTCTCCCATGCTCAGCCCTACTACTGGCAGCCAATATAACTGCTCTTCCTAGAGGCAGCATGACCATCCATCCCATCACCAAATCCCCTGCATGCTCCGCAAGCTCCTCTCAGTTTCTTCTGCAGCGACACCCTGCACACACCTCTCCTCCTCCTGCAGCTTCCACTACTTCTCAGTCTCTTTTGCAGGCTCCTGGTGGCTCTTCTTTTCCTTTCTTGGACTCTTAAATATGAATAACGTTGCACAGGGTTACTCCCTGATCCATAGGCTTTGCATCTTTTCTCTTGGCTATAACTTCTACCCATTTGATGATGACACCCAAAGCTTTCTTCCTACCCCTACCTCCCACCAAGGTAGTGTAAAACCCAACAATGCATAGTTTATGCCTGCTAGGCTACTCTTCAGACATAACATGCACACAGAAGAACTGGTTTTTCCTCGAAACCTCTATTTTAATGTATGTGCCTTCTTTTGGTTAAAAGCAGTGCCATCCCCAACACCAAAACCAGAAACCTCTAAGTCTGCTCTGAATGCTCCCTTCCCCGCTCCACATCCAGTTCAAAACTAAGTCACATTGAGTGTAACTCTCAAATAATGTCTACTGCCTTTCCCTTCATCCCTATTGGCACTGTCACTCCCTGTAGTCAGGCCAACGACAACTGTTACCGTGACTCTATCAGGAGCTATTTCAATGGTTGGTCTCCACTGGCCACCCACATCCCAGTCCATTCTCTGCCTGTCATCCAGAATCGTGCCTTAGACGGCTGACCTCCCTGTAGGCTCCTCTGCTTGAGCCCAATCAGTGGGAGGCCCCGGAGGAAGGCGGAGGATGTGAGGAGAGAGGATGGTGCCCATGGTTCTGGCTTTGGTTGCCTTCCTCTGGGGAGGCCCTACTTCCAACCCCAGTTCTCTCCAGCCTCCAGTAACACCATTCCTCCTATCCTTTCTTCTTCAGGCTGGTAGCAGGTTTTTATTGCTGCTGGCCCCGGCGTGCCTCACCCTTACTTTGTGGTTCCTTACCTCTGCAAATAACCCCTTCTTTAAAGTATCTTCAATTAAACCCTTTGAGTGTGCCAGTGGGTTTCCTGCTGGGACTCCGGTTGATGCACCTTTTAACTGGTCTCTGTCTTTAGCTCTGGTCTTCTCCCATCGCCCCTCCACATTCTTATGCAGAATGAAACTTTATTTTTTTTTTTTAGATATTTATTTATCTGAGACAGAGAAGGAGGGGAGAGAATTCCAGGCAGACTCCCTACTGAGCATAGAGCCTGACACGGGGCCCCATCCCACAACCCTGAGAACATGACCTGAGCCAAAACCAAGAATCAGATGCTTAACCAACTGAGCCACCCAGGCTCCCCCAGAATGAACTTTTAAATGTAAATCCATCATCCATCTACTTAAAATCCTGCCATGACTTCCTTCAGTCCAAGAATGAGGAGGACAGCTTCTGTGGCCATGTCCTCCATGATCAGCTGCCTCTCCAGCCTTCTATCCTTCTTGGTACCCTACTTTGCAGGGCGGAGCTGGCTAAGTGTAAGCTTATCAACCTGGATCGGTAGGAAAAGCCCTGTGCTCGAGCTCTGAGGACTCTGGACTCTGGCCGCGCTCTGTTTGCCCCGCTCCCAAGCCTCTCCCAGGGGTGTTGCCACCATGTGACCTGATAGGTAATTTTTCAGATTGTGTCACTTAGGTTAATATCCCGAAAAGCAAACGGAAACAAGAAAGATGACTGTTTTTCCTAATGGATGGCTTGTCTCCTCACAATGTGTTTAGTTGGAAATAAGGCACGTTTTATTTTTCATGGAGACATGAAGGATGAAATGATGGGTTACTACTCATGGGAACTCAAGACAGAGGTAGTTTCCCATATAGACAATGACCTCTGAACATATTGAAGGAGCATTTTCCCAGATTGTACAAAGTATATTTGAGATTTCTAAACCCATTGATTTAAAGGATGTGGGCTGGGGGAGGGGGAGGAGAGCAATTTTAAAGCACAGTGATAGGAGGCTGGACTCCTCTTTCTCATCTGAAATATTACCTTTAAGAACCCAAAGGAGAGGATTATGTCATTCCTTAAGTGGATCTTCATATTTCAGAAGGGCTAATTATTAATCATCCTAAGGGAGTGAAGCCCGTGCTGGAACAGCTTTCCCTCATCCTCCGCTCTCAAATCTTGTGTTTTCCTCAGTTAATTTGCCGAGGTCTGTGCTGTTTGGTGATTGATGGGAGACCTTTGAGAGGCCTGGAATGTGAGTCGTGGTGACATGACCGATGGCAATGTGGGATTGTTTCCTGATCCATAAAACAAGCAGATAATCTTTGTGACCTGACTGATCTTCTGTGATGGAAGTGGTTTTTAAAAACTGTGTTTTCTTAAAGGAAATGCCAATATGCATGAAAATCTGGCAGAGTTTATTGAGTAATAAAGTGGGAAGGAATGGGAGTGGGGTTAGAGCCAGATAAAGGGCATGCATTTTAAAGGAACATCTGGGGGGGCACCCGGGTGGCTCAGTCGTTAAGCGTCTGCCTTCGGCTCAGGTCATGATCCCAGGGTCCTGGGATCGAGTCCCGCGTCGGGCTCCCTGCTCCGCGGGAAGCCTGCTTCTCCCTCTCCCGCTCCCCCTGCCTGTGTTCCCTCTCTCGCTGTGTCTCTCTCCATCAAATAAATAAAAATCTTAAAAAAAAAAAAAAGGAACATCTGGGCCTATCCTAGTTTGATAGATCTTAAGACCAATTAGAAAAAAGATGGTGGGCTCATGGATACCAACTATGTTGCACAAATTAATTAAATTCACTGAACCTCAGCTTTGCTTCTAAAACGAAGGGGAAGATAGCCCACCCCATGTATTTATTGTGATGTTGAAATAAATGGACAACCTCTAAAGCATGGAATCCAGTGCAATGCATGAGTGCTCAATAAATGGAGAAATGGTGGTTCCTGCTCTCTCTCTGTGGCTGCTCTCAGGGATGTTATTTAGACATTTTTACATTTTTTAATTAGTCTGTTGCTATGCTTTTTATGTAAATCCAGTCGCTATGTTTTCATTCTTTGTTGTGCAATAACTCTTTTCCACCATGTTAGTTCGGCAGGCCAAAGCTCCCTTGGTGGCGTCCTTCTTTCTTCTCACAAAACTTTTAATATATAAATGCCCACAATGCTAATGAGTTGGTCCTATTTTTTTTTCAAACTGTTTTGAGTGAGAGGACTCACTTCAGACTTTAAGATTATGATTTTATAATAAAAAAATCATTCTAGTAACAAACATGGACAATTTGAGATATTGTCAGAGATGGAATAGCCATGTAAGATCGTGAATTTTGGTGTGAAAATAAGAAAGTAACTGGGAGTATGAAATGCTGAACTAATGAGGGGTTTCCATTGGTGATGAGTTTAGATGAGAGAAAATAGACTGTCTCTCTGCTCTGAAAAGCCCATCTTGAGCTCTAAAAAAAAAATGAATAAAAGTGTCCATTTGATAGATCTTTATGCAATAAAAAGTAGCATTTTTAACAACAGGCAAATAGTAGGGGCTTAATACATATTTTTTGAACTAATGCTGAGTGTGCACATAATTATTTAGGAAGCCTGCTGGAAGTGTGTCCATATAAAACTAGAAGTGCTTTCCCTAAACATCTGCAGAACAATTCATTTTTTAGAGCTATTTGCAATGACAGTGTAAGGAACTTGCATCATCTCTAAGTGTACCGTTCAGTTGTGTTAAGTACATTCAAGTTGTTATGCAACCAATGTGAAGAACTTTTCCATTTTGCAAAATTGACCGCTATACCCGTTAAACGACAACTCCCCATCACCCAAGCCCCTGGCAACCACCATTCTACTTTCTTTTTCTGGGATGTTGACTACTCTAGATACCTCACCCCATAAAGTGGGATCATACGGTACTTGTCTTTTTGTGACTGGTTTATTTCACTTAGCATAACGTCCTCAAAGTTCATCCGCGTCCTAGCAGATGTCAGGAAGCTGAAGAATACTCCATTGCATGTATGCACCACATCCACTTATCCACTCATCTGTTGTGTAAGCACTTGGGTTCCTTCTAGAACTTGCAGCTATTGTGCATAGTGCTGCTGGGCACATGGGGTAAAAATAATTTTTGAGATGCTGCTTTCAATTCTTTTTCATATATCTACCCAGGAGTGGAATTGCGGGATCATATGGCCATTCCAGTTTTCACTTTTTGTGAAGAGACTTCATACTCTTCTCCATAGTGGCTGCATTATCTTATATCCTCCACATCCTCAACAACGCTTGTCATTTTCTGTTTTTTGATCATCGTCATCTGACTGGGTGTCAAGAGATCTTGCGGTTTTGATTTGCATTTACTTAATGATTAGTGATATTGAGCATCTTCTCCTATGCTTGTTGGCCATTTCTGTATCCTTTTTGGAGAATTATGTATTCACGCCCTCTGCCCATTTTTCAGTTTGTCTTGTCGTCGTTGTTGAGTTGTAGTGTTTCTTTATATGTTCTAGATATTAATCCCCTATTATGTGTATGACTTACAAATATTTTCTCCCATTCTGTGGGTTGCCTTTTCACTCTGTTGATTATGCTCTTTGATGCACAGAAGTTTTGAATTTTAGTATAGTCCAAGTTGTCTATTTTTATAATTGTTTATTTAATTTTTGTTTTCATTTATGTTGAAGAAATATGGAGTCCTATCAGTTCAGTATTGTTTGTTGTTTAAAAAGTAAGAATATTTAATAATCTTTTATCATAATAGGAAAATATTTTTAATTTTTAATTTTTTATTTTTTAAAGATTTTATTTATTTATTTGAGAGACAGAGAATGAGAGATAGAGAGCACGAGAGGGAAGAGGATCAGAGGGAGAAGCAGACTCCCTGCTGAGCAAGGAGCCTGATGTGGGACTCGATCCCAGGACTCCAGGATCATGACCTGAGCCAAAGGAAGTCGCTTAAACAACTGAGCCACCCAGGCGCCCCAGGAAAATATTTTTAAAAAATATAATGCTCCTTATTTTTCATCTCGAATTTTTTGTAAGGAATTCCTACAATTGAAGGCAAAAACTTAGACAAGTAAACTTTTTGGAATAGATAAGTAAAACAGGAATAAATAAAAAAGCAGCATTTTTGGAATATCTTAGTTTTCTAAACAGATGTGAATGCTTCTACTATTCAGTAATAGACAATGCCATGTGTGCTCTATCCTGGTAAGCATTTTGTCACCTTGGACAAAGCAGACTTATACTATTGCCGTGTTCTACCTGGGGTCGATCAGACTTTCTTAGCCTTTGGAAGGAAGTTGACTCTAAAGTAAGCATGTATAGTCCACGCCAACGAGCTCTGGTTTGACCTTTTTATAACCAAAGATTTTTCTTTTGGTCTTTTTGAAGTTGCATCTAGAAACTGACCTTCTGCTTTATCAGAGAAAATATATTAATGCCCCATGAAAAATGGCCTTATACGATTAATGCATGACAAGCTCACAGGGAGCCTCAAAGGTAGGCTGAGTTATGGGTGTATGGGTGTTTCTTTTTTTTTAAGATTTTATTTATTTAATTTTTTGAGAGAGAGAGAATGAGAGATAGAAAGCACGAGAGGGAAGAGGGTCAGAGGGAGAAGCAGACTCCCCACTGAGCTGGGAGCCCAATGTGGGACTCGATCCCGGGACTCCAGGATCATGACCCGAGCCGAAGGCAGTCGCTCAACCAACTGAGCCACCCAGGCGCCCCGGTGTATGGGTGTTTCTTTTACCTTTATAAGCATACACACACACACACACACATACATACACACATATACACACACACATACACACACATACATACACACATACATACACATATATACACATACACACACACATACAGATACAATATGGACAGCTTATAGGTAATGGTAAATTTCACAATAAAAATGAGTAGTTTTACATTAAGTTCTGTTTGGAGTGAAAATTATAACTATAAATAATTTTTTATAGCTTAGTCATTTACTACTGGAGATGGCAGTTTATGGCCCAAATTCTATTTGATTTTCCTCAGTGGTATTATGAAGCTTCAACAGTGCAGTAAAAGATGAACTTTGATAAGAACCACAGGTTACCTAGTTATGTTAGTAAAAATGAAGAGGATCCACAATATGTAAATTTTAAAATCAAAATACATTTCAAAAAATTTCTCTCCTCGGCTAAATCCTTTTCCTTTGAACTAACCATCTTCTTTGTGATCAAGTTTGAGATTTAGCTGTTGGATTAAACATTTCATGCCTGTGCTTTTGTGTTCCGTGCATGAAAGATGGTGATTATTTGCACTCATCTATTAAGTTGGAAACTTAATAAAATTTTAAATGAAATAGAAAACTCTTAGCCCATGTGGGAAAACTGTGGCTAGAGTTTTTTTTTTCTTTAAATCAAGAAAAGCAACCTGGAAAAATATCAAGTTTTCCAAATATGACTTTAGAATAATGTCATGGTATTTGTTCATTCCTTCATTTCATGTAACCCATTCCTGTAATTTCTGGGCTCGATGAATTCTTGGACATATTTCCACCTCTCTTCGGATGAGACTGAGATGATTGAGAAATGGAAAGATCCTCTCCAGTCTCTGACAATATGTCTAACATTATGCTTCCTTCTCTGAGACTTCTGTCTAGAGCCACATGAGTCCCGGCGGGCTCTGCATGTCGAGCTGCAACTGCCCTTTCATGAAGTGACAGACTGGATCCCCAGAGACAGGATCGGTTTCTGTGGCTTACAAATCATCCAAGAGAAATCCGTCCCAACATAGAGTTCATCCTAAGAACTTTTAGATACTTTTATTGTTCCTTTAATCCAGGAATTTGCAGCTATGTTTCCTCTGAAGTGGTACAGTTGGGGAAAGTGGAATGCCAACTGGTATTTTTTTAAATTTCTGTGCCTTTCAAAGATTGTTAGACTATTTAATTGCAGAGTGAATTCCTTCCATTTTACTTTCTTAATCTATGATTACATGGGTTAATTTCATTAGGGCCTCTTTATTTTCAATCAAAATACTCCATCTAATGACTGAGATTTTTGAATAGAAAAATTTTATTTAATATTATTTTTTTTAAAGTTGGGATGAATTATATATTTCATGAGATCATTTTTCGGTTGAGTTACACTGGTTTTTATGCCAGGAGGAGCCACATGAGCTATCCAAAATTTAATCAGGTAAGAGTTTAAATATCTGTATGGCTGTATGGTCCAGATAATATGAATGAATGAAGAAATATTGTCAAGTTCAAAGGTCCTTAGGCAAGAAGACATTTTTACATAGCTTAAGATCCAGATGTATTCAAAATCCAATCAAGCCACCAGCCTATGTGAGAGTTTTAGACTTTTTGAGTAGAAGGAAAAAAATAAGTCATGCCCATAACTGAATTTGGGATTATAGGCTACATGCTTTTTCCCCTCTTGCTGGAACGGAGCCATTGATATAATAACCAAGTGGAATCTAGTGCCTCTCATGAGATCAGCTAATAAAATCCCATCAAAACACTAGCCAAAGGAATAAGTCAAAAGGAATCCCAGTTAGACTGGGAAGGTGATTGTCTTCCTTAGAAAACAAGTATCTTTCACCTCTAAGGAGATACAGAATTAAAATATAAATATTTAAGAGAAACAAGACCATGATGTTAATATTTTTTAAGGAGAATCTGTGCATAATTGGTAGTTCATAGACGTGTAAGTTTAAGATCACCCTAGTCGAGTTACAGTCTGATAATTCCAATGTAAAATGTATAATCATTTAAACTTAGGATTTGGGGTAGAAATCTCTTTAAGTTTATGTTCTTCATTAGGATAGTTAAGATAACTTAAAGTTTCTGGCATTTATAAGGTTGACTTATTAAATGCATGAGAACTAATTACGTGCTTAGGAAGGTTTTTCATCTGGGTTTTTGTGACACTTATAAAGGATTAGACCTATCAGTTGGTAACAAACAGTATTCAAGGTCACTGCTGCAATGAGTTTCCAAAGTGTGCCTTGGGATTCTGTGGGATCCCCAGGTCTGTGAGGGATTTCACATGGTCAGAACTATTTTCATAACAATGCAAAAATTTCAGACTGCTTTTTCACTCTTGCTGCCTCAGCATGTCCCAGTGGACTCACGCAGAGGCTTCCCCAAATATGATATTGCAACAGACAGAATGCAGGAGCAGATAGGAGAATCCAGCTGTCTTCTGTTGAGATTTGCACAAATGTAAAACAGTGCCAATTTTTACTACTTTTTTTTGGTTTGGAAAGCATAGTTATTTTTCACAAAAGATAAATTATTCATATTAATTTTTTTAAGGATTTATTATTCTCAAGCGAATTAACTTTTGTTTAAATTTCTAGTTTTCATTTCTAATACAGTCAATATTGATAGGTATAATTTACTTAAAGAACAGCTCATTGGCTCATTGGGGTCTTCAATTATTTTTAAGGCTGTAAAAGGATCCTGAAACCTAAAACCTTGAGACGCACTACTCTAAATTGATTGCTTAAATTACCAGATTCATGGAGGGGGGCTGGGTTGGGTGGCTAAGTAAAATGCCTAAGGAAGCCATGATTTTGATTCATAACTTTAATGAATCGAAAATTAAATTTTAAATCCTGTGTCAACCTCTAAGTAGTCTCTTCTGGGCACCCAAAACGCCCTGAAAACCATCAAACCACGTATCATTACGTGACCCAGGCGGCACCCAAGATGGGAGCCTCCTGGCTGCAACCCTCTGAGGAGGGATACTGGCTTCTCACTCTCGTCCACTTGGCCGCTCTTCCCTCTCACCACTCATATTTCATTTAGTGGAAATATATTCTTTTATAAACTAAAAGAGCAAAAAACTGTTTCCACATAAGCAGAGTGATGACAAAATTTCGTGTGTTACGGGCAAGCCCAACAGGCTAACCTTATTCCTTTCTGGGAGCCAATTATCACTCTGAATCCAGTCCTCACCTATGCAAGGAGAACAGTAATGCAAGAATCCTGCATGGGGTCGTTGTGAGGGATGAATTAGTACATTTAAGGTTCTTAGAATTATTATGCCTGGTGCATAATAACTGTACGAAAAGTGCTAGATCACTTTTGTTTGTTGAAATAGAGTTGTCAAGTTTCCTTTAGCAAATATATAGGCATCTTGCTGGGACAACAACTGTTTCTTGGTGTGGAGGCTGCTTGTATCGCTTGCTTTGATGTCCCTAGGGAAAATAAAAGTACATATAGGACTGATATTAATGGTGGGGTCAGTTTCTTCAATAATTTAGAATGCTGGCAAATAAAATAAAATTCTGACTCAGCTTTGTTTTTTGTTACAAGAAGTTAATTTGACTTTTCCTTTTAAATTATTTATCTCATTGGAATGCCACTAATAGAAAAAACTAAAATGAAAAAGACTCAATTTAAATCAACCATTCCATTATATGTGTGTGTGTGTGTATCATAAATCAACTTTGGAATTTATTACTTGACCTGAAAAATACCCAAAAGCTCACACGCATTCCTTAGATTTATTTGAAATATTTTTTGCAATGCAAGTCATGGTTGTAAAACTTAAAAGTATAAGATCAAGTGAGATTTATTCCAGGCATGCAAGGATGGTTCAACCTTATCTAATAAATGCACAGAAAAAGCTTTGAAAAAAGTCAACATCCATTCTGATAAAAACTCTCAACAAACTCAGTATAGAGGGAATGCATCTCAACACGATAAAGACCATATATAACAAGCTCACAGTTAGCATCATTCTCAACAGTGAAACTGATTTTCCTCTAAGATCAGGAACTAGACAAGGATGCCTACTCTCACCAGTTTTATTCAACATAATACTGGAAATCCTAACCAGAGCAATTAGGCAAGAAAAAGAAATAAAAGGCATCCAAATCAGAAAGGAAGATGAAAGATTGCCTCTATTTGCAGGTGACATGATGTGATATATAGAAAACCCTAAAGATTCCACCAAAAAATGTTAGACATAATCAACTAATTCAGTAAAGCTGGAGGATACAAAATCAATGTACAAAATTCAGTTGCTTTTTTGCACACTAACAACAAACTAGCAGAAGGGGAACTTAAGAAAATAATCCCATTTATAATTGCATTAAAAATATTAAAATATCTAGGAATAAGTTTAATCAAGGAGGTGAAAGATCTGTACACTGTAAACTATAAGACATTGATGAAAGAAATTGCAGAAGACACAAACAAAAGATATTCTGTGCTCATGGATTAGAACAATTAATATTGTTAAGACGCTCATAGTACCCAAAGCAATTTACAGATTCAGCATAATCACTACCAGAATTCCAGGGGCATTTTTCACAAAAAATAGAACAAACCATTCTAAAATTTGTGTAGAATCACAAAAGACCTTGAAAACTAAAGCAATGTGGAGGCCGAGGACAAAGCTAGAGGGATCACACTTTCTGATTTCAAACTATGTTAGATAGCCATCGTGTAGGCATAAAACACAAGCTTAGAGCAATGGAATAGAATATAGAACCCAGAAATAAACCCCGGCATATATGGTCAATTAATTTACAACAAAGGGGCCGAGAATATGCACAGGGAAAAGGACAGTCTCTTCATTAAATGATGTTGGTAAACTGGTCGGCTACATGCAAAGGAATGAAACTGGGCCCTTATACACATACACAAAAACCAGCTCAAAATGGGTGAAAGATTTGCATGTAAGACCTGAAACCATAAGACTCCTAGAAGAAAACATAGCTGGTAAGCTTCTTGACCTCGGTCTTGGCAAAAAGTTTTTGGATCTGACACCAAAAGCAAAGGCAACCAAAGGAAAAATAAACAACTGGGACTTCATCAAACTATAGAGCTTCTGCGCAGCAAAGAAAACTATTTTATTAACTTGATAATGAAAATATGTTTCCCCTTATATCCTGTGTTCTGTTTTAAGATTATGGCCTAGTTATGCATTCTTTTGTTTGGGTTTAGAATTAAGGAAAGCTTTCATTAAGCAACCTCCCATGGGCTCCTAGAAGTGTGTGTGTGTGTGTGTGTGTGTATATATATATATATATATATTTTTTTTTTTTAAGGAAGATGCTTTTTCTGGAAGAAATGACCAGGTATGTATTAATAAGCAAAGTAGTTCTCATACTTCCTGAGGTCCAAAGAGTCCCTTTATTTTATAGGCCCTACTCTGTATCATAATGAATAGAATAAATTGCACCTTAAGTTAAATATAATTTCTGTTGCAGCAAAACTTTGAAGTCTATGTATAATTATATTTTGAAATCATTTAGTTATAAATGAATCAAACTCATTTATCATTGGCTGAGCTTTCTTGACAAATATCACGGTAAATGCAGGCTATAACCCAAGTCTGCCTCTGAATCTTTATGCACTTAACGCACAGGCTCCTTTTGTTCAAAAGTTGCTTTTGAAAATGTTCCCCACATACTTATTGTCTAAATAAACTTTCGTGGGTTTTAATAATTTAGAGTTTCTGAAAAGAGCAGCTCTGACAAAATTCTTGCTGGCAAGGATATTTCCTCCTAAATACTTCCATCTGTTTTAATTGTTCTATATGCTCTAAAATAACCAACATAGATACTTTCACATGCAAGAAAGTGCCAGAGCTCCCTTGCCAAACCATAAAACAATAAACTTCGATAATTCTGAGGTTTAGAATATGGACCAGTTAGTTCATTTGCTGCTTTTGAACACCACCTTGCAATTGTGCATAGTGACAATGGCACTGCTCACCAGGGGCACACAGGCAGAAACATTAATGAAAGTCAAAGTTTATCAGTTCCATAACTCAGTTGTGGGTAAAATGTAGCAATCTTCACCAGGACAAAGGTTTTGAATATAAAACTCTTAGGCATAATGTTTGCTTAAAGAAGATTTTTAACTTCACAAATAGATTTGGCATACTATATATATATATAGCAATTCAATGCAAAATCATTTTCCTTGCAGAGCCAACGCTGTTGCTTTATTGTCTATTTGCATAAATTGCAGGGCATTGAAAAATACAATAAATTGAAACATACAGTTGATTTATTATTTTTCCAGCTTTATTAAAGTATAACTGAGGGATGCCTGGGTGGCTCAGTGGGTTAAGAAGCTGCCTTTGGCTCAGGTCATGATCCCAGGGTCCTGGGATCGAGCCCCGCATCGGGCTCCCTGCTCAGTGGGGAGCCTGCTTCTCCTCTCCCTCTGCTTGTGCTCTCTCTGTCAAATAAATAAAATCTTTAAAGTATAATTGATATCTATTAATTGCATACATTTAAAGCATCCACTGTGAAGTTTTGACATACTGTGTACGTTTGTGAAACCATGGACAAAAACAAGATAAAGAGGATGTTTGTCACTTTGTAATGTTTTGTAATGTTGTAATTCTTTGCAATGTCTCCCTTCCCTGTCCACCCTTCATTCCCTGTCACCAGGCAACCACTGATGTGTTTTCTGGCAGTATAGATTAGTTTGCATTTTCTAGAATTTCATATAAATGGGATCATATAACAGGTACTCTGTTTTGATCTAGCTTCTTTCACTCAGCTTAATTATTTTGAGATTTATGCATACTTTTATGTGCATGAGTAGTTTCTTCCTTTTTGTTGCTTATGAGTATTCCATGATGTCGATATTCTACTATTTGTTTATCCATTCACCTCTTAGTAGACCTTTGGCTTGTTTGCAGCATTGAACTCTTAAGAAAATTCTGCTGTGAACATTTCTGTACATATTTTTGCATGGAACAAGTTTTCATTTCTCTGAGGGAAATACCCAGGAGCAAAATGTCTGGGTAGATGTATGTTTAACTTTTCAGGAAACTGTCAAACCGGTTTTCAAGGTGGTTATAGATTTTACATTCCCAGCAGCAAATGAGAGTTCCAGTTGCTCTACATTTTTGCTGAAGTTTACTATGGTCAGGGTTTTACATTTTAGTAGTTCTAGCAGATGTGTGATGGTACTTGTTTTTATTTGCATTTCCCTAATAGCTAATGATCTTGGGCATCTTTTCATGTTGCCTATTTACCATTTGTATATATTCTTTACTGAAGTGTCTGTTAAAATCTTTTGTTCATATTTTCTCTTGGGGGTTGTTCAGTCTATTATTGAGTGTTAAAAGTTCTTCATGTATTTCAGGTATAGTTCTGTAAACTCAAACTTGCAGCTAATTTGATGCTGTTAAAATCAACTTTTATCCATAAATTCATCAAACTAAATTTCTGTAACTTTTAAAATTGATGTTAGAAGAATGGTCCAAAGTGTGAGTCATCTCTAATGTTACTCTTTATGCTTCAAGAACTGTTCTATCTTCCGGGGGGTCTGGGGGGCTCAGTCGGATAAACACCCGACTCTTGGTTTCAGCTCAGTTCGTGATCTCATGGGTGATGAGATTGCACTCCGTTGGGTGCTCCATGCTAAACGGGGAGTCGGCTTGAGGATTCTCTCCCTCTGCTCCTCCCCACCAACTCGCACACATGCTCTCTCTCAAATAAAATAAATAAACCGTTTTTGAAGAAAAGAACTGTACTATCATTATTTATGCCTCTTATTTTTTAATGCTTATGTCTTGTATATATTAGATTATAATGTCTTATTAAACGGTGTATTGCTGTCCCATTTCTCATGTCATAATTATCAAGTTCTGTCTAATGCTGTTCCTGATTCATAATAGATTTATAAAACCTTATAACTTCATATAGATACCGTAATAGCTAAAAGTGAATAGCTCTTTTCCCTACCAGGCATTATTAAGCCATTCTAAGGACTTTAAATGCATTAAATAATTTGGTGCTCACTACAGCATGAGTGTAATATTGTGATCCCATTTAGAAATGAGAAAACTGAGTCACAGAAAGGAAAGACATTTGTCCAAAGTCACGAATGAGTAGGTGGCAGTTAGTTAGGGTTCACATCTAAGCTGTCCGGCTCCAGTGTGCCCACTCTCTACTTCTGTTAAATGCTTAGGAATTTTCTTTTCAGAAAAACTATGGACGTTAATGATTTTTCTGTCACCAAATTAACCTTTACATAAATAAGATAAACAAATTTGAGTGCTAACTTTATTTCCCTTTCTAAGTAATGAAAATGTCAAAATGTATAAGAGAAAAGAAAACGAAGGTAAGGGGCGCCTGGGTGGCTCAGATGGTTAAGCGTCTGCCTTTGGCTCAGGTCATGATCGATCCCAGGGTCCTGGGATCGAGCCCCTCATGGGGCTCCCTGCTCAGCGGGAAGCCTGCTTCTCCCTCTCCCACTCCCCCTGCTTGTGTTCCTTCTCTCACTTTGTTTCTCTCTGTCAAATAAATAAATAAAATTTAAAAAAAAAAAAAGAAAGGTAAGCTTACTGGAAAAATCTATAAATTCTAAACCAAGCTCTTATCCATTGATTAGTGTCATGCACTCATAGGCTAATTTTTACAACATGTAAATAGTATAAACAGACAATTTAAATAGTATAATATCATATAAGTTGACAATTCATTAAGCGTTGGCTAAATCCAAACTTTATTTTTTTAAAGTAATCTCTACGCCTGATATGGGACTTAAACTCACAATCCCAAGATCAAGAGTTGTGTGCTCTGCCTACTGAGCCAGCCAGGCATCCCTAAATCCATACTTTTTAAGTGACATTTTTTGCATCTAAAAGAGAATTTATTTCTGTAGACAAACTTTCATAACATGGCAAATTCAGGCAAGTCTACCTAAAATGTATTTTCAGTGGGTTATAATTAAGAAGTGTGTGATATTGATGTTGATGAAAAATGAAGAGAAAATTCTCACAGATTTTAAGAATTCTAAGTACGAGTTATAAAATTCTAATTTATGGATTTGAGTTTATACACATAGACTCATTCATAAAATAACTTACCCACTGGGTCGTGGAGCTAGGATTGCTCTCGTAGGTTTCCAAATTGGTTCTTTTCCTTTACCACGTCCTCATGAATCTAGCAATAAACTCTGCTTAAAGATATTCAGAGATGGAAACACTGAGTCTTTTTTTTTTATCATAAATGTGAGTATTTTGTTATATCAGAGGAACAGTTGCAATTCCTGCTGCTCTGACCTTCTTATAAGGCAGACTCTTAGAAGACACGTACCAGATTTTTAATTTTTATTTTAATAATATGTCACAAGAGCTTGTTTGGAATAATATCTCATGAGACATAATACCACATATCATTTAGCAGTTTTTGCTTAAATTTTTTGAGGTGATTTTATTAATTGACATATAGCTGTAGGGTGCATCTTTGTGTATTGAATTGCCACTTCTGATAAATCAAAGGGTATTAGCTTTTCCTGAGTGTTGCATTTAAAACTCTTCCTTAAATCAGAAAATATGTTTTTCCCTCTTCTGTAAATTGCATGCCCTCTTCCTCAGACAGATAAGAAAAAAGCAATCAAACCCACAGATAAACAGAAACCGGCCTATTCTTCACTGCCTGCCAACCCCACTCTTCATTACACACAGAAATGTCTGTCTAGACAGGGTATCATTCAGAAACAGTCTCGTTTCTAGTTTTTTTTTTCCCCATCTCCATCTTCCCCCCCCCCATTCCCTGCAGAATACACCTGAAGAAATGCCGCCCATTGTCTCACATTAAACCTCTGGATCCACCATGGAACTTCGTCCCCACTGAACGTTTCCCTGTGGTGTCAGGTGGGATTAACTCCCTGAGCAATGGTGTGGAATAGCATGGTGGCTAAGAGCCCCCGTTATGGAGCTGGACAGTCCAGATTCAGACTCCACCACTGCCACCCACTACCTGTGTCATCTTGAGGAAGTTACCCTTCCAGACCTTACCTTTCCCTTCTCAGGTACATGGAAGATAGTAATAGCTCCCTTGCCATCGAGTTTCCGTGAGAATTAGAGGTCGTTCCTGAAGACCGTTAGGAATACATCAGAAGCTGTATGTGTATGCTAATTTTCTTTTCCCATCATGACCTCAAGATTAGGAGAATGCCCCCTAGCACAAAATAGGCAGAGGTGATTCTTCCAGGTGGCCTCCCCCAGTGCTCTTGGAAAGACCTGTAGCAGGCAGTGAAGAGCTGATGTGATAGTTCATCAAGCACAAGCTCTTGCCAAGCCAGGTGCAAATTGCACTTACTGTGGGCAACAAGCAAAGGCTAAATGCACCGTCATTCTTTCGGTCACGTTACAGATTATCTCTAAGGAAGCGCTAGTGACTTGGAGCAGAACAAGCCACTTCAGAGCAACAGAGTGCTTTTATTTTTCTAAAAAATAGAATGAAAACAACATATATTTTTTTATAAAGATTTTATTTGTCAGAGAGAGAGAGACAGCAATCACCAGTAGGGGGAGTGACGGGCAGAGGGAGAAGCAGGTATCCCGCCGAGCAGGGAGCCCAATGCGGGACTCCATCATTGACCTGAGCCTAAGGCGGACGCTTAACCGACTGATCCACCCAGGCGTCCCGTTAAAACAACATATATTTTTAATGCATATTTAAATATAGGGTTTGTAGTTTTGGAGAAATAAGGATCACACAGATTATATATTCTAAAAATCTCCCAGTCTCAAGTACCACATACTACAGTGCTATTCAGCATCAGCCTCATGCACACACACCAGAAGTTGAAGCCTAGGGAGTTGCGGGCCTCAAAATGAGTAATGTTCTTTGATGAAGGATCTGCAGGTAAAGAGAAATGAAAATAAAGGGACCATAGGTGAAGAAAAGCACATGGCTCTCTTTGTGTATGTGTACATCTGTCTGTGTGTCTGTCTCCCCCGGTCAGTCTTTCTGCTTGTGTGTGTTTCTTACTCTCTATTACTCTTTTTCTGTGACAAGCACACAGGCATACGGACCCACTCTCCCCACATTAGTAACTCTAATCATTAATCAGAAAAGTAAAGTCATGACAGCAATAATCAGGAAGGGTGCGGCATCTCATTTAATAGAAAAAGAAGGGTAAGGTAGGTCAGGTAGCTCTGTATCCGGCCAGTGCTTTCTTAAAGACCAAGTTTCTACTTACTTGAAAAATATTTGCAGCCCTACTGATTTGTTTACAGCTAAGCAAATCAAAACATCAATTGGGTATTATTGTTAGGATAAACAACCAAAAGATACAAGAGAACTATGTTGCATATATTGTGAAATTTCAAATAAAAATCTTGAGTTTAAGGATTCATCACTTTATGTATGTGGGAGAATCGTTGTCAGATCACACTAGGAAGCCATGGAAATAATTGTTATGATTTTAATGCTTATGCACAGAATAGGCTCACAGCAGGCTTGGGAAAAATAAATCCTGAACCCAAGTTCAAATGTCTTTTCCTTTGCTGTAACTCAGATCCCCAGTGTTTCCTGTTAACTTCTAGGTGGTTAAAACATCCAGCTCTTACTTCACCTAACAAAACTTCTGTTTTCCCAGGATAACTGATGCCCCATGTGGTTGAAAGAAAATTGTGCTTTAATTTATGCAAAGGTGGAAATGATTTCATGGACTATAAAAATATTTTATGTAGAATATTTTTGAATCTCTAATTGAGTATTTTTAATTGGCAAAAATTCAGATATTCTTTTTCAAAGTGATGAAAATCTCAGATACAGTAGGGTTAATGGAATTTTAAAAAGCAAAATGCAATACAAAGGTACTAGATTCAAATAAAAATACCCTTCAGTTAGTTTGAAAAGTATTCACTTCTGTCTAGTCTCTATAATATGGGAAAAGTCTATACATTTTTTTCAAGAGTTATTAATTATTTGATTATTTATTTTTTGTCTTATTTTTTAAATTATTATTTTAATTCCAGTGTAGTTAACATACAGTGTTGGCTGACTCTTTCTTAAGTAATAATTCTCTTTTTTTTTAAATGACAATTTTATTAGAGTCTAGTTGTGTTCTTGTTCCCCCATCTTGCCAATGTTTTGGAGGGCGGGGGAGGTGATCTCAATTAAATGGGTGTTACTAGAATGAAACCGTTTCTATGAAATCCAGATGTCCAGATGGACTTCTCTAAGGGAAGATACAAATGCCTTCATGTAACCAGCCATCAATCAGGAGGAAGCTCCTCCCACGGCCCCGCCCTGGGGCTCCCGCAAAATGAGGAAATGACACTCCTTTGTAATTAAAGAATTCCCTTAGTCCTCTAGCCTCTCAGCTCCAGGGATCCTTCAGACTTCAGATTTAGAAAGGGATAGCCTTGGTTATCAGAAGGCAGTATGTGTTAACCATTTTACCTACTGAGGATATCGTTTAATCGCAGGAAAAAGCTATATTAACTCAGAACATTTGAGCATTTTCTGATAGTTAAAAAGAAAACTCCAGGGGAACTGATTAAATATGTTGTTTCCACCACCAAGAGCATTGTATTTCCCAAGAACTGCTGTACAATAGGAATTGCCAAAATTGTAATTCATCACATCAAAATTGACCTTTCCAAATATTTAAGAGGCTGAAATTTTAGCTAAATACAGTTTCAGGAGCTCATTAGATTTTCAAGAGTGTATCCTAGAATATCACGATTACATTTCAAAATGTGGTATTTGAAAATACGTATTTTGGAAATTGTTATTGCATTTTTTTTCTATCCCAGATCAATGAGTTTTTGTTGTGCAACACAGCATGCCGTATTTTCTTTTCGGAAAGACAAATTTATTTTTCATGACGTTATAGATTCTGTGAACTTGGGGAAAATACTAATCCAGACTCAAGAGCAAATTCATTTTCAAGTTAAGCTAGGAAAGAAATAGATCTTTTTTTCTGTACTGAAGTAGAAAAAAACTGAGCTGTACAATGCAGCATTTACTCTAGTTCTCTTAAGAGAAACTCAATGTGGCCAAAAAAAAATTGGAAAAGCAAGCATCAGAATGCATCTGCCTTTATGAAATTCATAATGTGTATCTCTTTTAATTTCTGAATGATCCCACTCTAACGATAATGGTAACATAGTATTTAACCCAGTAATCCCCAAATTTATTTGAGCACCAAATCTCTTTTTTGAATATTGTGGAGCTCCTTGGACAACGGGTGCAGTCTAGAAAATGTTGTAAACACCTGTGAAGAGTTTTCTGATTGCTTGATTTTTGTCTACTCTAAACACTATCCTCTTGGGCATCTATCAGAATCCACACAGTTAAGGTGGCTCACTACGACAATGCCAGCAAGAGTTAATTTTTATATAGTTGACAGTTCTGTGCCAAAAATTTTGAATCTCCAATATGGTGTTAAAATGTCTATATTTGTATATGCATACTATATAGAGTACACTGTTAATGATACAGAGTTCTAATATTAATTTCCTTTGCTTGCCACACACTTGTGCAAACACACACATACACACACACACACACACACACACACACACAATGGATAACAATCTGTAGTTGAGATGACCGATGTATTTATTGGTCCACTAGAGATTCCTTTTGTGTCTGGATTTGAACAGTGTGTGATAGTCCTTTTTATGTCCCTGCACTACTATTGTTTCGTGACAGTGTCTCTAAGTATTCTGCTTATCTTGTATCCTATAGAAGCATTTATAAATCTGACCCTGCCTGCAGTTCTTAAGTTTCTTTGCTTTTGTTTATTTGTCTGTTTGATCAACTATATTCCTTTTTTTTTTTAAGATTTTATTTATTTAATTGACAGAGAGAGAGAGAGAGAGACAGCGAGAGAGGGAACACAAGCAGGGGGAGTGGGAGAGGGAGAAGCAGGCTTCCCGCGGAGCAGGGAGCCCAATGCCGGGCTCGATCCCAGGACCCTGGGATAATGACCTGAGCCGAAGGCAGTCGCTTAACCAACTGAGCCACCCAGGCACCCCTTGATCAACTATATTCCTAAGGAATCTGGCTTGGCTGTAATGTACTCTGAGAAGTGCCTGCCATTAAGAATTTGCCAGGCATGACTTCGTTACTTCCTCTGGTCTTAGCTGTATATCTACCATGAAAGCAGTGTGGACTTAAGGAACATTTGGGGCGCACATTCCTTACCTACAATCCTGTGAAAGAGCTAGCTACATGAATAGAAAGTAGGGCTAACTTTTAATTACAGGGAACATGGTAGCCACAGATGAAGCTAGCAACCCAGAGCAGGAGTGGGGGGAGAGAGGAAGCACAGAGAAGGTGTCAGGCTTGGCGGCTCCTGTCTGACTTGGAGACGAGCTCAGCTTTCATATTGTAGGGGATTTGTTTCAGATGACTTGGCTATCAGAATGTAATATCTGCTTATATTAAAAAATAGTTGAAAACAGGAATGTTAGATAGAATAAAAAAAAATCACACAAATTCCCATCATTCCAAAGACAGCCATGTTATCATTTAGATGTAGTGTTTCCTATCTTTTTTGTACAAGTTATTTTATCATTTCTCTGATGGCTGCGGATGAGAAAATCAAGACACTGAATCAAGTGACTGCCCAAAGTCCAGACTCAGCTATGGCTCAAGAACATGGAAGTTTCCTGAGTACTGAAAGGAAGAGTGGGAAAAAAATTATTCTCCAAACAAGCAAACCCTAGGCATAGAGAAAAATCTACTTTCATTATTTTTTTAAGAGTGTATCTGCCTTAGGTGTTTGTTTTAAATTAAACTAGCGTCGTTACTAATTCTTCATCACCAAATCAGTTCCAAAGTGTAGTGGATGAACTTGGCCGTCCCACTGCCAAGAGGAGATCCTGGGCTCCACATTCACTAGTGGTCCTGTAAGGTGTTTCTCAGATGCTTGATGGAAGCCCCCAAAAGAATATCCTTTATAAGAATCTCGACCCCAGGCACATTGTTCCCCCTTAAAAGTCATTCCTGGAAACATTGTTATTTGATCAGGCTTTGTAATACTGGTTTGACCAAAAATAAGAAATACTCCTTTTTGGCTTTCACAGTCATGTTATGACTTAACTTCAGGGACAGAGAGAAAGACTGAGATTTAAGGGACTATAATTACCAGCCACCTGGGTGGGGGCTGCGGAAAGGTCGCCCGAAGAAACGGCCGATCAACATTTCCAAGCGTGTGAACTGAGCCATTTCTGGCTGAAGGGTAGTATTTTAGTTTAAATTTTTTATTGTTATGTTAATCACCATACATTACATCATTAGTTTTTGATGTACTGTTCCATGATTCATTGTTTGTGCATCACACGCAGTGCTCCACGCAGAACGTGCCCTCTTTAATACCCATCACCGGGCTAACCCATCCCCCCACCCCCCTCCCCTCTAGAACCCACAGTTTGTTTTTCAGAGTCCATCATCTCTCATGGTTCGTCTCCCCCTCTGACATACTCCCCTTTTCTTCCTCTCCTGTTATCTTCTTCTTTTTCTTTTTTCTTAAAATATGTTGCGTTATTTGTTTCAGAGGTACAGATCTGTGATTCAGCAGTCTTGCACAATTCACAGCGCTCACCGTAGCACATACCCTCCCCAGTGTCTATCATGAAGGGTAGTATTTTAAAGATATAATATTGTTTATAAAATTAAGGAACTTCAAGACTGGACCTTTCCCTTTGTTACAGATTTTCTTTTGAACTTTTTATTAAAGAGTACAGGAAACCATTTGGTGGGTTAGACATTTTTAAAATCATAGTTTTATGGAGAAAATAATAGCAGCGCCTTTTAAGTCAGAATGTACTTTCCCAAGTAGAGCAACTTCCTGAATGGAGTTTTCACTCAATAGAATACCTTTACACATTCATTCTCTGAATAGTAGTTACTGTTGTTTTTCCTAAGATGTGTTTTCCAGTGATTATCTCCCTCTTATGCCAGGACATTGGAACATTGGCCAAAGATTCTTCACAGTGTGCTCCTAGTACACACTGGGGCCCACCAGATAATAAAAAGATAACGCTGGGAACACTGATTTTCTTGCCAAAAAATAAGATAGATTGATTGATTAGTAGATAGAAAGACAGAGATAATACACAGTTATGGAAAGTGGGAAACAAAATTACTACCACCTTTTTGATAAGGAACAGGCTTAACTATAAAGTATGAAGACCCTTTAACCCATAAATTATAACTTTTGGAATATATAACCACAAAGTGAACATACATATACACAAGGTTGGTTATTGCTAAATTGTTTCTAATAGGAAAAAAAGGAAGCAATCATAATCTCATGCACAGTAAAAGGATTGAATAAATTTTGGCACTTCATGCTGAGTGGGTTCAATCAGCTCTTTCTTACAAAGCGTGAGTTAGATCCATATGGATTGATGAGGAATATGTGTTGTACTGTTTCCTGAGAAAAGCATATACATAAGAATATGAAAGGTAGGGAAACAGTAAAGGAAATGGGTATGTTGAATGATAAGACAAAACACAGGGAACAATAAACACCAAACCTTTAAATTCACGGGGAACTGAATTTGGGCGTGAGAATGAAGGAAAGACAGAAATCATTGATTTTTTTTTTCTCCTTCTATAACTAGGTATGGTTTGGTTTAAGTGAGCTTTATTACTTTATAGCTAAAAAAATAGAAAATATTTTATTATGTATTATTATGCACAAATGGCCATTTAACTCCATTTCTAAATCATTAGGTTGCCTGGAATTCAGGCTCCAGAACAAAAGTTAATGGTGGACCTGGGTGAACAAAGCAACCTCCCGCCCCCACTTTATTCTTTCCACTCTGTTTCCATAGGTTCCTTGGAATTATAGATAAGTTAGTCTCCTAGGCTTACTCATAAATGCATATATCAACTCATAAATACCTCCATATCCAATGGGGATAAAAAGGTGGAAAATAATAGTTTTTCTGTATAAAAGGAAAAGTGAAAATGTATAAACCCATGGCTCCTTTTCCATCCCACCTCATTCCCACAGATTACTTTTTTTTTATTATTATCTTTGACCAACCTACCTCACCAGTTTTAGAAATATGATGAATCACATGCGATAAATGACCCTTTTGATCTTTAATTCAGATACAGGCCCCACATAATATTCATTGCTATGCATTGCCTTCAAATTAATTATGTTATGAAAGGAACTGAGGTGTCAAGTCTTCTTTTTTATCCTTATACTGCAAGATGCTAGCAAACAAGGATATTTCTGTTTTAGCATCATACATACGCTACTTAAAGTTCAAATTTCATCTTAAATCCACCACTGCTAACCGAAGGACAAAATTCAGAAATGGTAAGATTTGGGCTAAGTTGGTCTTTAATTCTTTTTACCTTCAGTGTTCTAGAATTTGATGATTTTAAAGGAAAAGGAAAGCCAAAAGCTACAGGTGAAGTTCTGCCCGGCAGGATGGGCAGAGGGAGAGAGAGAGAAAGAACCCCGAGCAGGCTCCACACGGGGCTTGATCTCACAACCCTGAGATCATGACCTGAGCAGAAATCAAGAGTCAGACACTCAACCTACGGAGCTACCCAGGTGCTCCTCTTCCTCCTCTTAGCAGGACACCAGTCCCATGGGATTAGGGCTCCCCCTTTATGCTCTTATTGAACCCTTGTTACCTCTTTAAAGGCTCCATCCCCAAATGTAGTCACATTGGGGGGGCTTAAGGCTTTCAACATACGAATTTGAGGGGGACAAAATTCAGTCTGTGAATAGGATAGGGGACCATAGGATACTATGGGATACTAACTTTGTGTACATTTTATGTTATGCTAAGCTTCTCCCGTCTAAGTTTTTCTTGTGTCTTTTAGTAAAAGAAACAAACTGAACTGACATTTAACTGCCTACTCCAGCCAGCAGGCATAATCTATAGAGTCTGATTTTAGAAGGCCATGAATTATTTCATTAAACTGTTAAAACGTCTTTATATTTAACATAGTACGAGAAATACGTACATACATCCTTCTCAAAAGTGACATTTAAAACTATGCCTTTTTAGAAGTTTTTCTTTTGCTTTTTAAAATAGCTAATGCTGAAAGAACTGGTTACATGTGTTAAATTCTAGTAAACATCAGTTTCTATTATTTAACTGGCCCTGTAGAAAGACTAGTTAGTTGATAGTAAAGACTTTTCCTTCTAATTTATAAGAAAAAATTAAGGCACACAAGAATCACATCTACTTACAGAGCCAGCCAACAGTGTTAATATTATTAGAGAAGCTCCTTTTTGTTACTTTTCTGTGTACAGAGAAATGTGAAATTACAAACTTTGGATAACACTCTTCACACTGCTTTCTACATCTGGTCGAATCTAGCCTCCAACTTTTATCTCCACAGTATGAGATTAGGTTTGTGGAAATTGGATTGAGAAGTGGTCCTTTTCCACGGATAGGGTACAGTTTTCTTCTCCCATTCCCGTTTTCTGCTAAAATTGAAATGGAAAGCAATAATTTTCTCTTCATTTAATTGTCTATTGATACTGCCTCGAATTTCCAGAACTCCTGGTGTAATGAGACTTTTATAAGAATCTCAGTAGTGACTCTTGCTGACCTCAGGCTCCCGGCACTCTAAAAATTGAAAACTGCCAGCCAATAAGACCCAGCCCTGCCCAGTTGCTGTACAGTGAATAAGCACGTTCATCCCCTCTACTTGGCGGTTTCTGGGAATCGTGTAACCTCCAAGAGGTCTAGGGGGGGTCTTGGTGAGACAGCATTTACAGTTCGTCTTCCTCAAATCCCTGTTTGCTCTCCTCGTTTTTATTTAAAATAGATGCCCTCCACCCCTACCCAGTGATCTGCTTCACTCTTAACCAGTGCACTCACTCCAGATTATTAAACTTGCCCATGTTCCCAGATGCTGGCCGAGGTCTTGTCAGCTCATTGGAGCCACTCAGTCTGCCACGATCCTGATGAAAAGTATGGAACCTGTCTTGAAGACTTCTGAAATTGTGTTCTCTGTCACCCTGGCCTACTGGACATCATCCTGATTTCTCAGTGGCTCCTTAGACACCGCAGTGTGGTAGAATTCCTAGACAGCAAACTCCTGAAGAATGGCATTCCCGATTACTGTCACTTCCCCTCCAGAGTGTTATGTTCTCAGGAATACCTGGATAGAGCCTGTCTATCGTAGAGCGCTCAGTGTCCACTAAGAACTCTCCCTGTGCTGTTCTGACCACGGTCTGTTGCCTATCAAAACAGGCAAAGCAACGTCTCAAAAATGTAGATACTGCTGGACCTATTGTACCTCGGCCCATTCAAACCAGGAGTTGTGTTTATTTTATGTCTTGGATGAAGTAAAATAAGAAGGAATGGACAGAGAAGGGGAAGGGTGAATGGAAAAAGATGAAGCAGCACCAAATTTTGTCTCAAGGATCCCCATAGAGCTGTTGTTCCCCTACACAGAGCGAACACAGAGCTGTTTCTTTATCTATAAAACGTGGACAGCAACAGATAGGGCTGTGATGATAACATGAGTGGGTTTATACAAAGGGCTTGCAGTGCGATTGGAAATGGATAGGGTCCAAGCCTGGCCAGCAGCTTTACGCATCACTCACTGGACAACTCTGAGAGAGTTAACTTGATTCCTGAGCCTCATCTGCAGATTGGGGATTATAGCAGAGGAATACATAATTTCATTCATAAGAACAATTTCATGTTTTAATTATCTCTGGGTGGCTCAGTCGGTTAAGTGTCTGACTCGGGTTCAGCTCAAGTTGTGATCTTGTGCGTTGTGGGATTGAGCTCTGCGTGGGCTTCATGCTCAGTGGGGAGTTGGCTTGAAGATTCTCTCCCTCTGCCTCTAGCCCCCACTCACGTGCTCCCTCGCTCTCTCTCTCAGGTAGACAAATCTTTTTAAAAAATCTTTTTAAAAAAAATTACCTCTGTCTTTCCTTTCTGGATGGGATGGCTTGAAAAATGAGAAAATGGACTTGGAGGGAACGAGTTAGCATATAACACAACATCTGAGTGAGCACAGATACTTAGTGAATCCCGCTTTTAAATAAGAACTTAATGCAAACCAGACTTAGGATAATATATACATTTTTAGAACCATATTTATCCTATTCCCATAAAACAGGCTGTCAGGCACAACTTTTGTCAAAACACTTGTTATTTTGGTTTTCAGATAAGGCAAGTTAAAAACTAAAGCTATATTGTGAAATTAAAAAGGAATATTCTGTGTCTTAAGAGGCTGGGATCTGATTTCAGCTGAATGCAAGAAATTAAATTAGCTAATTAAACTTATTTATTTCGGAGCTGTGAGCAGGTATGGTGCTGTCTAAATCAGATGGCTGTGGATTGAGTTATCATTCACTTGGATTGCAAAACATCTGCTCAAGTGGTCTGTGTCTTCCAGGAGATAAGAGCAATATGCATGCTCACAATAATTAAAAAGTAGGCAAATAATGACTTTTTGGAAAAGACTGAAGGAAATGGGACCGCTCAGATGGTTATACTAAAAGTCCAGACCTGTCACCTCATTGCCACTTCATTACGTCTGTAAGTACCCAATGACGTACAGAAAGAAACTATTTAAGGACATTAACAAAAACACCTACTTTCTCTATATACATCCTTAAAGTAATATTGTGTTGGCCTATTGAATGAGGTGTCTTATCCGCCTCTCCCTAGTTATTATTCTGTCTCAGGCTTCGTGTTCCTCTTGATTTGGCTAACTGCAGGATTATGACAACAAGCTCTGGAATCGCCAATCATATTTTCATTATATAACCCTTTGAACCGTGTTTGCTGGGATTTGGTAGAGCCTGTCATCTATACTCAGAGATTTGAAGCTCACCCCTAAATGAATGTCATGTGCAGTTAATTTGCAATAGAAGTCATTTGAAGTTAGGATGAAAGCCAGTTCTCTCATTGGTTTTCAAAATAAATGCTTTCCCAAGTCTAACGTTAGAGAAACTTAGAAATACTTCAAGGTATTCAATCTCAGTTGTTCTCCAGTTCATTTAGTGAACGAGATATTTTTATTAGCAGACACTTTAATGACTGAGTAGTGTTTATCATTACTTGTGTGGCTTCATTTTATTTTATTGAGAGATATGTATTTACTTATTAAAATGATCTGAATCCCACTATGTAGGCATGTTGGGACTTCTCCTTGTAAATTAGGTAGATGTGTTCTGGATAATGGTCAAATTTAATGATAAAATCCATATAACAAATACTTATTGAGCAACTACTATGTGCAGGACACTTAGTAGGTTACAGTAAGAGGAGTGACGTGCCTCTGTGGGATTCACTCGCCCTTGGACTTGTTAGATTCTAGAAGGGACCAACGGCGAAAGATGAAGTCTAGGCTTACTGGCATGCCCCACATGGCTGAAAACCTCTGCATGTTAGAGACCAGAGACCAAAATGTCTGTATCCTCCCACTGAAGTGTGTTATTTGGTGACTTTCCCACCACTTCCTCTAATAAGAACGGGAATGTCAATATTGCCGCATATTCTCTTGATGTTTCAGTTGCTCGTATGTTATCTCCTGAGGAGATGCTGGTATCTAGAAAAGGATGTTCTCTATAGGACAAAGCTTCTCAAACTGATGCAGGACCAGTGACTTCTCTTTCTTTCCCTTTTTCCCAATCCTTTGTAGATGGATACTTTAAAAAAGAGAGACATGCAAAACACAAATCTGTTTCTGATTATGAATGAAACGTTTCTTTCCATCTCTAGGCTTATCTTGTAGACCCCACTCTCAGAGGCTGCCCTGAGCCCCTCTTGTCACACACACCCTGGGAACCCTCAGCTTCTCACTTCACAGCCTCTTCCTTCCTATGGTCTGACCTCACCTTCACCCCCCCCAAGAAACTACAAGGTCCTTCTTTTAAAAACCCAGCAACATCTCAACATCTTGTCAGTCCCCATCCCGAACAAGTTCTCCCATTGCCCTTATTAGTCCCTCCTGACTTTGCGTCCCCAGTGACGTCCTTGACACGAACACACTTCCTTCGTTCTCTGCTCATGGAACTTGATGCCTCTTTTTCTTCCTTTAGTCAACCTTCTAAAAGCTTTCCTAAGGTTCTGGCCTAAATCTCAGACTCTGTACACTCTAAAAATGTGAATGCCAGTGTCCGAAATGGGGTTGGGGGATCTTCTTTAAGATTTGACTCTAACTCTGTGTAAGAAGTGGGCTAAGCAGATCTGGCCATGTGTGAGTGTGTGTGTGTGTGTGTCCGTAGCATCTGGAGAAGGTACCAGACCCGAGCTTCTAAGGGCAGTAGATAGTAATAACCCACTGGCTGAGAAAACAAGGATACCATCACTAAAATATGAAATGAAGGAACGGGCAACTTCTATTGTTATCTCTTCTTGTTTTATGTCCTTTCACTGTGACCGGAGCTTTGGTGGGTGTGAGGAGTAGAGCTATATACAAAGAACCTTTCGTAGAAAGTCAATAGATGCGTTTCTTCTGCCAATGACAGGGACCTTCACTCTCTGACCACGTGTATCCTCATCTGTTATATGAGATGGTTAGGCACCCTGATCTATGAGATCACTTTCATTAGAAAATTCTGTAATTTTCTGACATTTCCTCAAATCCTTTTGTGTAACCTACTGACTTTTCCCTTCCTAGGGTTGTATGTTAACCCCATTTTCTTAATTCTCTTCTAGCACCTGTGTTCTGATCAGAGGCCAAATAAATGACATTCAGAATTTCCACTAAGGTACTATAAGGTAAGATCTCCTTTGGGGGTTGAGTTCTTTGCTTTAATAAAAGGACTTATGGCTTGATCGGTGGAACAGGTTAATGAGGAATAGGAATTTCTAAGTTGGTGTTTTTCAGCATGATTTCTGATTACTTTCTGTGCATCTTAACATAGCTCTACAGTAGTGCTTGATTTTTGTGTCTTAGTATCTTTATCTTTTTTTACTTATTTGCTGATCATATTCAAAATTACAATGAAAGCATGCTTGTTAAAATAGGAAATAAGTCATTTTATTTCAAAGACTCATTTGTATCTTAATTGTAGCAACATGGGGTTATTGGAAATTAATGCAAAATGTTTTAATTTTTAGCATATATAGAATCTTCTAGCTCGTCTAATTCGTAAAAGCTTAAATATCATCCCTTGATTTACATCATCTTATCCAAAAATGCTGTACAAAATCTGATAGTGAATATAAAGAGAGATGTGAAAAAGTTTAATCTCCTTTAAACATTGTTAATAAATTATTAGCAATTTTAGCTACCTAATAACCCTTTTCCCTTCCAAATAATAATAATAATAATAATTCTGATGTTTTTAAGGACAGTGAAATGCCTAGTTTACAAAATCTTTGCCTTCCCTGATCCCTTTATTGAGGCCACATAACCCAGTTCTGGCTAATGAACTCTAGATGGTGAACACTGCGGGGCGGAGGGGCTTCCCTTCCTGAATTTTTTCCCTTCCTGAAATAAAAGAGCAGAATATCTTTGGGAACATTTTCCTTGTTATTACTCCATCTTCCTACCTGGAAAGCTGTTCTAAAATTTGGAGCCACGGATTTTAACTTATCAAGGTGACTGAGTGATGACAGTCAATACCATTGAAAGAATTTATTACTCACATATCCTGAAAGAAGGGCCACTCCTTGCCTCCAGGGCCATCTGAGGAAGCACCAGGTTTGGTCTGGAGACAGAAGAGAAAGGACAAAGTCTAAGTCAAAGTCTTTACCAGGATTGTCTGCGGGACTAGCTGTGCAGGGTGGGGCAAACGGTTGAGGATTGGCCAGTTGGAAGAGTGTAGGTGGGCTCTGGGTTGTAGGGGTGGGCTCTGGCCGCCTGGTCCCAGGTGCTGGGTGACTTAGAGCTCAGGAAATCCTATCTTGGGGTGTGAGTTAGAGGAGAACTGGGACTGTGGATCCTGGATTGCTTGGTTTACATATGAAAGGTGGGCTCTGGGCCACGTCCTTTGCTCTCTCTAAGAACCAGCTAGCTCTGGGATAGGCAGTCTCTTCCAAGGCAGCAAGCCACACCACAGCCAGAGATGTTGGAGTGGGAAGGTAAATGAGCTTGACTCCTTGATGACGTTCTTGTGCTCTCGTGAGCCTACCATCGGCTCTCCTGTGGCATGACCCTGATTAGTTAGGTCTCCTGACACTCAGAGCCGAATACAGACATAGCTGATTCACAGGCATTCAGATCTGGGCGTTGTGCTAGATATGCCTCTTTACTCTTCACAGGAGTGCCGTCAAGGTGTTAGTATCCCCACGTACAGACGAGGAAACCGAGATGTTAAGAACTGTGTCCTGTGATCATAGGTGTCAAAGGCGAGGTTTGAACTGGACCCGTCAGATTCCTTTCCCGGGACGCTGCTACCTTGATGCTTATTCTGACAGTATCTGCTAGGAGCTTGTGCTGTTGCTGATCACATCTGCTAGCTAGTCAGTGGCATTGCCGACTCACTAAACCCTTTGAATGCTTGCTCTTCAATAACACAGAATTCCCTTTGGATTATCCATTTATAAAAACTAAGTGAACTGAGACTCTTCCACATTAAAAAAAATAAAAAAGAAGAGGGAAAAATCTAATTGGGGGGAATCAAGATGAATTAGAATTGCCTATGAAAGCAGGTGAAGAACACATTACTTCCGAGTTGGGTTATTTTTGCCTTTTAAAATTTTTTTTTTGAAATAAATGTTCAGGACTAATGGTCTCAATATGGCCACCAAAATTCAGCTTTTAACCTACAGTCCTGATATTAAATATTCTCCTTCTAACAGTCTCTGTTACTTCACTCATACTTATTGGGTTCAGGGGGGGAAATGCAGGTGAAAGAAATTATATAAAGAAACTCCTTTCGAAAGAAAGTCGTGCACAACATTGAATAGGTACTGAGCTGAGCCAGGGAAGGACAGCGAAGGAGGTGCTTGGGTAATGGAAAAGTCTCTGGGCCGGAAAATATGAGAGGGGCAGTACAGGTGACAGCCAGCTCTACTGAGGCTTAAAAATGCCTTCTCACCTCTCAGGACCTTTGTTCTTTATTTGTAAATTGAGGGTGTCAGATATTCCGATCTTCTCTTAGTGTAAAATAATAGCTTACCTCGTCGGATCTCCTTTGCGAATGCGGCGACATGCTGTCTCTGCTAAAGCCAAGCTTTCCTTTTGGCCTCTGAATCTATGCGTTCTTGGTGATTTTCCTGTCCCTTTCCTTTCTTGCAAATAGATCCTGAATCTCTCCATTTCCTTTTGCGTCTTCTGTTACGACCCTACCCCAAGTCATTCGGTTTTGCCTGGACCACTGCGTGAGCTTCCCGATGGTCTGGCTCCCATTCTTGCCTTACCAAAATCCATTCCGTGTGCAACAGCTCGTGCCTAGGGAACCCACGTCACATCTGCGTCTCTTCTGCTTGAGACCTGCTCGAAACCCTTCAACTCCTTCCCCTGCATCAAGGGCAACACTCCGATGCACGACCATGACTTACACATCCCATCCTTTTCTCCTTGCCTCCCAGCTCCAGCGTCTGTCCTTTTTACCATTCTGTGAGTGTGTTTCTTTGTGTTCTTGCCTGCTTCCTGGGGCCCTTCCCATTCACATCTCAGCTGCTAAAGCCTTCCCTAACCACCCCATGGAAGTGAGCACTAGCCCGGGCACCCAAATTGGATTCCTTCTAAAAACTAGAAAATTTCTTTTGTAAAGCATACTAAAATACCCCCTTGCGGTAAAAATACCTACACGTCCAACTTAAGGGATTTAGGCAAGACATGAAGAATTTAGCCACGTTTGTGTACAGTTTGTTCTTTATCTCTTGCCATAGAATGATCTAAGCTCCGTGAGGGCAGGGCCTTGTCTGTTTCTTCGTTGCCAAAACCACGGCACCTGTAAGGATGCCTGTTCCCTGCAAGAAGCTTCGTAAATATTTACCGAATGCATGAATGTAGAGGCAGAAAATCCCATAGGTCCGATATCCCAAAAGAAGTTAAGCAGGGCTTATAGATGTCTCCCATGAGTCTATTGCTTAGGAAGGAAGGGGAAAAAAAATAAAGGTAAAGATGAAACGGAAAAACAAACCTTCTGGAGAGAGGGACAGACAGCAATGCACAGAGAAGCAGCAGTAAATCTTCAGGAGGGACCACCTCGGGTATTCTTCCTAGCAGCGTTTTTGATCTGTGATGATGGGTGGCAGAGGGCAATCCTTTGGATCTTACATAGATTTATTAGCTAAGCCTGGCACATAGGCGATCAGAAATGTTTGTTGAGTGAAGGCTCCAAAGACTGAAATAATAAAATATTGAACTGCTAAGAGCCTTTTGCCTTAATTTTTTTTTTTAATGGGCATGTCATTATTCCCTGGATGCCAATATGCAGTCCGTGTTAGTAACAGGCATTCCAAACACACTGAGTGTGAAAAATGTTCCATGAAACAGAATTCAGTTACTGTGCTAGGCATCTCCCCAAGAGCATTTCAGAATTCATTCCATCTTCAAGTAAATTGTCACAGTGACTATCCAGAGTGGCACGCCATGCTAATGTATTAAAATGCTGATGGGAAAATGGAAACTAGAAAAATGTCTTATCTGTCAATTAAATGATGTAGCCTTGTGGTTGGATTACAGCAACTCAGGGCCTTTTTGTTTTCTGCCAATTGAGATTTGACAGCTCTTTATAAAATATTTACATTCTGATTTCAGTCACATTGACAGCACTTTTGGGTCTTTGGAAGATGATAATTACATGTTAGGAAAATGTGAAAAAAAAATTTGAAGCTGATCTGTTGAGGGGAAAAAATCTGTTTTTTTCAAATTGCACAAAGGAAGGAAATGCACTTTATTAAAGGATATATTTCTAATAAAATTCAGAAATAATAGGTTTTTGTGATCCAAAGACATACTGCATGTGTAATGTGAAGGAATATTCTTCTCCACCCTGCCTGTTCTGGACACCTCAGCTTTTCTTAATCAGCTCTGTCTAGGTAGATACATGTTTCTCACCCTTTTTCACTTTTTTTATGCACCTGTGATGTTTTTGTGGTACATGGGTAAATTAGACAAGATTTGGGAGCATCCATATGGAATTTTGCAGAAAAAAATTCAATATGTATTCTTAGTATTGAGAGATGAGAAAATAAGTGTTGGGAACAATACTGAGTATTGAATTTATATAGAATTTTCCAATACAATACTTTCAAATGTTTTCATGAGAAGTGTAAATTTACATATCACTTTTTCTTATCAGGTACTAGGTTAGAAAGAGTAACCTGTAATTCTTGATCAATGGTCTGGCTGAAGTTTTGACAGTCACTATCTGTATGATGCTTGGTAAGAACAAGTAGATGATAGAAAACCTGTTTTATAGCCATTCAGGAGTTTCCTGCAATTGAAATTATGTTTAAAGAATCTAACAGCTATTACTTTCTTTCACTGACAAATGCTTTGTTGAAATTTCTTAAGGCAAATGATTTTGGAATCCAACCTAACTTCTTTAGTATCAAGTATTTTTTTTGTGTTTTTGTTTTCGTTTGTTTTTGTTTTTAAAGATTTTATTTATTTATTTATTTGAGAGAGCGAGAATGAGAGAGAGAGAGAGAGCACATGAGAGGGGGAAGGGTCAGAGGGAGAAGCAGACTCCCCGCTGAGCAGGGAGCCTGATGTGGGACTTGATCCCGGGACTCCAGGATCATGACCTGAGCCGAAGGCAGTCGCCTAACCGACTGAGCCACCCAGGCACCTTCAAGTATTTTTTTTGAATTTTTTAATTAATTAATTTATTTGACAAAGAGAGAGCACACACAAGCAGGGGCAGGAGCAGAGGGAGAGGGAGAAGCAGGCTCCCCACGGAGCAGGGAGCCCAACACGGGGCTCGAGCCCAGGACCCTGGGATCATGACCTGAGCTGAAGGCAGGGGCTTAGCTGACTGAGCCACCCAGGTGCCCTTAGTATCAAGTATTTTAAAACTTCTTGGAAAGCATAGATTCTTCTATAGCCATCACCCTACACATAGGTTGGACCCCTCTAAAAGGGCAAGAGTGGGTTTCAGTCTATGTGTGGAACCAGGAGGAAAAGTGCAGGTGGAGTCCCTGGGCCCACCCCCCTCCCCACCCCTGGCTCTTCCCTGCTCCTCCAGGGGCCTCGCTTTGGGAGCATTCTTGTGGACACTCAGCCTGCAGGTCTAGTGTCCTCCTTTCCCCACTGTGTCACAGCTGTCCCTTGGCCAGCCATTGAGCCCCAGGGGCACTTGAGGATGCATCTAGTGAAGAAACCACTTATGCCCTAAGCACTGAGCAGACTCTGGGGATTCTGAGGACCTGCAGGTATGAAGCTTGTCTAGAAGAAACTGACTCCCTGTGGGCATTTCCCTTGCAGAGGGCATTTCGTGGCCACAGGAAATCCAGAGCGGACCCTCGGATGCAGCACTCCTCAAACACTAATGCGTATGCACCTGTTAAAATACAGATTCTGATTCGGAAGGGCTGAGGCAGGCCTGAGCTTTGGCATTTCTGATGTGCTCCCCGGTGAGGCTGATGCCGATACGGACTGCACTCTGAGGAGCGAGACGGTGACACAACAGAACCACAGGGACATGGTGGTGCGTCCCGCTGCCTGGGTTGCAGGGCGGTGCTGGACAGAAGAATCCGCTTTAGGCGAAAACAGAGATCTGGGCCTGCCACAGAGAGCTGTCCTCACCCCCCAGGGTGCCCCGGCCTGGATCCTTTGCAGCCCTTACTCCTCCCAATTCTGCATCATGCCCTTCAGCAACTTGTGCCACCAGCTGTACCTCCCAGGGCTCACAGCCCCTTGTGTATGAGGGCAGCGGCTCACTGTGTGGCTGGGCACTAAGTTTGATGTCCAGGTGGCAGGGCCCACCTCGGCTGTGCTCAGAGCGTCACAGAGTGGCAGCAGGTGCCTGGTGTCGCCATCACGCTTGCAGCCCGTGAGAACTCAGGACCAGCCTGTGCTCGGCCACACCTGCCTTCTGGGGGATCGGCACGTCCACCCAGGGCTCTGTGGACATCCACAGGTATCCCACCCCGCCAGGGCGCAGGAGCCCCGCGTGTGGGAAGCCCTACAATCGGGTTCAAAAAGGCACATGTGGGGGAGGTAGTCAATCCAATAGTTCTCTAGCAAGATTGCAACACATTATGTGGAAATAGATGAAAAAGTTTTCAGAAATGACCCAAATAAAAGCAGTGCATTAAAAAAAAAAAATGATTACATTCTCAGAGGAACAGTTGAACTAAAGGGAAAAGAACATCCAAATCGGGAACAAGATAAAAGGAACCTTTGGGAAACAAATATCCGCGTTATGCTATATGCAAAAGAAATAAAATGCCCCCCAAAGTTGATTAAATTATCAAAATACATCACAGAATCCCATTTAAAACAAACACACAAATGGTAGCAGGAGATGGAGATCAAAAATTAAATAAATCTTATGAGACGACTATTAAAAACTTGCAACAAAAGAGCAGCTTGCGAAAACTAGAGTAATCTGGTAAAGTCATAGAGGTGATTCATTTCATAAAAATCCAAGTTTGGAGGCGACACTTTTTAACTAGGTAGGTGACACTTTTTAACTAAAAGGGGGTTTTAGAAATAGTTCCATAACATACAGAAATTCAATCACATTCCAAGAGAAATGAAAGAGCTTGTTACAATAAAAACATTGTAGAAAAGAATGTGAAAACCAGAGGCATAGTCTTCACACCAAACAACACGCAGCATGCATGCCACTATAAGAAGAAATCAACTCAAAGCACCTGTTTGAATTCATGACTTGGAAAAAACAAAGATCTCATAATGCGATAAAAGGCCAAAGCTTTGGATGTGCTCCATTTACATTCTAGCATATCACAGGGGGGGAAAGAAAATTCCATTTGCGCAGCTTCTTCTTATTCTAAAACCGCAAATTCTGTCCAGTTTTCTTTTTCAGCAAAGTAGTTATTCAGTTCCTGCTGTATGTTCCTAAGATAGAAATCTTAGATGATCTGTACCCATTCTTTAATACACAGCTTCTTTCCTGAAAGAACATGCAGTCCAGTTTGGATGAGAAGTTGGACACATTTTTGTAATGATGTAAGTGTTAAATAGAAGACAAGATAAAAGGAATGTCACTAAGTCGTTTAAGTAGCAAAGAAATCCTGACCCGGTGGTTGTCGTGGGCTGTCGCTTTAGCGAGTTTACAACCTTGATGCTTTTCTCAGTGATAGACCTACATGAGCTTTTAGATCATATTCATGAAAAGGATGCGTTAATGACATACCAGGGCAGAGCAAGAGGTAACATTTCTTTATGCTTTCAGGGGCGTCAAAAGGGTGATATATACAGAGACTCGAGGGAGGGTAGGACTTACATGGGCGAAAGAAACCTGTGGGCATTGCGAGGGATCATGGGGCAGGATGCAGGTGCAGCTTCAGGTTTCTGGCTTGTGTGTGGATGTGTGGGGTGGACTCCAAGGATGGGGAGAGTTGGGGTCGAGCAGAATGAGAACGACTTTGTAAATCTAAAGGAGCTTGGATCCTATCTGAAAAATCAGAGTACCACTGAAGGAGTACGAGCCAGGGCATAAGAGGAGGAAAATTAACTGGGCAACGCTGTGTGGAACTAGACGGAAGGGGGGAAAATAGGTGGGTAGCTTTCATCGGGAACAAGGACGTTAAAGACTGAAGAGGAAACTGCCCCCCATCTGAGTGAGGGAAGAATAGATTCAGGAAGACAGCACTAAGAAGTCTCCTGCGTCTTCACACTTTTCAATTCTTTTGATGATTCACCTTTCATATGTAAATGAAAAATGGGTTCACATCATAAAGAAGAAGCAGACAACACCCTGCCTAAGTTCTCTTTCCATTTCTGTCTCTCCATCCTTCTCTTCCTGCAGCCCTCCCTGACCCTAATTCTTTCCTTAGGTTTCCTCCTCCTCCGTGCATTCCTGAACGCACTGCAGCCTGGCCTCCGGGTCCCCCCTTTTCACCAGGAATGCCGCTGCAGAAATGAGTGGGGATCTCCTAGTAGTTGATGAACGCCAACAAGTCTTGATGCCTACCTTTCCTGAGGTCTCTGCAAGTTTTGTTGCCATAGGCCTTTTTGAAGTTTTGTCTTTCCTTGGTTGCAAGGGACTTCCCTCTCCTTGAATCTCATTGTTACCTCTTTCCCCCTTGTCAGTTTGTCCTCTCTCTCTCTCTCTCTTCTTCCTTCCTACCCTCGTTCCTTCCTTCCTTCTCTCTCTCTTTTCTTCTTCTGTCACCTGCCTAAGTGCAAATCCTCTTCTCTGCCCCCACAAAGCTCTGTTCAGAATTCTTCTTATGTCACTTAACTTCCAGGCTTAGACTATGACCTTTAGCCCAATGCCTCAAATCTGTGCCTCTAGGTTAGCCGTCTTTGCCTCATCCATATCTATATATCCAACCAGACAACTCTCTCTACAGGTTTTCACCACCCACTCCCTAACCAGAACAGCAGAACTGAACACCCCTGCTCCCCTTGAGCTCCCTGGTTCTCCATGGTCTCTGTCCTACAGTTATGTGCATTATTAGACAGGTGCAACCCAGAAACATCCCTTTATCTTTCTTTTTTTTATTTTCTTTTTTTTATTATGTTATGTTAATCACCATACATTACATCATTAGTTTTTGATGCAGTGTTCCATGATTCATTGTTTGTGTATAACACCCAGTGCTCCGTGCCGAACGTGCCCTCCTTAATACCCATCCCTCCCACCCCCCACCACTCCAGCAACCCTCAGTTTGTTTCCTGAGATTAAGAATTCCTCATATCAGTGAGGCCATATGATTGACTCATTTCGCTCAGCATAATACCCTCCAGTTCCATCCACATCATTGCAAATAGCAAGATTTCATTCTTTTTGATGGTTGCATAATATTCCGTTGTATATGTATATACCACTTCTTCTTTTCCCATTCATCTGTCGATGGGCATCTTGGCTCTTTCCACAGTTTGGCTATTGTGGATATTGCTGCTATAAACATCGGGGTGCACATACCCCTTCGGATCCCTACATTTGTATCTTTGGGGTAAATACCCAGTAGCGCAATTGCTGGATCGTATGGTAGCTCTATTTCAACTTTTTAAGAACCTCCATACTGTTTTCCAGAGTGGCTGCACCAGCTTGCATTCCCACCAACAGTGTAGGAGGGTTCCCCTTTCTCCACATGCTCACTAACATTTGTCACTTCCTGACTTGTTAATTTTAGCCCTCCTGACTGGTGTGAGGTGGTATCTCATTGAGGTTTTGATTTGGATTTCCCTGATGCCGAGTGATGTGGAGCACTTTTTCATGTGTCTGTTGGCCATTTGGATGTCTTCTTTGGAAAAATGTCTGTTCATGTCTTCTGGCCATTTCTTGATTGGATCATTTGTTCTTTGGGTATTGACTTTAAGAAGTTCTTTATAGATTCTGGATACTATCCCTTTATCTGGGATGTGTCATTTGCAAATATCTTCTCCCATTCTGTCGGTTGTCTTTTGGTTTTGTGGACTATTTCTTTTGCTGTGCAAAAGCTTTTTATCTTGATGAGGTCCCAATAGTTCATTTTTGCCCTTGCTTCCCTTGCCTTTGGTGATGTTTCTAGGAAGAAGTTGCTGCGGCCGAGGTCGAAGAGGTTGCTACCTGTGTTCTCCTTTAGGATGTTGATGGACTCCTGTCTCACGTTTAGGTCTTTCAACCATTTGGAGTCTATTTTTGTATGTGGTGTAAGGAAATGGTCCAGTTTCATTCTTCTGCGTGTGGCTGTCCAATTTTCCCAACACCATTTGTTGAAGAGACTGTCTTTTTTCCATTGGACATTCTTTCCTGCTTTGTCAAAGATGAGTGGACCATAGAGTTGAGGGTCCATTTCTGGGCTCTCGATTCTGTTCCATTGATCTATGTGTCTGTTTTTGTGCCAGTACCGTACTGTTTTGATGATGACAGCTTTGTAATAGAGCTGGAAGTCCGGAATTGTGATGCCGCCAGCTTTGCTTTTCTTTTTCAACATTCCTCTGGCTGTTCGAGGTCTCTTCTGGTTCCATACAAATTTTAGGATTATTTGTTCCATTTCTTTGAAAAAAGTGGATGGTATTTTGATGTGGGTACATTGAATGTGTAGATTGCTCTAGGTAGCATTGACATCTTCACAATATTTGTTCTTCTAATCCATGAGCATGGAACATTTTTCCATTTCTTTGTGTCTTCTTCAATTTCTTTCATGAGTATTTTATAGTTTCCTGAGTACAGATTCTTTGCCTCTTTGGTTAGATTTCTCTTTCTGAAGTGAAAATCTAATCAGAATTCAAATTGAGCCACTTCCTAGTTGTGTGACCTTCAACATTCTTTAACTTCTATGGCTCTCAGTTTTCTTATATATAAAATGGAAAAAATAGTTAACACCTGCCTCACAGAAGTGTTGTAAAGATAATAAATGGCACATTGTAAGCCCTCAATAAATATTAACGGTTGCATTGTTTGAAATAGACTCTCCATTGACTTAAAAAGAAAAAAAAAACTAGTCTTCTTAGCGTGTAATTTGATTTTTTGCCTAATTCTCAAACTTCACTTCTCCCATTTCTCAACGTCCCCCCTGCTCTCCGCCCTTATGTCTAAGGTGTTGTGCTCTGCCCCACCTTCCCTCAAGCTCACTGGTGCCTCTTCCTAGTATTAGATCATGGCTTAACCATGATCATTTGCACCGATCCTCAAAGTGTACCTGGAGTAGCTCTTCTTGCTTTTGTCTCCCCTAGTCCCACAATCTCAAGATCACAACCTGAGCCGAAACCAAGAGTTGGACGCTCAACCTTCTGCGCCACCCAGGCGCCCCTATAATTAGGGAATTTTATATGACTTGATGTATCAAATCAAGGAAAAAAGGCAAGGCATTCTGAAATGCATATAATGTAATGTAAGTGTAGATGAGATTGTGTTCCAGACAGCTGGAAAAAGATTACGGTACAAAATGATACCATTAAGTATTACCTGAAATAATGTATATGTGCTGCAAAAAGAAAACATTCCTAGGAAAGCACAAGGAAGGCAGGATTTAAAGCTGGAGTTATGCAACATAGCACAGCCACAGTGACGGGCGTTCAGAGAAGCTTGAAGAGTAGGCTTGGCTAAGACGGAGTTGGGGATCCTTCATGCTTCCTTCTTCCCCTGCCCCAGACTAGTCTCCAGAATGAGAATGTCAGTGGCCTGAGTGACTAACTCTAGCACTTTCTAAAGGGAGTAAAGTGCCATCGGTGGACCATGAGCATCAGCATCACCCGGGAACTTACTGCAAATGCAGAATCTCAGACCCCATAACAACCCTACTGAATCAGAACCTGCCATTAACGAGTTCTCTAGGTGTGTGGCATTCAATCTTGAATTAAAGTTTGAGAGGTATTGGTCTGGTGATTAGAAACGTGGACTTTAATGCAAAGTGATGTGGATTCAAATCCCGAGTCTACCTCAGGCAAGCTGATTTTCTGATACCGTTTCATCCCCTGCCTTCTGCAATTATAGGTACCTCATAAATATCATCATCTCATGTAAATGCGATTATTACGTGTAAAATGCTTGTGTAGTGCCTGCCCTTTAGTAAACACTTGATAAATCTTAGCTATTTTTATTATCTCCCTTCTGCTGAGCAAGAGGGAAAGGAAATGGTGAGGAAGAAGAGTTCTCCCCATGACCTTTCACTCTACTTTCCCAGTCCTAGACTCAGCAGGAACTTCCAAGTAGATCTGACAGTTTCTCTGAGTCTCCTTCTGCCACCAAACGTTTTTTCTACTCACATTCCTATGGACAGGTCAGTCATCCTCTTCGAGCTTCCTTGTCCTCCCCAGAGGTATAAGATGGCCGCCATTAGCCTGCCTCAGAGTTGTGAGAACCAGGGGAAGTGGTCCTTAAGCCAGTATATTGTTCCTTGTTCAAAGAGCTTGTCGGGAGAAGGGAGCCTAACAGATTTCACAATTAAAAATCATCCTGGGATGAGAGGCTGAATAACCAAGCTAAGGTGCTGAATTACATCATTTGCTAGCAATGCGTGGTGGAATGAGTGAGATGGTATCCCCTTGGATAGGAAGAGAGCAGGTAGGGAGGATAAGAAGCTAGTTCTGTCTTCAGAGACAGCCGCCTTTGTAGAAACACCCCAGAAAGTTTGTTTCAGGAAAAAAATGACCTAGACTTTCAAGGGAGACTTCAGCGTTTCACCTTGCGTGGCAGCAGAAAAAGAGACACACTCCCTGAAAAAGCAAGACAGAATTAACTAAGTGGGCCTAGAGGACAGTTTCTAAAGAGGATCAGAGGAAGGAATGATGGCATCTGGTTGGGTGTCAGCAGAGCTTCTGAGAGCGGTGTTTATGGTTGGCCTTGGGGGACGGACGGAATCTTGAGAGGGAGTTGCCCTCTTCGTGGGGGAGACAGCCTGAGGAAGAAAAGACAGAGAAGGTTGAGGCACGTGAAGGAAAGGTGCAGAATCTACTTTGGAAGTTCCAGATTGCACCGGGCTGGAGAGGGAGAGTCCATTTTGAAGGTAGGCGGGCATCAGGTTTTGAAGGACCTTGACTGCTCAATTCCTGGTTTCTCTGCAATGGCTAGTCATGCACTGTTTGGGAATGGGGAACTGACATGATCAGGGAGCTGTTTCAGAATATTTATCTGGCATCTGTGTGTGATTTCGCTCAAACCAGGAAGAAGTTGGGGAGACCGAATCCATATGTGAGTGGCCCAGGAAAAGTACTCAGGCCCTGGATTTGTAACATTGGGAATGAAAGGGCAGTTTTGGAATAGTTGCCTTTGGAACGTGACTCTTCCCTGTCAGCAGGAAGCCTCGATATTAGAGGAAAATAAAATTCGCTCACATCACAGTGAGCATTGCTGTTGCCAAGCTCCAGGTTTCGATATATTTTTTTTAAAGTTAGTGTGAGTAGCAGTGCAAATATACTAGTTACTTTTTCTATTTTTATGTCCCTGTGTAGGGAAAGAGAAAAAAGAAGAATTCTTTTGATGTGTCACACTCTGAGACTTATGGTAGTTTGCTAATTATAAGTCCTATTGTCTTGGTCTCAAAAGGCATTCAAGAGCTGAACCAAGTATAGTAAGGTCTCCCAGACCCCAGTGATTACACAGCTGCAAAATTTGTAGCCGAAATGTCAGCCTGCCTTAGTATTTTTGCAGGCCAAAAGGCCAAGCAAAGTAAAGTTAAACTGTTTCTTGTTTCTTACCAAAATTTGCAAGATCTAACAATAGAACTCAAGACTGCATCGAAAACTTTTCGTCCCTTCTTTGACCCCCTGGGCTGTTGGCTGAGCTGGTTTTTTTCCATCTGTTGAATGGGAGATAATCATACTTCCATCTATCCCTGTCTTTCTAACAAAGGCTGTTTGAGCGCCTTGGTTTCAAGATATTTTCGTGGAGTCCAAAATTAAACATACTTCGGATGTCCTCATGCACATGGCCCCAGGCCAGCTTTCTCTCTTGGTGTAAATTCTTGAAACTGAGGATTAGCCATCTTCATCCCATTTACTCTCAGAGCCAGGTGCCCACCTGACATCTCATCTGCAAAGTGAGTTCATTAACCTGCACAATCAGGCACGATCTCAGTGTCGTTTTGAAATGTCTTCTCTTCAGGGACCGTCTTTTTAAAGGCTTCCCAAATAATACGAAATGAAACAATTGACTTAACGCCATGCCCCCCTTTTTTTGGTAAAAATAAATATTAAGCAAAAGCAAAGAAAAAGAACTGTTATTGGTACTGGGATTATAAGTGATTTGTAAAATGTTTTTATTTTTTCCTTTCTAAGTTTTTGTAATGAACAAATATTGCTTACATGAGTTGGAAAAACTATTATTTTTTATTTTTATTTTTATTTTTTTAATTTTTATTTATTTGACAGAGAGACAGCGAGAGAAGGAACACAAGCAGGGGGAGGGGGAGAAGCAGGCTTCCCGTGGAGCAGGGAGCCCAATGCGGGGCTCTATCCCAGGACCCTGGGATCATGACCCGAGCCGAAGGCAGATGCTTAACGACTGAGCCACCAGGCGCCCCATAAAAACTATTATTTTTTTAAACTGAGATATAATTGACATACAAGTTATATTAGTTTCAGGTGTGCAGCATAATGATTCATATTATGTACATGGTGAAATGATCAGCACAGTAAGTCTAGTTAATATCCATCACCACACACAGTTACAGAATTCTTATTTTCTTGTGATGAGAACTTTTAAGATTTACTCTCTTAGCAACATGCATATATGCAGTACAGTATTAGTAACTCTAGCCACCATGTTGTACATTACATCCCAGGACTTACTTATCTTAGAACTGGAAGTTCGTCCCTTTTGACCCCCCCCACCTGTTTCACCCACCCTGTTACCCCCACCTCCGGCAACCACCAGTTTGGTTCTCTGTATCTATGAGCTTGGTTTTGGATGTTTTTTTATACATAAAATTTATTTTTTTTTAAATTCCACATATAAGTAGATCATGTGGTATTTGTCTTTCCCTGTCCTATTTCACTTAGCCCATTACCCTCAAGGCTCATCCATATTGTCACAAATGACAAGATTCTGGTGTTTTATTTACAGTTAAATAATATTTCATCATCTATATATACATATATATTTACCACATTTTCTTTATCATTTATCTCATGATGGAAAAATATCTATTATTTAAAACACTTTTCTAAGCATAGTCATCATACTTCATTTTTATAATTTAGATGTTTTATTTCTAAAAGACATAGCCTTTGAAATATTGTGATGATTGTGCACATCAGTTATTTTCTTCTATATTAATGGTTCTTAAATTCTGAGATTTCAAAATAGATTAGGAGGTTCATAGGGAATTATGAATTTTTGGTTTTGAAAATGGAATAATTTTTTAAAAAACTAATCTTTCCTTTTTAATTTTTAAGAAAAGGAAAGGATGGGGCACCTGGGTGGCTCAGTCAGTTAAGCGTCCAACTCTTGATTTCAGCTCAGGTCATGATCTCAGGGTTGCGAAATCGAGCCCGGCATCAGGCTCCGTGCTAAGTGTGGAGCCTGCTTAAGATTATATCTCTCCCTCTCCCTTTCTTTCCCTTTCTCTCCCCTTCCCTCTCCTCCTGCTCTTTCTAAAAAAGGGGAAAGGATATTCTAATACCATACTACTATAAAGAACTTGGTCTAAGAACAAAAAAGGACCCTTCACAAGAAAAGCCAACGGGTATATTTTTGCAAACTTTTATGAGTGCTGTATTAACACATGTATATACCATTTCAAATCCATTAAAATTCTATTTAATGACATAGACATTATTATCGAATGAAATTATTTTGGAGACATTATTATCGAATAAAATCATTTTGGAGACAGTCATTTTACGGTGAAACATGAGGAAGAGATGGAATACCTCCAAAGTCTCAATTTCTGTCTGTGTCCATTATCCAGCTTTACACAAGAATATTGAAGAAAATGGAACCGAACTCCTTAGTATTTATTCCTTTCAATTTGGAACGTTCCAGGTAAATTGAGAGATACCAAGGTACAACCAGCCATCCTGCCAAATTTTTTCCCTTGGAGAGCCTGGAATTTAAGGAGTCAGGTGACTGGCTACCAAGGTGGCCTCAGCAGTTCAGGACCCTGATGATTCAGCACCAAAAAGTCAGCAGATTCTATGAACGATTCATCAAGATTGGAACCAGAAGAGGCGTTGGAGAATCTTTTTTTCTTCCTTAATTGCCTCTTTCTACTCTGGCATTCCCCCCATACCAGCACCCCTCCCCATCAGAAATATATTTTAGGTACTAAATCTGACGATAAAACCATTTTAACTCTAGTTTGATTCTGTGATTTGCAGCATAGACAGGTAAGTCATTGGCCCTCAGAAAAAGTTCACTTAGGGAGACTGCCTTTTAAAATAAAGCAAAATACCATTAAAAATAACAACTGTCTCCCCTGCCCTTGGTGGCTTTGTCCTATATATAACTAATACATCTATATTCTTCCTTCTCCATTCCTCGGAGAGAAATTGCAAGATTTATCTTTTTACTCTGACAGCTGTTATTGCGTAAGTATTGAAAAACTAAGAACAATGCAATATACTTTACTGGGTTTGTTTTTAAGTGGTCTAGTATGTGCCGCTTTGTTAATATTGATTGGCAATTCTTTATGCTCTATTTATGGTTCTCTCAAATAAGGAAAAGTCCCTAGGTTAGGGGTTGACTGTCTGAGAGAGTTGAGACCAACTGTTGAGATCTACTTTTTTATTCCAAATGAGTGATTAACTCTTTGGATTTCAAATAATGAGGTGAGTTTATTATTGTAAAAAAAGAGGTTATAGCTTCACCATGGGCTTCCTGTGTGTGGCTCACTACACAATTCTAACATTATTTGTGCTACATTTACCAATAATTTTTAGTTCTCATACCAAGTGATAGATTGAATACTAGGTATTGTGTTGAAAGGCATCCCGAGGCTTCTTCTTCTGTGGGCCCAACCAGAAGGCACATCAAGATGGATTCACAATGTCCACAAAGGGATGGGAGCCAAGAGGTACATATGAATGCCTGGGTGTTGCCAGCCCAGTTTTAGATAACTGTTTTCAAAGATTTTATTTATTCATTTGAGAGAGAGAGAGAGAGAAAGCATGAACAGGTGCAGAGGCAGAAGGAGAAGCAGGCTCCCCACCGAGCAGGGAGTCCGACGCGGGACTCCATCCCAGGACCCTGGGATCGTGACCCAAGCCAAAGGCAGACAATTCACCAACTGAGCCCCCCAGGCATCCCTGAGATAACATTTTTAAGTTGTCCTCTCTAATTTAGGATCTGTTTAGACTGTTCTCTAAGCTTCTTCTTGAAGTCACCCAGGCATCCCTGAGATAACATTTTTAAGTTGTCCTCTGTAATTTAGGATCTGTTTAGACTGTTCTCTAAGCTTCTTCCTGAAGTCCAGACTTGTCAATTTCATTGTAAGTTTGCTCAGAATACCTGGTATGTTAGGACCCAATCAATAATAATAATCGATTGGTTGATTAATGGATATACAAATGAGCAAATATTTGGCACCTGAAGGTTGCCAAATTGTACAAAGTGTCTGTGCCTCCTCATAGCTTCTTCAAAATAATTTTATAGTTTTGATTTTTTTAAAGATTTTATTTATTTATTTGACAGAGAGAGACACAGCGAGAGAGGGAACACAAGCAGGGGGGAAGTGGGAGAGGGAGAAACAGGCCTCCAGCCGAGCAGTTTTGATTTTCGGTGAGGACATTTATTCCACATTCACTTTGTGCAAACACTAGGGCAGTCTAAATCTGTCGTCCAAGGCGGTTTTTGTTATTGCTCAAAGGTTAACAGGTATGAGCTCTGTATCTTCTCTTTCAGACTCTCTGTTTGTGTACATGCCGTCCACTCTTTATGTCTCCAGGGAGTGGGGGCTTTTCTCCTTCACCTCTAGCTAAGCCCCTGCTCTGCCATTATCTTCTCCTGCCTCTCCTGAGATCTTATGCCTCTGTTGTTCCCAAGATTGGTTGTAACTGCTCTGTCTTTCTCTTGTCTGGAGACTTTTCCTCTCCTTAAAGATCTACTAGCCTCCCCGTTTCAGAATAAACTTCACTTCACTTCGCTCTCTGTAGCTCCCCTCCAGGTACCATCTCATTTCTCCCCTCCCACGGGTGCCTCTCCAGCCTCATGACCCTCTTCCCCGCAAGATACTTTCCGCAGTGACGGAGCCACTCAGCACTGGCGGTTCTCGAACTTTTGAAATGGGACTAGTGTAACTTGAAGAAATGAATTGTCAATTCTTTGCATTTCATTTAAATTTGGAACAGTCACGTAGGGCAAATGGCTGCAATGTAGGACAATACGTAGACTTTCTAAGCCAGAGGCCCTCACCTGAGCCACAGAACACAGAAAGTTATGTGACATGCGTCTTCTCCATTCCCCCAAGGATAGTCTGTAGCTAGTACTGTCCCAAGGTGGGAAGAAGGGAAATCAGCACCTGCGTCAGGACTTTGTATCTCTCTCTGCTTAGGTAACTGAGGCTTTCCTTTCCAGCCCTTGGAAAGAGGAAGTTCTAATATATGTCATTTGCAAAGGTCATTAGCATCTCTAAAAGGCAGTCCAGTGTGAGTTTCTCAATCCTGGCTCCTAACTCTGCTTTAATGTAATTTGTCACTCCCCTCTGAATGCCACCTTTACTTTCCTACTTGTCAGCCCAGGCTTCTGCTGTCTCTTCAGACTGTTTGTTAGATTCCACCTCCTCTCTGCACTCACCAAACTACAGAGATTCTTTGAGGCTCACATCTTGGCTTTTCTAAGAATTAAGGTTATGAAAATTGGAATCCTTCAGGGTTTCAAAAAAATATCCTCAGTCGGTGAAGCAGCCCACTCTTGATTTCAGCTCAGGTCAGGATCTCAGGGTCCTGGGATCAAGCCCCATATCTCACTCTACTCAGTGGGGAGTCTGCTTAAGGATTCTCTCTCTCCCTCTCCCCCGCCCGCGCTCTCTCTCTCTCTCAAATAAATAAATAAATCTTTTTAAAAAGTATCTATTGAAGTTTTACTATATTTCAGGCAAGCACCAAAGATAATGTTGTTGTTAATAATAACAAATATTTTAACAAAATATTTGTTATTGTGTGCCTGGTCCTCTTCTTAGCTTTATGGGTGCATGATTTCATGCACTTCTCATAAGTACCCAGTGTGATAGATATTATTATTATTATATAAATTTTACAGATGAGGAATCTGAGGAATATAAAAGTAATATACCCAGGTCTCGTGATCAGTGACTGACAGAAAAGCTCCTGTTTCTACAGAGTTTATATTGCAGCACTTGCCAGTTCTTCATATTCTTCAACAGTACTAGGGAATACGTAGTTTCTTATAGTTCTTTTACCTTTGTTTTGTTTTGTTAGTACCCTTTGTTTTATTCTTCCCCTTTTGTTACTAAACATCTCACATATGTAGACTTTTCTTTCCCAGTAACATCTAAGCTCCTAAAATAGGGACCAAGCTGTTTGGCCCTTTGTGTCCCGCAAAAACCTAACGTCATATTTTAGGCAATAGTTTTAAAACTACAGAATCTTCTGAGGTTCTGAAATCAGTTTATCATTTACCTAAATTACAACCCAGTTATTTTAATGAAGTAGAATGCAGTAATATTAAACTGTGGTACGTCCATACAATGTAATATTATCCAGCCATGAGAAAATGAGCTCTAAAAGATACTGAGGAGCCTTAAATGTATAGTGCTATGTGAAAGAAGGCAGTCTGAAAAGCTGCATGCTGTGGGATTCCAACTATATGACATTCTGGAAACAGTAAAACTATGGAGACAGTAAAATGATCAGTGGTTACCAGAGATTCTGGGGGAGGGAAGGAATGAGTTTCTGTTCAGTTTTTCTGCAAACCTAAAAGTACCCTGAAGAATAAGTTCTGTTAATTTAAGAAATTGAACAGGAAATCATCAAAGCACACCACTCGTTGTGAAAATAAATACTGTTTCAAGAAACAATTTTTGAAGTTTTTAGATGCGTGTGCATGCATGCAAATGGGTGCACTGGGTTGGATATAAAAATACATCTATCGTATTGTGGATAAGAAGTCAAAATGGTTTGAAAGCCTCTGTTTTAGAGATCATTGCAAAATCAACACCTATGTGCCAGCTGATTGAAAAGCCAACTTAGAATTCCGGGAATGATGGTGAGCCTGTCTCACGGAAGAGGGATTGGTCCTTTATCCACAGCCTTTAGTTAGTATGAAATGTGTCTGCCATAATAGGTCTCCTTTCTAAAACGGTTGTAGAAGATAGTTACAGGATCCTTTATGAAAGTGTTTAACCATGGGATATGACGAAATTAAGCCAAAAGGTGTGGATGACGAGATGATTTTTGTCAGGATGTTTTTCAACATTCCTGATTGGATGTGGTGGCTACCTTTTCAAGTTTGGGTTAACATATTCAGAGTGTCTTGATTTTTCTTTGTAGTGCAGCAGAACTGAATGACAGCCTCCAGACAATCCCTAGTTTTTACCAAATATTTGAAGGAACCCATGAACACAAAGACTGTGTTTACGTGGCTTCTGCTGTCACCCTCCCATCCAGCTCAGGAGAGGCGCCCAGGAATACAAGTCCAATTTTAGATGGACTCAAGTTAGCAGTTTTCTGCAGTTGGCGTTAATACAGAGCAGGGGTGTTTATGGGGTGGTTTTGTTTTTGTTATTGTTTGGTTGGTTTTTATTCCCCTCCCCCTTCCTCCTCCCATTCTTCTCCTCCTTCTTCTCTTTTTTCTTCTTTTGTTAAATATCTCCTGTGGATTCATGTGTCTAGGAAGTTGAAAGTCTTAATTGAATAGCCAAGGCTGTCTGGTGCTGGGGCATCTATCGAGTTGGAGCTGGGGAGGAGTTTCTGTCCTGTCTGCTTCATCAGGGCTTTCAATCGTCCCTTTTTGCTCTCCTTTGTCTTCGCCTCTCTTTCAGTACCAGTCACCATGAGAACTTTGACTTTTATCTTAGTGTGCTCACAAGGATATCAAAAGAATGAACGTACAGAATTTTGTCAACAGTGTCCTAAACACCTGGATCCCATGTAACTCCCTTTCGACACACTCACATTTCTTTTTCTTGCTGTACCTGCCCAGGAGAGGGAAACAGAGTGCTGCCCTGTGGCAAATACGCGGAGGATGATCCCATCCCGTATCAGTGTCGTCAGAGTCAGGGGACTGGAACTATAGAGAAAGGAAGAATATACAGTAAATTCGCGGCTTTACTTGTTTATCGCCTGATTATCGTTAAGCTTATTTCTGTTTTTAAGGAGGAGTAAACAAAACGAAAACCATGCATATTGGATTTCCAAATGAAACAAGTGAGTCTTCTATCTGGCGTGGGAGTGGAGCAATGCCAATTTACTCTTAAATTTTGTACAGCACCAATCGAAATATATTTATTTTGTGGCTTATTAACTATAGTCAGTCCTTACCAGCAGAAGACTCTTTCCGTATTTCTTTAGAGGCTTTTTGTAAAAATGCAGATTCCTGGGGCCTGCCTCAGGGCCCTTGAATCAGAGTCTCTGAACGTAGTAGTTAGAAATCTTTCCTTTTAAAGAAATCTCTTCTTTAAGAGAATTTTATTGATTTCACCAGGCCAGGGAACCAGTGGCATACCGTCTTGGGTGGTAAGTGAAAACCACTTAAATATCAAAAAAAACTTTTAAAATATGTATGACACTTTTAAAAATTCGCTTATTTTTTTCTTAGTCATGACACCGAGTTTACACGATAGTCAGGTTTATCCTCGGGGTGTCCCTTCTGGCCCCCGAAGAAATGAAAGCTACCAAAATTTGAATGCAGTCTTCATTCAAAATATATTTTCGTGACATCAGAAAGCAATAGATGGCTATTCAGTTGTCCAAGAACCCTCTTTGTCTGTAAATATTTACTCTTTCTGAGCATAAAGTGCTATCTTCAAGTCAGTCGTCCTGCTCAACCCAGCTCTGTTAGCTCATGTATGTAGTCTGGGAAGGAAAAGTAGCTTTATTCCATGTTTGATTTATCACTGATTGAACAGTATCAAAAGCATTTTTCACATTCTCATTTGTGTGTGGCCCTATTCTTCATGCTTTACAATGAAAGTCACAGGCACCCTGGTTCCTGCTTCCTTAGAACAAATCGGGCCTTCTGTGTGTCTAAGTACTTGCCAAACATGTTCATTTTTTATTCCATGAGAGGGAGAGAACAATTGCCCTGGCCCCTTGGGCAGAAGGACCCCTTTCAACGTTTATTTTGTTTTCCCACACCCCTTATTGTGGGTCCTTTTCTTACTCAGACTCTCCTGGGGAGGCTGCTCTGGGAGTCCCCCTCAGACGACCCTGGCTTCGTCCAGCTCCCTCACTGCCTTCTTTTCTCATACCCCAGCCTCTTTCCCTCCCCTGGCCTCCCCTGGGCTTCCCCTGTCACTCTCCTCGAAGCTCTTCTCCCGTGTCAGTATCTCAAGACATTACTGGAAACTCCCACAAACCTTGTAGACAAGGCCCGTGGTAAATGTGGGTCTTCCTGGCTTCTCAGCAGGCCTCCTGCTTGCCTTCCAGAATGTCCAAGTCTCCTTGTTCACAGTGGCTTCACCTGTCGTCCCAAACCTCTCTGTTGCCCCTCTAACCTCACTTGTCTTAGAATACTCTGTCACCTGCATTTCTGAGGACCCCAGAGCTCAGACACGTGCCCTGTAGGCATCTTCAACACGTCTGTCCCTACTCTGCCCTCTCATCTCTCTGTCTGTCTCTGGAGAAGTGTCCCTACAACTAAGACATCCCCTTTTCAACCCGGACTCTCCATCCTATCTCTGTGGTCTTTGACATCGGCCCTTTCAGCCTACTACTAATTTCTCATCCTGGTATTTTAAACATTAAAAATTAAAATTTTTGTCTTAAAAATTTCTAAATGTTGGTTGACCTCAGCTCCCTGCCTTCTTTTCACTCATTCTAAAAAGCTTGAGTGTTTGGGGCGCCTGGGTGGCTCAGTCGGTTGAACAGATATCTGCCTTTGGCTCAGGTCATGATCCCAGGGTCCTGGGATCGAGTCCTACATCGGGCTCCCCGCTCAGCGGGGGGCCTGCTTTGCCCTCTCCCTCTGCCGCTCCCCCTGCCTGTGCTCTCTCTCTCTCTCTCTCTCTCAATAAAATTTTTGAAAAAATAAATTAATTAAATAAAAAGCTTGAGTGCCCCACTGCGTGCCTGGTGCTGTCTCCAGCGAGCATGTGTTTTCCTGCATTCCCCTCGCTGAGAGATTCACCCTTGTCACCTGCCCTGCCCGGTCCTCTCTCACCGTTAACTCACTGTCATTTGGCTTGTCCTCCTTCATTACCTTGAAATATTGATCATAAAGGTTTTCCATAAACCCTTCTCTTATCTAACCTAACCTATTTTTCCAACTTTTCTACCTGGAAACTTTTCAGAGTTGGAGGCAATTGTTATCTTTCTTTTTTTTTTTTACATTGCCATCAGTAATATCTGAGGATCTTTGTGTTTTTCCACTTTCTTGAGTTGCTTCCTGGGTTTTGGCTGGACTCTTCTTTTCCACCTCCTGCCTCCTAAAATAGTTCTTCCCTAAGACTGGGTCTGCCTCTCCTGTCTCACACTCTCTTCTTCCTACTCTGCGTGCCTCTGCTCACATAACTCCCATAGCTGTCGGGCAGGTAGGTTGCCTTTATATTTTAATCTTTAAAGTCTCTCTCCAAGGCTTAATTTCTGTGTTATTAATTGTTTAAATGGCTGAATGAGTCACCCTCCCATCAAAATTAGCACCTCTGAAACACAGAACTAGTTACCGTTTCTCTTGAAATTTACACACACACACACACACACACACACACATTTCCTTCTCCTTTTTATCTCCAAGGAATTACTGTTCTCCTGGTAACTTGGCCTTATCAAGATAGGTGAATAATCTCTCTTTTATATCCGGTCAGTTGAGAAGTTCTTGTGTTGGTCTCTGCCTGAGGGACTCACCTGGACATACCTGCAGCGAGCCCTCCGCTGACAAGTCCCCAGTCGGAGCCAGTGTTGGGGCTCAACCAGCCCTTGTGGTTCTTAAAGTTTCAGAACACATCTCAGCAACAACCATCACAGAACTTTGAGGAAGAGGATTTATTCCTCACAGGTTCTGGAAGGTGGAAGGTACACCCAGGGGCCCACAGTGAGGTCACGGGTAGAAAGAGGGAGCGTGGCCTAGGGCTCCCCCTTTTTTGGAGTCTGGGGATGGGGTGCCCAGGGGTTAATGGGTTCGCGGGTAACACATTTTATGAGCGGCCGTGTCCCACAGTGGTAGTATGTTGACTTGAGATGGGTGTCTTGGAAATGGATGCCTCCACGATCTTGCACTACCAGAGCCTCGTCAACTGTGTTCTTCATGAGGCTCTTCGGCACCTCTCCCTCCTCTTCCAGACCTGCCTCAGCATCTGCATCAGACACCATGTGCCTAGACTCTTGGTGTGGTCCTCCAGGTCCTACCAAGGCCTCATTCTTTCTCACGATCCCCAGTGTGACCGATTCCCATCGTGACTCTGTTTCAACTCTCCGCTAGAGATTGATTATCATTCAGCTTTTTGACATGTCTTCAGTGTAAATTCAAGCCATAAAAATGCAGAGCTCCATCAGGAGACTGAAACCCAAAGGGGATTTCCTCAAAGAGGCATCTTTCTTTCTTTTCTTTTGCAGGCACTACCTTCCATAAGTACAGATGCGCCAGGCAGGCCACCTGCCATGTTCCGGGCTGCAGCCTCTGGACGTTTTCCTGTGTCCCTCTGCACCTGAACCCCCTTGTCTCTCATGTCTTCCTGTCAAAACTCTACCCCACTCTGCAGGATCCAACACGAATCTCCCACTGCCCCTTTCTGCCCGATGAGAACTGAACCCGTCTTTCTCTGTGTAACTTTGTAACTCTGGTACACAACCTGTTGTCTTTCTCCCACAACTCCACGAGATATGGAGTCAGTGTTTTGTGTTGAATCGCCTTGGAATTTGGCACTGTGTGCAGACTCCAGCCACCTAATTTTATTGGGAGTTTACTACTACTTAGAAATGTTCTTCATTCATCACTTAAGGATATACTTTCAAAATTTGATTTAGCCTCCGCTTCCTTAGTCCCCGGCTCTTCGTATCTAGTCAGCATTGCTTACAGATCTCTTTCACATAAAGATCTCTATCACATCAACTTTCTACTCAAAAACCTTCTACTCAGTGACTCTGCTTTGCTCTCAGGATAAAACACAAATTCCTAATGACCTGCATTCAAGGCTTTCTCCAGTCTGGCTCCAACCCAATTTCCTATAACTCAGCTCAGTGTTAGTCTCCCCTTGGTCCCACAGTATATCATCTTGATTCTTGATTCTTAGCCTTTGTTTTTATTGTCCCCCCCATCCTTGAAACACTTCCCTCCTCTGTTATTTTATGAATTAGACGCAGAATTTAAGATCTAGCTTATCTCCCCTAAAGCATTTCCTTCTTTTTCGGTTTATCTTTTATGAATCTAGGCGTTTCCCACAGCGCTGTAGGACTCACTGCCGGTAACACTGAGCACCACATTAGAGGATGGATGGATGGATGGATGGATGGATGGATGGATGGATGGATGGATAGGTAGGTAGATGGATGGATGAATAGATAGATAGATAGATAGATAGATAGATAGATAGATAGATAGAAAAAATCCACACCATATATATATTATATGCATGTATATGTAACTTTCTATAATTTTTCTGATGACATGATTTTCTTTTTGCCCAACAGATCATGTAAACTTCCCAAGGCAAGGATGATGATTTACATTTTTTTATATCGCACAGAGACATTCGATCCCATTAGTGTATCATACGCTCTACCTGAGGGCCTTTGGAATAATTAAATACAGAACATCTTGGAAAAGAAAGAGATGTAAGATGTCTCTATTCTAAAAGTTTTTCTGACCCTTGTTCTATATAGTCATACTCTTCCTTTTGAACTTCCTTAAGCTCCTATTACTAAGGTGAAATGTTTTACAAGGAGATAAAGTTAAAATTTTTAAAAAACTGTGTCCACAGGAAAATTAGAGCTCTACAATAATGGGATTAAGTGTTGTTTCTGTACAGCTTGCACTCTTTAACATCCTGGTGTTGCATTGTTCTAGTTCAACATTAAGAACAATTCCCAGTTCATCCATAATGTGTTGGTTTTTGGAAAACAGAATTCTAATTTATTACATCAGAGTGTGATTGCAGAAGCTTATGTTCTTTGCTGGTAATTAGTACATTTTTTTTTTTGTCCATTCTTGCTCATTAGAAAAACACTTTGGGGTCTTATTCACAGAAAGAACGGGTAGTTCTAGAGATAATAGGATCAAGGAGGAAATGCCATATTCCATTTTGTACAATGCTAAGAAACTGAAAGGGACATTAATTTCTCTAAAGGGCATCCCTGCCTACATAGTTGAATACTGCCTTCTACATTGTTCATCAATTTCTATTCTGACTGACTGCATCCTGAGCTTCAATCTCACTGGAAAATCTTGGAGGTTCTGTCAGCATGGAGCCTGTTAGACGCTTGTGTTCATCAGGAAGGGGCTCAGCACTTCCGGACCCAAACCCCATTCATGTGACTTCGCGCCTGCATTCCCTGAAGTTAGCAAGAATTCTAATGCCTTAAAAAGGAGAGGTAGGATGAAAATAATGAAGTCCAATGTACTTTCCCTTTGAAAAATTTTCTTAACTGGCTCTTTCTTGGTGTTCACTGTTTTGAACTGGCTTCTTGGCGCTGTTTGTTTCAATCGACTTGCTAAAGCAGACTTGATATTCAACTTCATGTAACAAAGTGGGTGTTTCTCTACACCTTGCTTTGTTTATTCCTAAAAGGGCCTCTCTTCTGCAGGTCAGGCTTATTGAAATTCATTCTTGCTTAATATAACCAACAGACTCAGATTTAACCAATTTCCCTTCAGAGTATTCAGGTCTTGACTTGTATGTGTGACACACATCGATTTGCATATGAGAGCTGCTATTGACTAAAAAATAAAAAGAGAAAAGCAAAGGACTGTAAAGAAAATGTAAGAAAGACCCAGAAAGACTTCACCACACAATCTGGGGATAAGCATATGGACAGGAGGGGATTAAAACATACATGTCATACTAACCAATATATTAACGATTATATCTTAATTAAAGAAATGCAATCCGCTAGGTGTTTAAAACGTTTTAAATAAAAAACTGCAGACTTATTCAAAGGTACACAAAAGAGCATACTCAACCCCCTATACTCACCCCCTAGCTTCAGTAATTAGCAGCATACAGACAGCTTGTTTCTTCTATATGGCCCTCTTTTCCCACGGACACTGGATTATTTTAAAACAAATGCAAGATAGCATATTCCCCAATGCCCCTAAATTAATATTTTAATATTAAAAATTGTTTTTTAATAAAATATTTAATTTTTAAGAGAGCATCTCTGATATTATAAAAGAATTAAGAAGCCAGTTAAGATTTTATCTTAACCAACTATATTGAGGTATAACGCATATACAAGAACAAGCACCAATTTTAAGTGTATATTTGGATGAGGTTAAACAGATTCATCTAGGGGCGCCTGAGTCGCTCAGTTGGTTAAGCGTCCCACTCTTGATTTCAGCTCAGGTCATGATCTCAGGGTCCTGGGTTCAAACCCCGCATTGGGCTCTGCACTCAGCACTTAGTCTGATTCTCTCTCTCCCTCTGCCCCGCCCCATCTCTAAAATAAATGAATAAAATCTTTTTTAAAAATCCCAGATTCATCTACCATGTTGTTATCACTAAATCAAATCTGTAGCACATTTCCATCATGGCGCCAAGTTCCCTTAATACCCCTTCTTTGTCCGTTGACAAGAGCCCTACCCTCACCTCAAGCCCCAGGAGATCACTGTTATACTTTGTGACCCATAGATTAGATTTCTTTTTTTTAGAGTTTTATTATAATGGAATCTATGATATACATTTTTGTGACTGGCTTCTTTTGCTCAGCATAGTATTTTTGAGGTTTCCACATGGTATTGAGAATATTAGCAGTTCATCCCATTTTATTGCATTTTTTTATTCCACTGTATGATAGTGTCTAGATTTGTTTCTCTATTCCACCTGATGGACATCTACTTTTCCAGTTTGGTATAATTGTGAATGAAGTTACTATAAACATTTATATAAAAGTTTCTGTATAGGGGTGCCCGGGTGGCTCAGTTGGTTAAGCGTCCAATTCTTGATTTCAGCTCAGGTCATGATCTCAGATTTGTGGGATGAAGCCCCATGCTAAGCGTAGAACCTGCTTGGGATTCTCTCTCTCCCTTTCCCTCTGCTCCCATCACCCCCACTGCCCCGCTCATGTGCTCTCTTCTCTTTCTCTCTCTCTCTCTAAAAAAAAAAAAAAGTTTCTGTATAGATACGTTTTTATCTCTCTTGGGAAACTAACTAGGAGTATAATTGCTCAGCTGTGTACTAAACATACATTTAACTACATAGTAAAGTGCAAACTGTTTTCTAAAGTGGTCGTGCCATTTTACATTCCCATCAGCAGTGTGTGGGAGTTAGAGTCTTTGCCAGCATGAGTACGGTCAGTCATTTTAATGTGAGCTATTATTACGGGTGTGTGATGACTTCTAATTGAGGTTTTATTCTGCATTTCCTGATAACTCACGTTGTTGAGCATCTTATTCGCAGACTTCCTGGACTCCTCAAACTCAGATCGTCACTTTCTCAACTCAGTGAGGCAACCGGGCTCTGTCCACTTCCTCTGCCCACTTTCCAGAAATCTCTTCCAAACAAAGAGCCCAGGTGTTGGTTTGTCTTCGTTCACTGGTTTCCCGTCTCTCGTCACAGTCCTGCACTACCTGTTGTCCAGTTCCTGAAAACAGTTAGTTTTTTTTTGTACAGTCTTCTAAGGTGCTTTTTTGGGGTGTGTGTGGGGTGCAGGTGATGTAGGTTACACTCCATCCTTGTGACTCTGCCATGATTATAAAGAGAAGTTCAGGTTATTTTTTAAAAATGTTCTAGATTTTTGTTTTAGTTTATCAAGAGCCAGGCCCAGAACACTCAAGTCATATTGTATGGCAAAAAAACCCCTAAACTTCTGACCCTTAGGCTAACTCTCTGCTAGTAAGAGAATATGACGCCAGGCAAGCACAGCCCTTTGCTGAGGCTGAGGAATTCTGCCAAACAGGAATGACAATGGAGGGGGTGAAATGAAGCTGCAGAATGTGTGTCTGCCAACTTTCTCTCTCTGGGTTTTAGCTCAGAGAATGAGAAGTGTGTCGGTGAAAATGAGGTGTGCACCAAGACAGGGAGCTATGTCATGTGCAGCCCTCCTACAGCATCTTAGTGAGCTCAGCAGTTCAGCCTGCTAGGTCAGAGGGAAGCCTGGGAACTTGGGGTCTCCTGTGGCAGAGATAGGACCCTGAGATAGCTGGACAATTTGTCCCTGGGGCTGGGGTGCCATCACATGGCTGAGGGCACTTCTGATCCGAGCACTGCAGCCCTGGGCTGAGTGGACATCACAGCTACACCCCAGAAAAGGCTTCATTGTCAGCAGGAGGCGAGATGAGTTAAACAGAGATGTCTACCCAACTGGAGCAGGTGAAAAAAAGGCAGTTGGCATACCTACCTGTGGTGAATTTAACTATAATGTCAGCAAAGCCAGGAACATGCAGATCAATAAGGGACCCTGCTCCGTAGTTCAAAGCAGATTAAAAAAAAAAAAGTCATGTCTGGAGACACAGGCCCTTTTTTCTGTTCCTAAATTTACTGAAGGCGCACCTCTTTCCACTATGCATCTCCCACACACACACACACACACACACACACACAAACACACATTTTAGAATTAAAGAGAAGGTAAACAGAGATGCTAACTTGTCCAAAAGAGACTGAACAATACCTGAATTCCACTTAATTTTATGTTTCTTTTTACACAGAAATGCATAAGTATAATGCAAGGGGAAGGGCAGGGATATGGTTTGTGATTTTCTAATGATTTGTAAGATTTATAAGCTTAGGAAGCACCTTTGCTTTCCAAAAAGTTTCTCTACTTTCATCTCACTTCTAAAAGACAGGGAGTGTTATGGAGCAGCAAGTGTTAGGGGTTTATTGCCTAAAACCAAGAATGAGACGAAAAGTGGACAGAAATGGTATGATACACCATGAGACAGATGATGCACACTTGCTTGCTCACCCTTAGTCTTACACGAGGCAGAAGCAAGCAACCAAAGACTCGTTTTTGTTTCTTCAAAAGCTCCTTCTTGCCTGGCCAAAGAGAAAATTGTCTTCCCGTAAATGGAGGAGACCTTGCTGGGGACATGGGTGACATCTTAGAGCAGAAAATGAAGGAGTGGGAGAATTCTGTACCTGAGCTACTTTCCTGAGCTTTTTTCCCTAGAAAATGGGATGGAGCGAATGTGAGAAGGTGAAAGCTATAATACATAGTGGAAAAGACTGTTGGTCATAGAGCCATTTAAAATCATAAACACTGGCAATGATGTAAACAGATCTTTATATTGTAATCTTATCTCATTTTCCTTGGACTGCCATAATATAAAAATAATTGATTTTTGTCATTATGTTAAAATAGGTATATTTTATCCTGGCATCATACAAAGTGTATCTCCTCCCCCCTTCCTCTGCTATCAAATGGTTAATGCTATAACAAAATAGTACTATAGATGCCGGAAACCATTTAACCATATGAACACATACTCCAACTATATTGTGTTTGTGGGTCTGTATTTTAATTCAGTGGGTACTTTAAATGAGTACAATTTTAAATTATACAGTGGGAAGGGGATTAAGATTTCTTAAATGCATTCATAGCTACTCTACCCTAGCATGACTATTATCTTTTTTGTGGTCACCAGGTAGTATTTACTCACATATATATTTTGTTCCTACTTATAATCAGAACATACAATTTTATATACAGCTTTCTTTATCATTGTCCATATTGCAACTTATTTATTACTTTAATGGCTACTTGATAATACTGTGGAGTTAATATAGCAACATTTTCTTAGATTCTCCCCTATTGGGTACACAGATTGTTTCCATTATTCACTATAATGAATAAGGCTGCAATGAACATTTTCCTAAGTATGCCATTTTCTAATTTTGAATTATCACCTTGGGATAATTTGTAGGAGTACTAAGTCCAAGGATATGAATATATTTAGGGACTTTTAACATAGGTATAGGTCAGATTGGGGGTCCAGTGGGCTGTACATGTCTATAGTACCACCAGAAATATATGAGTTTATCAGTTGTCTTCCCAATAGTGTCATCTGCATTTATATTTTATGATTTATAATTTTAGTTAACATAATCTGTGTCACTTTTTTTATTTACTTGTATTTCTTTCGTTGCAATTCAGATTTTTAAAGTTTACATATGGCTTCACATAAGCCTTACTATCAGTGAGGTTTAATCAAGGAAATCACTTAAATATCAGGCAAGCAAGCACAGGCTCAAATTCCAACCAAGCCACTTCTTGTTGTCAATCAGCCTCTCAAAAAAAATAACAATTTATTCATTCATGAGCTAATGACAGTGAGGCCTGCTTCATAAAGTTGTTGAAACGATTTGATGAATTAATTGATGCCTCATGTGTTAGTGGGACACGGGGAATGATTACTTCTTCACTGCGTCTCCCTCTCCCATCTCTTCTACCAACCCTCCTACCCCGGACTTCTTCTCGTGCAGATGATCCGTTCACGTTCTCTTGGTACGGAGTTTCATAGAACCTGCTTTGTCATTCCAGAGTCTACATCCATGGGGGCCCATTGTCAGCATTCTCTAGAGAACTGTCCTGCCAGCAAGAACTGAGTTATATTGCAAAGCCCCGAGGTCAGATCTGTGGGACCCCATGAATTAACCAAGTGTTCACACAAACAAATGGATAATACACTCAACATAAATGTCTTTCCATAAATTACTCATTTTAGGATTCTTCATAGAGTCCAATTCCTCCATCCAATGTCTCTTTTCCAGGTTTTCCCCCATTAGGTTTCTCAGAGATATTTTGATTTGTTTATTTGACTCTTTCTGTTGGTTTTGGGTAATACTTTAACTTAATCTTCTATCTATTGCATCTCACCCAAGAACAAGCTTCCTTCTATAGTAACCAGTGCAGTCGGTCAAGCAGTCGCAAGACAAGACAATTGCTAGAAGTTGCATTCTGGCTAATACCATCATTTGGATTTTGTCTGTCTTACATCTAGTATCTGCTTTCCAGGCATTATCACCCAGTAGTTGCCTCGAACTGGTATCCACCTTGAGGGCCTTTGTAGCAAGATCTGTCTTTCCAAGCAAATATTCTTCTTTAAAGCCAAAATAATTCCTAAGACATTATAAGGTTTGAGAAAGCCTATTAACAAGCATATAATTTCTCAACTGGAAAAGCATTGAAAATATAAATTTCTATCTTCTTCCATGAGGGCAAGGCTATTTGGGGGAGGGGGGCGGTTACCAGAAGTTGTTCCAGTCTCTCACCTTCATGATGAGAAATTGAACTGAGATGTATCTTAAGCAGTTTCACTTCGGGATTTTATTAAAGAGAAAAGGGGGAGGAGGGAGAAGAAAGGAAAAAGCTCTCTGCAGCCTTTTCCAGCCTCGGCAACTGTATTTCTCATCCTCTGGAGAATGCTATGGGCTTCTCTCGATTTTTTATTTCTTACATAAGCCTTTACTTTATGTGTCACACACAAGATTTCTTCATTTTTGCATCTCTAAACCCACTTTCCCCCATCTCCATGCCCACTCTCCCTGTTTTTAGATGTTACAAATGAGCGTGGTCTCTTTTCTTATCTGAATAGATGCAACAATTCTAACTTCTTACCGACATCAAAGCCCTTCATCCCCACACAGCACCAGCAAAATTACTCAAGCACTGACGATTCCCGCGGTGAAAACCCACTAAGCCTGAGACTCCTTTGTAACAATTAAGTCCACAGAGGGAATTCGAGGATCACAGTGGGGTTTAGACAGAATGACCATTGTTTCCACTGTGGCTGGGCAGCATTCAGGAGCCACCATGCCTGCAATGTGGCCATGCAGAGACACCTAGCATTGAAAATACCCAAACTCACAAGGTGAAGAAACGTGCACTTAAGAATCACAATCTTGGGGCGCCTGGGTGGCTCAGTCATTAAGCGTCTGCCTTCGGCTCAGGTCATGATCCCAGCGTCCTGGGATGGAGCCCCGCATCGGGCTCCCCGCTCAGTGGGAAGCCTGCTTCTCCCTCTCCCACTCCCCCTGACTGTGTTCCCTCTCTTGCTGTGTCTCTCTCTGTCAAATAAATAAATAAAATCTTTAAAAAAAAAAAAAAAGAATCACAATCTTGTGTTTCTACCCACACTTGCATTCATGAGACTGGGAACAGAAAGGGTGATATTAGAAGCAGCGTCGTTGTGTCCAGGGCCCACTCTGCAGCACACAGCAAGAAAGCTCCCGACATGAAATAGGACGGTGACTGGAATGGCCATACAATGTTCATTGTACCACAAGCACTTCCTCATGAATCCTGGACTTGTGAGCCTCTCCTTGTGGCCAATGGAGGACTGGCCCCCCAGCTTCCACCTCAGTCTACATGACTTACTTTGTGCTTTGGGCAAATCCCTCAACGGCAGTCTCCCCTCAACCGTGGGTCACACTGTCCTGCCTTACAGAGAGATTGTGAAACCAGAACGAGATCATGTGCCTACAGGATTTAGGAACAGGGTTCAAATTCTCTATAATTATTGGGTAGGTGTCTTTATTAGTACTGTTAGACTGCTTTACAGTAATTGAAATCCGTAAAAAGATGTTCTGCCATTTGTTTGTGTGTGTTCTGTTTTCTTCACGCTATTGTACGCCCATTAAGGCGGCTTTTGGGACATGCCCTTCTCCCTCACAGCTTCCTGCGTTTGAACATGCTGCTTGAATGTCGTTCTCCTCCCCTCTGCCCCCATGTCCCTTTGTCTGTCTGCCACTTTCCTACTTTCCTACTCAGCATTCAAGACTCAGCTTAAAGACCTCCTGATTGGTGATGCCCACCTCTGTACCCTCTTTGTACTGTGGTTGGGCAAGTAATTGGATGATCTGCATCCAATGCGGCCTCTTTGATTTGACTGGACTCAGGCTTTTTGAAGGCAGGACCAAGTCTTACTCAGTTTCCATCTTTTTTTTTATTTTTTTATTGTTATGTTAATCACCATATATTACATCATTAGTTTTTGGTGCAGTGTTCCATGATTCATTGTTTGTGCATAACACCCAGTGCTCCATGCAGAACGTGCCCTCCTCAATACCCATCACCAGGCTAACCCATCCCCCTCCCCCCTCCCCTCTAGAACCCTCAGTTTGTTTTTCAGAGTCCATCATCTCTCATGGTTCGTCTCCCCCTCTGACATACTCCCCTTTTCTTCCTCTCCTGTTATCTTCTTCTTTTCCTTTTTTCTTAAAATATGTTGCGTTATTTGTTTCAGAAGTACAGATCTGTGATTCAACAGTCTTGCACAATTCACAGCGCTCACCGTAGCACATACCCTCCCCAATGTCTATCACCCAGCCACCCCATCCCTCCCACCCCCAACCACTCCAGTAACACTCAGTTTGTTTCCTGAGATTAAGAATTCCTCATATCAGTGAGGTCATGTGATACATGTCTTTCTCTGATTGACTTATTTCACTCAGCATAACACCCTCCAGTTCCATCCACGTCGTTGCAAATGGCAAGATCTCATTCCTTTTGATGGCTGCATAATATTCCATTGTGTATATATACCACTTCTTCTTTATCCATTCATCTGTCGATGGGCATCTTGGCTCTTTCCACAGTTTGGCTATTGTGGACATTGCTGCTATAAACATTGGGGTACACGTACCCCTTCGGGTCCCTACATTTGTATCTTTGTGGTAAATACCCAGTAGTGCAATTGCTGGATCGAACGGTAGCTCTAATTTCAACTGTTTGAGGAACCTCCATACTGTTTTCCAGAGGGGTTGCACCAGCTTGCATTCCCACCAACAGTGTAGGAGGGTTCCCCTTTCTCCACATCCCCGCCAACATCTGTCGTTCCCTGACTTGTTAATTTTAGCCATTCTGACGGGTGTGAGGTGGTATCTCATTGAGGTTTTGATTTGGATTTCCCTGATGCCGAGCGATGTTGAGCACTTTATTCACTCGGTAAAGGTTGATCAAATGATGCATGCATGTCAAATACTTGTTGCCAAGAAATAAATTGTATTAATTAGGTGAGTGATTCTTTGCATATTTGCTATAAAACTTAGGAAGGAAACTCAACACTTAGCTTTCTGTAAGTAATACAAATGTATATGCATTATGTGTGCATATTAAGGGGGAAAGCTAATAAAGTACTCCCAATTATTGGAAGTTTCAGACTGAGGACGTGGGACCATAGGACAGAGACCACCAGATGTGATATTTGTGTGGAGAGATAGCTTCCACAAACTCATTGTTCCCCCAGTAGTTGATGTGAATCACTCATTCAGCAGGATGATAACAGATATTACAGAAGAGAAGGGTTTCTTGACGAATATCTGGAAAATGCTGACATAAATCTCTATTTATGAGATTTATCATTTAATTAAAATGCCATCTCTGGAGGAATAGGAGAAGGGTGATCAATAGGTACAAACTTCCTAAGAGTTCTCATCAGAAGGAGAAAGAAATTGTTTTTCTTTCCTTTTTTGCTTTGTTTTTGTGGCATCTATATGAGATGATGGATGCTAACTAAACTCACAGCAGTAATCATTTCATGATATATGTAAGTTAAATCATTGTGCTGGACACCTTACACTCACTTATACGGTGGTGTACAACAATTATATCTCGATAAAAAGGGGAAAAAATAAATAAAATGCTCTCTCACAGTTTAGTGATCCAAGTATCCTCCTTCATCTTTTATTTTGATTTAGATTCATTTACCCCTTCTTTCTTTGTTTGATTTTCAGCTTTCGTGGTGACATGGCACCTGTTTTCCTTCTACAAGAGATATTCAGCACACAGCAGAGTCCTTGATAAATTGGATTGGTTTGATGATCCTACCTGGAATAGGTATGTAAAATGTCCATATATGCTTACCTGTTGTTTTGAATCATATTTATGATTCAACACGAACCATTCCTGTTATTCATGTTGTTCACTGAGATTGCAATATGTCCTGAGGAGTAACATTTATGTGCCAGAGATGACCTTTGTCTTTTCTGCTTAGAAGTATATGTCTATAGTATGATTTACAAGACTCCTAAAGACCCCTTTATTTTCTTTCTCATGTGATAAGTACACATTAAGAATACACTCATTCTAGGAAAGAGGGGAAATTCTATGCTCATATGATTCTGAAAATAATAAGATTTATCTACAACTGTATGGAAATCAAGTATATGAAATATGACAGATCCTCTGGTATATTTAGGAGTATAATGTCTGTAGTTCAAGATTCTAAAGTATGAACTTCTTTTTTTTTCCCAAAAATTAGTCTAGGCTTAGACAAAACTGAAAGCTAAATGATGAACTAAATAACTATGCATATGAATTAATTAATGATCCCTTGATCTCTGAGGTTTGTGGCAATTACTCCCTTGGTGTATCATGATATAAATATGGTTTAAAAAACAAAATATACAGTATTTGACAGTTTTATTATATAATGAGTTCTCTTGAAGGAAATGTTTTAAAATTAGATTCTTATAAGATATGAGCCCTGTAACTCTTGATGTGATCCAGTTCGGACTGCTTGGATGACTACTCTGTGTGTGAGTGTCACCTTTATTCTTAACGAAGGATCAGGTAATTAACGATTGCGTTTCCAAGAGTCTCCAAAGAATTTCACTCCTATGTTCTGTGAGAGTCTGAAATCCATAATTAGAGTTTAACTCTCTGATTTAAACAGAATTTGCAACTGGTGTTCTACGTCTTTTTATCGGGTTTTGTTTTGCTTTCTGGCCTACGCGAAGTGGATATGTATGTGTTTTAAAAAATTACCAAACCAAAAAACCAGGAGAGTTCACATAAAAATCTGGGTTCCCAGTCTTCTCTTTCTCTGTCAGTGGCTCTACCATTAAACCAGTTACTCATTTAAAGAAATCTAGTTGCCATACAAGAGAATATTCCCTCTACTTAACCTCTCCACATCTGTCCCATCAAGTTCTTCAGGTTTAGCCAAGACTCGGTGGTTCTCAGCCCTCAGGATTAGAAGGTGCTTGTGTCCAGGTTGTACCCAGAAAATTAAGTCCAAACCTCAGAGGGTGGAGCTGGGGCTTCAGAACTTTTAAAAAGTTCTTCAAATGATTTATAGGGGCAGTTGGAGTTTAGAACTATTGCTCCGAAATCTTCCTTTGTCTCTAGGTCAATTATCACTCCACAGTGCCAGTGACATCCATCACTTCCTTGTCTCACCAGTGTTCAGCAATAGTCCCAAAATCACCTTCTCGCTTCTGTTCTGGTCCCCATTCAATCCATTCTCCACCCAACAGCCAGAGTGATTGTTTGTAAATAGAAAATGTCTGGTCAATTCCTGCTTACACCTCTATCAGTAACAAAGATAACTGATAATGATCATTTATGCTTTGGTGGGATGAAGACTGAGTTCAGGCTTTGCTGAAAGACCGAGTCACCAGGGCAGTGAATTTCAGGAGCAAATTGGACAAAGGGCATAGAAGGTGTAGCTGAAGGTACCAAGGCAGCTGAATTCCATCCACACATCAGGACTCAGGCCTAATCTTCTGCTTGCCTGCCCCTCTAGACAGTGACTCAGAGGCCGGAAGTGTTACTGACGTCTCCCGCAAATTGCCACCCAGTCGATTCCTGGGCTCACATCACCATCAGGAGCAAAAACATTTTGTAATTTTTCAGAGACACTATTATAAGATTAATTTTATGGCACAGCCACCAAAGTTTATTAAATGTCACTCCTTCATAGTTGCATGATTCACCCAGCAAAATATGATGATACTGGTAAATTTTTAGGCAGAATAACAGAGTTGGGACAAATAACAGAATTTGTTGGGTGGGGAGGTGATGGTTATAGCTAGGATCATTTCATCTGCAGCTCAGATATATAGGCCTTTCTCTTTTTTAATTTTTTATTGTTATGTTAATCGCCATACATTACATCATTAGTTTTTGATGTAGTGTTCCATGATTCATTGTTTGCGTATGACACCCAGTGCTCCACGCAGAGCGTGCCCTCTTTAATACCCATCACCTCCCAACCCATCCCCCCACCCCCTCCCCTCTAGAACCCTCAGTTTGTTTCTCAGAGTCCATAGTCTCTCATGGTTCGTCTCCCCCTCTGATTTCCCCCCCTTCATTCTTCCCCTCCTGCTATCTTCTTTTTTTTTTTAACATATAATGTATTATTTGCTTCAGAGGTACAGATCTGTGATTCAACAGTCTTGCACAATTCACAGCGCTCACCATAGCACATACCCTCCCCAATGTCTATCACCCAACCACCCCATCCCTCCCACCCCCAACCACTCCAGCAACACTCAGTTTGTTTCCTGAGATTAAGAATTCCTCATATCACTGAGGTCATATGATACATGTCTTTCTCTGATTGACTTATTTCGCTCAGCATAACACCCTCCAGTTCCATCCACGTCGTTGCAAGTGGCAAGATCTCATTCCTTTTGATGGCTGCATAATATTCCATTGTGTATATATAGGCCTTTCAATAAATAATGTAAATTAAGTATTTATCTGAGCTGCAGTGGAGACTCTTTTATCTCATAGTGACTGTCTAGTGACTTTATAGACCACTGTTTCAGCCACTGAAAACTGTCCTTTAGACTCTAACCACCCGTAACTGTAGATGTTGCACTTCCCATTGGAAGGGAAGAAGATAAGGTGTCATCAAAATGTTTTTGTCCAAAAAGACACCCTTTGCAGGATAGTGATGCTATTTTAATCAGAATTTTAAATGAAATCAGTAAATGTAAGCTGCTTTGCTGCTGAGTGGAAACTTGGATCTGTGTCAACACCCCTTGTACACAGCACAATCAACTCGTATTTCATGCTGTCTTCCACATAGAACCGTGAGCATTTCACCATTTATGTTATTAAAAAGTTCAAGGAGCTGCATGCGTTAAAAACATAACAAAAATGTGCACTTGACATTCAGGTAATGGAGACCCATGGCGAGGTTATCAATGCAGCTTACCTAGGTGTTGAATTAATGCCTATAGGACAGCTACCTATTTTATCCTCAATTATTTCCATCAATGAAGTTAAAGTGTGTTTGGGGACCTAATTTATGCAAATACTATGCCTGCACAACACTATCTTTCATTTAAGAAAACAGTTGATATTTTAAGCTTTCTCCTAAGGGTTTATTTGGCGGAGGGGGAAGGAAAACAAAATACACAGAGAGAGACACAAACACAGAGACACTGAGCACCCTTAGAGACCCAGGACAGGGCAGTGCTTAGGAATGAGATGCCCGTGCGTTTCCTTTGGGGTTCAAAGTGGATTGGTCTTGTGTAAAATTCTCTGTGGTGAATAGGCTTTAATAAGGCCACAGATTCTGTTCACGCTGTTTTAGGAATTTCTTTGAAAGGATTCAGACAGCGATGCTCCTTATGTTTTAGAGTTTTACATTAGTGCAGACAAAGCTTTTCAAATAATATAAAGCCATTTTTTCCTGAATTCCTTATATCCCCGAGTCTCTGGGTTCTGGACAGAGGAAGATTAAAATCTCTATAAAATCTACCATAATGCCACCACATGAAACAGCTATTGAGAGAGAAATTAATAGTGTCTGAAATGAACCTTGGGTTAAGCGTACTTCACTTTGCATTTTCTACGACGTTTTCATTTGCCATGACGCCTCTTTAATCGGAGAGCTTCCCTAAAACTGACATAGAGTTGGTCCAGATTAACTTTAAAAATTGAATATAAAAGATAAATATATCCTATGTTTGTTATAGGTCAGACACACTATGGATGCTTGATAATACTGAGTTCATTGTGAATACTTGTCTTATTTTATATTAATGCATCAAATGGCTCCAAAAATACACTTTTGTCACAGATATTTACTAATGCACCAGACTTTTTCTTATTCCTGTCATTCCCCTGGCACCTCGTGCTGACTCTTGAGAGTGAATATTTTGGAACAAAACATACAGTATTTCAGTATCCTCCATGTTTGGACTCCACATTAGACATTAGTAAATATTTGTGGAATTTGTGGAATGAATAATTCCAGTGTATTTTACTTCTAGACACAAGCAGATGAAATACCCAAGCTAGGAAATGACTTGGCCAGTGAACTACACACATGAAATAACGAGCAATGAAAATGGTAATGCATCAGATCAGAGACTGTATCAGATGTGTTCTGCCTGCCAAAGCAGAGAGATGGGCATCATTTTCAAAGGATTTGGACAAAGTCAAAGGGCCAAGAAACCTCATAATTTGGTTGGCAGCTCATTCTGACATTAATAAGGCCGTGGCTGGTTGCTTCCTTCTTCTCCACCAATATTTTCATCTTTAATTTTTTCCCTGCCATGTTGAGATGTTCTAGTCTAAAAGCTCCTAATGGGGGTGCCTTATCTTTCAAAACTTTGCTAGAGTCATGTGGACAAACATGAAAAGGTGAAATACTACAGAAATGCTATAAGTACTAGTATGGTATAGAAAAATCTGCACTAGTGAACATTTGAATAGCTTCTGCTGCATCCAAGTAGATGGTCCAAATGGATATGATGTCTTCACAATACTAGAAGCCCTTGATGCATGAAGTTCGTTTTCTCAGTAGCTGTGAAACTTCACCTTGAAACTAGATTGCATTCGTCGTATAACAACACACAGTGCCTGGGAAATAAGTAATTTCATATATTTAGAGTTCCTAAATCATATTCCCATATCAGGGAGATTTTAAAAAACAAACCATTTTTCTTTATCAGAATCCTAATAATATGATTGATGATCATTTCGATCACAAGTATTTTGAAATCAAGAATTTCCATATTTAACTTGGTCTTGTCAATGCTCAAACATATTTTTCTTTACATTATTAATTTTCTAAAACATTTTCTTCTATTTACTTGTTTTTGTATATCCATCTGTACTATGCTGTTTTTACCAAAAAAAAAAAAAAAGATTTTGTGTGTTAGCTCAAGAATAAAATAGAATACTTATAAACAAAACGGAAAAATTAGGGCAAGAAAAATATAAATAAAACCAGAGAACCAAGAGAGGAATAAATATCAGTCACGATGAGACAAACCCTAGGGACCAGCAGTTGCTACTGCTGATCCTTAGGCTTGACTTTGAGTTTCCTGGCAGCTAAAGCAAAATTTAGTTAAGCAATTTTATTATCTGAAAAAAAAAATTCTCACGAAAAACAATTACTGCCTAACATTAACGTACTCATTCTGTAGAAAGAGAAATTACACATCGGATGGGACTAGAGTGTTTATGCTACTGTGGGACCCATTGAACTCATATTGAAGGATCACAGTAATAGGAATGTGATACACTATCCTGAACCATGTGTATGGATCATCAGCATCTGTTTGTTTATATTTGTAGTCATGTTTCAGCTAATGGTTGAAAGAAATCCACTGAAGTCAGGATTTTGTATGTGGAATTCCACTGGCCTTTTAACCTCGATGGTCCCAGAGGTCTTGATTTTGTCTTCTGTTCTCTACCACTGTCAGCATTAAAATTTTTTTTAAGATTTTATTTTTAAGTAACCTCTATACTCAGTGTGGGGCTTAAACCAGAACCCCTAGATCAAGAGTCCCATGCTCTACCAACTGAGCCAGCCAAGCGCCCCTGTCAGCATTAAATTTTGAATGTTTAGTTTATTTCATTTGGCATAAAATTCTGTGCTTGCCTAACACGGTTTTTATTATGTTAGCTACTACTGGATATACATATTTTTAATTTTGTTACTCTTTAAGCTTTTGAAAAAAATGAACACGTCTTTATTTATTTATTTATTTAGAATAGGATCATTGAACAAAGTCTAGTAAACTGCTACTTATTTTCCCAAACAACACCTTCTTATATGAATGGCACAAATTTTATGTCATTGCCCTGTTCTTGAAATCCACCCCATTTAAAAGCTTCTATCAAATCCATTGCAATTGCAATATGAAAATTCTTGTGATCAATTCTCATAGGGGAATGGCACACAATTTGATCATTCTAAAAAGAAAAAAATGGGGCGCCTGGGTGGCCCAGTCTCTTAAGCGTCCCACTCTTGATTCCTACTCAGGTCGCGCTCTCAGGGTCCTGGGATCGAGCCCTGTGTTGGGCTCTGTGCTCAGCATGGAGTCTGCTCGAGATTCTCTCTCCCTCTCCCTCTGCTCTCCACCCTCCCTCCCCCTGCTTGTATGCTCTCTCCCTCTCTTTCTAAAATAACTAATCTGTAAAAAAGAAGAAAGAAAGAAGAAGGGAATCACATATTTTACAAGCAACATTATGTATAAAAGAGACTTAAGAATCCCTATGCATGAATTCTGGCCTTAAAAGATTGAAAGGACTATTTCCAATATGGAAAAACCAAAGGAAATAAATCCATAAGAAAGGATGAATCATCAGTAAAATACCCCTCTTCCATGTTAACATACAGCTTATTTCCAAATACTGCATTATAGCCTGTGCAAAGTATTAAAACATCAGGGCAAGTAGAACCAAGTAATGAGTGTTCAAAATCTCAAATTTATATTCTTATTCCTAGTTACCCATGACTTTGAGCATATTCTTTTTTTTCTAACAGCCTTTTTTTTTTCACTTTGAACATATTTTAACTTCTGGTTGCAATATAGGTTCTTCCTATTTAAAATAAAAGATAAATTTGAGCGCCTGTCTCTAAGTTGTAAACAAAATGTCAGCATGGTGGTATTGAAAGATGTCTTTCTGGGACATTTTTTCAACTTATAAAGACCACTTTAAATTAAATTGACTATTTTAATACAAAGCAGTTAACACTTGAGTATCACCTATAATCTGCTCAACTGTTTAACGTTTACCAGGCACTGCTATGGTCCAGTCTCCATGTAGGTCCCTTACCACATATCGTTAATTCAGATTATCTGATTTCATCTTCAAAGCAGCCCCGTGAGATAGGTAATACCATCCTCACTTTACAATTAACTTTGAAAAGTGTGTTACAGTGAAGTTATGTCACAAGTAATCCCCATCTACTTACTAAGAAGAAGAACCCATGATAACCAGAACCCTTGCTTTCTCAGTGCAAAACCCTTACCCTGTACATCAGTGCTTCTCAACTACGGTGATTTTGTCCCCTATGGGACATTGGGCAGTTTCTGGAGCCATGTTTGTTTGTCACAACCGAAGGGAAGCATTCCTAGAATCTAGTGGGCAGAGGCCAGGGATGATGTAAACTTCCTACAACACACAAGACACCCCTATCACCCAACAAGGAATTATCCAGAACAAAGCATCCATAGTGCCAAGGTGGAGAAACTCTGCTCTAAAAAAGTGCCTTGTGGAGAGTACTGCGTAATTAGTGAAAGGATACAGATGTGCCTAAGAAAGGGAAGTGTACAGGGAATGTGACTATTCTGACAGGGACCCTGGGGAGAGTGAGCCTGGAGGCAGGGGAGGAGCATCAGGGGGAGGAAGGCTTTGCTGATGGAGCCAAGAGACCCCTGTGGAAACCTGTACAAAAGGAAGCTTTTCTCCTTCCTTTTAAATACAGGACATGCTGTCTGCCCTCAAGAAGGGCACACCCTTCTGGGGAAAACAAACGTAGAGGCAGCCCATCTCCATTTTAGGCTCAACTTCTTTTTTTTTTTTTAAGATTTTTTATTTATTTGTTTTTTCGAGACAGAGAGAGAGTGTGAACAAGTGGGGGGTGGGGGTGTGCAGAGGGAGAAGCAGACTCCCCACTGAGTAGAGAGCCTGATGTGGGACTCGATCCAGAACCCTGAGATCATGATCTGAACCTAAGGCAGATGCTTAACTGACTGAGCCACCCAGGTACCCTCAACTTCTAATTTGGGTTGAAATCAGTTTCCTAAAACGGGCTATTCCCCTTTTCATTCATCCCTTTGGACACAGCCTTCTCGTGCTCCAACCTCACTCAGCATTTCACTGGACTTTCTTGTTCTTTACTCTCTGCTTACCCTTCCTGATGCCACAGGGCATGGAAGCTCGAAGGAATGTCCTGACCGATTGCGTGTTTGGGGGCTTTGTCTTACTCCACATCTGCATTTCGGTTGTACCCCTCATGGAACCCCAGCCGGAAGCTGGATGGCTCAATAATTCGAAGGAAGATACTTAACTTCTCTAAGCTTTGATCTCTTTATCTCTAAAAATGAAAATAGTAGTATGTTCTTCTTGGGATTGTAGTGAGGAATAAAAGAGTATCTACTGCCAAGCAAGTTCTTCTAAATATTCTGTGAGCTCCTCAGTTAAGTGTCATTTCATTGGCTTTCTCACAAAAAAAAGGAGGGGTTTGTAACCAGTAATCCTCTGTGTTCTGTCTCTGTATTCTGTATGCTCACCCAAACAGTACAAACAAAAGCAACGATAAAACCTTCTGCTCTGGCCCATAGTCTGGGTCTTGCTAGTTCTCCTAACTGTGTTCTGTCTTTGACTTACCCCTCCGCCATTGTCCTGCATGTCCCCATCAGGGCAACCGAATGACTTTAATGTCCTTTTCAGTAATTTCCTCCATTGTCTCTCTGCCACCAGTTTTACGTCACTCCAGTCCTTCCTCAGCACTGATCCCAGAATAATCTATATGTTTTTAAGCAGACCCCATAATGTTACTCTTCTGTTTTAAAAACTGTTGACTCCATGGCACCTCTAGGCAGCCGTCCTACAAACTCACCCTGAAATGGCAGAGTTTTTATGCAAGCTTCCTTCCATCCATCCTACATAATGTCCACTGCTCCCGTGACTAGCTGTTTCCTGGATAATCATCCAGACACCGTGCTTGCACGTGTTGCTCATTATCCCTGCAGTACGCTGACCCCCGCTTTCCTGCCACATGTGTATTCATCTCAAGACCCAGATTAAATCTCACTTGTTCATTGATGCCTTTCCGCAAGCCCTGCTCTTCTCCCCAGGCAGAGTTAAGTTCACCATACTCTTCCCCCAGAACCCTTCCTTCACAGTTACCTAGCACTGACCACCCTGTATTGTAGCTTGATGATATACTTGATCACTTCCCTTTCAGACTGTGACTTCTTTGACGTCTGGCACCCCCATCATATTCATCATAGTATTCCTAGTGGCAGTACAAAGTGACCACTAAATAAATGCTTTATTGTTGAATAAATGTTAAATGATCCATGAATCCCTCTTGATTTATCATTCCCTTGCAGCTAGGGAAATGATGAAATAAATTAATTTGTCCAATATTCAGGAGCATCCAAAAGATTAGCAGTGAGTTTCATTAACTTGAGCTTTCACCCTCCCACCATTTTTTTCAGTTGGGAAGAAGTTCAGAGAGAGAAAAATGTAGTGTACCTACCTCCTAAGATTTTAACACCTTTTATAAGATGTAGTGTCATTCAGTTTCTTCATAATTATTAACATAAGTATTTGGTGCTCACTTTGGCAGCTCATATACTAACATAAGTAGTTGGGAAAAATTTAAGGTATTAGAATAGTCTCAAGAAAAAAGCTATCATTTATGGTTAGATGTCATCCATTCATTCAATAGATTTGTGCTGATTGTCTAATATGTGCCAGATTACCTGGAACATTATTATTCTACTAATACTGTATTTTAAAAATCATACTAATATTTTTTTAAAAATCAGTGGGATCTAAAACGTGTCCTGTAATCCCCAAGAATAATTAACTGACTCACTCATGCTTAGAAAATATCTACAAGTTTCATATTTGACCTAGGACTTTAAATATATTTGTTAATAAACTCCTAATGGAGGATGATGTTACCTGTGTATCCTGGTGCTGGGTTCAGAGATTAGTCATCGCCGTGCTTTATGAGCAGGAATATTCCAGAGCAACAACATCGTGTAGTATTGTTACAACATGGTCTTTCTGAGTAAATTAGATCATACTGTACTTAGATATACTTTTACACTTGATCTTAGCATTCCATTGAACAAATTTAGCAAGTTTGTGGTCTTCATCTCACAAAATCAGAAAAAAACCCTGCCTTCACTAATATAAATATGACATATTTTAACCAGGTACACCCAAGAAGTATATGCATTTGGCTATATAAATATAAACATACTACATGTTTAAAACTAACAATATTGTATGTTGATGTATCTCTGATTTAAAAAAACTTCCATATAAATAGTAAGTAGCATAGTGTGATGGTTATGGGAATAAACTTTGCACCCAGCAGCTCTGAGCCAATGGAGTCTCCTTATTTCCTGACTTATCTTAGCCTCTGCTTTCATATTCTGCCAAGAAGGGTAATCAGGCCCACTTTACAGATGGACTGTTAAAAGGATTCTGGGAGATGAGGTGTATAAAGGGCTTTCTCTATGCCTGTGCGGGTTAGAGTTCAGAGAAGAGTGATTTTAATTTAGACCTCACAATGGCCCTTAGGAGTTCAACTTTAGGGGCACCTGGGTGGCTCAGTCAGTTAAGCGTCTGCCTTTGGCTCAGGTCATGATCTCAGGTTCCTGGGATCGAGCCCCACATCAGGGTCCCTGCTCAGTGGGGAATCTGCTTCTCCCTCTGCCCCTCCCCCCCAGCTCGTTCTCTCTCCCCCTCTCTCAAATAAATAAAATCTTTAAAAAAAAATTTTTTTAAATAGTTCAATTTTATGTCAAAGGGAGGGGTAGAAGGGGAAAAGCCATGTCTGAAGGGATTGGGAAGAATCTGACTCCGGGTCACACACCCTGGAGTGGCAGACTGAGGGCTTCCCTCAAGCCGAGCCCACACCTACTCCAGCCCTGAGCTCCTAGTGGGTCCGAGGGATCTTTGCACCCTCGATGCTCTGAAACATAGTAAGCACTCCAGAAACATTAGGTAATAATGTATGTAAAGAAAAATTTGACAATTCAGTGATTGTAAGAATTCCTATGGGGAATTAAAGTCAGAGATGAACACAGTAAGAGACTTTGAGCCACACTTATAGAGCAGAAGGTAGTCTTTTTGCTGCAACACATATTGCTCCCAAGGGCAAGAATCCTGTCTTAATTGATGTAAGAGAGTGCCCGGTATAAACACTCAATATCTATTCATTCAATAAATGCGTGAGCAAATGGATGAACTTGAATAACTAGGATTAAGTGTTAATAAAAACATTTTCAAGTTTTAAGAAATTATTACTATTATTATTATTATTATTTTGCACTAACATTTTGGAAAATATATATGCGTCTGGGTGAGTTTTTTCACCTTAGGTCTCATTGTGTTCTTTTTTTCTATATTCAGTATAAAATTCTTCCTTTGGTTTTTTCTTTTCCTTTTCTTGCTTATAAACAACAGGACTTTGTCTTCTCAATATTTTAAAAATATTTATCCTTTTCTTAACACTCTTATTGAAATAATATAACTTTGTTGATGTGTACTAAATGAATAAAAAGTCAAAACACCGTGTTTTTTTGTTGTTGTTTTTTACATAATATGTGACTCAAATTCAGGGACAAACGAAATGTTGGTAGTGGTATTTTGAGGTATCTATGTTAGGAGGTGAAAGAAGAAGGATACTTAAGGAACACCATGACTTTTGGGGCGCCTGGGTGGCTGAGTCGGTTAAGCATCTGCCTTTGGCTCAGGTCATGATCTCCGGGTCCAGGGACTGAGTCCTGCATCAGGCTCCCTGCTCAGCGGGGAGTCTGTTTCTCCCTCTCCCTCTGCAGCTCCCCCTGTTCATGACCTCTCTCTCTCTCTGTCAAATAAATAATTAAATCTTTAAAAAAAAAAAAAGGAACACCATGACTTTCAAAAACAGATACTTCTGAAGTCTTTTAAATCATTTTGTGTCCTAGGATAGTTTAAGCTTAAACTACAGTCTTTTATTTTCTTGTCTTGGTTATTAGAATATATCTCACTTTGATCCCAGTATTATGATAAATTCACTATTGAACATCACAATTCAAGATTTAACTAAAAAAACCATGGGAACTCCTGGCTGACTCAGTCAGGGGGGTGGGAGGCATGCAAATCTTGATCTTGGCTGTGAGTTCGAGCCTCACGTTGGGTGTAAAGATTACTTAAAAAATAAAATCTTTAAAAAAAGGACTTAACTCAAAAACCAAAGGTTGAAGATAATAATTAAAAGCTGTTGTGGAAGATATATTTATATTATATATATAATTTCTATATATAGAAAAGATGATAGATAGATAGATAGATATCACTCCTGGTTTGTTTTAAAATAATGTAAACCCCTTTAATTCTCTCCACGGGAGTTTTTAATAATAATTACGTAAAAATGTGATCTGCTTGAATGTTACTAATTTGTTTTGTTGAAAAACACAGAATGAGATCTTTCTCAGTTAATTTTTTTTCAGGGGAGGATTCTAACTGAGGTGTCCCAAATTTAAGAGGCAGGAGGAATGACGAGTAATAAAATATTAATGGGACCAATTGTTGCCTTAGCTTCCACACTTCCTTTGTGCACAGAAGGATTTACATCCAGGCATATGCTAAGTAAACATTTGCATAAAAAGGCGATAAGAACATGAATAAAAATGTCAATTTCTCTGATTAGAATGTTTTTTTAAAATAGGAGTGAAAAGAATTGTAAAATAGCACAGCTATGAATTAGATTTTTGATAATGCTGCATGTTACAAAGCATAAAATCGGTCCCCAAATGTAAAATTACTTTGTATTTGGAATGTCCTGTACGTCATCAGCCTTGCACTATGTCTTCTGAGAGCGTATGTTTCCTCTTTCTGAAAGATCTTAAAACTGGGGTATTTACTGACTACATACTTTGTGTCAGACATCCATAGGCACTGAGGCTGTGACAGAGAATAAAACAAAAAGATGTGCTGTTTTGGAGGTCATGTCACAGTAGGGAAGATAGAAAGTACAGAGATACACATTCAAATGTTGGGTGTCCAGGGAGATCAGTCTCAATAAGCATATTAGGGCAACAGAGAATCTTGGTGGAAAAGGGGTGTGGTGCAGTGTTCTTTTAAAGAGAGTGTTCAAAAAGTCCTTTTTAGTAACGTCACATTGGAAGAGAGACCAGAAGAAGCCAGGCAAGGGACCAGCATCAGCAAAGGCCCTGTGGTAGGAGCATGTTGGAGGTGTTGAGGGGAGACAGGGAGGAGCCAGGAGCCTGGGATAGAGAGTAGGAAAACCACGAGAAAATGGAATCAAATCAGAAATTGGTGGATTAGGAGCAGATCATGAAGGCCAAGTAGAGTACTGTAGGACCTTGAATTCTAGACAAAGTGACCTGGGAAGCCTTTGGAAGATTTTGAGCAAAGAAGTGATGTAATCTAAGGATTTTATAGGAGGATCATTCTGGCTTTTCTATGAAGAATAGATGGTGGAAAGGGTGCAATCCATCGATAACTTACAGGGGTGTGAGGAGTAGACATGAATATTTCTCTTTCTTGCACAGCCAGGTCCAGCTGTAAGGAAGGTCTCCATGTGACCAGCTAAGAGTCTGAGGGGCTTATTATTACAAGAGCAGGGAGAATGGATATAAGTGTGCAAAGAGCACTTTCAGTGTCATTCACAGAGGTAGAATATGGGGGAGGAGGGCCAAGTTTGTAGAGGGGAGGTCATGAGTTAAGGTTTGAACATGAAAAATATGAGGCACTTAGATGAACTCCTAGTGGAATATTTGGGAGGGGCATAAGGGAGTTGTCTGGTTGGAGAAAATTTGGGGTTCTTTTATATTGTTATATGTCAATTCAAGCCCTGGAAATAAGAGTGTGTAGCATGAAAGAGACAAGAATCCTAAGGATGTTGATGCTTCTAAGCATGGTTCTAGAACATATTCAAAGGGTCACCTCGCCCTCAGAGGGAGAGAAGGGGCTGGTGGGTCGAGTTCTCTTTTTCTTCAGTTGTCTTTTCCTTTTTGCCCTAACATCCACAATGCCATGGATTTGCATCCCAACTAGTCTCTCCAACGTAACGTGAGAGCAAGTTTTTGGACATATAATACTTGAAATTCCTACGTTGATCCCAGCAAGGCAAAATAATCACCAAAAGAAGGGGCTGTATTAACATAAATTGAGCATATTTCATGCAAAGTACTTTCTCATCTTAAGAAAAAAAATACTTAAAAATAGGACTGTTTTTCTCAAAAAAATTACCCCTTATATGGAAATTCACAGTAAATTATTTTCTGTCTGCTTTGGGAAAGGATCATCATTTAAAAGAGTTGCATATGGTTGTTTGTGTTAGTATTTCTAAAAATTCAAAATGTTTGTGTGACATGTAGTGGTTGGTAATTTTTAAATATATATTTATCTCTAATTCATCTGTTTGTAACAAAATACCTAAGCACATATATATATTGAGCTATATATACAGTAATCCAAGAGAAAGGAATCCAGAGAGTTGATGTAAAGCTATAAAGTATCCAATGTTGAATTAATTACATTGTTTGGACCCTAGCTAAGAGTAGCAGAAAGCAGAAACCTTTGGTTAGAGAATGGTCTCTAGATGAGACCAAAGGAGCTAAAGAACCAGCATCACTCAGGGAAATTTGCCAGGCTAAGGTGGGGAATTAAGGACTGAGCCCTTGATGCTAACTAGAGGAACTCACTCAGGGGTTGGAGAAGCATGAGATAGTCCCGATCGGGTAAGGAATCATCCAGGGTGGCAAAGCGGGAGCTGGGCAGTAAAGGGCTTGAAAGGCTGACTCAAGATCATCAGGAAGCAGTTGGATTTCATTTTAACCTGTAGGAAGAGCTCATCAGACTTGTAAAGAGAAGTATTGGTAAATGTGATTAAGAACTTTCAAAGAAGGGCGCCTGGATGGCTCAGTTGGTTAAGCGACTGCCTTCGGCTCAGGTCATGATCCTGGAGTTCTAGGATCGAGTCCTGCATCAGGCTCCCTGCTAGGTGACGACCCTCCCCCCTCTCATGCTCTCTCTCTCCCTCTCTCAAATAAATAAATATATATAAAATTAAAAAAAAAAAAGAAGAAGAACTTTCCAAGAGTAATTTTTCTTAAATGCAGTGGATATGCCTTGTGTTTGCTCAAAGAATTTTACCTTCCTCAACATATTTTTAGAAAAATTTCCCAACTCTTACCAAAAAGAAAAAAGAAAAAAAGGAAAATATTTTAAAAGTCAAAGATTATAAGTTTTTCATCATTTAGCCAAGAGATAGATAATATAGTCCATGTATTCGATTTAATTTAAATAAAATGTCAGCTTGAGGGAGTAACTACTAAGCAATTATCTGAAGATAGATTAGAGTGACATTAAGCTGTGTCCTTCATGTCCACCTGGGGATCTCATCATATAGTAATTCATCCACTTTAAATTTTAAATATAGTTCCTAGGGAGAATATAGTCAATCATAATTTTAAATGAACTCTAAATGTTTTATGTTGTATTTGCCTTTTCTGTTCAGTCATGATGACATCTCTTAATTTGGGTGTGCATAGGACTAGTGGATTGAATGGTTCTCTCCATATTTTGTTGTGAAATAGAATGTCCACTTTTAGACTCAGGGCTTACAGCTCCCCAAGGCACATCATTTGAGGATTTTCCCACAAGACCAAGTGTCTAGAAAGATCAGTTGTGAAATAATAAAATCAAAGCGTACTTATTTCAGTGCTTTGACAAGGATCCTGAGGCAAGAGACCTTAGGGGATGAAAGTACCTCAAAATGAATTAGCAAATTCAGATGTCACCAGTATCTTATGACCATTCCCCGTAGGCTAGTTTCCTGGAATCTGTTCCAGGTTCTTTCTCGTGAGTCTGAAAGGTGGTCTCTCTCTTAGGCATCTTGAGCAAAACAAATACATCTTCAAGATAAATGTTCAGAGGCTGGAATCAGTCAGACAAGGAAAAAAACAATGGGGTGTCTGTCTTTTGAAGAAACCTGACTTGTTGATGGTGCCATTTGTCTTCCAGAGCATTTTGCATATGCTCAGGCCAAGTGACTCTATAGGGGGCAGTATGTCTATGGAGTTTAAGAGAACTAAGGTTCTAGAATCCAGAATCAGCACTCTGGAATTTAAACTCTAGTTAGAGGTAATTTTCACAATAACTCAAAATAATGAATAATAATTCAAAATAATTGAAGGCCTGTGGTTAGTTACAATTTTGAAAGACAAAAGACAAAAAGAAACAAAATAAGAAATAGCCGTTGAGGTGAGCTAAGAATGGTCGTGCCACTCTATTTGGCAATGTTGCCAGCTATTTTCAAAAATAACGAGCTAATCCCGCTGTTATGCTCAATACTGATGAGACCCTAATGAGTAGATTGGTTCCATAATTCAAAAGGAGCGTGGAGAATTTGAAAAGGATTTAAAGGATAATCACAAAGATGAGTAACGGAACAAAAAGCAGGAACAGTTAAGAAAACCAAAGAGCTTCTCAAGAAGGACTTCGATGATCTTTAAATTCACGAACAGCTCCGTAAGAGGAGATGGTGGTCCTGTCTGTGTTCTTGCTGCAGGACCAAAGAGACAGCAACTAGGCACGAAGGTTTTGATGCTGCTGTAAAAAAAAAAGCAGTTGCCTGATGGTGAAACTTGGAAATAGCAGGCGTGGGATCTAAAAGATTGTAAAGTTTAATTGTTCAAACAGTTGGAGTGTAGAGAAGCTGTGTTTTCATCTATTTGTTTGGGTTTCCGTAAATTCTGTCCTCGGGTTGAATCCTTAGTCTTCTCTAACCATTTCTGTGAATTTCTTCGCTCCAAAGAAATGCATCCTCAATGCATTTAGGAGCAGAGATCAGATCATCAGAGGGTATGCAGCGTTTGTATTGCTCGCAGTCATGCACACCTCTGTTTGCCCCATGTTTTCTTCACACAGGTTTGTAAGAAAAGTATTGTGAGGGGCGCCTGGGTGGCTCAGTTGTTAAGCATCCGCCTTCCGCTCAGGTCATGATCCCAGGGTCCTGGGATCGAGCCCCACATCGGGCTCCTTGCTCAGCATGGAGCCTGCTTCTCCCTCTGCCTGCCATTCCCCCTGCTTACACTCTCTCTCTCTCTCTCTCTCTCACTCTCTGTCAAATAAATAAATAAATAAATAATCTTAAAAAAAAAGGTATTGTGCTTGCTACCCTCGGCTCTCTACACCATCATGGTCCACTAGTTCAAAACAGAGGCCACTTCCTTTTGTTCACAAGCTTTTGAGAGCAATGTGAATTGAATTGCCTGACCCCAAATTCATATGTTGAAGCCTTAACCCCCAATACAATTTCATTTGGAGATAGGGCTTTGAGGAGGTAATTAAGGTTATATGAAATCATAGGGATGGGTCCTAATCCCATAGGATTGGTGGCCTTATAAAAAACAAAAACAAAAAACAAAAAAACATAGCTTTACCCTCCTGATATCCCCCCTGCCAATCAAGAAGCAAATCTTCCAGAACCTTCATCTTGGACTTCCCTAATGTCCAGAACTGTGAGCTATCTGTATTTTTGAGCCACCCAGTTGGTGGCCTTTGATTATGGTAACCTGAGTAGACTAATAAGAGGAAGGTTTGCTGCTTGACCCTACCATAATCTTATTTGTCTCAAGCTGGCTTTGATTAGCAGAAACCTTAGAAAATTAGAGAAGATTTTTCTGATAAGTATCTCTGTAGAGGTGAAGGGCTGAGGAGGCAAGAGCAGGACAGTAGGGTAAGAAACACTCAAGGCATGTCCACCTTGGATGACATTGAAAAAAAATTCTGAGCCATCATTTGTATTTTAATACAAACTTAACATCCCAATATTATCACACTAATTTTGATCAGCATCATCAGTGTATGAAAAAAGGTATCTTTTATTTTAATAATATGTACAGCTTATTTTAATAAAACTACTTTCACTTTCATACTTTTTTTATTTTTTAGAGTTTTATATTTTTCATTGGCATCTATGTTGCAGAGCAAAAAAAACAAAACAAAACAAAACAACAACAAAAAAATACCATAGAAATGACAGTGTGGGTCACAAAATTGGAGTTGATTATTAAAGAATATTTCTATTTTACTTGGGGGAAATATTCATATTTTGTATGTCTTACTGTTTACAACACTAACAAAATGAATTATTATTTTTTGATTGTTGTTAATACTACTTTGACATGTTCGCACGTCGATATTATTCACATATTTATTTTATCTTTTTTTTAAGATTCTTATTTTTGTATTCGACAGAGAGATAGAGAGCGACTACAAGTAGGCAGAGAGGCAGGCAGAGGGAGAGGGAGAAGCAGGCTTCCCACTGAGCAGGGAGCCCAATGCGGGGCTCAATCCCAGGACCCTGGGATCATGACCTGAGCCGAAGGCAGATGCTTAACCAACTGAGCCACCCAGGTGCCTCTCACATATTTATTTTATCTTAATTTCACTAGAAATCTGGGAGATCTTGAGGGGCTAGTAACTAAAATCATCACCCTCTCTGTGGTCAGCTACAGTCATTACATGCAAAATTACATATTAAACAGTAAAGGCTTTAGTGCATTTTTTTAAAATTTTTTATTGTTTAGTGCATGTTTTAAGCTTTAGTAACAGAAACTCAAACTTGGGCCATAAGAACTTTTGAAACTATTTTGATAGTTATATAAAATGACTTTTTCCCTAAGAGCAGTAATATTTAGAGGAAATGAAAAGGAAAGAAAATTCATTTAGAAAATAACTTTTAAAAACCAGAGAAAAAAATTTTATTGCCTTTGAATTATTTCAAGTTTGCTATTCTAAAATTGGCACTTGAACTACACTTACACAGTTATTTAACTTCAGTTGTTTGGGGAATATGCTAGCAAATATGCACAATTCAAATACCCTAATTACCTCAAAATTATTTATCTTGATTTCTGCTTTCTTTTCTAATGAATGGTACTACCTCTGTAGTCGTCATAATATATAAGTATTACCTCTGAACTCAACATCTTCTCCATCCTTTCCATGTATGCACTGACATTCTCTCTTAAGACTTTTCTTTACAACACAGAGTAAGTAGACCATCTTTATCAAATAAAGTAATAGAAAATACATATCTGGATTTGAAGCCAAAAGACATGATTTCTGGGCCTGACTTTGCTCTTTGCTAAAATGTCTGGTCTTGAGTAAGACACTTAACCTCCCTAAGGTTCTGCCGTATTAAAATAGAGATAATGAGACCTTCCCTGTGGCTTGAATGAAAATCCTATATAAAAATATAAGTGCTATATCTTGTAAACTGTAAAGTACTATAGAAATGCAAGTTCTTTGAAAAAGAAGAACAAACAAAACCCAAAACCAGGAGAAGGAGATAATAAAGATTAGAGCAGAAATAAACAAAATAGAAACTAAAAAAATAGATCAATGAAACCAGCAGCTGGTTTTTTGAAAAGATCAATAAAATTGATAAACCTTTAGCTAGATTCATCAAAAAAGCAGGGGGGAGAGAGAAAGAGAGGGCTGAAATAAACAAAATCGGAAATGAAAGAGGAGAAATAAGAACCAACACCACAAAAATACAAAGGATTGTAAGATATAATATAAAATATATAACCTCCCCAAACCAGGAACCCAAATCAGAAAGAAATAGAAAATTTGAACAGACTGAGTACCACTAAAGAAATCGAATCAGTCATCAAAAAAACTCCCAAGAAACAGAAGTTCAGGACCAGACGGCTTCACAGGTGAATTCTACCAAATATTTAAAAAAGAGTTCATACCTATTCTTCTCAAACTATTCTAAAAAATAGAGAAGGGGGAAAACTTCTAAATTCATTCTATGAGGCCAGCATTACCATGGTACTAAAACCAAAGACACTACAAAAAAAAAGAGAACTGCAGGCCAATATCTCTGATGAACATAGATGCAAAAATCTTCAACAAAATATTAGCAAACCAAATCCAACAATATATTTAAAAAATCATTCACACAATCAAGTGGGATTTATTCCTGGGATACAAGTCTGGTTCAGTATTCTCAAATCAATCAACATGATTTGTCACATCAATAAGAGAAAGGATAAAAACCATGTGGTCATCTCAATAGATGCAGGAAAAGCATTTGACAAAGTAAACATTCATTCGTGATAAAAAAAGAAAAGAAAAGAAAAAAATCCTCAACAAAGGAGGTTTAGAGGGAATATGCCTCAACATAATAAAGGTCATATACAGAAAACCCACAGCTAACATCATACTCAATGGTGAAAAACCAAGAGTTTTTCCCCTAAAATCAAGACAAGGATGTCCACTCTCAACACTTTTATTCAACCTAGTACTACAAGTCTCAGCCACAGCAGTGAGACAACAAAAAGATTTAAAACGTATCCAGATTGGTGCGGAAGAAGTAAATTTTTCCCTATTTGCAGATGTCATGGTACTATATATAGAAAATCTGAAAAACTCCATCAAAAAACTACTAGAACTGATAAATGAATTCAGTAAGGTTGCAGGACATAAAATCAATGTACAGAAATCCATTGCATTTCTATACAATAATAATGAAGTAGCAAAAAGAGAAATTAAGAAAACAATCCCATTTAAAATTGCACCAAAAATAATAAAATACCTAGGAATAAACTTAACCAAGGAGATGAAAAACCTGTACTCTGAGAACAATGAAACACTGATGAAAGAAATTGAAGACAACACAAACAAATGGAAAGACATTCCATGTTCATGGATTGGGAGAACCAGTATTGTCAAAATGTCCATACCACTCAAAGCAATCTACATATTCAATGCAATCTCTATCAAAATGCCAGTAGCTTTTCTCACAGAACTAGAACAAATAATCCTAAAATCTGTATGGAACCACAAAAGACCCCAAATAGCCAAAGCAATCTTGAAAAACAATAAAACTGGTGGTATCACAGTCCCAGATTTTGAGACATACTACAAAGCTGTAGTTATCAAAATAGTATGGTACTGGCATAAAACTAGACACATAGATCAATGGAACAGATTAGCAAACTCAGATATAATCCCATGATTATATGGTCAGTTAATCTTCAATAAAGGAGGCAAAATATACAAATGGGAAAAAATAATCTTGTCAACAAATGGTGTTGGGAAAAGTGGATAATCTACTTGCAAAAGAATGAAACTGGACCACTTTCTTACACCATACACAGAAATAAACTCAAAATGGATTAAGGGTCTAAATGTGGGACCTAAGACCATTAAAATCCTAGAAGAGAGCACAGGCAGTAATTTCTCTGACATGGGCCATAGCAACTTTTTTCTAGTTACATCTCCTGAGATAAGGGAAACAAAAGCAACTATAAATTGTTGGGACTGTATCAAAATAAAAGTCTTCCTCACAGCAAAGGAAACCATCAACAAACTAAAAGACAACCTCCTGAATGGAAAAATATGTTTGCCAAGGACATACATGACAAAGCGTTGGATTTCGATACATATAAAGAACTTACACAACTCAACAACCCCCCCAAAAAAATTTTTTTATTTAAATTGGGCAGAAGATATGAGCAGACATTTCTCCAAAGAAGGCATACACATGGCCAACAGACATATGAAAAGTGATCAGTATCACTCATCATCAGGGAAGTGCAAATCAAAGCCACGGTTCTCATCTCACACTTGTCAGAATGACAAAAACCAAAAACACAAGAAACAACAAGTGTTGGCGAGAATACAGAGTAAAAGGAACCCTTGTTCACTGTTGGTGGGAATGCAAACTGGTGCAGCCACTGTGAAAAACAGTATGGAGGTTCCTCAAAATATTCAAAATAGAACTATTCTATGATCCAGTAATTGCACTACTAGGTATTTACCTAAATAAAACAGAAACACTAATTCGAAAAGATACATGCACCCCTATATTTATTGCAGCATTATTTACAATAGCCAAGATATTGAAGCAGCCCAAGTGTCCATCCACTAGATGAATGAATAAAGAAGATGTGGCGTACACACACACACACACACACACACACACGGGAATATTACTCAGCCATAAAAAAATGAAATCTTGCCATTTGCAATAACATGGATGGATCTAGAGGGTATAATGCTAAGTGAAATAAGTCAATCAGAGAAAGACAAATACCATATTATTTCACTCATAGGTGGAATTTAAGAAACAAAACAAATGAACAAAGGAAAAAAAGACAAACCAAAAAACAGACTCTTAACTATAAAGAACAAACTGATGGTCACCAGAGGGGAAGTGAGTGGGGGGATGGGTGAAATAGGTGATGGGAATTAAGAGCACACTTATCATGATGAGCACTGAGTAATGTATAGAATTGCTGTATCAGTATATTGTACACCTGAGACTAATATAACACTATGTGTTAATTATACTGGAATTTTTTAAAACTGCAAGCTTTTATATGTTGTCACTTATATTGGAAGTTAAAAGTTATTAAGAAAATAGATCACAAATGTTTTCTCCACCAAAACAGTGGGTAATTGTGTATGGGGACAGAGGTGTCATTAATCTTTATTTTGCAGCATATACATATATCAAATAATCACATTGTACACCTTAAGTGTAAATCACTAATATCTCAATAAAGCTGGAAATTTAAAAAAAATAAAAAAGAATAAGTAACAAAGACAGGTATTATAAGAAACAATATAATGAGTTAAAAATTATCTGTGGCTAGAACTAGTATCCAGTATGGCAGCCACCAGCCACATGTAACCATTCAGCTCTTGAAATGTTCTGCAAGTGTGAAATAGAACATGTTTTGAAGACTTACTATGAAAAAAATGTAAAATACCTCATTAGTCTAGTTTATTCGATTAAATTTTGAAATTATAATATTTTGGAAATTTATGGTTACATAAAAGACATTATTAAATTGTTGTTTTAAAATGGAATATTATGCAGCCATCAAAAGGAATGAGATCTTGCCATTTGCAACGACGTGGATGGAACTGGAGGGTGTTATGCTGAGTGAAATAAGTCAATCAGAGAAAGACATGTATCATATGACCTCACTGATATGAGGAATTCTTAATCTCAGGAAACAAACTGAGGGTTGCTGGAGTGGTAGGGGATGGGAGGGATGGGGTGGCTGGGTGATAGACATTGGGGAGGGTATGTGCTACGGTGAGCGCTGTGAATTGTGCAAGACTGTTGAATCACGGATCTGTACCTCTGAAACAAAATAAAGCACATATGTTAGGAAAAAAAAAAGAAGATATCAGGAGGGGAAGAATGAAGGGGGGAAATCGGAGGGGGAGACGAACCATGAGAGACGATGGACTCTGAAAAGCAAACTGAGGGTTCTAGAGGGGAGAGGGGTGGGGGGATGGGTTAGCCTGGTGATGGGTTTTAAAGAGGGCACGTTCTGCGTGGGGCACTGGGTGTTATGCACAAACAACGAATCATGGAACACTACATCACAAACTAATGATGTAATGTATGGTGATTCACATAACAATAAAAAATTTTTAAAAAGTAAATGTTTGTTTTAAAAATGCACGTTCTCACTGGGGGAGCAGTGTAGGTATCTTGATCGAAGCATAAACACTTGTGTCCTTCCTTGTGTGATTCATCTCTCATCTGTCATTTTTGACAACGTTGTGACTTAGGTTAAGGTCCTGAACCTCTGTGAGTTTCAACTTCTTCATCTTTAAATGAGGGACTATGAAAACATTCCCCTCCGAGGGCAAAATGAAGTTTAAACAAGAAATACATGTAAAGTATTTACAGAAGAGTCTGACAGATAGTGAGCATAAAATAAATAATAATTCATATCTTCTTCTCCTAAAGCACACATGTTCGGCATCATACTGGTTACATTTCTGTAGTTGGCACTTGTAGGACCTGCTCAGAGTGTGATCAATATGTGTGTAAAGAAGAAAATGTGATTTTTTATTTTGGTTTTGTAATACTAATTTTTCCTATTAACTGAGTCATATATCTTTGCTGTAAAAGCTCAGAATATACAGAAAAGCATCCAGAAGTAAACAAAACGACCATCAATCCAATGACCCAAATAGAACCACTGTTAAGCATGTTTTAGAAGGGAAAAGTACTGAACAAAAATAATTTCAGGGAAAACCAAAGTAACACGGGATGGATTTGGGTTGCAGAGAAACCAGTCCCTAAGCAGGGAAACCAGTGGAGGGGAAGGAATTCGAGAAGTTTAAGAGAGAAAGAAGTAACAGACTTACAAAACTATGGTAGTTTTAACCAGGACTGAGACCGACTTTAATATTCCAAAGACTAAATAACTAAAACACATGTCCTTGCTTAGAGTAGAGTCACCCTTATTGCACCATTTCCCCCATAATATTTGGCCATTCTACTGGCAGGGACATCACCCAAGCTAGTTTATAGAGATAGCTACACAGAGAGGCGTCAAGGTGTACACATATACACCACTTTCCAGTGTTTTCCCTGGAAAAATAAACTGGGAAAAGAAAAGAAAACTAAATTCTCTAAATCATTCCCTTCATACTTGTGACATCAGTAACCATTGTGGTTGGTGGCTGGGGAGGGGAAAACTGGCAGCATAAAAAAGTAGGCAGAGAAGGTGAACTAAATTTGACATCCCTGGCTTTGTGCAGACAGAACTGGAGAAATATTCATACACAGGGGCAATTAAGAAAAAAAAGATTCTAAGAAAGGAATGACAAACCGAGTTTGTCAAATTCGTTTCTAAAAACAGGCTTTAAGAGGTAATTATTATTTTGTGGAACTGTGCACCATGACAGGTATTATGAATGCCACGATGTCTACACTTGACATTACTACATAATTAAGAAGAGATTATTTCAGATCTCGAGAAATCACTCTCCTATTTCCTTCTCAAAGGTCATTATGTCTAAGTCATTAATCTAAAATGAAATTTAAGGTAGCATATAGGAAAATAGCTTAAAAGTTTAAAGCAGATTCGTTCTTTACACACTGCGGTAATTTAATTTACGGTTGTGGACCCCTCCCAGCGCGGAATCATGCCCACCTGATATCCCTGATACGCTGGAGTGCTACTCAGTATTTCATCAACAATGAGGGAAGTGAATCAGTTGCATTCCTTTCTTTCTTCTTTTTGTTTTGGAAATACAATGTCTTGCTGTGAGACCAGTAATCTAGTCAATAGTACATAGGATTTAAAACACAATAAATACAATGTACTTCCAGATAAGTATACACTTAACTGGCAGAACTTAATTCTTCCAAATAGAAAAGCTGATTAACTAGAACACATTCCCTTGCTTAGGAGGAGCCACACTGATTTTCCCATTGCCCTATAATGGTCAGCAGCTATCTTCCTGCAGAAACAGTGAGTTCAATAAACAGTTACTGAGGGTCGACTACGTGCCCTATGGGCTCTGTCTATGGTGTGTGGGTAGCCAGGGTCCTGGTTGTCTGGTCTCGATTGCCCCTCGGGTCCATTTGCATAACAAAGATAGACTCTCATTCAGTTCTTTTTTTTTTTAAGATTTTATTTATTTATTTATTTGACACACAGAGAGAGAGAGAGAGAGAGAGCACAAATAGGAGTGGCAGAGGGAGAGGGAGAAGCAGGCTCCCCATTGAGCAAGGAGCCCGACAGGGGGCTTGATCCCAGGACAACAGACTGAGCCACCCAGGCACCCCTCTCAATCAGTTCTTGATGAGCTGGTTAGCAGGCATGTTCCCACAAACTTAATTCTTTCAGCACAATTTTAAAGTGGTACATATGTATGTATTAAAGCCTGGAAAATAAAAAGGTTTAAAAAAAAAGAAAAGGGGCTCCTGGATGGCACAGTCCGTTAAACATCTGACTCTTGGTTTCGGCTCAGGTCATGATCTCAGGGTCGTGAGACTGAGCCCCACGTCAGGCTCCACACTCGGTGTGGAGTCTGCTTCAGATTCTCTCTCTCCCTTTCCCTCTGCCCCTCCTACTTGTGCGCTCTCTCTCTCTCTCTAAAATAAATAAATAAAATCTTTAAAAAAATAAATTAAAATATTTAAATTTTTTTTAAAAATAAAAGAAGAGTAAAAACCATTCATAGTCTGACCACACTGACACAACCACAGCTTAGCATACTGGTATTTTTTCTTTGAAGATTTTTTCCTGTGTCTCAGTTTTTTCTCACCATGATTTTAGTAATATTGTATGTGTAATTTCTGAATCCTCTTTTTTCTTTAATCTATCAAAAGTATGTTCTGCTCTGTTACATAGTTTTGGAAAGCTCGTTGTTGAGTGGTCTTATGGACTGAATGTTTGTGTCCCCACCCACACCCCAAATGCATATATGTTGAAGCCCAAACCCCCAGTGTGATAGATGGTCGTCCACAGGCTAAGAGAAGAGAACCTTCACCACACTGACTTGGTGGGCACCTTAGTCTTGGACTTTGAAGCCTCCAGAACTGTGAGAGATAAATTTCTGCCGTCTAAGCCGCCCAGCCTGTGGTATTTTGTTATAGGAGCCTGAGTTGACTAAAACAAGTAACGACGTCCTGTACGGTTTGATTAGTTCTAATTATTCGTAGGTGAACTCTGTCATTGTGGTATACATCTTTGTGTGTGTAAAGTATTTTTCTCTAGTTCACATTGCTTCCTTTGTGCAAATTCTCAGAAGTGGAATTATCTGATCAAAGAGAAGAATACTTGCTAAGTGTTTATAAATTGGTTGAACCAAGTTGCACAGCCCAAAGGAACATAGAAAAAGCGTGTCTTTTGCCTGTCAGTGCTGAACAGAAATACATGACCAAAAACCCTCCAAATATTAGTTAGAATATCAGAACTGAATTTGAAACTAGCCTTAAGAAAATAGGGAAGATAGTTAGGTTTATTTTCTTTTGTGTTTCCTTTTTCCTGTGCATGGTTTCTCTCGCATTCAGCAGGATTGTACTTTCCTTCGCTCAAAGGAAAAAGAATCCTGGATTCCTATGCCTTTAGATCTTTAATTCGTTCTTTCATGTATGAAGATGGTGTCTGATAATTAGAGGCTCATGAAAGAAATGCCGTACAAACGCTCTGGGCTCCTCCCTCACCAAGCCCTGTACCTTTCTGTCAGGATACCGGTGTTCTCTTCCATTCTCCCCACTTGAGACCTCGATGTCACCCAGTGTTAGAATTTTAGATTTGCGAAGGATCTCGGAGGTTATCATCCCAACATCCCGTCCACTATGAGTTATTCTCTCTATAACATCCCCACCAAGTGTTCATTTAACCTCGCTGTGAGCATCCTCAGTGCCCGGAAACTCACCACCTCACTGGTCAGTTTCATTTGCTGATATCTATCCTCTGGAGGGATCACAAACAAATCTAATTCTGCTCGGACTTGAAAGTCTTCAGAAATTTGAAAAGAGCTGTCAAATAAGCCTTGTCCTGGATAAATCTTATCAGTCCGTCCCCTGTCCCTTGGGTGATACGGTTTTGAGTTCATCCCCAGAAAGCTCTCCTTTGTGGGTATGTTCCTATTAAAGCAGTTGTCATAAGCCCATAGCCTGCAGCCTGGCTTTTGATCCTTGAGTATTTGGGAGGGGAAAAAAAAAAGAAAAAGAAAAAGAGAGAAAGATCTGAGGGGCTTTATTTCTTTGGTTTGGCTTGTTCCTCCCAGTGTTCTTGCTCCTTGAAGTTATTACTCATCCAAGTTACCTGCTGACTTTTAGACGCATTTCTGTTTGTGACCTCTGTCTGAAAGGGCAGGTCCCTCAACTGAACACAAAACTGTAGGTCTGATTTGAACCGCTGGGTGGAAAAGAGAGCTGTCATCTCCCTCATTTTACTGACATTCCACAAATGGGTTGAAATCAGTTTAATGCCTGTATCAGCCGTCTATATACTTGGCTTTTGTTTACTCTTCATTTATCTTCTTAACAACAGCTAAAGTTCCTAAGGCTTTTTCCCACTGTTTGGATGTTCTGTTGAGTCGTGTCTTGGCCTTGGTTTTGTGCAGTTGGTTTTCTGAACCGAACCATAGGACCCCGTACTTCAGATTACTGAGCATCTCCTCCTAAAGTCGGTCCACCAAGGCCAAATTGTGAGAATTTTGGTGTCCTGCCCCTGTCCGTCCTTCGCAGAATTGTGCGGTCTGTGGAAAGCTTGCAGTCTCCGTCCTGCCCTGGAACACCGGTGAGCAGGACCCGATGGAGGAGTCATCCGCACCGAGGGTGTTGCCGACCCTCGTCTTCCCCCTGGACTCCACATGCTCTTTGCTCCTCTTTGAGTCTGTCCTCCTTCCCCAGGCCTCGGCACCAGTGTGTGGTCCGACTTGAGAAGGGCCATCAAGTTCTCCTCTTCATTCTTATGGTTGAGAGCTGTCCCTCATCACATTAGGCCTCAAGTTTTGCCAGCAATTACCTACCTCGTTTGGCTAGCTGACTCTTACTCTGAATTTTAGTCCATGCTGCATGACATTGCCCTCCCATTTTCCTAAAATATCTCATTCATCATGTCTGTTCTGCTCCTGAGATTTTAATGCACATTCTTCCTGTAGGGGGTGTGGGCTCAGTGACCCCGTTCCTTTCTGACCCACCCAGTGTTCTGGGCAGCCTGGACTCTTACAGCCTTAAATATGTTTCCTCCTTCTTCTTGCTCATACTATTTCTTTCACCTGGAATATTCTTCAGACCCCTTACCAACTATCCAAATCTTACCTGTTCTTTAAAAACCCTATTTTGTCCCCTTCCTCTGTGTAATGTATTTGCTCTGATCCACACTAATCATGATGCCTTAAGTCAACTCCCCAAGATTCTATTATCATTTCCTTAATTGTTCCTGTTGTGTTAACATTCCTCATTCTGAGCTGGCGAGTAAGCGCCTTGAGAAGGGGCCATGTCAGTTAAGGCTTTGTCTACACACCTTTCCTGAAATAGCATAAAACATACGGTGGATGCCTGGTGAATGTTGCTTTTGGGTTGATGTAGTTACCCTTAAAGGTATATGGCGCTTAAATTAATCACTGATCAATTGCACAATTAATTTGACTGATTGTGGGATTTCAGATTGAGGGCAGTATTGGGGGCAATTTATATCCAGCCCTTCCAGCAGGAGTTCTGAAGAGCTTTCTACTTGCCCTGTGACCATGGCTCTCACAGATTCAATCCTGGCTTTCCTGTGAAAGTACAATACTGTAGGTAGTTCTTGTTTTGAAAACCTTGTACACGGATTTTTCCCTTTGTTGAATAATGGGTGCTACTCGAGCTAACTTTCACAAATACGGTTCACAACATTGCATTCGTGATCACTGTACATCTAGAAAAGTAAGTGTTGTCTGTCTCTTTGGTTTTTTTCTTCACTTTAATTTCACAAAGGGCATGCAAAATAAAAACTTTAGTATTATGAAGGGCTATAGAAAATTCTTGTCTTATATACTAAATCAGTGTCACATTTACAAAAATAAAATTCACCTCATTTGCTGCATAATAACAAAACATGAATTCAGGCCATCAAGTTTCTATGGAGACCTGAATCTCTATTCCAAAAAAGTGGCACACGACAGGTAACTTGCTTTGTTTGTCGTGATTTTCAGTGTTTTTATGTCAGCCTCACATCTAGTCTTCAATAGATATCATATGTAGATTGATAACATTTTAAACTGCTTCCAAAATTTCACAGACTCTTATCCCATCCTCCTATATCACATGTTGTTGTCATTAATTCAAAGTTGTATCACCACCACAGAAATATATTGATCAGGCCCCTCGTTAGACATGGTGCTGGGCTCAGTGTTAAAATAAAGGAAGCAGCATGGATGAGCCATATTTTTGCTCTCCTGGGAAACTCTATTTTGCTTGATTCTCTTATGAGTTTACATCCCTTTCTGGTTCCTAGGGTGACAGAGGAAGTTTCTAAATTGTCTGGAGATTGCATATCCCCAGATACAGAAATCCTTTTAGCTAGATGAGTTAGCTTTCACTGCCCCAGTGCCTATGGACTAAAAGCAAAATATGGGAGTCAACTCCAGGTCCTGGTCACATTTGGGAAGTGTTGTATTAAGGAAAACACAACGATGAATGCTTATTAATACGATCTTTACTGTCTTGGGTAGAAGTGTGAGAAACGACTACAGTACAAATCAAGGAATTCATAAAGGCACCCAACCAATGACCGTTACCTGGCGATCTTTCATTTCTTTTGACACCCCTGTACATGTCCTTTTATTCAAGCCAAAGCAAACAAAGTCTTATTGCTTTTGTAAGATGATAACATTATAAGCATTATATTGAAACTATCCCAAGTTTGATATACCTGTCCTCAAAGCTTTAGGCCAGAAATGGTTTAATCAAATTAAGTACAAATCAATAGATAGAGATATCACTTTAATAAGTGATAATGTCATCTTGTAAGCTTTAGTTGGTGAATCCACTTCACATTTGTATTTAATTCAGTCCTATTCAGAATGTATTTATTTATTAATTAATGCAGGACCAATTCATTTTTGCATCATATTTGATATTTCAGCTAGAAAGAAGGGGAATAACTTTGGGGGAATAATTCTTCGGGTGATAATAAGCATTTAGCCTCGCACAAGTGGGGGGCAGAGGCAGAGGGAGAAGCAGACTCCCCACTGAACAGGGAGCCCATTGTGGGGCTTGATCCCAGGACCCCAAGACCTGAAGGCAGATGCTTAACCGACTGAGCCATGCAGGCACCCCCCCCCAGCTTTGTTCATTTCAAAGAAGAAATGATGGTGTGAAAATTTTTGGAAATGCCCTCCCACAAGCTTTTGAAGATATTCTATATCAACTACGATTTCTGCATAAATAACTTTGAAGATAAATTACTCAAGAAGAGCAGAAGTAGATGCACCTGGAGACCAAAAGCACACACCCATGTTTAAGCGGGTCTGCATCCAGTACCAGTCGAAAAGTGTGGGATGAAACAAGTAATGAATGGGAATTATGAATGAATGGGCAATTATTTCTTCCACTGAACTGATGAATCAGTTGAAGAAAAGACCTTTCGGCTGAACTCTGATTTGAACTTTTGTATTGATTACAAAAAGGGAAGATATGGTACACCAGATCCAGGGAGAAGATACAACTTGAAAGGACATGGAGAAAAGAATAAACCATCAGAAGTATATGTTAGTTTCTTATCACGGAAGCAGAAACACAGTTCACCACAACCTTTTCCCAAGTAGCTGGACTTCTCTTGTGTAACTCAGATAACAAAATAAACACGACACATCATCTCTGTGCAGAGCACTGTGACCACCATCATGAGCAGTACCAGAAGGAGGAAGGGGTAGTCCTCGCCCCATAGGACTTGGTTTATTTGTTAGAGGAAGATATGTATACAAGTAACAACAAAGCAAGGTAGAACTTATTAACATTTATAATAAAGATACAAATAAAGTGCTACAGGGAGCGTGGAAGAAATAAATTTATTCCAGCTAGCCATTTTGCAGAATTTACAGTGGAAATCATCTTCGGGCTAATCATAAATGATAATGAGGAATTCTATAGGCATATCTGACATAAATAAATTTTGAAAAGTGGAAGTATGGAGCATGGCTGGGGAGAAGCAAATCGCCCTTTTTGAGTGTAGTTCAAGTTGTTACTTTACTAGGACCACTGCAACAAAGTATTACTGACTGAGGGGCTGACCCAGTAAAAATGCATTGTCTCGGAGTTCTGGAGGCTGAAGTCTGAAATAACGGTGCTGGAAGGATGGTTCTTTCTGAGGGCTGGAGGGAAGAATCTGTTCCATGCCTGGAACCTCCCTTCAGGGGGCTGCCTACAGCCTTTGGTGCTCTTCGGCTTGTAGATCCATCACCCCAGTCAATCTCCACCTTCATCTCCTCGTGACCTTCCCCCATGTGTTTGTGTCCAAATTTCCACTTTTTACAGGGACACCAGTCACATTTAGGACCCACCCTAACGACCCCATTCTTACTCAGTTACCTTTGTTAAGATCCTCCTCTAAATCAGATCACATGCTGAGGTCCTGGGGTTAGTACTTCAACACATCTTCTGGGAAAGACACAAATCAACTCACAAGAGTATGTAAAGGAGAAAAAATGACAGGCTGGGAGAGAGATTCACTATATATATATATATCTAGGGGCCTTGATTTTCAAAATGATAAATGTAGACATTATTCTAAGCATTGGAGCTCTGTGGCCAGTAGATGCAAGGGGTTTAAATTACCTTGGGATGTTAAATGAGCTTTCATACACAATTAGGATATAAAGTTGTGAGATGAATGATAGAGGTAGATGATATTGAAGATAAAAGAGAAATTATAATTAAATATTTTAAATCTGAGAGGAGGAGTTTGAACATCAAGGAGGTTGGCTAATATATTGAGATGGAAGGAATATTAACCGAGGGAAAGAATACCTTCATTCAACTTCCAAGAGATGGTAAAGATGCTGAATGCCTCAAGAACATCCCATGACCCAACGTGCAGACCATCTCCTCCCTCCTAATTATAAAATACCTGAAACGCTGTTGTCAAGCGCCATCTCCTGAGTTAGATCGTCTGTCTCCTTGCGAGTTTGAAGGGGTAGAATTTGTTAACCATGAGGATTTCCACTACTTCCTGAAACTCAGCATCTAGAAAAAAAAATTTTACTGCCTTTCTGCTTCACACATCCCCTCCACACGCGTGTGCGCGCATACCCAGAGACATGTGCTGACATACACACATGTATATGAGTGATGTTGGGAAGCACTAAGGAGGTACTACAAAAACTAGATTTATTATCATAGTAATTTCCAGGGAAATGTGAAAAACAATAAGTTTTTCAGCTTGTATGAGAAAAGTGAAGGCAGTGGACGGTAGGAGAAAGAACAGAGACTTAGAGTCTGGCGGGCAGCTGCGACAACATTTTCTGGATGGCTGTGGACATATGAACTAATCTTACAAACCTTGGTTAATGTGTCAGCTAAGAGGGGGATAAATGTGTCCTAGACTCATTTGGACAATTTGATGAATGAAATGAGCTATGTGAAGAATACAGTAAGTGTTGTATATTTCTTTCATTATTATGAATTCTAATTGTCATAACCAAAAGGATTCCAGACATTTCTCCTTATAGATTTAAACATATGCTTATGCACAGACTGATTTGTGGTCTTGCTCATACGTTGAAAATAAATTAGCTGGACAATAAAAAATAAATGTGAATCTCTAGATGGAAAAACCCATAGCTGTTACAGGACTGTGTGATGAGTCTCAGCAAAACTGGTAACTGTTGTTTGTGTAAAGTTTCCTTCAGTTTGTTTAGTTTTGCAAACCTAGCATGGAGCCCAACATGGGGTTGAACTCACAACCCTGAGATCAAGTCCTGAGCTGAGATCGAGAAATCTTGAACGTTTAACCGACTGAGCCACCCAGTTGGCCTTGCAAACCTGGATGCTCTGAATAATGAGATGCTTGTTTTGGAAGTAAATAAAATCTACATTTTCAAACGAATATACCAGTGTTTGTTGGAAGAAAACTTCAGGAATGATTTTAAACTTTTTACACATATGTATGATCCTGGTCCCACGAAGACATTAATAACACAGAGGCACTGGTTTTGAAAAAGGATGTAAATAAAACATCCTCCTTTTTTTCATTGCTTTTGTGTTTCTTGTACTCAATAATTCCAATAGACATTTTCTGGGCAACAGAGCTTGTCAGCAATTATTCTGTTGAGAATGTAGAAGAGAAAACAGTAATTAAATACCTTCACTTATCCTACTTGATCCCTGACTCTGTAGCTAAACTTAAGCATAGATTGAAAATAAACATACCTTGGGATAACTTAATATAGAAAAGTACTGGCTATCTTTGGCCTTGGAGCAATTTTTTATACAGTTATAGACATTAAATGCCTTTATGTATACTATTTTAGCTATTTCCTTCGATCTGTCTCTAACTTGGTAAATAAATACTATGGGATATTTCATTAAGCAAAGTACCTACTCATCTCCTTAAGAAGGACTGTGTCAGTATCTGAATGTAGTAATTCTGGAACATGAAAGAAAATATGGCCAGCAGGATGTTTGAGTCAGGTGGTGGGTGGGGGATGGGTGAAAGAGGTGATGGGGATGAAGGAGTGCACCTGTCGTGATGAGCACCAGGTGACGTACAGGAAATACTGAATCACTATCTTGTACACCTGAAACTAATATTACACTGTACGTTAACTAACTGGAATTTAAATAAAAACTTTAAAAAAAATAACCAAAAGATGAAACAAAACAAAATCCAATGCTAGCAACATAACACTATATAGTGTTTTAGAAAATAGAAAAAAATACTCATAATTTCACTCAGCTTTAACATTTTTATCCTTTTTCCCACTTATGATCAGAGTGTGTGTAAAAGTTTACACATATTTTACAAACCTTAACTAAATTTCCCATGTTAGTGTGGACTTTTACATGCTTCATTCGATAGATTATTCTCATTTTGTCTGATATATAATGTTTCGTAAAATAGTCTTTCATCTAGCTGAGTATGATTCTATAGTTGGACATTTATAACGATCTCAGTGTTTCAACATTTTCAACGTAATAAATGACCATGCAGTGAGCTTCCTCTTAAATAGCTAAGGATTCATCATATCTGTATTGCCTCAGAATGCAGTTCCTGAGGTTGAATTATTCAGGTTTTCACTCCTCAGAACCAAGAAAGAAAATATACTTCAAATTATATAAATGTCTTGGCAGAGTTACTAGGAACGTGTGTGGATTTTTGAAGAACAGACACCCTTAAAATGTAAGCATTAAACATTCCATGAAGATATGGAAAATTAATTTTCTGAGAAATTAGGCTATCAAGTGGATATGACTTTGTGAGCCTAAGCCAAAAGAGGCAGAGACAGCTTTTCTTCCATCCTGGAAATGGAGTTTATGAGTAAGATACCTATTTCCATTTCTTTTGTGAAATATGCAAGGTAGCTTAAGACAACTGCTCCTCAGAGGCTAGAATGGTTAATTAATGAAGGAACTTTCAGGAATGTCCAGCTTGTCCTCTACTTGGGTGTCGAAATGGTTTCCGAGTCTGAGGGCTAAAGGTAGACTTGAAGTTATTTATCTGTTTCTTTCACTGGGCTATTAAGCTGTTTCATCTGTAGCGGTGTGTTCTTCAGGTCCCATGACAAGTTCAACATTAACCAGCCTTCAAGGTCTGCGTTGGCAAAAAGACATAGCCATTAAACACAAAAGAGCTTACCCAAAACATACTCTTTCTATCTAGTTCTGCCTGGTTATTTACGCATCCTAAAAAATATAATGCTTTCCTTTGCTTCCTATTTTCTGCCACTCAGCTCAGGATTTATCAAAGGTTTTAGCCCTCAAATGCACTCACGTTGACTTTCTTGCAGCTTCTTGAACACGTGAAGCTTGTTCCCACCCCAGGCCTTTGTTCTCTGCGTCCCCTGTCTGGAATGCTTTCACAGACTGCCCTCTGGGGAGCAGGGGTTCGATCAGCTGTCTCCACCTCAGGCAGCTTTCACTGACCCCCGTATCTAAAGTAGTCATACCCTTCACATCCCATCCTCTTCTTTTGCAGTTGCTCCTTTGACCCAGATACCCCACTTTATTTTTTCAGGAAAGCAGCTGGTGTTACAATACAAATTCAGTTGCAATTTTGTGTCCCCTTTGGAATAAAATTCCCTTTAATTACTGACTTTGTCTATTTTATCTCTATGCCCCAAGCTAAAGCAGCCCTTGCTATGTTGCAGGGACTGTGTATTTGTTGAAATAATGATGAATGAATGAATGAATGAATGAATGAATGAATGAAATCCTTCTTGTAGACATGGAACAGCTGAAAAGCTTTTACAAGACCCTTTATCCTGTTCAGTGGCTGCTTTGGGAAATCCTGTTGTCAGAGGCAGGTTTTTAGGAGTTCTCTTTGAGGCAATTTCTGCAATTTATGATTTGTTGTGAGATTTTTATGAAGATAGCTAAAGTCCAGATAAGCTTAAAGAGATAACCATTGGTATACCTAAAGTCTTCACTCCTAACAAATATTGCTCGATAGCAAGGTGACCTTGTTTTATGTTACCTTTAAAGCCTAAATGTTTTTAAAAAGTCCCTATAATAAATCAAAACCATATTCACATCGTGGTAAGTTAAAAATATTAATTGGCATTTGGCGTGAAATGTCATTGTATCATGGGATACTACTAAAAAAGACTGCAGTCTTGAACCATGAGAGACGATGGACTCTGAAAAACAAACTGAGGGTTCTAGAGGGGAGGGGGGGATGGGTTAGCCTGGTGATGGGTATTAAAGAGGGTACGTTCTGCGTGGAGCACTGGGTGTTACGCACAAATGATGAATCATGGATCACTACATCAAGAACTCATGATGTAATGTATGGTGATACCCTGGTCAGATAAGAAAGACACTGATCACAGTGTTTGTAATGGCAATTTCTTTTCACCAATATTGACCTTGAAGACTGGTTAATGTTGTTGAGCTTGTCATGGGCCCCCAGGAATAAACCATTGTGAATTAAACAATTTAATAACCCAACTAATGACTAAAAGATAAACAACCTTTCCATCTATTGATATCTGTATATCATCTATATAACTATATTCATATCCAGGTCAATCATTGCAAAATTCCCTGATCTAAAGAAATTTCATAAAGTTGTAGTGATTTCATATCAGTTAGTAAGGCAGATAATGCAAGAAAATACATCAGGACAGCCTAATGATGGAGCACTGAAAATGATTAAGATTGTTAGAGCTAGATGTGCTCTGGGTCCGTATATGTGACACGGGGGAGGGAGACGTGAAGAGGGGGTGCTGAGGTTCGCTTCAGACACAAGCTTCAATTAAGCATGCAAATTAAAATAATTTACTGAGTATTATTTAACCAGGTATAGTACCGACCATTTGATGACTGTAACTGAATACCAAGTGGGGATTAAGTAATTTAATAAATTTTTCTTATGTCTCATTCTGGAGAAATCGCTTCTTCCTAAGCATAAGGACAATAAATAGAGTCTTTAGGTGCTGTCTCTGAGCACTCCGCAAACATGTGTCTAGCAGCTTTCACTGCCCCCCAGAATTCCTGTGCATGTCCTTGGCCAACTTCATTCAGGCTATATCCTTTGCTTGAAAAGCTCTTCCTCTTCTTTTGCAGTTTTGTGTGGCTTCTTTTGAGGGAACTGAAGGGATGCGGTCCTGAGTTTTCAAAATTTTGTGACCACTCATGCTCATCCTCCAGGACCTACCATAAAAGCCACCTCCCGGGTGACACCTCCCCGAGTCCCAAGGTAGGATAAGGGAGCCCTTCTTCCGGGCCCCACAACATTGTGCAGACAGCCCCTGTCGTACAGGTTAAGATTCCTGAGCTTTTGTTCATTGCTTGCCCATCTGTCTTTCCCTCCACACCATGAGGCTTTGGGGTCATTGCATGGACCGTGTCTGACACCCTGGTGGTCAGTTGGAGTTTTCTTGCTCCTCTGAGATTCAGTAAACAGGATTCACCGCATCACCACTGCATCCTCTTAGAGTCCAGAGTTCTCCCTACAAGTCCTGGAATTTACTCAAGGGTTGATTTCTTTGTAATCACTGGTGTCTTCATTCCTATCTCCGTGTGTCCAGTCAAGATCTAGTGCCGAGAACCACTCCTCAGTCCCTTCGCAGTTTTTTTTCTACTTTCTCTGGAATTTGATGAACAAATTAACAATTTATCAAAGATTTGAGGGGTTTCCAGGAGAGGATCCTTGAACCACACACAACAAACCTCCTTCCACCCTAACCTGAGTTCCCTGCCGGTCTCCCTCCCTCTGCCTCTCTCTGTCTTCCTTTTCCCCCTTAAAGCTATAACCAGATCCCTCCCCAGAGCTCCCTCAGGGCAGCCCCTCCTAGGCCAAGGCTCCTCATCATCGCAGCAAATCCCATCCTCACTTATCCCCAGCAAACTTGTCTAGAAACTTTCCCAACAAAAAAAAGTTCTCCCTGTAAGAGAAACTCTCAGACAATCCAGAAAGAGAATAATTCCTTTTATCTCAATTACACATCTTATTCATCTTTGTCGTGAGCATAAGATCAAGATTTTTATAGATGTTGGAAAAAAAAACTTTGATTATTAATGTCTCCGTTAAATCTGTCCCTGATCAATTTCAGGTAATTTTAAAAGTCTTCTATTTTAGTTATCCTTGCTTGTGATTTGAATGACTTCATTGATTGGTGAGCTATTTTAATTTTCCCTTTGCCTTTTACCAAATTCTTCTCAGATCAGAAGAAAAAGAAAGATGGTGTGAAAATCATCTCTTACTTAGGAAATATTTCTGTAAAATAAGTGAAATATATTATTTTGAAAAACTGAAAATACGAAAATTCACCTTTGAGTTTATTACTAGGATCTTAGACTCATAGAACTCTGTCGTTGGAAGGAATGAAAACCCAGAGGTTTTTGTAACAAGGGGCAGGGAAGAGTTTGACTCCCAAAAGTCTCAACATTGTAATGAGTTCCTCTTGCCAGCATTTAGAAGAATATAGCATGATGGTACATTGCCTTTAACACCCTAATTGCAATCTCGAAAGGTCTATTTTGTAAAGACTGAAGAGGACCCCCAAAGCACCAATAAATTAGAATTCATCTGTTAACTGTAAGGTGAAATATTTCATGGGCAAATCATGGAGAAATACCCACATTTTGTGTGGTAGAGGTGGCCTCAGAACCCCAAGACTGAACTGACCATAGCTGGACTATTTCTTTGCTCCCCTATATGAAATCTGACCACAAAGTAAAGACATAGTTTCACCCTTTTAATTTACCCAGGACTGAAGCAGAGGTATGATACACTGACAAGCCAATCAGAGGTTGTGTGTTTGCCATTTTAAAGCCCCTTTAAATCCCTGTCACAGGGCCAGTTCTCAGTGCCTAAAAAGGAAGTCTTTGCAGACAACACAAACTGAGCCTGGGCACAGTCTGCCTCTGTGAAGATTGTGTAAATGTTCTTTATGGGCATTTCTACATGGTAGCAGACAAGGACATAAAATACTTTTAAGAGTGCTGTCCCATTTTCGGAGGCAGTTTAGCAAAATGAACGGATCTCTGAGCTGGAATTCAGAGATGTGATTCACCGTTCCAGCCATACAATTTATTATCTGCATTTCTGAGTTCTGGGCACCAGTTTCCTCATCTGTCAATACGGACAATACTTGGCTTTATACTTAAACAATCGATTCTCTAGGAACGGTCTAGATCTTATTCTTCATCTTCTTGTTCTTGTTCATCTGCAGTTGTGTCAGGCCCAGTGTTATTTGAGGAATCTGGGTTGATGGTGGGGATCAAATAACATGATACACAGCATAAACTCTCGATAAAATGCAGGATGATTAATGCAATTGTATTATTCGTGACAGTTATTGCAGATGTATTACTCATTCCACAGTTTGCACAAATACCAACACCACGTTATAAGAAGCTTTCTTCTGTAATGGATTTGGTCATTCTCTGACTCCAGTCACATTTCCCCCTGGACAGAGAATTTTGCACTTACCTACTTTGTTCTGCTATGTCAACTAAAGCTAAGATGACCATGTGTCCCAGTTATCTGGAGACCTGAGCCATTTACCTGTGTTATTTTGGCATACTTGTTAATATTACCATCTTTCACTGACAAATACGCCCCAGCTTGCATAATAAATTATATTGCTACCTTGTTTGAGCATACATAATGACTGAGCATAAAACTAGGAAAATGTATATAGCTCTTTATGATTTTAAACCTTATCTTTAGGCGAGACATACTGTGAAGACAACAAATTGCTCTTGTATCATTTGAGTAACTCATCTGTCTGTGCCTCCCCACACGATGTTTACTAAATCAGGTTATGTCTCTGTCAGAGCCTTCATTTCCTGCATTTGAACAGCTCTATGCTTGTCTGCAGGAAATCTAGTGTTCTCCCAGTTTCCCCACCTGAAGAAATCCTGGAAGTTCCCAGGATCCGCATTCATGCATTCAGTAAATATTCACAGGACTAGTGCAGCTAGCATGACATGAACTGCCGGTTGAGCACTTGTTGTTGTTTTTAAGGTTTTGTTGGTTTTTTTTAGGATTTTATTTATTTATTCAGAGAAAGATAGAGAAGGGACTTGATTCCGTACTGAGCTTGGAGCCCGACGCGGGGCTTGATCTCACGACCCTGAGGTCATGACCTGAGCAGAACTCAAGAGTCAGATGCTTAACTGACTGAGCCACCCAACCACCCCCTTGAGTGCACACTCGTGAGCAAGAAGGGACAGTCTTGGCCTTCAGAGAGGTCACTGTCTAAAGAGAGAAACAGATACTAACTACTGTATTGAATAAATGTGTAGGGATCAGGCTAGGAAAGAACACAAATGAATGGTCCCTGAAAAGGACCCTGAGAAGAAGTGACGAGAGGCAGAGGAGAAATTCAAGACACGGTGATATCCTGGAAGCCAAAGCAAGAGAATTATAAGGATGGAGCTGCCCACAGGATCAGATTAAGTTGGTAATAACTGCAAAGTAGCCATTAGATTTATCAACTAGGAGGTTACTGATTACCTCGGAAATACCAACTTCAGTGAAGAACTGGTAAGAATTAAAGACATTATTTAAATTGGTTAGGAGGGAATGATTGACTGAGTACACACTGCATTTTTAAGTAGGACATAAAAGGAAGGAGAGAGGGTAACATAATCAAAAGGGGACATAGACTAGACGTAAAGATTTTTTTGGTCTGTGTTTTTGTTTCTTTTGAGTGGGGCTTATGCGCAGTGGTGTCCTGATGAACCAGCTGGGTTGATAGCCACACCCCCGATCTGTAGCTTTGGCCCATTGCCCTGGGGTCAGTGCTCCCACCATGGCTGACATCAAGTTGTCAGTGTGATATTACTGATGCAGATACTAGAAGAAACACAGAACCAGCCACCAGCTCCAGCACAGCACCTGGTAGAAGCCAGCTCCATGGGAGTGGCTAAAGGTTTGTTTACGGAATGAAATACCTCATAGAGCAGGTAAAGAGGAAGAGGGTAGAGTCAAGAATAAAGGTGGAAAGATCAATGTTAGACAAGAGAAAAGATATTTCTTCTGATGAGCTGAGAGGCCAAGAACTGGGTTAGGATAAATTCAGAGAGAGGAAAGGGAGTTGAAAGAGTTATCATTTTGTTGGGCTCCTTTATCTGTAAAATGAAATCAGGAAATGAAGGCTTTGCTGACAATGAGGAAATTACGGTTGGTATATATTCCTGGATTGGAAGGAATAGTCAAAATTTGGAGGAAAGCTGGATGTGGTCAGATAGTTGGGAAGTGTTGGGATTCCACCAATCCTGAGGATCAGAGCTCTGTACCAGTACCATTCTGCAGAGCCATATGGATTTTTCCAAAACTTACAAGTATATGAACACAGAAATAAAGCAATTGCATTGTTCTTGGGTTGAAATTTTGCAGGAGGATGTGGGGGGAGAACAAGAATTCAGGGAATCAGTGGGTACCGGCAAGGCTATCACGTCTACAATAAAGAGTGAGAACAAAAATTAGAGCCAAAGGGAGTTTTTAGACTGAAAGAAAATACTGCCTCTAAGAGATTCAAAGTCTTAATGGGGTAGAACAGATGTAATTGAAATACAGAACTGAGAGATGAAACATGGAGAGGGTGCGCACTGGAGAATATCTCAGAGTCAACACGTGTCGTAACCGAGTTGTGCGTGGCTATGAATGTAACTGGCTGAAGCAGAATGAAGGGGTGGGGATCATGACAATGAGTAAGCTAGGGTGTCAGGTAGTCCTTCAAAGGGACATTGAAGTCACCCCAGATCTTGTATTGGATATTAAGACTTTAAACCATGTGTTAAAGTCTTTGTGAGATGTAGGGGGCTTGCTGAGATTGCAGCCATTTGCGGGGAGAAATGGAGTACAGTTGAACAGTGTGCTCCTTAGAAGAGAGCCTGTTTAATAAGAGATTGAAGAAATAGCATTTGTTAAGGTGGTAATGAAGAAAGCTGACGAATGGATCCTCAGATAATAGGATTTTTTTTTTTTAATGAAGAACCTGAACTTTAGGAAATATGAGTGGAGGGGGTTCCTGGGTGGCTCAGCCGGTTAAGCGTCTGCCTTCGGCTCGGGTCATGATCCCAGGGTCCTGGGATCGAGCCCCACATCGGGTTCCCTGCTCAGTGGGGAGGCTGCTTCTCCATTTGCCTCTGCCCCTCCCCACTGTTCATTCTTTCTCTTTCTCTCTCAAATAAATAAAATTCTTAAAAAAAAAAAAAAGGAAAGAAATATAAGTAGGCACAGAGTAGAGCCCAGGTGCGGCTAACAGGGAACGCAGGGAAAGGCAGATCTTTCTGGATATGAGAATGCAGGGAAGGGTTTTGGTTGGTTCCTGTGTGTGTGTGTTTGACTTGGTTGAGGCTTCTCAGTTTGCTTTGATTTTAACCATCCACATAAGCATATTTGAAGAATGCTTGTACAGAAGATAGTTGGGGAGTGACACTTTAGGAAACAATAACTGAATTGTCTTCAGTTCCAGAAAGACATAGGTGTTCTTAATCATGTTCATATGTCTCGCACGAAAATGTTGCTATGATACATCTTCCAAGAAAAGAGAAAGTTGAAGGGTAAGATCTAAGATGAATCATGAGGTTCTCAGAAAGTCTTCTGGATCCATTTCTCAACTGCAAATGCTGGGACCCTGAATAAGGTTGATACACGTGCCAGGTCTGTATGCCTGCTGAGGAAGTCACTTCTGACTTTGGAAGCTGCAGGTGGTATTGACTTTATCATGCTTGCACCAGGGAAAGCGTTGAACAGATTATTTTTGAAAACCCAGAACTTTGCTGGGCATTTCAGTGTCACAGAGGGGAGCTGGAGCCATTTCTTTGCCAGGAATTGAAATATTTTTCTTAACCGACGATTCCGTCACCACTGAAAAATCCTAATACAACACTTAAGAGACCTACACACACATGTTTCTTACTGTGAGTAACTAAATGTGGTTGATGGTTATGATCAATTGGTTAGGGATTAGAATTCCATTTCTTCAGATCTGAGAAAAGACCCATGTCGTAAGGTCCTTGTGTGGCCAAAATTAGGGGTTGAGGTGCTCAGAGCATTTCCTTTCTCAAGGTGGGTTGACCCTTTTATGCTACCCGTCATTTCTGGCTTAAACATTGTCCAGGAAATCCACCTCCCCTGAGCAAAGAGCCAGCTCCCTTGCTTGAGTTTGAGCCTTCCTCCTCAAAATTGGCATTCCTTGAGGCCATGTCCTGAAATGACTCGCCCTGCTCTAGCCAAATGGTAGTAATCTGTGTTTAACTTCAGCAGTTGGTCAAGCGATCTCGTTCTATGTCATGTCAGTGTATATGGTGGTACGGATTTAACAGGATGGGGAGGTTGACTTTTGTACATGTATTTCTACTTCCTTTGAGACATGATTTTGTGTACGGACAAGCAAATGGTATATAGGTGCAGGGGAAAGAGAAGCAACCATCCTATTATTTTGCCAGAACTCTCATATTACCGTACCTAAGAACGCCGAGAAAGAGAACAGTGGATGTTACAACGTTCCTCTCAAATAATAGCAAAGCCTTAATGAACTGTTATATGGACCCACTCAGGATTGAAGTGCAGGTTTCAAGGGTGAAACGTGACAAGTGGTTCATCGAACAGTGCACAGAAGGTAAATTGAAGTGTATATTTTCCAATCACAATAGGAATTTTAAGTGAGTGGAATGGAATAAACCCAGTTTGGAATTCGAAATAAATTCAGCTTGGAATGTGTCTTGGAGACCCAAGGTTTACACAAGAGCTATACAAAACTCTCAGCATGAAACATGACACTAGGTGAAATTTTCCTGGTATCTGAGAACCAGATATGGGTTTCTGAAAGACCAGGGCGCAGACATTTGGTCAAGAGCTCTTTGTTTCTACTTGGGAACGGAAACATAGAAGCTTATTTAATACCCTGGGGCAGAGTAATAGTCTACCTGATAGATGGAGTTGTGTACACTTTCTCAGAAGGCGGTATTTTTGGTTGGGTGTTACCAATAAAATATTTTCATCCTATTTCCATTTTGCTTTCTCCTGACGTCCACTTCAACAGTTCTAAGTAATGTCATAGATCACACGTAGTAAAACTGATTAGAAAAAAAGGAGAAGTGGTTAGAGAAAACTCAAGAGTCAACTTCCAGTAATTCATAAGTAATCACTAGTAGCAATTTACCTACCTTCTTGCCAAAGCTATTTTCTCAAATTATAGGTCCTCATGAGCTAGTAACTTTGCAGGGGAATCATAAAGGGAGAATAGACTCTGTGTGCAAAGCTGAAGAAGCAATTCGTAACTAACTATACATCTTTTCCAAGGTAAGTTCAAGTCCCCAAAAAGACAGAGTCTGCAGAGTTGAAAAACGTCCATATTTCTTAGGAGTTCAGAAATACTGGGTTAGTTGGGACGGCAGGCAGGTGCAAGGTGCAAGACTTGAAAAAAGAAATCATCTGGTGAATGCCCAGGAAAGGGGGAATGCCGACAATAATGGAGAAAATAAAGGGTGCAGGACTGTGGATTAAATGTTTATGCTTAGAGCTCGGGCATTTTGCAAGTGAAATGATGAAGTGGGTGAGCTCCCGGAACGCAGGATATGTTGAATTTACAATCAGGTTTAGTGGATTGCATGTTCTGAGTTTACAGTTGTTTGGAGGGATGGAATTAGTCCCTTGTACTGCATGTCACACTTCTCCACTTTAAACAGGAGCTTGTGAGTATGGGGCCCTCGTTTGCATTCAGGTAAAAACCAAGATAATGCCCTATAATTCCGCAAATATTTGTTTTCCTGGCAGTGACGGACCTGCGTGTTTTACAGTGTCAGGGGCCGTTCTAGAATGTTTACAGTTTCCACTGCGTGGAGCTTTCTGTATATTTATCCCTGGATTAGGCTCAGAGTAAGCTGGTTTTATCAAACCGCTGGGTAATTTTGACCATTTCATCTGGCGATTTTAGTACTGTTGTTGCAGCTGACCTGTGTATGTAGGGAATTACTGGGTCACCAGCTCACGGAAACGCCTTCCGATTATGAACACACTTTCAGCATGTATGCACCGAAGGTAAGCTGGAAAAGAGAATCATACCATCTACTTTAACGCCAGTGTTAGCTAAATAAAAGTGGGATTTCAGGCATGGGCCAGTTGTTTCTTCTTAAATTTAAATAGAAGTGACGCGATTCAGTGTAGAAACAAGAGGTCTTTGAAGAACTGAACATTCAGATGAAGCAACCGTGTCCTTCAAACCACATCCTTCCTGCCGCCTGTGGGAAAGGGGTGGTATTTGTGTTGGGCTCAGAGCACATGCAGAATAGATCTGTGTGTATTTCCATAAATAAAAGGACATTGTGTGTGTATTTGGCACCTGTGATGGCAAGAGCTGTTGATTGCTTCCGAAAGCTTTGTTCCAAGTCCAGGATCAGCAGGATTTTTAAACACTGAACTAGGAACTGGGCACTAAAAATACATACACAGAAGACCTATGACAGCATTAAGTTTTGAAGAGTAGTGCGAGGACTTGCAAACTTTGTTAAAGCTGTGTCATGACACTAATTATGATGGTTCAGGGGAAGGGATTTGACGTGTCGTATATCCAACCTGCAGACTAATGAGCCGTGTTGTAGTAACATTTGGAGTTACTTGTTTGTTGTGAGGATGTCCGGAATATAGAGAATATGACCGTATGCTTTGCGAAAACCAAAAACTTTATCCTACTTATTTTCTTGGCTTGTATTCTTCATATCATGTTCATAAAGCCACTGGCAATTAATGATTCTGTCACTTATTCGGAAGCAAAGTAGCACCCAATCCAAATAAAGTTTAAAATAGAATTAGAAGTTGTATTAAAAATTTGACTTGGATTATTGAAATGAAATAGTAGTGCCCATTTGCCTCCATCTTTCTCAAAGCGTAAATCAAGACCTTTCCATGTTGCAAATAGTTACCAAGTGAACAAACAGCTAAGTGTGAGCATATTTTAAATGCTCCTAATATTTCCAAATGCTTAATCCCAAACCTTAATGGGCTTTGTCTGTGGAGATATGGGAAATTTGAGTGTTTTTTTTTTTCTTTTATGCGACTCTCCAGAGCTTTGACTATAAAATGCATGAAACAGGCATGATTTAAAGAGAAAACAAAGTCCTATGCAATTCATGTTGTAAATCATGGTTGTTGTTAGGTCTCCTTACATATGATCAAAGGGGTCATCTCTTTGAATATAATGAAAATAAAGACAAGTGATACCCCTTAGGTTTATTTGAATGCAGTTTTTTTCTGTGTGAATAAAATTTCCTTCTTTAAACATCTCCGCCAGGGGTGCCTGGGTGGCTCAGTCATTAGCGTCTGCCTTCCACTCAGGTCAGGATCCCAGGGTCCTGGGATGGAGCCCCGCATCGGGCTTTCTGCTCAGCAGGAAGCCTGCTTCTCCCTCTCCCACTCCCCCTGCTTGTGTTCCCTCTCTCACTGTCTCTCTCTCTCTCTCTGTAAAATAAATAAATAAAATCTTTAAAAAAAAAAACTGCCAGAGAGTGATTTTGTTGAGAGGCAGTGTGCATTTTTAAATTTTATTTTTGTTTTATTTACATTTGACTGAAATGGACTTCAGAAGAGCATTTATTTCTTTAAGCAAGGGTCTCCGTACGTTATTATAATATAGAAATTATGCATTACGAAATTTAAAATAATCATAATTTTATTCAAGTTACCCAATTAAAGAAGTACTCAGTTGCAGGATGAGAAATGTGTCAAAAGTTCAAACTCTGTGCGGTGACATGATGCCTATTTCTCAGAAAATGGAGTGTACTTTAGTTCTTAAAACAGACACTGTAAAGGAATTCCTGTCTAATCCTGTGAGTGAAATTCTCTTTAAAGGGAATGCTGAATACAGAAGATGCGATGAGTAGTAGATGGAAAAGAAAGGTCTTCTCCAGTTCCCCCTTGCAAGAGTTGCCTTTCCTACCAGCTCAGAGGGCTCTGCTTAGATCGGAATCCCAGACATTGCAGAACGGGGGAAGAAACACATTTAAATGATAGGCACGGCATTAAAACTTAAGAATGGCATTTTTATTGAATAATTATTAACGTTTCCAGGGCTCCTGAACATTAGAAAGAAAGTGTCAACCCATGGATGATATAAACGCATTTCATTAACAAGCGGGACAAAGTTTCAGACTGAAAGTCACAGTAAGAGTTTATATTTTAATCAAGTACAGAAAAACTCCCCTCCTGATAGATTCAAAAGAATGAAAAAGATCTCTTACCTACTGTCAGCCCAAATGAAGAACATTTCATTGAAATGGTTCCTACATTGAAAACTCATCATGGGATAATCAGTATGTATTATCCCTCTATAGTATGGTAAATAGAAAACAAGAAGTGTTAAGGGTATAATCTGGGTGGGAATTGTATACATTCATGTGTGTCACATGTTCTTGTGAAACAATTGGAGAAAAATACAAACAAGACCAAAAAATACACATAACAGTGGAGCATGAAAAAATAAATATTGCAGGAGGTGAGGGAGGGAAACAGAGTTGATATGGGGAATTTCCAAGACAATGAATTTTACAACAGACTTTAAAAATGCGAAAAATGGGTTTCCTCAACAAAGGGTTGGGAAATACAGTCCAGACCATGAAATCCTAGAAAAAAGTGAAAAATAGTTACTTTCCCAATTCACATTCAGGTTTTAGTTCGAGGGACAAGTGTTTAGATACAGTTCAACATTTTTTATCTTTTCCTGCATAAATCATTCCATTTCTTTAATGTTCTAGCCAAAACCTGTGAAGCCATGAACCACTTGGTTTTTGCCAGGAGATTTATAAAGAGGCACTCTCCTGGAAAATTCTAATAGGATCAACTGAAACCAGTTTTCTTCCACTCTTGTGAAATGCACCTTTGCCTCAGTCAGGTTGACTGGACAGCTAACAAAACAAAAAGAACCTGGTGGCCATGTTTCTTGGTGCCTATTGGCGATACACGCCTAACCACTCATATGCACCTAACCACTCATATGCACCCAGTTAGTTCACGAACAGAATTATAGCTCCCTGCCCTCCCACCCTTGGTTTAAGTATTATTTTTACTGACTTACGCAGTCTTTCCTCTTACAGTTTAATAGTAAAAAGGACACAGTAAAATCTGAAGACTTAGATTCTAGTCTTCTTGTCTTTGCCTACTGGATTTGTGACTCTGGTCAAGTCATTTAACCAACCTTCATTTTAGTGTTTCTTCATTGAGCTCTTACTCATTAAGCACATTGTCTGCAATGCGAGTATCTTAGAATTAAGAATCTTCAGTACTTCAGTATTTAAAGTAGTAAATATAACTTTGTACAAATAATACACTTAATTTAGAGCTAACCAGGCAAGAGTGGCATTTATGATGATCATTCAAATGAATTCTTTCTTGCCTGGAAAAAACTATGTGCTTATGGCAAGAACATTCACGAACATGATTGTGCTTTATTGAATTGTGTTCAATAAACTGAATGATTGTGCCTTATTTTGACCTTGGCTCCTTAAATGGGAGTATATCCCAGAGTAGTTAGGGAGCAGGTATCACTTTAAGAGATTATAAAAAGTTAAGAGGGAAATAAAAGCCAAACTAAATCTGGCTGATTCTGTTGTCACTGTATAATTTGTTTTGATTAAAGATTGACAGTTCCTTATTGATGCATATATTGTACCTAGATTACCCTCAGAGTTAATGGAGACAAGAATTTACTCAACATCCTGTATCTTCCGTCTCTTACTTCCTCTATGTACCATGTGAAATATTGCTGAGTTGCCATGTCAGTAGCGTCTAAACCTGCTTACATGAGGAAGCGGTCCTTACTTCAGGTTATTTAGCTATATATAAGGCATCATTACTCAGCTAATTTCCGTAAATACCAAATACATAAAGCATTTCCCTTCAGTAAGCATATAACATACAAGTGCCTAAGTGATTTCTTTAGATACTTTATTATGAAGATAAAACTGTTTCTAAAATATAATCGAATCACAGCTTTTCTTTTTCTTTTTTTAAGATTTATTTTAGAGAGAGAGGGAGGGCGGGGAGGGCAGAGGGAGAGGGAAAGAGAGAATCCCAAGCAGACTCCCCCCCCTGAGCACAGAGTCTGACACGGACCTCGATCCTGTGACCCTGAAGACCAGGACCCAAGCCAAAATCAAGGCAGACACCTAACCAACTGAGCCACCCAGGCGCCCCACATAGCTTTTATTTTTAAAAATTTTAATGTATTGTCAGTATTTTTTTGAAAGGTGAATAGTTCCGATTATCTTTAATAGAGATGTTTGTTTTGTTTTGTTTTTACTTGTTTTAGATTGTTATTTTTCAACTTTATCTTTAAAATATATAATGGGTCATGGGGACTAGAAATTCAACAATTGGGCAAATGGTTATCAAGCTCCCCTACCACTGTTACTAAACTATCCTTCTACAACTTGTAGTAATAATAGCTAACATGTATCAAACAATCTGTGTGCGGTTGACATTGTTTGGTATTTCATATGCTGTTTCTCAGTACCCCAATCCTATAAGATCGAAAGTGATTAAATATGATCCCTGTCTTTTGGGGGAAATTGTATGAGATGTTTCTAGACCTAGACTGGCAATTGCTGTGGCCAATGTGACTGACCCAGGCCTATATAACACTTAGCTTCTACTGATTCTAGAACTTAAATATGAGGCCCCAGGGTACAGAACAGTAGCATTTTGCTTCCTTAGAGCACCAGTTCCATTGAGTGCCGTGTTGCAGAGCTCGCCAAAAATCCAGAGGCTTTCACCACGATAAGTTGGGAAGCAAACTCCATTTTATGAATGGGTATATTTTGGCCCTTGGTTGATAGTCGGTGAAGCCAAGCTGTACAATCTCTGTTACTTTCAAATGTGGTTGAAATCGCACAAATCTGGCTTTTCGTCTTTCTGTAAATCAGAATTGGCCCGAGTGAGAAGACTTGTTGGCTGCGTTGTAGATGCTAGAACACTGGAACAGTGTCAGTTTGGCAAGGATGTTGACTTTGGAGGACAGGAATGCATTCTGGTCCTTATAAACCTCCCCTATTTACAGAAGGCTGTCTTGAGCTCCCAGTGGAGCGCGGTGAGCGTGATTCTCTTTAAGAGATAAGACCCATGGCAAAGCCCAGGCAGCACCCCTGTGGGGCTGCATTAGCAAAAGCCATCATTTTTTGTAGCATTCTGCAAATTTTTATTTTTTATTATCACAGTGTGGTCGTGGTTAAGAGTCCACTTAGAATTATGAACTAAGGAGGTTTAAGTCCAGAGTATGCCGTTTATTTCACTATTCATGCTTTGACGTCACTTACCCTAGGTAGACGTTAGTTCCTTTGCCTCCACAATGTGTACACCAGTAGACTTTTCTGAGGATTCACTGAGATTACACATGTCAAATGCATAACACAGTTCCTGGTACAAAGAACCCATTCAACAAATGTTGAATGGCTAATCTGGCATTTTCTCTGCTGAGATGCTCCAAACAGATCTCCAGTAGAGCTCCTTCATCTTCCTCCCCGATCCTCTTGTGTCTCTGTATGCCACATTTCAACTTTTCCCTGAATCCTCTAAGCTAGAATCCCCATTGCTTAACTCTTCCTTCCCTGTCCCCCACACATAACCAGTTACCGAGGCCTGATGATTGTACCAGCTAAATATTCCTCATTCTGCCCTCTTTCCCACATTCTTATGCCAGTGCCATATTTCAGGCCCTTAACACCTCTGGACCTGATTATAAAAGCAGCCAATCACTTATTCTCGTGTGCTGTCATTTTATTTTCTTTTTTAAGATTTTATTTATTTACTTGACAGAGAGAGAGCACAAGCAGGGGCAGAGGCAGAGGGAGAAGCAGGCTCCCCGCTGAGCAGGGAGCCCAATGTGGGACTTGATCCCAGAACCCTGAGATCATGACCTGCGCCAAAGGCAGACATTTAACTGACTGAGCTCCCCAGGCACCCTCTCGTGTGCTGTCTTTGCCGGACATTCCCCTGTCACCCCCTCCGCAGCACGTCCTCCACTGACCCAGTGATCCAGGTGTCGCCCTCCTGGAAATGGAGGGCCTCTTTGATCTAGATGCTGTCTGGCTCTCTAACATAATTTCCTTCCGCAACATGCTTTGCACTTTGGAAGTTACTTAGGAAATGAGTTTTTGCAATTATTTGGCTATTAGAAAAAAATCCAGCTTTATCATTGTCTGGGGAATAAGGACACTATATTTTCTTTGCTTTTGTAGTATTTAATATAAGCTACTTTACCAAATAATTATGCCATTTTTCTAGTACCATTGCAGTGAAATTGAAGCTTGGGAAATGAAGATTAAGTAAGAACCTAAAATCAGTAAATTACTGACCATTTGTTTTCAAAATATTTTAAGTTTGAATGAACATGTTAAGTAGAAATAGCCACACATCAACTAAAACTGAATACACTTCTATCTAAGATGGATGCAGATATACTAGAGTAATTTTTAAACTCTACTAGACTATATATTTTTGTATACTGGAGTAATTCCACTCTATGCAACCTGATGTACTTAATTGTTTCTTGTTATTGGACATACACGTTGTATCTATAGATGTTCATACTTTTTATGTCAGGTGTCTCACTACATAAATAAAGATAATATAGTTGCCTCCATCTAGTATATTTTAAGCTTCTTGACAAGGAAACTCTTACAAGTGTGAATTCCCCCTGTGCTTAGAAAAGACAAAACACTTTGTAACCAATCTGTAAATGCTTGTTGCCTGACTAATAGAGAGTCAGATAATTAATTTTTAATTATTGAACCAAAAATAATGAGAGTTTTGTTGCCTGGCTATATATTTTAGAAAGACTCCTTTCCCTAAAATCTAGCCTAGAATTTGCAAACTCTTTCAAGGAGGGAAAGGTGGATTGGGTTTTTTTCTTTTTAAATGCTGCTAGTTTGAATTCAAATGAGCAAATATGTATCTCAATTATTGAAATGTGCACATTTCCCCTCCTTTAAAATGTATTAAGCAACATCAGAAAATATTACTAAAAACGCTAGTGTAAACATCTTTAAACTCTCATATTCCCATGGTCGAGCACTGGAGTCAGCAAACTACAGCCCTCAGCTAAAATTCACCCCACTGCCTGTTTTGTAAATAAAGTTTTATTGGAACACCAGCCACACTCATTCATTTGCACATTGCTTATGACTGCTTTTGCACTAAAAGGGCAGAGTTGAGTAATTGCAACAGATGCTGCAAACTAGCAGCTCTCAGGCCCTTTAATGAATGTTTGCTAATCCCTGATTTAGCATATTAGCTGTTGCAAACTTTCCTGTCTAGATGTGGTTATATTATGCAATTTGGGTGTATTGTAAGCAGATACATGTTTTATCTATATATCACAAATAATTTTCATATTGGCACTGAACTTTTGAATTAAAAGTGGTGGTAAAGCCATAATACCCATGGAATCAATGTGCTATATTGCTAAACGAGGTTTCATTTATTGGCCATTTAGTTCCTTTCTATTTTCTTATATTTTGGCTAATTCTGATTTACCTTCTTAAAAATATGACTGCCCTATAATTTAAAGTATTATAGTAGCTTCTTTATCTAGAGAGTTCTAACCAAGTGGTTGTACCACATTTGGGAGTACAGAACTCATCTTTATGGTCTCAAAAATTATTTTCCTGATTCTCTACCAGACACATGAGTGTTGTTTAGTGGACAGAACACTTGGATGAAATCAATGGGCAGTAATTCTGTTTTCAGTTGAGTGTAAAATCCTGGACAATCTCTGTCTTGGTATCCCTTCTGTGAAAACAGACATGACAATAAATGTCTTGCTGAGCCAACTACAAGAAGTGATGTGCTGATGAGCTATATGTTGGTGAAGAAATAAGATCAATTTCTTATTTATTATCACAAGGCCTGATAGATAGCAGTGCTTATCAGATATTTATTGTCTAAATTAAGTTGTCTAAATTAGTAATGAGGTAATAGGTAGCCTTCCAAGACCATAGTGAGAAGTGTTGCCTCTAGAGTTAGCAGCCCTGGGTTTGGATACTGGTTTCACCACTCACTACCCCTCTGTCACTTCACACACAGTAATTAAACTCTATGCCACAGGGGCGCCTGGGTGGCTCAATTGGTTTAGTGACTGCCTTCGGCTCAGATCATGATCCTGGAGTCCCGGGATCGAGTCCCACATCGGGCTCCCTGCTCGGCAGGGAGTCTGCTTCTCCCTCTGACCCTCCCCCCTCTCATGCTCTCTCTCTCTCTCTCTCTCTCTTTCATTCTCTCTCTCTAATAAATAAATAAAATCTTTTAAAAGTAAATAAATAAATAAATAAACTCTACGCCACAGTTTCACAGAGCTTAACTACAGTTAAACTCACAGCCACAGTCATCTGTATGAGAAGGATAATAACAGTGCCCACTTCATAGGCCTGTTGTCAGGACCAGATGGTAAAATTCAAATAAATCTCTAACAACACAATTGGCACCATAGGCAGCTCTCAATAAACGCAAGTTATTATCATGTATTAATATAAATCTTAAGTGAAGAAGGATAGCCTATTTTGAAGATAATTCTTCCTGAAAGGTCTTCATCTTCAGTTTGGATATAATTGTTATTCTGAGTAGCCTGCCCCTGAGCCCCCGAAAATGAGTATTAAAATGTTCTCTCATTTCTAAATATCAGTTTCACAATTTCTTTGCCAATGGAACCCTTGAGAGTGAGGCACTCTCTCTGACCTTTTTTGGTATCACCAATTGTTTAAAAGTCTCTATTTAATTTTAAAAAGCTTTTGTGCTACTTTCCCTTGATGCTTATTATAGGTTTGGAATCGCATACTATAAAAAGTATTTGGCTGTATGTGCTTTTATAATGAAAGTAATTTAATTGGGCACTCTGCCTCCACAGATCAGCAAGGGTGAAAATAACTTTTTTAAAGAGAAGTAATACAAAGGGGGAGGGAAATTTAAAAAAAAAAAAAAAAAAACCTTGCCATTTGCTCTCAGCACTGAATCATGCACGCTTCATTAAGGCCAATGGTGAGTCTCCCATGTTGGATATTTGCAAACCTGTTCTCCTGACAGACAAGTTCTCCACATGTGTTCTCCTAGAGTGGACAGCTTATCACCCCACATTGGTTAAGCCTGTGCCTGCCCCAGTTGACGGTACTGGGACAAGGTCCTTAGACACACTACTCCATCAGATACACTTACTATTTTGTCGGGAATTCTTGCTGCCTCTCAGGATGCCTTGTTGAAATTTTCCAAGATTACCCTTATCACTCTAAGAGTACAAGAAAAAAAATACCTTTCTTAAAGAGGGGATATCCCAGCCAGATTAATTTACATAACCTACTTCCTTTTCACGCGCTGTCAGCAGGGTTATAGAGGTAACCACTTCTGCCTATTATCGATAAGGGTTTCCCATAAGTGAAACAAACACTGTGTTTCTCTCAGAACGGACACACACTCCATGTCACCCCCCACTGACAGAAGTTACATTGAACATTAATGGTCAGGGTCATCATATGCCATTTGAATGAGCTTAGGATCTAAGAGAATGAGATCTTAAGGATACTGACAAAAATCCCGAGTTTCTGATTCACGTAACATTAAGATAGACCTATTTCATGGCCAACTCTCTAGGAAAGGAAATAATGGAGATACAATGGTGAGAGGGGAAGCTAGATCTGGAACATGCCACGTTCATCTGTCAGTATTCCTGACCCAGTTTCGCTAAGTGAGTCTTTCAAATCTTTTCATCTTTGTCCCATATTTCATAAGTTCATAAGAGTAGTTCAGTTAAGGATTATGTAGATAAATTGCTTTTCAAAATAATTAAAATAGCACTAACTGACAAGTCCACATATAATGAAGCAACAATGCTATATTCCCTTGTAGTTGACAGTGGCACACATAATGGAGTAACTTAGACCTTTCCCATTAGTATATTCCCAAATCAGAATGGACATTTTTGACACACAGCCTCTGTTTTTCATTTGAATTTTGACTCAAGTGTCTATTAAACCATACATCAAGCAGACAGGGTCTCCACTGTACGCCACACACCGACAGCCCTACGTGCATGCACACTCACATATATCCTTGAAGCCATCACAAGGACTATGGTTATAGATGGAACCAACATGGATTCATTCATTCAGAATATTCTGAGAGCTCACTGTGTTTTAGGCATTGTCTAGACCAGCAGTTCTCCAAGTGTGGTCTGTTGAGCTGTGTGTGTCTTCAAGAACTTTTCAGGGAGTACACCAGGTCAGAAATCATTAGGTTATAATACTAAGAGGATGTGCACTCTGTTGACATTTGCACTGATGGTGGTAAATCAGTAGTAAGTAAAACTGCTGGTTCCTTAGCAGGAATCCAGGCAGGGACACAGAGTTATACTCGCCACTGCCATTCCTCACTGCCCCTTGCCCACGCGTTTTTTATGTAGGAACGTTTGTGATGAAGCAGTTTTTTCATTTTCTTAAACCAACTAATTTTTTTAAATCTCCATCCTTGAGTACACAAAAATTGTAAATATTCAATATTTTTAATACGGGTGAAGTATGCGTGAATTTCTGTTTCATGCTGAAGCATGACGTTTGCCTTGAAAAAGGAACACGTATACTTGTTTGAGATGCAAGCTGAACTGATTATTTTTTTCATGAGACACCATCTGTACTTAAAAGGACGACTAACAGATAAACTTGGGTTATTCAGACGGGTATTTTACAGATATTTTCTCAATAATGAATGAAATGAGTTGTTATTTCAAGGAAAATACTTAACAGTATTTGTTGCCAATGATAAAACTTAAACTTTCAGTAAAAATTTAAATTATGAGAAAAAATAAATCTACTGCTGTGAGTTTGACAGCTTCATAGTATTTGAAGAGTTTTCTCATGAGATGCTGTGATATTAATTAAAGTGACCTTTTTTGTATTATATAATGAAAATTGTTGAAATTTAGAAGACCTGAATAATTCAGGGAACCAGTGTTTTTTTAAAAAATGCAAAAATCATGGGTAAAGTTTCATTCAAAATACAAGGGATTCTAGCGGTGCCTGGGTGGCTCAGTCGTTAAGCATCTGCCTTCAGCTCAGGTCATGATCCCAGCGTCCTGGGATCGAGCCCCACATCGGGCTCCCTGCTCGGCGGGAAGCCTGCTTCTCCCTCTCCCACTACCCCTGCCTGTGTTCCCTCTCTCCCTGTGTCTTTCTCTGTCAAATAAATAAATAAAATCTTTAAAAAAAAAAATACAAGGGATTCTAATATAACATAGGGTGAAAACCTTATAGATATGGTTTTGATTCCACATTGCATCTCATATTTAAGAAAATACTACTGTTGACTTTGGGTGTATTTTCTTTTTTTTTAAGATTTTATTTATTTCGGAGAGAGACATACAGAGACAGCATGGGAGAGAGCGTGAGTAAGGAGGAGAGGGAGAAGCAGAATCCCCACTGAGCAGGGAGCCTGACGCGGGGCTACATCCCAGGACTCTGGGATCATGACCTGAGCCAAAATCAGACGCTCAACCAACTGAGCCACCCAGGCACCCAAGACATATTTATTGGAGAGAGAGAGCACTAGCGGGAGGGGCTGAGGGAGGCGGGGAAGCAGACTCCCTGCTGAACAAGGAGCCTGATGCAGGGCTTGATCTCCCAACTAGGAGATCATGACCTGAGCCGAAACCAAGAGCCAACCAACTGAGCCACCTAAGCACCCTGGGCATATTTTCAAAATAAAATATCCACAAGTGTCTGAAGAAACTATTAAAATCCTCTCCTTCTAACTATATATTTCTGTGAAACTGGATTTTCTTCATGTATATCAACCAAAGCAACATTTCTCCTAATACATTGAATTCAGGGGCAGAAACAAGAATCTAGCTGTCTCCTATAAAGCCAGGCATTAATGCAATTTGAAAAAATGGGGAAGAGTACTACTCTCACCCGTACATTTTCTGCTTTAGAAAATACAGCCACTTTTCCACAAAAATACATGATTTATGTTGACATGTAATTGGCTTATTTTTAGATTATTTTTTAAATTCTCAGTTTTAACTTTTAATATGGTAAATATTGTTATCTATACCCCATAAACGAAAGGTCTTTGGTGTAGTCGATCATCTTAATAGTGTGGAGGGGACTCAAGACCCCGATTTTTGAGATGCAGTGTTTTAGATATGGGGACTGCAGACTCAAAGCCGTGCTTTTCACCTTCACAACTTCACAGAAGTAGAACAAACAATGCAGCTACTCCATTTCATCTGACACCGAAATAGAAGATCTGTAAGAAGGCTAAGGAAAGAAACGCAGGGCCTGGAACTCACAGAAGTGGGACAGGGAAGGCTTCTTCAAAGAAGTAACACTGTATCTGAGTCTTTAAGTGTATCTGAATCTTGATGTTCATCTGAATCTTGATATTTGAGTACATATTAGGTGATAAAGGGAGTGTGGGAATTCTTGTAGAGAGGACACACTGTTCAAAGAAACTGATTATAAGAGCACATGTTGTGTTCTGGAGACTGCAAATTTAGGTTGCATGAGCAAGCCAGAGTGCTAAAGCTGGAACTGCAGAACTTGACCTTGGTTCTGACCACAGAGGAAACAACTAAAAGGTTCCTATTGTAGAAAGCCGACTCTTGCAGTACCCTGGAGACTCATGTGGGCACTGAGAAACACTGGCATTGGCAGGTAGGAGTGGGGAGAAGGAAGAGGTGGATTTGAGCAATGTTAGGTGAAATTTATGGGATTTGGTAGCCAACTGAATGCAAAGGATGATGCAGAAGGTGGGAAAATAGTTATAAGTTTTTGGCTTGGGTGGTTGATTGACAATGGTGCTGTTCTTTGTGTGAAAGAAAAAGAGGGGGAAATTGGGGAAGGATGGTGTTGATTAGTATACTTGAACATTTTGAGCTGTATATCACTGGATCAGCAAGTGGAAAGAGCCAGTGAGCACTTGAATGTACACCTCTGTTAGAAGAAACACAGAGGCTGAAAATAGAGACAGGGATGCCATGAGGACGGAGACATCCTCTGGATCCACGGTTCCGACTGAGATCACCCAGACATCAGGCATAGGTTCAGAATGGAAGAGGGCGGAGGATGCCAGTGTCAAAGAGCTAAATGGGGCAAAAGGAATTATATTGCAGGTGATGCTGGCTATTGTAGTAACTGTTGTCATATTTAGAAGAGTTTTGTTTTCAACCTTTAATTTCCGTAAGGCTGAGATTAAGGAGGATCCCAGCTGGTGATCTGTTCACAACTGAAGAATTCAGTGGTTGATTCTCTGTCACAGTTGGTTTTCATATGCTATGAGTATACACTGATATCTGTATGCATTCTTGCATGGGAGTAAGAATAAAAGGGTGGTGAGAGAGAGATGGGGGGCAGGGGGTGTAGTGAATGTGAATGTACATGGAAACTGTGAACATTTTCTAGTACAAATCTGCTCTTTTTAAATATATGGCAGCATTTGGGTAATTTAAAACATTTTAATTTTGGTTTAGATTCAAATGTATCTTTTGCCAACCATTTATGATCTATAAATAGCCATTAAGATTGTTCCCTCAAAAACATTTAAAAATCTTTACTGCTGGCCTCAATGGTTTGGTAGGAACGTTGGTCCAAAACTGAAAAGTTAACCAGTAATTAGCTATCTGTGCTTGTGTTTTACATTTTAAAATATATATTAAACTGCCTTCTGAGGATTATGGTTTTAGAATATAAAAAGTAAATATAAACAGGTTAAAACACAATTATTTAGCAACCTTTAAATTTGAATTCTAACAACAACAACAACAAAAAACCGAGTCTAGAAAATGCTCAGTGACATAACCATGGGACACAGCCTGCTTGAGCAGAGGACTTTCTTCCATAGATTTGCACTTGGTTGGCCCTCTACCCGCATACAGATGCAATTCAGTGATTCACATGAAGTTGTTTAAAACATACCACATTTAGATAATCATAGTTAATATCTCATTTCATTTGATTAATTGGGCTAACTTTATCCAGAAAGAGGAACACATGTCATTTTAACCTTGCTTCTATTCTTAGAAGTGATATATTCCCTCCAGATGTCTCCATTGTCTCAATCCATTTTATTCAAAAAAAAAAGGTTTTATGTCATTTTATCCTTTCATCATCTGTTTTCCTGGTCATATAATTGAGTTGGCCAAATTTTTCCATTCTCTCTAGCTCTCTACCTGTTTGAGTTACCTTTCTGTGGCTGTAATCCCAAACCATACCACCAACTATCTCCATCAGCCTTGAGCCAAAGTGGAGACCTGATCCAGCTCCAGCATCTGGACAGCTCCCTGAGTATGCAAAGCAGGAAAAGGCTCCAAAGGCAAGAGAGATGCAGGGTATAATGGAAATAAAGACCGTCCCCCCAAAGGTTTCTCCAGCTGTTTCAAAGATTTATGAGCAAAAGGAAGGAATTGAGGCAAATGTTCTATTAACGGTAGGCATGTGGCTTTTTGCACGTATATACTTGACATACGGTATGCGTCCAAGAAATCTTTATTGGTAGTAGTAGTAATGTTCAGGGTAGAAAGTCTTAAGTTACAGACTAGCAATAACTTCCTGTTTTGCTGTCACCTTTGTAGATGCACATAAAGGTACTATAGTTTTACCACAAAGCACAGTTATTTTCATTTTAGAGGGGAAAAAATTGAAGTAAAAGTAAAGGGTGAGGACTAAATAGGAAATTGGGTTGAGTCAAGAAGTAAACTCAAATATTAGTTTCAGTATGGCTTTGCTACACTTTCCTTATGTAGGGAAAGGTGAAGGGGAGTAAATTCTCATCAAGGATTTCTGATCTGTCAGAGCATTGCTAGGGCCTTTTACAAACTTTATTTCATTAAGGGATGCCTGAGTGGCTCAGTCGATTAAGCATCTGTCTTCGGCTTAAGTCATGATCCCAGGGTCCTGGGATGGAGCTCCACATCAGGCTTCCTGCTCAGCAGGGAGCCTGCTTCTCCCTCTGCCTGACGTTCCCCCCTGCTTGTGCTCTCTCTCTCTGACAAGTAAATAAATAAAATCTTTTTAAAAATCCAATTTAACATAAAACATTTCCTCTCTTAGGCTTCTTTGTGTAAGGTATTAAGCTGAACTGAACTCAGTTCTAGATGTTGTGGATCCAAATTTTATTTTTATTTAGACAGTTACTCAAATGATAGAAATTATTGTATCCTGCAGACTCTCCACACTTGTACACAATGTAAAAGGTGCCGTGCTGGTCAAATGCCAATTATTTTCATCTGTGACACGACTATTACCTCCTTCTCAGGCTCTGCAAAGCCAAACTTTTACTCCTGAAAGGGAACTAACCTAATAGCAATGAACATCCCAAGCTTTCAGATTTTGGTCTTTAAAAATCACTTGCCATGTAAAGGAAAGAGTTCTGGGGCGCCTGGGTGGCTCAGATGGTTAAGCATCTGCCTTCGGCTCAGGTCATGATCCCAGGGTCCTGGGATTGAAGCCCACATCGGGCTCCCTGCTCAGCGGGGAGCCTGCTTCTCCTCCCTCTGCTTCTCCCCCTGCTCATGCTCTCTCTCTCTCTCTGTATCTCTGTGTCTCGAATGAATAAATTTAAAAAAAAATTTTTAAATACATTTTAAAGGAAAGAGTTCTTCTTGGAGAAATAGCCGGCTCCAGGTCTGGGACAAGAAATATTCAGAATGAGCCTAGAGTGTCTTTTTGTATGAACAGCAGGGAAGACAGAGCCTGCTGAGGTTCTAGCAAAATGACCCAGAGCCAACTTAGTGGACTTTCACTAATGGGAAATGGGACAGTTTGAAAAATCAAAAAGTACATCCACAAATAATTTAAGTACATTAAGTATGTTACAGTTTTATGGATTTGTAATAATAATACAAGAAAAGTGGTAGGTTTGGGAGAATGCTAGGAACTCAACTTAGCATTCTGAAAACTGATAAATGAAAGGAAGGACTCAAGCATTTTTCCTGCCTTCTCTTTGCAAACTGGATATCGGGCTATCCCAAGTCACTGATGCGGGAAATGTTATCTTTTTAGAAGAATTCCAGTTAGTAACTAAAATATAACAAGTGGATAAACTTTGAATATCACTATTTTCTAACTAATAAGTGAAATAATGAATCTGGGCAGTGATCATCAATCACTGTCAAAGCCATATTACACATGATAAATAAATAAATTAGGATTTTCAAAAAAGGAGGAGGGCAATGAGGGGTGGGTGTTCATAGATTAAAAGAGAACTAAAACTAAGGCCAAACACATGCAATGTGTGGACCTTATTTTGATCCAGATTTGAGCAAACCAGCCATAAAATAACACTTAGGATCTAATGAGACAAATACTATTCGTGGACATTAGGGAATCTGTTTTAATTTTTTAGGCATGATATTGATATAGTGGCTATATACCTGGGATTTGCTTCAGTACAATCCAAGATGGAGAGAAGTAGGTGGAAAGTTAGACGAAATAAGATTGCCATATGTTGGCGGTTGTTGAAACTGGGTAATGGAGTTCAATACAATATGTCTACATTTGTGTATGTTGGAAATTTTCCACTATTTAAAACAAAAATAAATATATATATTTTTTATTCCATAGGCTGTACTCATTTGAAATACAGAGCATTTGCATCTGTTCCAAAAGGGCATCAGCATAGGGAAAGAATTATCATACTTTTTTTTTAAAGATTTTATTTATTTATTTGAGAGAGAGAATGAGATAGAGAGAGAGAGAGCATGAGAGGGTGGAGGGTCAGAGGGAGAGGCAGACTCCCTGCTGAGCAGGAAGCCCGATGCGGGACTCGATTCCGGGACTCCAGGATCATGACCTGAGCCGAAGGCAGTGGCTTAACCAACTGAGCCACCCAGGTGCCCAAGAATTATCATACTTTTAATTTACCCATTTTTGTAGGCAAGAAAGCAAACTGAATATATGTGCTCAGACACAAAAACATAAAACTCTAGTATAAAATCAGTGTAACATGAGTTTATGATCCCTAATATCACCCTGGCTGAGATCATGTAACTGATCTCTAACTCCAGTGGCCCCCCATAGGTCTTCCGTCAAAGTAAAAGTCAAGTCGTTCCTATCATTGTATTATAGACGATGCTGATTTGCTTCGTGCATAAATTGGGTATTTAGAGCACACTCTCTGTGTCTGTTTCCTGTAATGCCTAATAATCCTGTTCACCGCTGTCTATCCACTGAAGCTACACAAGTCCCATGTAGCTGACAAGCTTCAAATGAGAGACTGGTTCTTCCCTGCTTTTATTATTCTTTTAAAAATGATAACTCCAGTTTTAAAAATCATGAAATAGTTCTGAATGTTTTTGTCAAATCAAGTCACTGTCAAACTTTTCTTTCCCAGACACAGATTCATTACTTTTGAATAAAATAAAAGCAGTGAATAGAAACAATAAATAATAAATGAAGCAGTAATTTGGCTGGAGGTGTAAATTGCTGTTGCATTTCTTTTTCTGACCCCCTATCTTGCCTCGTGAGGACTGAATTCGGTCCAGTTACTTCCTTTCTTTTGTCCTTGAAATTCGCCGTCCAGAGAAAACTGCCTCCCCTAAGATGAGTGCTGACAAATTAACAGTATTATATAATTTACACAAATAAAATACATCAGAAAAGCAGTTAGTCTGAAATAATTTAGCAGCTGAGCCCACAAAGGAGGGTTTCCTTGGAGATGCATGGATGTGCCGGACCGTGCGTTGCTTGCCACTTTGAGCAATAAGGACTCTTCCTGTAAACAGTATGGACCACTAAATTAATGACGTGCCGATCCCCATCTTCACTACTCCCCTCATGAGATTGGAGCCTAGACTAAACCAACACTATACTGTTATATTCTCAACTATATGGTAACAGCTGATAGATCCTGAACCCTTCCTATGTGCGTCTTCACAGAAATTCCGTGAGGAGGGGGTTACTTATTGTAGGCAAATATGTTGTATGAGGAACTGGTGTTTTAGGAAATGAGCTGCCCCAAAACCAACGGGCCAGATGGTGACAGAACCAGGATTTGAACTCTGCAATCTGAGCTGAACCCTGCATTTTTTCATCTCTACTCAATATGGCCTCTTTAAGGATGAATGGCTTCTTACTATCAGCTAAAAGATAAGGTGTAGTTAAAAACACAAGCAATCACCAAATAATACAAGAAGAAGCAGGAGAAGAAGAATTTATTTTTTTTAAAGATTTTATTTATTTATTTGAGAGAGAGAGAGAATGAGATAGAGAGAGAGAGAGAGAGCACGAGAGGGAAGAGGGTCAGAGGGAGAAGCAGACTCCCTGCCGAGCAGGGAGCCCAATGCGGGACTCGATCCCGGGACTCCAGGATCATGACCTGAGCCGAAGGCAGTCGCTTAACCAACCGAGCCACCCAGGCGCCCAAGAAGGAGAAGAAGAATTTAAAACGTGCTGATGTATCGTCATTTAAGTCCATCTTGACTTTAAAACTGCCCCAAACACAAATGATACCAGCCTCAATTGCATTATACATAAGGACATTGGTAGGTCCATAGCTATGGCTGTGGGAGTAAAGGATTTATTTTAGGATATATCATCAGATGTTAAACCTAATGACTGCCAGATTAATACAGAATGCTACAGATTTTGCTTTATGTCAAAGATTTGAAACTTTATCTCATTTTTTTGTTCTTGAAAATTTTCCAAGCTTAATGGCTGATCTTGCTCATATTCTTTCCATAACAGATGATGCCAATAAAATTCACATTTCCAGCATTAAATTGACAGCATTCCCTTTTTAATGTTTTATTTCCTTAAACATAATAAGTTATAATAAAGTAACTTGTAAAGAAATTGCCTATAAAAAATGGCTCCAACTTGGAATCAACTTAGAACAATCCATTGGGTAATCACAGAAATCAATTCTCTGCTCTTAATTTAGTTTTGTATGAAAGTTCAGTCTTACCCAAAAATGTGTGGATACACTTATATAACACATTTGTATTTGCATAGAATTACCGCTACTGCAGAAGTATTTTTAAATAGTTTAATGTTTGGGGTTCATTTCAGGAATTTTTTCCCCAAAACACTAATTTCTGGGCAATCAAGTATATATTTGATTTAATACCTATATTTTCCACATATATATCACTTCCATTATATTACTCTAGAGTACTGTATACATATTAAGAATGATGTGCCTGAGTCTACTTACGATCATTATTCATCCAGCATATTCACTTTAGTATATTGCTTAGCAGAATTTTTAGCTACATTTTGACCAAATAACTTTTATAATTTAATTATTGCCCTTTATCACTGTGGGTGATGAGTATAACTGCTTTGTAATGATCTCCTTAGACAAAATGAATTTTCCACAGAAAATCTGAGCAAATAATGGAACTTGAATCTGATCACTAATCCAAGACCAGTTGTGGAAAGTGAAATAATGATACTGTTGGGATGATTGTTGCCAATCATTTCAAGAAAACAACAACAACAACAAAACTAACTGTAGGTATAGGTGCTCAAATGTGTCAAAGTCCATTTACCAATGTCCCAAACTCATAGTTCGAAGCTAGACCTCTGCCAAGTAGCTTTGACCTTGCTTGCTCTTTTCTCGATATTTTTCTCCTCACCCTTAAGATACAACCACTTTCTTCTTGCATTTTTGCAGCTTGAATGTGGCACTGTGGGGTGACCTGAGCAGAGCAATGTTTTCACGGTAGAGCGTCACAACACGGTGCTGCTCCCTCTGCTTTTTGGAGTTGTTTGAAGTCATAACTAACCCAGACAACTCTTCCTAAAATATCCCAATGAGAAGAGAATCTACCCAGATTACAGAGAGGCCTGTTGAAGTATCTGAGCTCACACCTCCACAACTTAACAAGTCAAGTAAACTGATCTTTCAGAACACACGCGAACATTGTTAGTGTTTATTTGTCATGGTCAATTAAAAAAAAATTACTCATGGTCAGAGCTTCCTTAGTTGGTCTATTTCATTATTGCCAGCAAGAATGAAGAGAAGCACTTTGAATACCTCATAGGGACTGAGGTTCATGGGTTTCATTTCCCTGAGGTTTTTGCAGTGAAGCATCGATGTAACCCAGCTTTTCTTTAATCATATCTGCATTTTGGAAAGCAGCTTTTGGTCCCTTCTCTCAGCCCCATCCGCATCCCCGGTAACCCCGTGCCCTTCATTCCCTCGCTCTGATGCCGTCTGTAGTTGTGGGATCCACCTCTGTTTGTACAGAATTATAGAAAAGCTGTATCCTCAACATGCAAGCATCCACGTCCCATATGGAGAGCCCCAGCTTGTGGTCAGCACTGGGGCTTAGTGGTGGGGACGGGTGGTGATCCCAGCCAGCCAGATGGGGATTACCATCCCAGGCTCAGGCTCAGAGAGATCTTGGGAGCCAGGGGTTGTGTGTAAAGGGGACATTGGGATACACTAATCCCGAGATGGGCCAAAAACCCGTTTCTCCCCTGGGCAAGTGTGACTCCCAACTATGGCGGGTGAATGGCATCAGTTTGGTATTAGAAACCTGCGAATTAGACGTTTGGCCACAGAGAATGAAATGAGAGAGAGAGGGAGAGAGAGAAAACCCGATCAAGGCAGATCCACGACTGACTTTCTTTTGCTAGTTCTTGTGCTCTGGGAACAGAAACTGAAAATTGACCACTTTGGCACTCTTTCGCTCTCTCTAAAGATATGTAGCGCATACTCAGTGCACTTGGCAGAGCGCTGTGTAAACAGGGAGTTGTGTATCTCTTAGAAAAGGATTGAAAAATCCACCCGTGGCCCTGGAAAAGAAGGGTTTCATTTAAGATGTGTTTTTGATGTAAAAGTGTCCATCAACACTATAAAGCATCTTACACATCCTGTCTTTTCTGAGCTTGCTCCTGGGGAGTTTTTGCTCTCCTCCCGGCCCTCCTCCCATCCTTACCTGCCTCCATAGATTCCAGTCGCTTTGTTAATGTTCACTACAGGAAGCCTCTAAGAATAGACTTGCTGCTCTGAGCAGATTCTATCTTGAGACATGATGGGGTGGAGAACAGCCAAGAACACTGTAGCAAATAGGTATCCAGTTGGGCTTTTCAATATTAGGTATTTGACAGGGCCCAGTAGCACCAGCAGGGATAGGCATCGGAAAAATGCATTGCCGGGTTCTGTTTGAAAGCTCCCTGTCATTTCAGAAGCACTTGAAACTGAGTGTGCACTGGGCTTTGCTATAGCACTTGCAAGGACTATTAATAGGAGTTCAGAACTTGTACTTGTACTGGCCTTTATATCAGTGGGGGTGGGGGGAGAATCCGAAAACTTTTCTCCTCCAAAACCAATCAAGCCAAGTGTGTAGCAGTCTTTCAGCGTACCATCACATAGCTGTGAAAACTTTAGTCAGGAGAGCTAAATCACATTCATTTTTAGGCAAGATACTTCCTTTGTGCCCAAGAGAGATTGATTTCTCTTATACTCTGCTAGCTGGGGGATGCTTGGTATCTGGAGACCAGTTGACTTTGCTCTTTGCCCTGGTGCTTGATGAAAGGACGTGAGCTGCTTCACACGGGAGAGCTCTCCAGTGAGATGTGTGCTTGTGTGGGACTGCACTTCTCTGTGGGTGTTAATGGAGTTAAGTGTGCAAGTTTCCAAGTCACAAGAGCAATAGGGAAGGGAAGTATTCCAAAAGGGGTGGAGCACCGTGACATAGTCGTAGTGGAAAAGAGTTAGGCTGCTCTGAGGCATCCGGGTGTCTCCTGCAAGGTCACTTTCTATCATACAGCCTTCTTCCTGTCAGGGAATAAGATGTTCTCAAGTCCAGGAATGTTAGAGGCTAAAACCGACGTTAAGAAAACTATTGTCTTTTAACACAACAACTGGAAATCTTCTCAAAATAATATTGTGAAGTGCTTTGCTTAGGGTGCGAGGAAAAATTGCATCTTTTTTTTATCATTATTATTACCATTGTTTCCCCATTTTCAAAGCTGGAAGCCTGGAATTTTGACAAGATGTTCTAGGCTCAGTCTGAGCTGCTGAGGCAGAAAACATGAACGCTGCGTGCTCTGAGGTACCACGGGCTACCAAGAAAATTGACTCTGAGGGTGTTTTCACGAACACGTACTGAGGTGATGGTGAAGGTCAGGTTTAGGAAAATAAATCATTGTTGTTTTTAAAAATGTTTCCCCCAGCTTAATCTTATTATGATTCCCTATTTTTCTTTTTTCTTGATGTATTCATATGTTTTCTTCCCAGCTCTTTGTATGTGTTCTGTAAGCGATCTCATATCCTTTTCGTAAGACATCTGGGTTTGAACAAATAAATGAAAGGAATTCCATCCTTGAAGCCAATTGAATATCGGCTGAATTCAGTCAGTTAAAGCCTTTTTATTTATTTACAATGAAGCCCCCACACCCCGTTCATACATATGTATAGTCACATCACACACACACACACACACACACACACCCTATACCCCTTATATTTATATGGAAACATAGTCAAAAGCTACATTCAGCCTCACAAAGATGGAGTTGTGGTAGATTAAAGGAAACTTCTTTCTAAAATGTAAATCTGATTCCATCTTGTCCATTGGCCACATCTCTGCCTTTGTCCCTGTGAGGCCTCTCTGGTCTTCTCTCTGTTGCACTTGCATTTCGACCCGTAGGCCCCGGCAGTTTGCATGGTTTATTCCTTCAATCATTTGATATTTCTGCTTTCTCATTATGTCATGTGTAAAAGTATGTGTGAATTCTGTGCCTCACAAGTCACAGATCCAAAGACCCTGTGAGGCACCGAAAAGGAACATCATAGTTTCAATCGGTTGAGAACTAATATCCGTGTTGGTTTTATAATACACTTTCGGAGAAATTCCCCAAACTTTTCAATTTCTTCAGCAATATAATGAATCCATGTTTGTTTGTTTTTTTCCGGAGGTGGGGGGGAAGATAAACCAAAACCATTGCATTAGCTATCTATCCTGAACAAATGTTACAACTCAAGGTGCATCCATTTTTTCCTCTTTCTCTATTTGCTCCTTCTCTGCTGAACTTGATGCAAGAGAAATTTTATATTAAAATGATGTATTTTAGAAAATCTCTGTGTCATTTAAATTATTTTAAGAACTGCTCTCACAGTTACCCGTTGCTGCAGAGCCACCCCAGAATTTAATGACTATGGGTAATAATCATCTACTGCTCACTTTGTTGCACTTTGGGCTGTTTGCAGCTGAGCAGGTCTTCTGTCCTGCCTGGGGTCACTCATGCAGCTGCAGGCATCTGGGATCCAGCTGGGGCCAGATGGCCCAAGATTGTCTCGCTCGCCTGTATGGCAACTAGCGGGGCTGCCCGAAGGCATCTCAGTTCCCCTTTGCATGGCTGAGCCAACAGTCTTGCCAGTCTGAGAGGGGGAGAGCAGAAACAGGCCTCGTCACAGCCAAACTTGGAAGTCACATACGTGAGGACCGTCACATCCTCCTGGTCAAGGCAAATCACAAGTCCAGCCTGGATTCTAGAGCTGAAGGAATACACTCTCCCATGATGGGAAAGACAGGAAATCATCTGTGACCATGTTTAATCTACCACCATCTTAATGTGTGTCACATTCATTTAATGAGTAGTAGATAAGCAAATAAAAGAAATAACATTTTGCAAGTCTGAATATTAAGAAAACAAGAGTCTGGTGTCATTTTTAAACTTCTAACAAGATTCATTGGAAAATTAGGCCCTGTGATAATTGAAAGAAAACCAAAAATCAGTATTGCTGTAGCCCGTGTTACTCATTCTTACTATCATCTGGCTCTACCTAAACTGTGCCTACTGAGTAAAGATCTTTTTAGAAAGCTACCAGTTTCTATAATTTATTGAAAGGGGAAACAGTTTGGGGATATGTTCAATGCCTAGTAATATTTAATTGAAGCCATGACTTGGGGCCCAAAGTAAAACCAATGTAAAAAAATAACTTCTATTTAAATGGAAACTCTAGCATTTGCTTATGTAATGAGGATGCCTCCATTTTACTGCTCCTTTTATTTACAGTTTGCACTCAAAGTTGAAATCAGTTTTCCAAAAAACAGAATTTTTTTATATTAGTGGCAAGTGACCATTGGATGCCATTTATCATCACTTTTTATTGTATTCCAGGTGCTTTTCTCAGTATATTCTTTTCAGTAAACTCCAGTTAAGCATAAATATCCTTTAATCATTTTAGCATTGATGTTTTCTTGCTGGGGAAAATCAATTCCTAGTAAAATTCATGCAAACTTACCAACATGACACTTCCATGAAACGTGGCGATGAGATTAGCGAGAGACCCATCAAGTGAGCCCGGTCATTTCTGATCCCAGCCACAACCGAGAGAAACACAGTGTATATTTGTCAGTTACGCTTCCGTGAACCTGCGGGTGGAGATCTGTTTGGGAAGCAGGGACGTGTCTCCAAAAGACGATATTCTTACTCATGAACTCCATGTGTAGAGGAGATTTACAGTTAAGATTTTACAGTTTCCCTCATAAAGCAAAAAAGAAACACAGCCTACATTTGTTTGCCGAGAAACATTTTCCCTTCTCCCACCACCAAATTAAAGAGGTCAGTTATCCCTCACTGATATGAGGAATTCTTAACCTCAGGAAACAAACTGAGGGTTGCTGGAGTGGTCGGGGGTGGGAGGTATGGGGTGGCTGAGTGATAGACATTGGGGAGGGTATGTGCTACGGTGAGCGCTGTGAATTGTGCAAGACTGTTGAATCACAGATCTGTACTTCTGAAACAAATAATGCAATATATGTTAAGAAAAAAAAAAAAGAAGAAGATAGCAGGAGGGGAAGAATGAAGGGGAGTAAGTCGGAGGGGGAGACGAATCATGAGAGATGATGGACTCTGAAAAACAAACTGAGGGTTCTAGAGGGGAGGGGGTGGGGGGATGGGTTAGCCTGGTGATGGGTATTAAAGAGAGCACGTTCTGCGTGGAGCACTGGGTGTTATGCACAAACAATGAATCATGGATCACTACATCCAAAACTAATGATGTAATGTATGGTGATTAACATAACAATAAAAAAATTTTAAAAAAAGATAAAGAGGTCAGTTATCACTTCTGACCTCATAAGTTCACAAGTCAGTTTGCATCTGTGAAAAATCTGAATATTTCATCTCAAATCTGGATAATTCCAAAGGATAGTGTTAGAGAAGGCTCTGCTCTTAGGTAAGAAGTCACACTCCTACAAACAGTGTCTTTGCCTTCTGACCTTTGACTTTCTAGACTCTTCTCCCCCAACATGAAAAAAAATTCCCATCTCTGCTGAAATTCCATACCTGTTCCCGCATGGCATCCACTGATCCTTGAATATGCTTAGTATAATCATTTAAATCCTGCCTGATAAATTCTAAAATCGGACCCTCTCTGTGTCTACTTGTGTCATCGACTATTTCTTGTCATGGGCAAGAATCACATTCACTTGTTTCTTCATACATCTTACAACTTATTTTATGGTGAACATTTTGTATCAAAGAACAACAGACTGAATTAATAATATTTATGCATGGAAAAAAATTGGGTTTTATTCATGCAATATACAAATACAGTCCAGGGAGCTCTGTCCACAGTCTTTGATGCATTCACCCACATCTTTGGAGAGTGTGCATGGCTGGGGCACTGAGGACCAGACTTTCCCTTCTATCCTACAGTTTAATTCAGCCTATGCCATCAGCCCGAAAAGTGTTGCTGTCCTGGTTCAGACGAGAGAACTAGGTGCCATCAACAACTTGCCCCGGGTCTGGCCCTAGCAAATGCTCAGGTGGGATTTTAACACAAACCTATCATTTTTCCTACCAAATCTCTGTGCCTTAGTGTAATTTAGTTTTAACCTTTTATCCTTCAAGGCTTTCTCCACATGTTCCCTCTCTTCTTTCAATGCACTGGCTTTTATTTGCAGATGGCATAATAACAGTTTGGGCGTCCTTCCAACCAAGGTCTTTCCTTGAATATTTTGGAAGGAAAAGGCATCTTTAATTAACACCACTTACAAAAGGGCTTTTAGCCTCCAGAAATGACGGACCCTTAAGAAAAAACAAAGTTAGGGTGGGGACAGCTCAACCAGTGATCCTGACTCTCTCTCCCCCAATTTTTCTCTTCTTTCCTTTTCTTGGGGATCCGGGGCAGGGGGAGGGAGGAGATGTCTTTGCTTTTAACTGTGATCAGGGCTACAGTGATTTCTCTCACAAGCTCTCCATGGTTCCTTCTTAGAAGGTTGTGGGTTTGAATCATTTTCGGAGTAATCATAAACTAATGATGAGATCAACAGCTGTCATTGCACTGATATCTATTGAGCATGGACTGCACTTTGGGTCAGTGCCTCCCTGCTTACAGCAGGTGCCTGGAGGATCGTAAAAATTGTGAAATTTGTCCGGGGTTACCCAGAGCATAGATCTGAAGCTGGTATGTCTTAACTCTTACTCACCTGTTAGGAGTCAGAGCAGGCATCACGCGTTCCAACAAACTTCTTCTGCCGCGCTCCCTGAACTGAAATTCTAGCCCATCAGGCTCTATGTGTTGGTCCCCTCTGTGGTCAAGTGTCCGGTCTCTGAGGGCAAGGGATCTTTTCTCATTTGAAGTTTAATTCCCAGAATCTAACAGAGCGCCCGACGTACATTCCTTGATAAGTGAACTGTGGAAATAGAGGGTGTGAGCTCAGTGGGGGTGGCCTGAAAATAAGAATCCTGGGAGCTGGATCTGATCATAGTAGCAGCTGATCTTGACTGAGCAGTTAGGACCTGCTAGACCTCGAGCAGCCTTCAAATGAGGCACCTGATTCCTCCCACTTCACGTGGAAACAAGCAGGAACAGAGAGGCTTGGTCATAGGTTTGGGGCCACTGGTCTAGTATGTGGTAGAGCCAGGATCAGAGCCCAGATCCCAGCCTATGCTCTTAACCACCAAGTTTTATTCCTTTTCCAGGCTGCTCAGAACTGATCATTCCATTTCTCCTTGCCTTGGTACCTTTATTTTTTTAAGAGTCAAATTATTTTTATTTATTTAAATCTTGACATAGGTGCCCTCCATTTTAATGGTACAATTAAAACCTACATCATTCAATGTGTGTTCATATTTTGGTGTCCTAGGCACCATCATAGGCCCCTAGGCCCTAGAGATTCAGCAGTGAACAAAACTGGCCTAGTTCCTGCAGTTAACCCTACATTCTGATCAGGGGCACAACAACAAAAATAAAGAATACAATATGTAGCATATAAGTAGGTAATAAATACTAGAGGGAAAAATAGAAAAACTAGAAAAAGAGAAGATGCATGGGGGGTAGTGACAGGGAGTCACTGAATTAGGTAGGGGTGGTCAAGGAAAGCCTCACAGAAGACAGCAGTTGAGCAGAGGTCTGGGGGAGCAGGGGGAGGGGCCAGTGGCTAGAGAGGAAGGATGTTCCCAGCAGAGAGAAATGTGCAAATGTCCTGAGGCAGGAGCTTGAATGGCTAGTTCAAGAAAGATCAAGGAGGCCATGTGGCTGGAAGGCAGCCAGGAGGCGGAGCTTTACTGAGAAGGAGGACAGGTGGGAAGGGAGGATTTGTTTTAGTGGTTTTCATTTTGAGATGCTTATTAAACAACCATAGGGAGAGGTCAAGGAGGCACATAGCTAGATACAAGAATCAAGAATGCCAGGCTGAGGACATCTGGATTGGCACATCCATGCCAAAGTCCTCAGTTCATAAACCATTTAAGTCTGTGGCAGCCCAGAGAGGGAAGGGAATAGGATGAGCTGCCCCAGAGGAGATGGTATCTGGGCTGGATCGTGAAGAACTTGCATCAGATTGAGGAGCAGAAATCGGGGTGGAGGACACTGAAGACGGAGAGACAGAGTTGGTGCCAGGACACAGGACAAAGAGAGGTTCAGAGTGTTGGGAGTGGGGTCAGATGTGGCTGTATGGCAGGACACAGTGCAGAGGGGGTGGGAAAGGGCCACCTGGTGAGGTTGGAGAAGCAGCTTGGGGAGCCAGATTGCTAACATCTTTTGCCAACATGCCAAGGAATTTAGTGTTTGTTCTGTAAACAGATGGGAGCCATCGAAGGCTTTTTTTTTTTTTTAAGATTTTTATTTATTTATTTGACAGAAATCACAAGTAGGCAGGCGGGCAGGCAGAGGGAGAGGGAGAAGCAGGCTCCTTGCTGAGCAGGGACCCCTATGCGGGGCTCGATCCCAGGACCCTGGGATCATGACCCAAGCCGAAGGCAGACACTTAAACGACTGAGCCACCCAGGCGCCCCATCGAAGGCTTTTAAACAGGAATGTCACATGATCGGATACATCGTTTAGAAAAGTAACTGGTAATACAGTGTAGGTTAAATTGGAGAAGAGGAGGCTTAACTGATGTACATAGTAACTATCGACGAGGTTGAAAGTGATGGTCACCCAAGACATACAGGTCAACGTTATGGGAAGATTATAGGTACCTCTTCTTATTGAAAAAAATATTCCTTAAATAAATAAAGGCCTGTGTTTAATGTTACTTATCGTTATCATTTTTGGGAGAGCATAATATGATGGGTCTGACTTCTTTGTCTTAAAGGCCTTAAATAATTTTCCTTCTAAACCAATGATCTGTTTTGAAAGGTGAGTACCTTGTAAATATTCACATTTCTCTCCACAGAGCTGGACCCTCAGGTGTCACAGTTAACTACTCATTTTACTTGGTTCCTAAAGAAACTGATCCAACTTACTTGTGACTAAATCCCATTTTGATTTATGTTTTTAAAGGATTTTATTTATTTATTTTTGAGAGAGAGAGCACAAGCATGAGCACGGGGGAGGGTCAGGCAGAGGGAGAGGGAGAAGCAGGCTCCCCAGTGAGCAGAGAGCCCAACGTGGGGCTCAATCCCAGGACCCCAAGATCATGACCAGAGCTGAAGGCAGATGCTTAACTGACTGAGCCACCCAGGCACCCTCCCCCATTTTGATTTAATATATGGGGGGAGAAAAGGTGGCAATCCAGAAATACCCCCGTATTTTCTATTCCTGAGTACCATTACCCATATACTGACAAAATTGCAGTATTTCATTTTGGAAAAACACAAGCTGCAGGAACTAGGAATATGCATACCTTAAAGCTTGTTGAAGGGAGCTCCCCACAATCAAACAGGAACTTATTCTTTGTGTTGATAAAGTCGGAGTGCAAAGCCACCTTTCTTGCATGTCTGTTCTGTGCCAGACCCTGTCACATGAATTTTTATTTAATTTTTAAAACACTTTATTACATGTGTAATTTTACAAGTGCCAAAATTGAGACTCAGAGATTTAAATAACTTGGCTAAGGACAAACAGCTCTTACCCAAAGTAATGGTTACTTTCATTGACCTCTGCTTAGCTTGCCATGAGAAAGCACACTTGATGGGTAAAGCAAAATATGCAGAGATGGTTGGAAGGGTCCCCCTAATACTGTTTGTCACAGAAGCTTTGGAATGCTGTTATGAAGATTGATCCACCTCATCAATGAATATCAGTTCTCTTTCTAAGTAGTTCATTCTCTCCCTAGTCAGGATGCAGGTATAAGTATGAAGGGTCCCCAAAAAAATTAAATAAAGAGATTTTGTCAGTTTGCTCTCCAAGACTTAAAAGCCTTACTAAAGATTAATGTGTATTGCTCCAAATATTTCAATCCATTAGCAAGAAGTTTGGCTCATTTCTGTGGATAATGGATGAAATAAAAGGAAAAATTAAAATTTATTCTTATATGATGTAAAAAACATCAATTATTTGACTTTCCGTATACTTAAATGGACCGAGTTCTACAATTGTTTTCTTACCAAGGAACTCATGTCATTCATGGCACAAATATTTATTAAGCACCTACTATCTACTAAGCATTGTTCTGGAAGCTAATTAGAGAGCAATAAACAACATACACAAAAATCCCTGCCTTGTGGGAGCATTCAGCTTAATTTTGCAGTGCATTTACTCTAAGACATCCACCGAATTACCCATGGAGCACTTTGAAGATGCACAGAACGTCCATCAGAATCCTGGGACATTTGCGAGTTTTAAAAGTTTCACAGGGTTCTGATTAGGAACCTGGGACTGGGAAGCTTTTGTAGAAGAGTGGTGATGTATTATCCTTCCATTCCAAACCATTCTTGCTCCTCTTTTCTTATCAAATTTCCACCTTTTGGTCAAATGCGGAGAGCAACTTGAGAAAACACAGGGCACAGAGTTTTTGCTTTGAGAATGTGTAATGTGCTCAGTATTTTAAATGTATTGATAAAATGTTTCTAATCAATTTTACAAGCAGAATAATGTTTTTACTCCTGTAGGAATAGTGATGTGCAAAGGACTACTGTCAAAATAGGAATAAGGAAATGATGTTATTTTAACTTGAGTAGACACCTGTAGATTTCTCTGTTTTGTAAAATTGTACTAGATTAGCAGTTATGGGGGTATCTTAAACCATCACTCAGGAAGAAAATGTGCACACGCTCACCCATTATCTGCACTACTTTGAGATGTATTGGGTATTAACTACTTATCATCATTTCTCACGTTGAGTGTCACATTCCTCATTTTTGTTTTATTTTGACTTTCCAAACATCAGTTCTCTCTTGTTGTGAAGGCAGGGTTTTATGGACACTTTTTTTCTCATTCTCAGCCTGATCAACCTACCGTCATATGGTGGGCTTTTGTTCAGCTCTTATTCTAGTAAGGGATAAATCATAATACCCATCTGTCCTTGACTCTTTTTAATTCCATCGAGTTTTTAAATATACAGTGTTTTTCAGTTAATGAAATGTTGGGACAGTTAAGTAGTAAATTCTGTGTGAAAGTCAATTTCTAGGTCAGAAAAATTCAAACTATGAAGTTATTAACTGGAATCAATTTGCATATATCTTGTTTCATTGTCGCTTCGATGTTAGGAAGGAAAGAAGGAACAGCCAGGGAATATGTGATTAGTCCAAAATGGATGGATTGAATTTATTTGATAAATATAATTAGCCTTTAAGCGCCAGCGTCATTAAACAAGGAACAATTTCCAGAAGACAAAGGAGGTTTATGCAAATCCTGGTGTGCCTTTTATTTTATGAGTTAGCCTTGTGTAGATTTAGGCAGGGCTGAAATACTTGACCTTCGTGTTGAGTAGATGGCTTTATTGAGGGAAAATGATTTCTGTGGAATACCAAGGCTGTACCTGCAGCTCTTTGAAAGAGGTTCAACTCTCTGAAAATGGGTGTTGAAATGAGCATCAGTAGGAGCGCCTGGGTGGCTCAGTGGGTTAAGCGTCTGCCTTTGGCTCAGGTCATGATCCCAAGGTCCTGGTATCGAGCCCCGTGTCAGGTTCCCTGTTCAGTGAAGAGTTTGCTTCTCCCTCTCCCTCTGCCCTTTACCCTCTGCCTCTCACCCTCACCTTCTCCCTCACCCCCTCCCCCTCCTCTCTCCCTTTGCCTCTCACCCCTCTGGCCCTCCTTCCTTCCCCTCTACCCTCTCCCCCTGTTCATATACTTGCCCTGGTGCACATAAGCTGGTGCACACACACTCTCTCTCTCAAATAAATAAAATCAAAAGAAAAGAAAAGAGCACCATGTACTGAAATGCATAAGAAAGATGATTCCTCGTAACAGTCCAGGTGAGGAAAGCCCACGCAATGAGCAGCATGGCTGCCAAGACCACAGACGGTGTTTCTCACAGGTTCAGAAGGCCAGGTACATATTTCTTTTCTCCCTCCCCCCAAGATTTGTTTTATATTTTAATAAAATGTGGGTTTGGGTTCGGCACTACTTGGTAAAGAAAGAGGAATCATTACCAGTAGTGAAACTTTACCTTTTGACCCTTGACAACTTTGCAGTAGTGAGCTTCAATGGAATCTCTCTTTTTTTTTTTTTTCTTTTGGTTTTGATCAGACCGCTGCGCATGCTGAATTATGCCCCACAAATCCTAAAGCAGGAAAGCAGAAGTGTTCTCATTATCACTCCAAACTCTGAAGTGCTCGGCACAAAGTTTCAGGGGGTAGCTTTGCATGGTGTGTGGGCATCTGAGCTTTGGGGTGCTAGAAGCCCATTTTAACAAAGGCGGTTTAATCACTAACCAGAATGACTGTATTTGTTATTTTAGAGTTTTTATTGTAAATAAAATTAAAACTTAGGTAAGACATCCTGACCTCAGATTATAAAATGCCCATTTAAGGTATTAAAGAACTTACTGCCCATTTAAGATATTAAAGAAATTACTTAGGTAGGACATCCTGACTTCAGGTTCTAAAATGCCCATTTGAGGTATTAAAGAACTTACTTGCCCAGATGGGAAGAAGATATTATAAGGCCCTTTGTGAATGATACAAAGAGGCCAAGACCACAGTGGCTTTGAGTCTCCGTTAATGGTTAGGATAGCCTATGACGGCTGTTGAAGAAATGATTATTTGTAGGTGGAATTTTTATTAATGGGGATAATGCTTATCCAGTTACTTCAAGTTTTATCTTAAATATCACCCATTTGTGACATCTCTTCCTCCCACTCTCTTCTGGAGCACACTGCCTTTCTTATCTATTCTGATCTGTATGTAGCCCCATCTTGGTACCTGTAACTCAGCATCAGAGTTTGCAGCCTAGTTGACAGACTAGCTGGAACAGGATTTGGTAAATGTGTGCAGGATATAAATGGAGAAATGATAAATGATAGACAAGTAGATATAAATGTGCTTGGAAGAAATTACATGAAAGGCTGTAAAAGTGAAATGGGAAAAATATGAAATATATAATGAAATATATGAAATATATTTCTGCAATTTATTTAGAAGTTCTTTAATAACTTGTGTTGCTGCCATTATTTGGTCAGCTCTTCAAATTCCATTTCTGTGTGAGAACTTTCCATTCAAGGATTCCACATTGCCATCCCCGAACATGTTCTCCACAGCAAATATCTCCTGATGGATTCTTTCATCTTACCCTTAACAAAGGATAAGATGCCAAATCAAGATGTGTAAAATAATTACCCCTTGAGGGGAGATGCATCGAAGACTCACTACCATCTTCTGTTTGCGTCTTCTGTGTTGCCCTAAGGGAAACAAGGGTGCCAACCCACCTGTTAATGTCTGCCATTGGATTTCTGCAGTGTAAATCTGCAATTTACATCACTCATCTTAAACTGACTTGTGCTGATGAGCCTAAGAACTAGTGGGCATCAACCCTCTCAACAAAGTTCGTATTTCTGGGATTCTTACAGACAATCTTATCAAAATGTTTTTATTCCTGACATCATTTCTTTTAGATGCTGGACTTGTGGGCCACTGCCCATTTATATAACCAGCTAGTATAACTCCCCAGAAACAAACAATTATCAGGTCAGAAGAAAGAACAGAAAGACTCAGTCAAGACAGACAAGGACTCTCATCTCAGCTCCATCCAAGTTATGCAAGGACCCTCAATGTTCTCATCTACAAAATGGGGTCAACAATACAGTCTACCTGAGGGAGTTTGTGTGAATAAATAATATGATCCAGGCAAAGTGTTTAACATTGGGTGGAGCACAGACTAAGCATTTAAAACTAGGAGCTATAATAATAACACATTGTTACTTTAAAGTAATGTGGCAAGACACAAAAGAGAATGAATTTGCTGGAAGAGTCCGCCAGGACTATGTGTTAGATAGGGAATGCTAAGCCGTTCTAGCAAAAGATCCCTTGGAATTCAAGAGCTCAAGGAAAGCAGAACTTTAGGTATTGTTCGCATAAAGGTCTTCGAGGGGTGTTCCAAGTCAGTGAGTTTGACTTCGTGAGATCATCTTCCAGGTCTCTCTAGTTAGTATCATTCCAGCGCATGCAAAGTACAAAGAACATGGAGGCGCAAAGGTGGGAAATTTGGGGTCAGGCATCGAAGTGGCATCTGTCAGGTCCACGCAGACTGCCCTGGGGAAGAACAAGCACTAAAGCTGTGTACCCCAGCAAGGAAGGTGGCTGGACAGCCATGCTTCTGCTCAAGGAATTTTCCTTGAGCTGCTAGTCTTCTGTGGGGAGATTGGAAGAACACACACAGGTCCAAAGAAGTTGCCTCCTTGTGAAGCTTGTGAGTCAAGCCTGTCTCAAGCATATAGTCTTGTGGTTTTCTTTTTATTAAACGAGGAGTGAGAATAAACCGTTTACACGATCGCTTCCAGTTCTCGGTATCATAGAATTAGAGAATACTGACTTTCAGCAAAATACCACTTTGGTTAAATATTTTCCTAATTGAAAAATCGCCAACAAAAATATAGGGTAAGTACTGTAAGGATTTATTTTGTTTTCCATTTTCAAATATGAAATAACATTAAGTGAAGTTAGGACAAACAACCTCTAAATTTATCCATTCAAACGTTCTTAAAAACAAATAGAAAAGGTTAACCATGCCAGTTTTCCTAAGCTGTTTTTCTAAATTGGAAAATCCTGAAATTCTTATGATTGTCTATTAGATGTGATCATTGTATTTTTAAAATATTTTTTCACCAGGCTTCAGCTGTTGTGGGATTCACATCAGAAATCAAAGAGAAAGGGGATGAAGGTCAGGGTTAGTGTTAGCTTTTTCAGATCTTGGTAAAGAGAACGAGAAACTTCAAGAGATACATTATTTTTTATTGATATTTACATATAAAGAGATAGGTGATGTTTTTTAAAATGCCGCTTTTGGACAGCACAGTATGTGTTTGGAGGAACGACTTTGATAAACTGCCAAAGGTAGAGGGCAAGACTGCAAAGGCATAAACTACTCCGTGTAAGATTAGAATGATTTATATTCTTTCTGAAATCTACTAGAGTGAGCTTAGGAACCTCTTCCAAGAAATCTGGCACTTAGAATATGGAAATATCATTATAGTTTCCTGAAGCAGGAGTTGTCTCTGTCTTATTCGCCAGGACACAGCCCCAGGATTTAGAGGGATGCCTGAGAGATTATAGATATAAATATAAATGTTTATAGTTACAGAGAGAGAGATGGTAAGTTCTCATATTTTGTTGAATGAATGGTTGATTATAGAAGTTGGAGCACCAGAGAAGCCTCAGTTTACCCCTGGGTTATATAAGCAGCCTCTAGATGAGGAAGATGTCATTTGGCAAATGACCACAGTTGCTACAAAAACAATAGTGGATATTTCCCAGGGGATTTTTTAAAAAGATGTGTTTTTTTGGGGGGGGAGGTAAAGTAAGAAAAGTAACTCAATAGAAGTAGGCAGTTTCGTCTGTTGACCTTTTGAATATCATAAATCATGTGTGACAGAGCCCATTGATTGTAGGCGTCTTGAATGGTTGCTAGAGGGTTTGCTGTGACCATTCACTTACTCACTTATTTGTTTTCTTTTTAGCATGTATTTATGCCAGACACTGTGCTTATTACACTGTGATTATAGTGACAATCACAGGGGACAAGACTGCCTTCGATGAGCTTTATAGTCCGGGGGCCAATACAGACGAGTCACCAGGTTATTGGTACATGCAGACCGTGTATGTGTATAGATACAGGGTTTACATAAGACATGCAGGATTTTTCAATTAGGAGACACTCTGAACAAATGTCTTTCAACCGCAGTGGTTGGAACAAAGGAAATGTGTTTGATTACCACGATTATAAACGGTAAATATTTGAGTACCATGTGAACAAATAATTTGGAACTTAAACACCTTCACATATTGCCTCAGCGACGATTTCATGGTCCTCCCAGGTCCTAATTTTCACCGTATGGTTGCTGTTGAGATGTGGTGGCAGGGATTGTCCTGGAGACATTTCAGCACTGCACACTGTCTGAAATGGCTCTCGCTTGGGGCCGGTACCACCCCTCCAGGAGGCATTTGCAAATTTCCCACAATGACTGTGCACTCGGGGCAGAGGCGGAGATCCCAGGGTGCTCTGTGGCACATGGACAGCTCAGTACCCCGGAGAGTCATTCTGTCCCAAACGTCACTGGCTTCCCACTGAGAAGCACTAGAACAAATCAAGTCCTTCTTTTTCCATTTCTGTGTTCTGAAAATCCTGCTTTAGATATGTGTCTTGGGCGAAGCATGGGCAGTCCATCCACGCACTGCAACACGGGACAAAAAGAATCATAACAGGATCTGTGAGAATTAATGCTATGTTCATGAAGGGAACTACGATCCTGGGGTAATTCCAAACAGAGGACAGTGAGGAAGAAAAACTTCAAATCTAGGCGTTATGGGCTAGTCCCCCAGAGGCTGAAAGAGGCAGAAGGTGGAAGGAAGATTTTCTTTCATAATTTGTCTAAGGGTGGGGAAAAAAATGCCCAGTCTTATTCTCAGATTAAGACCATTAATGAATTTAAAATGTGCAGACCCAAGGCTGTCCTGCCCGGTCTTAAAAGGATTATGGATTGGATTAAGGGACTTTTCTGTTCCAGCAAAGCTTACAGGAACTTTCCTACTTTATTGAGGTAGAATTCTCTTTAATTTTAATGCGATTTATCTTTTCTTTGTTCTCTTAAAACTGAATCCAAAGCATGTCCTTATCAATGCTTCCATAACCAGGTTAAATATTCTGGAGGATTCTATCCTCTTTTTTGAAGGAAATCTGTTCAAAACCATGGGGGATGTTGCGATCAACACTCTGAAAAGTTTCCTTTACCTTAGGTATATCAGGCAGCACCCCAGGCTGAATTTTGTATACCATTGTGTTTTATTTCAGTAACACAATCAAACCTCACTTATCAGGAAGTGCCTTATCGGTGAACCTCAAATATCTAGGATATAGTAAACCCAAGCAACAAAGTGCCTGATTTTTATGCCAAAAATGAAAAACTTCCAGGCACTCCTGGGAGTCAGTGTATTCTCAATTTACAAACAGTTCTAAGAAGCTTGATGATCTGCTACCCTGGCTCGCAACAGACTGAAAAATGCACAGCCAGAGACTTGTATAGTTCAGCTTGAGGATTGGAGCGGGACCGCCTATAGCCTAGCAAGGAAGAGGTACAGGGAAGGGGTACCACACATTTACTTGAAAACAATAAAGAAACTCTAAAACCATGTGAGTTTGGAACTGGGTTGTTTTGTTCAGAGGAACCGTCCAGCTAGGCAGTCCCTGAAACACTGCACATTCCCTAGGTATGGTCCTTGGCGATCATAGTAATCATATGAGAAGAAGCAAGAGAAGTTTGTAGCACCTTTTATGAGGTTCCCTTAAAGGTGTAATTTTTTTTTCCAAATTTGTAATTTTTAAAAATTGTGCTGGTTATAAGACTAAGCCATAGTTGTCGGGGGCGGGGGGGAAGTACACTTGTTTAGAGTAGCTTACTTCCTAATAAAACTGGATCGGTGGGGCAGTTATATGTGAAATTCAGTTTGGAAATCCACCTTTGAAAGTTGGAATTTTTCGAAACTAAAGAGAGCAAATTCTGTATTTTCTTATCCCCTCCTCACAGGGTATGTGTCTTTCTGACCTACAGATTTCTTGATACTATGTGTTGTTCACTTGATTTCCTCACACACACATTTGGATGCATCATGATGCAATCTTGGGCTACCCTGCATCATCAGGCTGGTTCATGCATGAACCCACAGTTTCCAACACCCCTTAGAATTGAGGGAGAGAACTTCTTTTATTCATTTTGCACCAGCCTGGATAAAGAGAATTGAGGAACTGGACTGAAATCAAATGCTACCAAAGTGAAAAATATCAGTTACATAATAATTAAAGCTTACATATTAGATTATTTTTATCTCTTTGTGAGTAACTCTTAGATTAGTATAATTACATCTATGGAGTATGTTCTCCTATCAATTTATTTCAGAGAAGGGCTAATCAGTATTGACAGAGTAAAATGCATAGCCCTAAAATGTTTGGGTATATTGGATCACTATTGTTCTATTACCCGATATCTAATAAGGAAGAAAAATAGACTAGTTATGGAAATAATGATAAACTTTGGTGGGGGGTGGGTCTGAAAGAATGAACTGGATGCAGAGTGTAACAAAGGTGGCGAGGCCTGACCTGTTTTCTGTCTGAAGTCTTGAGGTTTAGAACCATGCAGTTGCAGTTAAATGGTGGTGCCCACAGTGGGCAGCATAAGTGAACTGTTGTCCTCACTCTCTTCTCATCTTATTCTTGCCTGAGTTTTTTACATAATATTTCTGCCCTCTTACTACACAAAGGTAAACATTTTAGACTATTTATACTTGCTGAGGAGGAAATACTGAGATGTGGGTTATCCTCTGCACTTTTAAGCATTGGACAAGTGACTTGTAAACATTAGAGAGTTTTGTAAATATAAATCGTCTGTTAAATGGAATTTAAAATAGACCACATGCCTTGCTATTGCCTCCTATTTCTCACTTGAGAATAAGATACCATTTTCTCTCACATGACAGTGTTGTGAATATTATTTGTGAAGGACTTTGAGAGTTTCAAAACAAAGGTGCTGACGGCTTTTGAGAACAAAAATGGATATTGTTGCAATTTTTAATTTATCTCCCTTATCCATGAAATAGTTTCAAATTCATATTTACCTCAGACTTCCTTTGATTGTTAATTCAAGGAGTGAGGTACTGAAAATCAACTGAAATTCACATATCCTACCTTCTCTAATGAATGAGTCTCTATGTGCCCATCCAGTGTATACACCCTATTTTAAAATAACCGTAGGGAAGACATCCTTATTAAGAATTTTTGGATTGGGGGGGCACCTGGATGGCTCAGTTGGTTAAGCGTCTGACTCTTGGTTTCGGCTCAGGTCTTGATCTCTTGGTCGTGGGGATGAGCGCCACATCGGGCTCCGCGCTCAGTACGGAGTCGGCTTCAGATTCCCATTGCCTCCCCCTCTGCTCCTCCCACTGCTCGCTCACGCTTTCTTGCTCTCTATCTCTAAAACAAATAAATAAAATCTTTTTAAAAAAATGGATGGTAGATGTGAAAGTTATTTTTTATGTACTTGCCAGGGGCTATCTAAAGTAGAAGTTCAATATAAGCAATCCATTTTAATCCTTTGCTTTTCTTACCTTGAAACTCAATAAACATTTGGTAAATGAATGTTGAGTGTTAATGCATTCTGTTTGCCCATCTCATGAAATAGATGAAGGGAGGCAGGTACCTTAATAAAGGCAGCAGGGACTTAAGCACTTAATCCTGGTGAAATGTAGATGTTTAAGTGCCACTCACTCTTCCTGAGTGACTCTTAGGTCAGAAGTAGTCAGTCAACTGCAAACATCTTATATGCGGTTAAAAAATCCAAGTTAATTTGTAGAATTAGATAATTCCCAGCACTGCCCAATAAAACAGTGCTAGATCTTAGCAGTTTGTTGCATTAATAACAATTATTGGTAGTGGTTGATAACACTGAGTATCTTACACAGCTCTTCTGAACTTGGCACGGACGCCTGAGACAGCCCAGTCTCACTGGCCATTATAATCAAGACTAACACATTGCAGAGGAATACTTTCTCTTGCCTGTCACCAATGTAACTTAGCCTCTGACTGTATCGTCCCCCAAATAAAAATCCAAATAGGAATATAAAAAGTTAGCTAACGATCTAGATTTTTTTTTAGAAAGAGAATCAAATATCCAAATTGAAGACCCCAGTTGGGGGTAGATTGGGGATATGGAAAAGCTTGCCTTGACCTTAGATAATTCTTTCCAAGGACTGTAGCTCTTGAAACTTTAAATAAATGTCTCAAAATAGTAATTATGAAATAACCTTTTGTATCCGGTATTCTGAATCTTTGTGTTCTAAATGGTAAGCAGGAGATATATTTTGTTCCCCTTGGTGTCTCCCCTGCAGCATCGAGCTCTGTATCCCCCATATTGTAGCTGATACCCTGATTGAATGAAATCCCTGGTGCATGAATGTTGAATGAGTCAGTGGATGGTACCTTGCATGGTGTCTCCCCTTCCGACCCCAACAAACAAGGTGGAAAATGGTTGGCAATTGCTTACTGGCACATGAATACATAAAAACATACATGTAGATGACTCCAGATTTATCTGACATTTTAGGAGTTGTCGTCATGACTCACAAGTTTCAGGAAATTGAGATTGTTAAATGCTTGATTTTTTTTTTAATTGGCGTGTCTGTTAAAAGCAGTTTGGAATATAACTGGTTCAAAGGGAAGATTATATTTTGTAATTCCATTGGGGTTTTTTTTCCCCATTAGGAAAACTCATCTTATAGAGCCTATTGTGGTTTTTGGTAAATTATTGCAGTTACTGATGAATTTCAGAAGTGGAGAACTTTGTTTTGGAAATATTCACGTAATAGAGGTTGGACTTGGTGAATGTGACCCCCAGTTCTCACATAGCTGACTCTTGAAGGCCTCCTTTCAGGAAACTCAAAGCTTGAGGCATCTCTTCGAAGAAATCAGGGAAATCAGCCATACAGACTGTCGTATGATCAGGTTCATGGCGCTTGAACTTGTAGTTTTTCCACAGTGTATGCAGTCGAGCATTCAGATTTATTAAATGGGTCCATACCTGAATCATAAAAACAGGGGTGGGCATTTTCCTCCTAACTCCGTGTTTTGCTTAAGAGGGTCCGGAAGGCCTGTGGGCGTCAGCAGAAAGGAAACTCATACTTCATACTACATGCAAACAGAGTTTGTGCTGGATGTTAACTCAGTAAAAACACATTTTTTGGAACAAGCTCTTCAATATATCATCTCTAATTTTACCTGGGCTTTTGTTTTGTATCAGTTTATCAAAGTGGAAGTGAGGATGTAGATGGATACCAGTCATACTTTAAGAAAAGAAGTACACGCAATAAATAAATAAATAAATAAATAAGGGGCCTTTGGTATGCCAAATAAATCATGGCCATGTAACCACAAAACAAAAGAGATTAGAGAAACTACCACGTTTTCCAACCTTTTTTTTTTTTTTAAAGATTTTATTTATTTATTTGACAGAGACACAGTGAGAGAGGGAACACAGCAGGAGGAGTCGGGGAGGGAGAAGCAGGCTCCCGGTGGAACAGGGTGCCCGATGCGGGGCTCCATGCGGGGCTCGATCCCAGGACCCCGGAACTATGACCCGAGCCAAAGGCAGATGCTTAACGACTGAGCCACCCAGGCGCCCCAACTTTTTTATCATCCAAGATGGAGCAACACTGACCGTGTCTTTTCAGAGACTTCAGTCTGTGTACAAAAATAGCAACAGTAATCATATTGTTACTTTCAATTTGTTTTGAAAGAAACTGTAAAACTAAGAGGTTTTGAAACGGGAACCTGGGTGTGGCTGTGCCATGTGTTGTGTGTGTTTTTGCACGGGCAGGAAGTCACAGAGGAAATGAGTGCCGGCCCCGTGCTCTTCCCCTACAACACAATTTTGAGTACTTAGTTGAGGAAGGAGTAAGGACATTATTTTTTCACATAGGCATCATGGAATAATTTGTAACCAACTTCTAAGATGTGTCTTTTATTGTCCATGGATATATTTATATTTAATACTTACATTTTCTTTTTTTAAGATTTTATTTATTTGACAGAGAGAGAGAGAGAAAGAGAGTGAGCACAAGTAGGCAGAGTGGCATTCAGAGAAAGGGGGAGAAGCAGACTCCCTGCTAAGCAAGAAGCCCGATGCGGGACTCGATCCCAGGATCCCAGGATCATGACCTGAGCCAAAGGTGCTTGCTGAGCTCAGGTCCTTCACCGACTGAGCCACCCAGCCTCCCCAATACTTATATTTTCAATGATTATATTTTTCTATAATATATAATATTGCTATACAATATATAATGCTACGTATTTATACACACACACGTGCACGTGCCAAAATTTGACACATCAGTTGGTTCTCCAGTTTTTATTCAGGACAAGGTTTTCTAAAATACGGGGCAGCATAGCATCCCATTTTAAAATTTACGTGGAAGTGCCTACTGTACTTGAAAAAAAATCGTTTATTGTGGCTTGAGAGTCAAGGGGCCCTTCAGTCTGCTGCTTACCTGTCCTTCCACCCTCTCAACCAGCCCTGCCCCTCCACGAATGGCCCTGCGTGCCCCATTTCCTATCTGCTCCCTGAATTCACTTCACCGCTTCTCATCTACATACCTTTATGAACTCCCTTTTATCTCCTTATGTTGCCCTTGTATTTGCAAGATAGGTTCTCTGACTGAATTCCAAGCGGACGGCTGGTTTTTCATTTAGTCAGAAAGGGTTGCTCTTTTTACTTGTGGTTTGCATCGACCCTGACCAGAAGTCTGCAGTCATTTTTTTTTTTTTTTTTTTTTACCTTTGCTGCTCCACATTATTGGTGTTTTTTTCTGGGCGCTTTTAAGATTTTCTCTTTATCACTGGTTTGAAGCAATCTGATTATGATGTTCCCCGGTATATTTGTCTTCATATTTCTTCTCTTTGAGGTTCTTGAATCTGTGGGCTTATAGTTTTCATCAGATGTGGAAATTTTTCAGTCAGTATTTCTTCAAACATTGTGTCTCCCTCCCTCCCTCCCCCTATTCTGTCCCCTCTTAGGGAACTCTCATTACCCATTTATTTGGCCATCTGATGTTGTCCCACTTCTCACTGATGCTCCGTTCTTCTTTTTTTTAATCTCAGACACTGTATATTTTGTCTCCAGAAGTTTGATTTGCTTCTTTCTATGTCTTGAGTGATTCTGTTGCCATGCTCCTACTTTACTTTCTCAACACTGTGTGTGTGTGTGTGTGTGTGTGTGTGTGTGTGTGTGTGTATAAGCTCCTTAAATGTCCTTGTCTACTAACGATTTCACATCTGGGCCCATTTCTACTGATTCTCTCTTCATTAGGCATTGTACATTTCTGGTTGTTTGCATGTCTGAGGATTTTTAGATTTGATGCCAGACATTGTGAATTTTATTCTATGAGGTACTGATACTTTGTATTCCTCTAAAATGTTTTATCTTTGTTCTGGGATGCATTTAAGTTGGAAACATTTTGATCTTTTTGAGCCTTGTGTTTAAAGTTTTTAGGAGACACCCAGAAATTCTTTAGTTTAAGGTCACTTTGGCCCTACTATTGCAGTGGTTTCTTCAGAGTGCTTTACCAGATGTCCCAGGTGTCAGGAGGCCTTTCCACTCTGGATGGGTGAAATATGAATTCTTCCTGGCTTGTGTGCTCTGAAGATTACTTTGCTCCTCCTTTCTTGGGATCCATCCCCCAGCCTCGGGTAGTGTCCTTCTACACATGCAGTGGGCAGTCACACCCGACAGATTTCCAGAACTCTCCCTCTCTTTGCAGCTCCTTAAATCCTAGTTCAGCCATCACGTCCCTAATGAGACTCTGTGAATCTTTCTCCCAAAAAGAATTGATTATGACTTCATCTACAGTTTTTCAGCTTTTTACTTTTTCTAGCATTATGGCACATCTCTGTTCTATTTTGTATTATCCCTTGAGGTTTACAAGTTACTTCTCAATAAACTGTAAGCGTCTTAAGAGCAAAATCCATGACACACCCCTTTTAAAGTCCCCCACTGCCCATCACAAAATGCATAGTGCATACGCAGTGCATCATAAAGGTCAATGGAATGAATGAATAAAGGCATTTATGATATGTCCGCATTAGTTAATATGGGAGAATTTGGGCCTCTGTTTAACACTGCAGAAAAATAAAATACATTTTCCAGTAGTTGTCCCTGCTCAGCTTTCTCCTCTCAGTCTTTCTGCATAATTTTACCAGTGACGGGAAGGAGGGAATAATAAGCACATTCATTAAATTTGTAGAGGATACCAAATCAGAAAGGAATTGTAATCTCAAAATATAAGATTAAGGTTAATTATATCTTTGGCAAGTAGGATGAGCGATCACAAAGTAAAATTAAATGAAACGACAAAGTATTAAATTTTAGGAAGAAATTAAGCCACCCGCCATGCTAGAGATGGTTGGAACCACATAAGATTGTAGGGGCTGTAGTGAATCACAAGCTGAAAATGTGTCAAAAATGAAATTTCCTGTTGTTATAAGATGCTTTGTAAAAGTGGCAAAGATAATTATCCTTTTCCAGTCATAATTACACAGCCCCTATAAACTCCTGTGGCATTTTTGAGGTCTATTTTTATTTTAAGAGCAATAGCAAATACAGGGTTTTAAGAAGAAAGCTATTAAATTTGTTGCAAATGGAACGAAGAAACTTTATTCCCTTTTTCCCTTTTGCTCTTTCATTTTTCTGCAAGAACAAGGTGCATGTACAGAAAATTAGCATGCTATAACAAAGAAAACATGCAAACAAAAAATAACCACCACTGCCTATAATTGAAACCAAAGCACTAGCCTTAGCATTGGGAGCCAGTAAATGAAAAACATGACACAGTTATTATGAACATTGACTAGCATTTCAGTGGGTACTGCACTAACCACTTTCAGACGTGCAAAAGAGGGCCCAGCATTCAAACAGCTTTTATTAACTTTTCAGTGTATCATGAATATATAATATCTAAACTTCACAGCTAATTTGTGAAATATTATTCCCATTTTACAGATGACAAAATTGAGTAGTTTCCTTTATTTTAAACTTTTTTTAAAGAATTATTTACTTATTTGAGAGAGGAGAGAGAGCATGTGAGTGGGGGGGGGAGGGCAGAGGAAAGAATCTCAAGCAGACTCCCCACTGAGCATGGAGCCCAGTGTGGGGCTCGATCTCATGACCCTGAGATCATGACCTGAGCTGAAATCAGGAGTCGGATGCTCAACCTACTGAGCCACCTAGGCACCCCTAAAATTGAGTGATTTCAAAGAAATGAATCCTATGTTAAGTCAGGTAGCTAATTAGCAGCATAGTCTAGACAGAAATAGAAATCTCTACAATACTGTGTCATGAATAGTAATCCCAAATATATATGGTGAAGTACTTTGAAAGCACCAAAGTGTTATGAAATGGAAGATGGTAAATATTATTTTCTGTCATCTGGAGATTGGAGCCTCCTGAAAAAGTGCTGCTGTGAATGCCCATGAATTCCTTCAATATTCAGGGAAACAGAAAACGTATTAGTTATTTTCTAGATTGTGGCACCAAGAATTGAAAAGACACACAACCTAAAAGGTTTGTCCTCAGTGAGCTTTCATTCCATTAACTCCTCGGGGGAAAGATGACCATTAATATTATAAGCTGACGATGCTGCCAACTCCTTCCCCATTGTGTGTCAGTTAGTGATTTATGTTACTGTACCACCTCTAATCATTTATTTATTTTTAGATTGCTTTGTATTCCTCTTTAAGAATGATAAGTTCGAGTGCCCGGGTGGCTCAGTCAGTTAAGCATCTGAGATTCTCTCTCCCGCTCCCTTTGCCCCTCCCCCCATCACACGTGCTCTTGTGCGCTCTCTCAATAAATAAATAAATCTTTAAAAAAAATGGTAAGTTAATGACAGGGTGCCTTGAAGTGTATGTTGAAAATTTGGACCAAAAAGGGTAATAAAACTGATTGCTGACTTGGAAGAATGATCATTTGCGTGCAGAAGACTCTCCCATTAGAACAGAAGGGAAAGAGGAAGGAATTAGCCCAGAGGCTGTACGGTGGATGCACTGTGAGTGAGTGTTCATCTGAGGTGGACTACTTTCTCAGGGAGTCCACGGAGTAGATCAGCTGCTCTGCTTTGTGGATTGGACACGAGACTTGGGTATGTGACAGGTGGTAGAGTGGAATAGGGAATGAATCCAAGGGGTTTTATGCAGCCGCTGTGGGAACTCTACTTCTCAGAATCCCTTATGTCTTTCCTATGTGTGCATGCAGTTTTTCTTCTTAGAAAAGAATTTTGCTAGTTTGAGAATGTCCAACGATAGCATAATAGGTTGATAAATTAGGCTTCATTAACTCAATAGAATATTTTTGGCAAAGAGGGGCTGTTTTCTAGCCACTACTCATATTTATCTCCTGGCTTGACAAATTCCGAACAGGTGAAGACATACTCCACATAGTTATTGTTCAAAGGAGTCTTGTCTAATGAGTCTGAAATTGCCTATTGTTGGATAACAAGTTTGATCATGTGAAGGAATTTAGTCATAGAGTTGACTGGCCACCACTGACATGAAATTATATGACTCTAGAAAGCCTTTTCTGCCATTTTACCGTGCTCTACACCTTGGGAAATTCTGGGCGGGGAGGGGAGGATTTCTAGGCCTGTCTGGAAACATAAACTTAAAACAGTCTGGAAATGAAAGAGACCTGGAGATCATCATTTTATGCCCTCATCTGAGAGATGAGGGAACTGTACCAGTCACAGGGTGCCTCACTCAGAATGTTCTCATGGTGCTGCAGTTTTGCTGCTCAGGCTTCTCTGTAGAGATGTTGATCTTTCGCAGGGGAAGCTCGCAAACCTCTCTACAGACCTCTCTCTATTCATGGATCCTGGGAATCCATCTCCGTCCTCCCTGTTGCTCTCCATTGCCTCCTAGGAAACCTGAAGGAAGGTCCCTTTGCCATTGACCCCTGGGCCTCGCTGGCTGTTTTTAAGTCCGCATCCCTATGGCAATAGGTCCTGTTCAGGGTCAGGTGCGGTTAATGCTTTATTAGTTTCTAGTTATGACGCTTGTGATACTAATTGTTTATAGCAACAGACAGTAGAAACCTAGGCAGACTTTATTTTGACAGTCTGTGACATTTGACAGAAATAAACGGAAGACACATTTTGAGGCTGAAAGACCCGTAGTTTAATTTCTTGATGTTGCTGGTGTCAGGGTGGTCATAAAAACTGAAGGCTCCTTCTTACCTGACACCAAAAGTGGCTTTGTGAGAGAAGAACCCAACTTCTGACTTTCACCTATTTTATTCGATATAAGAATGTATGAAACGTGGTAGAAAGACCCTCAAGCAGTGAGTATATTCAGTATGCATTTCTATGGTCAAACTTGGAGGGGGGTGGGAATGAAACTGGCGGATGAAATAAACTTAATAAAATGAATGAGTATTTTCTTAACAAAAATAAATGCCAGAAATGGGAGGGATAAGTAAGAAGAAATGGCTTGCATAAATAACTGAAATTCTGAGAGCTTATCATCAAATGGTTGTGTTGTCGCACAGAGAAAATAAAATGCAGAGAAAACAAGAGAAAAAACAGTACATAAGTCTCGCCAAGGCTTATTGAAACACATGATGAATAACCAAAGTCCTTTAAGCATAATAAGGAAATGTAGACTACCGATACTGCAAATAAAGAAGTTTCCAGTATTACCCTCTTCAACCTTAGGATGCAGTAAACTATTAATGTCGGTTGCGGTTTTGCTTGACATTTGTTAAGCATCCACAGGGAAAGCTGGAGAGTTCATAAAATACCCTGCCCTCCATCTCACAGAGCGCTGTCTCTGTGATATCCGATACAGAGACTCCAAGTGGAACAAGATCCGTGGTCTCACAGTCATGGATCCCATCCACCCTCCTGCCAGGTAGATGGGGACGTGGTTTCTACGTAAGAAAGGCAGGCTAGCTTCCAACAGCTAAGAACATGCAGACCCCCACACTGGAGAATCAAACTTCCAGAAGACTTGCGGTTTTGGGGGGATAAGGGTGTGTTTTTTTTCCAGGAGGAACACAATGTTACATTAGTTTCAGGTGTACAACATAGTGATTTGACATCTCCATATGAGATGCCATGCTCACAGGTGTAGCTCCCATCCATCACCATACAACACTATTACGGTAGCATTGACCTCCCCGTGCTGTACCTCTCATCCCCATTCATTGATTCATTCCATAACCGGAAGCCCATAACTCCCACTCCTGGTCGCCCCCTTCCTCTCTGGCCACCACCAGTTTGTTTTCTGCATTTATGGGTCTGTTTCTGTCTTTCGCTTGTCTGTTTGTTCTGTTCATCTGTTTTGTTTTTTAGATGCCACATATAAGTGAAGTCATACGGTATTTGTCTCTCCCTGACTTATTTTACTTTGCATAATACCCTCCAGGTCCAACCATGTTGTTGCAAATAGCAAGATCTCATTCTTTTTTTATGGTTGAATGATATTTCATTGTGTATTTGTACCATATCCCAGAAGGCTTGGTGTTGATGCAATCGTAGCTTTAGTAGAAGAATGGAAAACAAACAACAACAGCAACAGCAAAACCACACAGAACACCTGAGTCCTTATCCTGGCTTTGCTTGTAAACCACTGTGTGTTCCTTTACAAGCCCCTCAAGCCCCTGGAAGCCTCTGAAGTGCTCTATGAAAAAAATGCTATGTGTCTCTTCTACTTCTAAGGAAATATTGCAAGATTTAAAGAGAGGTTATTGGGAAAGGACCTTCCAAGAATTTAAAAATATATATTATGCGAGGCACCTGGGTGGCTCAGTTGATTAAGCACCCGACTCTTGATTTCGGCTCAGGTCATGATCTCAGGGTCATGAGACTGAGGCCCGAGTCCGGCTCCACACTCTGGATGGAGTCTGCTTGAGATTCTCTCTCTCCTTCTCCCTCTGTCCTTCCCTCCACTCACGCACTTGCTCTCTCTCTGTCTCAGATAAATAAATAAATCTTTAAAATATCTGTATATATATACATATATATTATGTGTGTGAAATTGGTGATATATAATACATAAAATAGGGGCGCCTGGGTGGCTCAGTCGTTAAGCATCTGCCTTCGGCTCGGGTCATGATCCCAGGGTCCTGGGATCGAGTCCCGCATCGGGCTCCCTGCTCCGCGGGAAGCCTGTTTCTCCCTCTCCCACTCCCCCTGCTTGTGTTCCCTCTCTCGCTGTGTCTCTCTCTGTCAAATAAATAAATAAAATCTTTTAAAAAATACATAAAATATAGCATAGAGAGAGAAGATTAGAGAGAGATACTGAAACACATAATTTCTAGGACTTTGTAATCCTAAGGAAAAATTAAAATTATGGCCATTTAAAGCATGTGTGGGTACAAAATACAAACAGAGCTCACAGGATCTATATTAAATAAAGTAGTAGCAAACATAGGAATGTGGACAGAAGATTTTTGCTTGCTAATCAAATCTTTTTTTTTTCATTTAATTTCACCTCTCTCCCAACGGACTTGCACATTTTTCTTTCTAATGAAAGTTCAGTAAATGTTTCCTACATGCAACATGAAAATCAGGCTGGTGTGATTTTTTTTTTAAATGCATAATGTTTATACGTGCCTAAGATAAACTGAAGTTGAAATGCTAATTAAATATCAGATTAGGGGCGCTTGGGTGGCTCAGTCAGTTAAGCGTCTGCCTTTGGCTCAGGTCATGATCTCGGGGACCTGGGATCAGGCGCCACGTCTGGCTCCCTGCTTGGCGGGGAATCTTCTTCTCCCTCTCCCTCTGCTCCTCCACCCTTCTCATTCTCTCTCTCTCTCCCTTTCTCAGGTAAATAAATAAAATCTTTAAAAATATATATATTAGGTTATTAATTTAATGGCATAAAATGTGACCTTCAGGAATCTAAACCTTTCAGATTCAAGACTTAAGTACAAGTCTGTGTTCTCCATTTCTTCTGCAGGAAAAGGAAAACAATCACAGAGAACCATCTGGAATTTCTGTGAAACAATGTCCTATTCCTCCAAAAGTGTAGGTCCCTGTAGTAAAAACAATTCTTGCAGACCAAGGGTCCCTCGATAGATAAATGGATAAAGAATATTACTCAGCCATAAAAAGAGTGCAGTCTTGCCATTTGCAACCACATGGATGGAGCTAGAGAGTATAAAGACAAATACCATATGATCTCACTCATGTGGAATTTCAGAAACAAAACAAAGGAGCAAAGGGACAAAAGAGAGAGAGGCAAACTAAGGAACAGACTCTTAACTACAGAGAACAAACTGATGGTTACCAGAGGGCGGGGGGTGGAAGGATGGGGGAAATAGGTGATGGAGATTAAGGAGTGCGCCTGTTGTGATGAGCACTGGGTTATGTATGGAAGTATTGAATCACTGTGTTGTGCACCTGAAACTGACATAACACTGTATGTTAACTAACTAGAATTAAAATTTTTAAATTTAATTTAATTTAAAATAAATAAATAAAATTCCTTTGGAGAAGTAAAAGGGGACCTTTTGGGGTTATGAAATTCCCCTTTCCTTATAGTAAACATTAGTTATACTAACCTTCTAAAATCAAAACTATTAACAAATTAATTCTGGTGATCATTTGAAATGAAGGAGTAACTATAATCATATATCATGTAATATATGAGTGAAGTATATGTAGAGCATGAATAATACTAATTCCTATAATTTATTATTTATCATGTGCCAGGTGATTTATGTATTATGTTTACCATGACCACACAAGATGTGTATTTTCTTGCAGGAGATCATACAACTTTTAATGGACGGAATCAGGTGTATCTACCTTGTTACAAAGCTAACAACCTTTCTAGGACTCCAGAGCTTACTCAGGCGTATTCTACAGTGTTTCTAAACACTGATGTGTGTGAGTCAACCTTGGGTATTTCTGACAAGCTCCCAGGTGATGTCAGTGCTGGTGACCACGGGGACCACACTTCAAGTAGCAAAGTTCTAAAGTGTAATAATTCCAGAGTATTTCCACAGAAATGATTAAAACAACAAAAGTACTCTTACTCAACAAAATAGGGAAGACTGGGCTTAAGCAAGACAGAACTGATGTGCTTGCAGCTCTTCTCAGAGCCTTTAATTTGCTGATGTGCATTGTGACCCAAGAGGAGAATAGCATATATCCCGTTTTTCAAATCTATTTGGCAGTAGAAATTTTTTTTCTCATAAAGCATACCTCAGGATTAGCGTTCACTTCCGAAGTATTGCTTTCCATCAAGCTGACTGTTTAAAGGTAATGCCTTTTCTGGAAAATACTAAAACAAAGACTTGGCAGCGATCAGAAAGGGGTAAAATTATATAACTGTTATGATGCCTAGTAGTTTCTGGAGTTGGGAAAGGATGCAGGGGAATGAGAGGGATACAAAAATGAATAAAGCGGGACTTGAGCCTTCGAGGAGAGCTCGACCTGGCGAAAATACATGTAAAAAATTAACTGCAGGGCAGGATTAAATGAATTCTAAATGTAGGTTAAAAAAAAAAACATGCAGTAAGAAATGGGGGGGGAACTGTCCATTCTAAACTTTTGTTAGTAGTTTTGAATTCTTTTTTTCTTGTATCTGAGGCTTCCTTTGTTGAAATCCTTAGACACTGTGGAAATCGCTTGTGTGGGGGCTGAGAACATTTCCCAGACTGAACCTTTTCCTGTGTTAGAACTCTGTCCTTTCCTTACTTCTCCATGGGGGCCAGGCCAGAACGTCAGTGATTTTTTTCTTCCAGAACAAGTCCCGCATGATCTTGCAAATCAGCGTTTTGAATTTCTTCTTCAATTCAGTTGCTCTATCGGGGCAGCGGTGAGGATTGGGATCCGTTTGCTTTTCCCTTCCAGGCTGGGGAGAACCGGGGCAGTGGGTAGCAAAGGACACTGTGCGTCACCACCTGCCTGTGGCACCCTTGGCTGGCCGTTAAAAAGGGCTTTGTTTGGTCCTAGCGCCCAGTTCCCTGGATCTGATCTCAGAGGTCTCAAGCAAATAAATGCATCCCTGCTGCCCTTATGTCAGCCAGAGCTAAGAACTCTGGTTCTCACAGATGGAGACAGCCACGGGATTTTCTTTGCTTTAAAATGTGAAGTTTGGGGGCGCCTGGGTGGCTCAGTCGTTAAGGGTCTGCCTTCGGCTCAGGTCATGGTCCCAGGGTCCTGGCATCGAGCCCCGCATCGGGCTCCCTGCTCCGCGGGAAGCCTGCTTCTCCCTCTCCCACTCCCCCTGCTTGTGTTCCCTCTCTCCGTCTCTCTCTCTTTCTCTCTCTCTGTCAATTGAATAAGTAAATAAAAATAAATAATTAAAAAAATAAAGTGCATTTTAGATTTTAGAGCATTCTGGCTTAATACTCAGCAAAGTGCTGTGTTAAAACATGTTGAACAGTGCTTGAAGGGTACAGCTGACCCCCTACGGCATTGTCAGATCTACTAGTTTCTGTTTTGGTCACATGTTGTTGCTCTCAAACTCAATGAAAGTTCTAGATCCGAATGGGTTCCAAAGGCTGTGGGAGAGCCTAGATAGTATCAGTGTGTATATATATATATCCGTATGACTTGGCGGCCCGCTGTGGATCTGAGCTTCATCAGTAATGCCCATGACATGGAAAATTTATTTCTTTGTGAAAAATGGTCATCAAGTGAAACAAACAATTTTAGCGAAATATGAAAATATGTTTAACTTGCGGTGTGAGGATATACACAGGAAATATGTGACTTCCTATGAAAATGTGATTCCGAAAAAAAGTTAAGCACCTGAATAAACATCTCAATAATCTCAGTATGAAGGATTCAGGGATGTTAGCCTCAGGCATGTGGTCCACCTTTACGGTGGATGAGGGAAGAAAACATTGTAAGGAAGATGGCTGCCTTGGGGACCGAGGGAAGGCTCACAATGGGCAGGAAGGTGGAAAGACAGCAGGGTCCTGACGGCCATACAGGAAGTGTTGGACTTAAGAGAGCTCACATTGGTAACACAAAGAATTACAAACCTTTGTTCACAATCTCGCTTATCACAAAATGAGAGTACACGTGTTAGTTTTACATCCATGTGTCATAAAAGTGATGTTCAGGAAATTGGTGTTACCTTAAGTTCACATTTCTGATGGTGTTTATCCTTTTTCTCAGGGGGTGAGTTATACCCACCTTGTGATTTCAGGAGCATTTTAAACCCAGAAGCACTTAACACCCCCCTTCCACCTTGACTTTATCCCGTGTGGCATTCGCAATATTTCTTCCTTCAGTTCTAACACCTCTGCCCATTCTCACCTTCAGGCTTTCCTCATCTCTGGCCTGGACAATAGGAATAGCCTCCTAATTGATCCATTTGCCCTAAGATCCCTTACTTAGACTCCTCTCCACACTGCCACCAGGATTCTCTCCAGAAAAGAAAAAAAAAAAATGTTTAAGATAATCTGTTCATACAGCAAATCCACTTCTAGAAGGTTCTTCTACTCACTTAAAAGGATACAGATATAAGTATCAAAACATTTGTTACCATTTTATTTGTGACAAAACAATTGGGTGATTTAAGTGTCTGTCAATATGGAAACAATGACATTTTTCTAATGCCTACCTATTATACCAGAAGTCAGCAAACTTTTTCTGTAAAGGGCTAAGTAGTCATATTTTAGGCTTTTCATGCTGGATGATGTCTGCCATGATTACCTGACTCTGCTCTTATGTCAAGAAAGTAACCACAACGATGGGGACTTTGGGTGGCTCAGTCAGTCAAGCCTCTGACTCTTGGTTTCAGCTCAGGTCATGATCTCAGGGTGGTGAGATCTAGTCCCACATCGGGATCCGTGCTCAGCATGGAGATGGCTTAACGATTCTCTCTCTCCCTCTGCCCCTCCCTTGTGTGCATGCACGCTTTCTCCCTCTCTTTTTCTCTCTCTCTAAAACAAATAAAATCTTAAAGAAAAAAAAAAAGAAGTAGCCACAGATGATACATAAGCAAATGAGCATGGCTGTGTTCCAATAAAACTTTATTTACAAAAACAGGGACATGCTGATTTGGCCTCTAGGCCTGTAGGCTGCCAAGCCCTGGTGTAGAGTATATATATGTTAAAAATGATGAGATAAATCTGCATGTGTTGGCAGGGAAGAATATCCACAATATACTCTTAGGCAAAACATATACTACTAATATATCCTATATTTGTTATCCTGTCTTTGTGTTTCTATCTTTGTTAAAAAGATACATATCTATCTTTATATATATATATATATACACATATATATATATCTACATGTAGATAAAGATAACGATAGATATATACAGACAGAGGGAGACAGAGACAGATGCAAGCAAAGGAATAAATAGATAAAATAAGTGATACAGAATGCACAAAAAGAAAAATCTAGAAGAATACACACCAAGTATTACGAAGAGCTCTTCTGAGAGAAGATGGGTATCAAGGCAAGGAAATTTTCCATTTTTATATACTTCTGTATTGTTTAAACTTCTAGATGACTACGTATTATATTTACATTACAGAAAAATACTGAAATAATGAATCATCTGAAATCTGAGCCTCTCTCTCCACTGAGTAAAGACCTTCTGTTGTTTTGCATTGTCTATAGGATAAACTGTAAGCAATTTAGCAGAGCTTCCTTAGAAGATCTGCCCCGCCACCCGCTCTGGTCTCATCTCGAATCATCCTGCCTGCTCTGCAAGTCCCCTTACTCCCCATAGCACACCGGGCTGTTTTGTGACCCCCCTCTCTGCACAAATGATGCTTCCCTTTTTCTCATTGCCTCCTGCTCGGCTTCTCCTCCATGCTCTTCCTCATATATGTCACAGACCCAGCTCGATGTCCCTTTCTCTTTCCTCTCTCGCATCTTTCCCCTCTCCGACAGGCAAAAGTCGCTCCCGACATTTTAATATATAACTGTTTCCATTTTCATACCCACTGGAAGACTCGGTTTCTTCAGGCAGGGCTATCGTCTTGTCATTTCTGATTCTCCATATTCAGCACAGAGCTTAGCACACAGTAAACAGTCATTAAACCTATGCACATGGAGACTTCTAGTTAAGGAGATATTTTAAGAATGCTAGGGTTACAATGGGGAGATTTTTACACTGATATTTAAAAATGTTCAGTAAAGCCTACAACAGAGACTCACATGGCAAAATGTTTTAAATATCCCCATCTAGAAAAGGGTTATTCATCAAAAGTCTGTAGGAGAAGGGTGCACACGTGGCTCTGCTTTATTGTTTAGGGGACTCAGGTGTTTTCAGCATCATCTAAGGAGCCAACACAAACAAAAGCTTTTGGCTTTGTAAGTCCACGAGCCCATTCTGAGGTGTTGATTTATAGCTATATTCACAGTTAATGTATTCAGCTGTAAGTAATAGAATACCCTATTAATGGGCGAGATAATGAAGTGCTTACTTGTCTCCAATATGAAGTCTAGAGGAAGGCAGGTGTTGATCTTTAATTACCTGCTCAATGCTGGCATCAGGGGCAAATGCCCTTTTTCATCTTTACATTTACTAGTTCTTAGCACATGGACTTCCATCCCCTTCTTGCTGCCTCATCGTTGCAGGCTGGCTCTGCACCACCAAGAATCACGTCCATCCACATGTGAGGCAGAAATTAAAGAACAGGAGCAAAAGATCCCTGTTCTTTGGTCTTTAAATTCTGAAAGAGAAGTCTTGACTAGCAGTCTTTGCCTTACGTTTCATTGGCCCCTTATCCATGGCCCCTCAGCTCTCAATTATTAGTCGAGGGAAATGAGATGAAGTTGACTAGTTTATATCACTCATGATTCAACCCCTAGACTTGGGGGGATGAACTTGGCCTCCCTTTATTAAAGGAATCTCTACTTGCTACCTTGAGACATAGGGTTTTTTTAGAATGGAAGAAGGAGGGAGGAGCATTGTGCCAATGTCAATTACTATTATCAGACTAGCAGGTGACTGGACCTAGATATACTAGGGGGGAAAATCATGAAATTCAAGGTTAGACAGGATTCTAGTTCCACTATTTGCAGCTCTGGGAGCCAGAGATAATTATTTAACTTCTCTGCACTTTTTGTCCCAGCTACAAAATAGAAGAAAACACCGTATATCTCCTGGGATTATTGTGAGGACCGAATCAGGATGGCTGGCCTCAAGCCTAGCACTGTGAGCATCATGGTCGGCATGCCAACAACACCAGGGTGCCTCGCTATTACTCGGGGTGCCGGGATGGATCTTGATAGATTCTTCTGTGCCTTTGACTTTCAGTCTCCATTTGAGTCCAGTGGTGGCATTGTTCTTTGTATAGTCATGGCAATGTCTGGCCGTATATAAATTAGGTGCTTTTACAGTGTTCAGTCAAAGTAGGGATTCCCAGGCAACGTGCTTGTTTAAAGAGAGGAGTGAGGGTTTACAGCACATAGCAGTTCCTGTGTTGTTTAATCATGAAAGCCAAATATTGTTTCAATGTGGGGAAAAGAAAGATTTATACAATCAAGACATAGAAAAAGAACATTTAATTTAGGGACCCATGCAAAATAAAATTTCTTTTGAATCTGAAGTTCTTGGATGACATACTTTGCTAAAATTGAATGTTTTGTTCATCAACAATGACAGACATGCCATTAAACAAAATAGGAGTCTGAGGGATTGCATCCTGTTTCAGAATAGTGCTGACCTTCTGGGGCTCTCCACCCATACTTTCCATCCAGCAGCTTTCTTCAAAATCCGGGGTTGCACTGGCTCATAGAAGTCCCACAATTTAGAAATGAGAATTATCTGATCCCTGCCTTTCAGATATTCCTACTGATAAAAAGGATCAGGAAGGCTTTCCCTTCACAGAAAAAAGGAACACCATGTACACTCAGGCATTTCCTGATAGCCACTCTGGGGTGCAGAGAGGGAGGGATTTGGGGAAGGGGAAATGGATTCCTTAAACTTGAGTGCACAATAGTTCTGGAATCCTTCCTGTCATTGGAGAGAGAATCAAGCTTCACTGGGGCGGGGGTGGTGGGGGAAGGATCTGAAAGTAAAAAGCCAAAAACCTCATATGTATTCTTCATATGAATTCTGTCTTTTTGGAGCTCTACGGAATTGAAACTTTGCAATAATTACTCTTTGATATTTCTGCCTTATCTGATAGCCTCCCTTTGTCTGTTCCAATTTGGGATCATGGCCTAAAAGTTTATTTTACTTCTTTAGGTAAGTTAAGAGAAGAATTTAGATCAGTTTTGCAAATTACTAAAATATCAAGCAATAACTTTATCTTTGACATTCCCATTAATAATCCAGTAACACTTTTATATTTATTATTCGAGAAGTAGTTTGAAGCTTGAAAGTTTTCCTATGTACTTCTCCAAGCATATTTGAACCGCAGGCTTGCACAATTAAATGTCACTCTCTGAAAAGTACTTATTTGGGAAACTCCAGGTACTCTTTTGCTATGTAAGACAGTCAGCTTTCTAGAAGGTGAAAGACTGTCTATGAAACTGTTCAAGATCTGTACCCAGATGGTAGGGATATTTGCAACTTTCAAACCTTACCTAAAAGAATTCTGCTGTGAAAAAAAAAAAAAAGGCTTAAGAACACATATTATGTTTCATAGTATGAATAAAGAAGGGTCCTGAATCTCCTTAAACAGAAAATTCAGTTCAACCTTAGCTTGTACTTAGAACTTCGCAGATGTCTGCACAATGCCATTCCTGTCCTTTCCCCGGCCGCCTGTGTAATCGTGGCAATGCCCCGAGCACATTTGCTCAAGATTTCCATTTTCCAGTGGAAGAAAGCATGGGGTATTGTAAAAGACAAATTGTGGACTAGATCGTGACGAATAAATATGCGGCAATAAACTTGCGGCATATTGCAACACTGATTGTATTATCTGTGGAAAATGGAGAGGAGAACTAAATTATCCCACAGCAGAAATTGAGGCGAAGTGGCCTGAGGTTTCATGCTGCCACGGCTAGTGAGCACAGAAAGGGGGGATGGACAGGGGCAGGGGGAGGAGTTTTTAGTGCAATACAGGTGAGTTTGTAAGAAGGGAGATCTGTGGGAAAGATTGACCTAGTGAGGGTGCCCTGTTGTAGCTTCTCAACCCTAAGAGGCTTTTGACTTTCAGAGGTATCTGTAGACCTGAAGTCCTATCATATGTGTTGTATGCATGTTGTAGTTTGAGAAGTCTGACCAGTTTTGTGCGTCTTTGCTCTCTTATGTGCTTATTTGTTTCCCCATTCATTTAGTTTGCATTGTCTTCTCTGTTGAAAAAGGCATCAGGTTATGATTTGGCCTCTGGATATTTCTTCTCTTCCCTGTTCCCTCCATAACAGCATAGTAGAGCAGCTGAAAGCAGAGACCATGGAGCCAGACTCCCTGGGTTTGTGCCTCAGTATTCTCATCTGTAAAATGGGGATAATAATAATCCCTACCTTATAAAGTTGTTACAGAAGAGTACATGGATTAATGATTTTAAAGTCCTTAAAACAGTATCTGACACAAAGTATCTTGGGGCGCCTGAGTGGCTCAGTCCACTAAGCATCCAACTTTTTATCTCAGCTCAGGTCTTGCCCTCAGATTCATGAGATCAAGCCCTGCGTCGTTGGGCTCTACGCTGAGCATGGAGCCTGCTTAAGATTCTCTCTCTCTCTCTGCCCCTCTCATCCCCCTGCTCACTTGCTCTCTCTCTCTTGCTCGCTCTTAAAAAATAAAATACAGTATCTTAATATAATTTCAAAACTGGTGCCAGTTATTAAGTAGGATAATAATATAAAGGATTGCTCAGTATAATCTCATCCCTCTCAACATTGCTCCTCAGAACTAGATGCCACACTCCCTGTCTCCCTTCACCCCCTAGCCCCAGGCAGATAATAAGCCCTTCACACAAGTTCATGAAAGCAAGGGAGGAAGAAGAAGAATGAGGAGGACCGGAAGGAAGGACTCCACCCCAGGAAAGGATCTACTAACTGGGGTCCAGGCCAGGGGACTGCCCTATAGTGCAGTGTGTGAGCCAGAGCGCTAATTCTCTCCACCGAAGTTTTTTGGCGATCTCTCTTAGGCACTGTACTATTTGTATTCTAGAAAAGTTATTAAACACATGGTGGTGAACAATGGATAAATAGAAGAGAGATAAACAAGAGCCCACCAAAGGAAAGTCAAACCCCAACAACATCAGCATCTAGTTGATAGAAGAGATTGGTAAAGCAAAACCTTGTGCATCTTGATTTCAAATGAGAGCATCATGATTTCAGAATGACATTTGACAAAATTTTTCAAGGCACAATGATGGGGGGAAAAATATACGGATTGCTTAATAATGCAATGAGACGGATGTTTAATTAGATCAGTAATTGACATTACAAATAACAAAGAAAACGAACATTCCATGAAACTTTGTTCTGGGATTGTGCTATTTGGGTGTGAGAGTTAGAATCAGCTGAATTGCAAGGAAGACTTCAGGCAGATTAAACATTAAATATATCACCGTTAAGTCAGTAAACAGTAAGCTCCAAATTTGGGAAAGGCACAAAAGTTTTATGTAAAGGACTGAGGGGGATGGGTGGTGCACAAAGATGAAAAATACACAGCCTTCTATTCCATGAGCACACAGGTTGAAGGCTGACTGGTGATCTCTGCTCTTCAGACACTAATGAAGTGCATAAGAAACCAAAGGAACCACTTGTTGGTAGAGAGCCTGCTGTATTCTAGGATTTATGAAAGACAGTAGCAACAAACTTGAATCCTTCAGATCATTGAAAGGTTGTGTTTCCGGACACCCACATGATACGCCAATCTCTTTTCTTCAGGGGAACATAAGAAGCACAGAGCTGGGTTTGACCAACCACCCCAGTATTCTGCTTTACTGGAGCACGTTTGGCAAGACCATGTCCTTACGCTCAAAAGTATAGGGATAGCATCTCAAACCAGTCTACATCCCAACATGTTAGGGATCTAGTCTCAGAACATAGAATGGAACTATTAGACCTGCTGTTACGTAAGCCACCCTTTGGAATTCTATATATTTTCAGCCTTTACCTGTTCTTTTTTTTTAAAAAAAAGATTTTATTTATTTATTTGAGAGAGAGAGAGCACATGAGAGGAGGGAGGGTCAGAGGGAGAAGCAGACTCCCCGCTGAGCAGGGAGCCCGATGCGGGACTCGATCCTGGAACTCCAGGATCATGACCTGAGCCGAAGGCAGTCGCTTAACCAACTGAGCCACCCAGGTGCCCCTGCCTTCACCTGTTCTTGAAGTAATGAGTGACAGAAGATTATTATAGACTGGTTAAGTGGTACTTTTATTTATCCGCAATTTACCTCTAACATCTCCAAGGCGTCACCTCTACCAGCCTCTCCGAAACTACGGGTTTTAACAGCATCTGGCTATAAAAGTCCCATGTTTACCCTACCCACGCCTTTATGATCTTAAAGATTTGCATCAGCTCCTCTTCCACACTCATCTCGGCAGATGAGGATTTATACAAACTGCACAGCCCCCTTCCGCCCTTCCTCATTTCCACCGCCTCTATCTGACTATTTGCCAATGACACTGGAGGATTCTGGAAGGGCAGCGACAGGACTGTGCATCCCTTGCTGTGAGGTGGATGACTGTGGGCCGCTCAGTTCACACACAGTGTTTTCCTGATAGCAGCTAGGGGATTTGGATTCGATTCAGAAATTACTTGGACATTACCCACACGCGATCCTGTCATTCCTCTCCTTAGAGCCACAATTATGGGGGATGCCAGATCCTCTTCATTTTGGCCTTTTTTGTCCAACTTTTCCTTCCCTGATTATAAACACTTGCAATGACCATAAAAAGCCCTATCCTTAAAGGAGACTCACTTATAGTTTCGGAAAGGTGATGTCTCTGACCGTGGGTCCATTTCCACTCTTATTCCCTCCAGGAGGAAGGATTAACATTATCTTCTCATCACCTGTCAGAAGGAGGAGGGGACTGTTTTTCCTGTCTTTATATTCAGAGTGATCCCTTACTAATCCTAAGCAACCTTGATGTATGGGTTTGTTTGTTTTTATTTGCTTATATGTCTAGGGACTGAATTAACTTGTCAGCAGCAAGGCCTTACACAAGTCATGTGACATGTGTCTCCTCCCTTGATAAATATTTGGGTGGGGGGGATCTAAGTTATTTTTAATGTCTCTCCCAGCTCTGTTTTTGCGTGATTTGGGTTGAGTCTTTTTCCTTCTTCCATTGCTTACTAGATTTGCATACCAAATTGTTAATTAAAACCAAACAGCGTTGTGTCCTACAGTTGTTCAGCATCCCCATTGTGTTGTCCGTTCCCTTGCTTGCTTTCCAATTTGCCATCTGTCAGTTTGCTGACTTGGCAATATCTCCGCCACCCGCACACCAGCTTTGCAACCTCTCGGCAAGGCTGTGGCTCCTTCCGCACGATTTGAGGGTCTCGGAATAAACAGAACCAGGGAGGCAGAGAGAAGCCGGGAGGCAGAGGGAAGCCTGCCAGCCTCTGCAGCGTGATCGTTTCCCTTATAAAGCCACACAGTTCAAGGCCAGCATCCCGGTGACCCACAGTTATAGACGAACCCCCTGTGACTTCATGTAGGAGTATTTCTTTGGTATAGGTAAGGCGAAATTAATGGGATGGGGAAACCTTATAAAGCCTGGCTATGTGACTTCTTGAAGTTAAAATCTGAGTTATGGAGGCTGTATTATTTTAATGGATTTTGGAACTTGGTTGAGATGAGCATTTGAGGGTATGAACACAGAAAAATAAAGCACTTAAGCCCCTGGCTTTCTGCCTACCTGCCTGGAGACCACATAGATGGCTGGTTCTCTTCTCCTCCAGCCTTAGTGACTTCTCTGTGTTCCTTAGTCTCCTGGTCCGTCTTTGCCTTTTTCCTTTCTCTTCTTTTGGTGTGAGATTTCTTTCTCGCCCTTCCTTCCGTCCTTCCTTCCTTCCTTTCTCTTTCTTTTATGATCTAACTTATTATCTTGATATTTTGTGGTTTTCTCAGCTAATTTTTGCCTTGGACGATGATTTCTCCTGATCCCACATGTGTCATCTGAGATTGACAAGGGTTAGTTCCTTCAGGAAAAAAATGGGGACTCAACTAACTATGGAAGCCACCATCAGCAAGGGGTTGTTGTTTTTATTTTACTCTTCATGGAAAGATTTACTTTGTAGATCCTTCCTGTTTTGGTACTTAGGAGCCTTTCCTCTGCAAGGTTGTAGAAATATTTTCTTGAGGTACAATTGTTTTAACAAAAATCCTGTCAAGTGTGCATGTGTGTGCACCTGAGGGTGCAAGTACTTTCACGATCTCAACAAATCTAATATTTTTTAAATTTTTTTATTAACATATAATGTACTATTTGTTTCAGGGGTAGAGGTCTGTGAT
>NW_027397094.1:8781628-8869078 GCF_003265705.2 Callorhinus ursinus | reverse complement strand
CAGCCCCCCCATCCCTCCCACCCCCCACCCTCCAGCAACCCTCAGTTTGTTTCCTGAGATTAAGAGTCTCTTATGGTTTGTCTCCCTCTCTGGTTTCATCTTGTTTCATTTTTCCCTCCCGTCCCTTATGATCCTTTGTCCTGTTTCTCAAACTCCTCATATCAGTGAGATCATATGATGCTTGTCTTTCTCTGATTGACTTATTTCGCTTAGCATAATTCCCTCTAGTTCCAGTCATGTTGTTGCAAATGACAAGATTTCATTTTTTGATGGCTGCATAATATTCCATTGTGTGAGTGTGTGTGTGTGTGTGTGTGTGTGTGTGTGTGTACACACACACCGCATCTTCTTTATCCATTCATCTGTTGATGGACATCTAGGCTCTTTCCATAGTTTGGCTATTGTGGACATTGCTGCTATAAACATTGGGCTGCACGTACCCCTTCGGATCACTACATTTGTATCTTTGGGGCAAATACCCAGTAGTGCAATTACTGTGTCGTAAGGTAGCTCTAATTTCAACTGTTTGAGGAACCTCCATACTGTTTTCCAGAGTGGCTGCACCAGCTTGCATTCCCACCAACATGTAGGAGGGTTCCCCTTTCTCCACATCCCCGCCAACATCTGTCATTTCCTGACAATAAATCTGATATTTTAAACACATTATCTCAGGTGACTGGTTTGAGTACACAGGCGACCCTTGAACAACACAGGGGTTAGGGCACCAACCCCAGCACAGTCAAAAGTCTGCACACACAACTTTTGACTCTCCCAAAACTTAACTACTGATGGCCTACTATTGGCTGGAACCCTTGCCAATAACAAAAGCAGTCGATTAATATGTATTTTGTACGTTATATGTATTTTTTAAGATTTTTTTTGTTTATTTGAGAGAGAGAGAGAGAGAGCACGAGCAGGAGGGAGGGGCAGAGGGAGAGGGAGAAGCAGACTGCCTGATGAGTGGGGAGCCTGACACAGAGCTCGATCCCAGGACCCTGAGATCATGACCTGAGCGGAAGGCAGACGCTTAACCGACTGGGCTACCCAGGCGCCCGTATGTTATATGTATTTTATACTGTGTTCTTCCAATAAAGTAAGCTAGAGAAAAAGAAAGTGTTATGAATTAATATTAGTATTAGTTAATAAATCCTTATAATTATAAGGAAGAGAAAATACATTCACAATACTGTCCTGTATTTATTGAAAAAAAATCCATTATGTAAGTGGGCCCTTGTAGTTCAAACCCGTGTTGTTCAAGGGTCTACCGTAGTAATCATGAAGGGATTCACCAGCTGCACTTCGAACCCATATTCTGTTTCCCCTACAATCACATCAGCCTATCATTCTGCTGATGTCAATTTAATTTCCGGAAGAATGGGTGTTGCTTTAATCAAGATGCAGTCTGATTTAGTTTTATTTTTTAAACGTACTGCAAGAACACTCCCTCCCCCAGTTGTATGTAGTTCAGTATATTAACAATTTTCTGTTCACTGAGCAAGGCTAGTGAGGCAAAAGCAAATCATAACTATCACCAACCCTTATGAGTACTTTGCGCCAAGTACCACTCTAAACACTTTACATGCATTACCTCATTTAACGCCCACAGCATTCCTGTGGGTAGACACTGTGATTCGGCAGAAGACACAGAGCTGTGGTGTCCACCAGCTTGAGGTGTCCACACTGTACTTCCGTGGAAGGCAGGGCAAGAACCAGGTGAGCAGAGTGCCGGAGCGGAATTTGGTGAGCAGGACGCCAGGCTGTGGAAAATCTTGTAGCTAAACCAGGGAGTCTGAAGTCATAGAGAGCCATTAAAGGACAGTATGCAAGCAAATTCAATGACAAGATGTGTTTTTCAGAAAAAGCACTCTGGTTTGAATGTGGAGATGGTGAGCAGAGGGGCCAGACCGAAGGCAAGAAAACTCATTAGTGGGCAATTGCAATAACCTGGGGAGAATGTCAGGAGAAGATTCATATCTAGGGTATTGGCTTTTGTAAATAGGTCAATGATACCAATCAGACAGAGAAGGCACTGAGACCAGCAGAAAAGGAAAGACCATGAGTTTAGATGTTGGAAGTGCCCAAGTCATCACATCATGGTGTAGTTACCAGGCAACTAAAGAGCCATGTCTGGAACATGAAGAGACAAGAGGTTCTGCCTCAAGGTGGCTGGTACAAGCTAGGGGGGATTCGGGCAATTGAGTAAAGCCACCCAGATGTGGAGTGAGAACTCCATGGGGCAGATATAGCAGATGCTGTGTAGAAGCTTGAGACAAGCTTGTGAGGAGGGGAGCACACCAGGAGAGAATCAAGTCTTAGAAACCAAAACCAGAGTTTACAGGGGCAGAAGTGACCCATAGAGGGTCATCAGATTTGGCAACTCAGAGGTCTTTGTGATCTCGAGATAGATCAGTGGAGTGAAACACAGCCCAGACTCTGTGATCATGCTGGCCCAGGCAAGAGGATGTGGGAACAACTCTCTCTGACTCATCTTTTAATAAGAGTGAACACAAGCATCAGCACAACTGAGTTCAAATTACAGCTCTGTTATTGACAAGCCTGCCCGACCTTAGGTAAGTGAAAACACGCCTTCCCCGCAGCTTCCAATGTGTAAAGTTAATACTGAGTATCTCAAAGAATATTTGGGGGATTAAATGTGCCAATATGTGTAAAAATATTGTATATATAAAAGATGTTCTCTATTTGTAGCATATAAATATAGAACATATATAAACATATTTATATGTGTGTATTTATATATAAAGTGCATTGTTAATGAGAATAGTTGCCATTTTTACTGTAATTCTTAGATTGAATAATTAAGTATTTTTTTCTTTCTCTGAATCCCAAGTAGGGCCAATATTTTAATATTAGGAAATCAGACAACCACTGAGCTGTAGCAACTAGACTTTTTTTATGTTTTTTATTTGGATGACCCTGAATGAAAGACTCTGCAGAATATGTTAAAACACCAAAGAAGGGTGAAATTTCATTTAATTTTAGAGTATATTCTATGCTATTTTAATTCTTTGAAAGGATGTTGAATATGTATTAAATATGGCAGTTCTAGCTAATATAATTGATAAACTCTAAAACCTCAGTGGAATAAAACAATATTAGCTTGTTGACCATCTCTATGTCTTCTTTGGAGAAATGTCTGTTCGTGTGTCCTGCCCATTTTTTTAATTGCATGATCTGGTTTTTTGGCATTGAGTTATCTATGTTCTTTATATATTTTGGATATATATATATATAAAGAACTTGCAAATATCTTCTCTTATTCCGTAGGTTGCCTTTTAGTTTTGTTGTTTGTTCCCTACACTATGCAGAAGCTTTTTATTTTGATGTAGTCCCAATAGTTTATTTTTGCTTTTTTTTCCTTAGCCTCAGGATACATATCTAGAAAGATGTTGTTATGGCCGTTGTCAGAGAAATTATTGCCTGTGCTCTTTTCTACGATTTTTATGGTTTCTGGTCCCACATTTAGGAACTAATACATTTTGAATTTATTTTTGTAAGAAAAAATGTATGGTGTAAATTTATGGTGTAAGAAAGTGGTTCAGTTTCATTCTTTTCTATGTAGCTGTCCAGTTTTCCCAAAACTATTTGTTAAAGGGACTGTTTTGTCCCCACTGCATATACTTTCTTCCTTTGTCAAAGATTAATTGATCATATAACTGTGGGTTTCTTTCTAGCCTTTCTATTCCGTTTCTTTTATCTTTGTGTTTATTTTTGTGCCAGTACCATACTGTTTTGATTACTACAACTTGGTAACATAAATTGAAGTCATGAAAAGATGCTCAGTATTACTCATCATCAGGGAAATGCAAATCAAGGCTACAGTGAGATATCGTGTCACACTTGTTAGAAAGGTTAGAATCAAAAACTCAAGAAACAGCAGGTGTTGGCAAGAACGTGGAGAAAAAGGAACTCTCCTGCACTGTTGGTGGGAATGCCAACTGGTGCAACCACTATGGAAAACAGTATGGAGGTTCCTCAAAACATTAAAAATAGAACTACCCTACACTCCAGGAATCACACACCTGGGTATTTACCCAAAGAATACAAAAACACTAGTTTGAAGGGACATTCACCCCATGTTTATCACAGCATTATTTACAAGAGCCAAACTATGGAAACAGCCCAAGTGTCCATTGATAGATGAATGGATAAAGAAGATGTGGGATGAATGGAATATTATTCAGCCATAAAAAGAATGAAATCTTGCCATAGAGAGTATAATGCTAAGCGAAATAAGCCAGAGAAAGACAAATGCCATATGATTTCACTCATAAGTGGAATTTAAGAAAAAAAGCAAATGAACAAAGGGGAAAAAAGAGAGAGAGAGACAAATCCCAATCAGATTCTTAGCCATAGAGAACACACTGATGGTGTGGGAAGGGGGGGATGGGGGAAATAGGTGATGGCGATGAAGGAATTCACTTGTCGTGGTGAGCACTGAGTAATATATGGGATTGTTGAATCACTATAGGTACACCTGAAACTAGTATAACACTACATGTTAACTACACTGGAATTAAAATATTAAAAAACAAAATTTTAAAGTCCTGAAAATTAAGATGCAATTCATGTCCATCGAGTAAATGAAAATTACCTTTTAGCAAACTAAAAAAAAAAAGAAAAAGAACCAGTATTAGCTTATATTTCGTCTACGCCAGAGTCCACTTTGAGTTTTCTTGGTCAAGCATCTCTTCTCTGAGCAGCAGTTTGATGATCATTCCATCCTCTGGCTCCACCATGTTCAGATAGGGTGTCTCCTTTGCAGCCATTTGGAAGAGAAAGGGAGCATATGCAACTGGTCATGGGAGCATGCTGTGCACCAGGCTTGAGGTGGTGCACATTACTTCTGCCCGAGGCCCGCTGGTAGCACCCAGACCCTACCTCATTACAAAGGAGGCTAGAGAATGTCATAGAGCTGTATGTGAGGAGGAAGAGAAAATTAATTTGAAGATTAACCAGTCAATGCACAGTATGCAAGCAATAGGAAATCGTGCATATACCTTTTTCAAGATTTTATTTCCTTATTTGACAGAGAGTGAGAGAACATAAGCATGGAGAGCAGCAGAGGAAGGGGGAGAAGCAGACTCCCTGCTGAACAGGGAGCCAGACACGGGGCTCGATCCCAAGACCCCAGGATCGTGACCTGAGCCGAAGGCAGCCACTTAACCGACTGAGCCACCCAGGCGCCCCTAGTGCATATATTTTTACTGTTATTAACCAGACTCGAACCTTCCTAGCCACCTTGAGTAAATATGCAGTTCGTTCCATTTTAATCTTTTGAGGATTACCTAAGAAAATTCCTCCTTAGCCTTTTGAGGATTACTTACGACAAATACCCTTTCTTTAGCCTGGCAATTGTGTAAACCTGAACAGAGACAAACACAAGGCTGTTAGTAGCAGAACTAAAAGTGGAAGACGAGTTCCCTAACCTCTTGCAGAGTATCAGTTCCTAAGTCACATTAATCTCCCAGAGCAGACACAGTAGAGCTAAGACTGAGTTTGTGCCTCCAAACACAGGTTTATTGACATGAAAGTCACACTTGGAGGCCCACCTACTCTGCAGTTATAGAAAAGGTGTGACTTTGTAGAAAGAACTGTTAAAAATATACAATGAAATGATTCACAGACTATTGTTTTTAACTAGTAAAATTACACACACACACACACACACACACACACTACAGGAAAATATCCGCAGGGGTATCTCCTGAAGAAAAAAAGGGCCTGGGGCGCCTGGGTGGCTCAGTCGGTTAAGTGTCTGCCTTCCCCTCAGGTCATGGTCCCAGGGTCCTGGGATCGAGCCCCTGCTCAGTGGGGAGCCTGCTTCTCCCTCTCCCTCTTCCTCTGTGCTCTCTCTCTCTCTCTCTCACTCTCTGAAATAAATTTTAAAAATCTTTAAAAAAAAAAAAAAGAAAAGAAAAAAATGGCCCTCCCCACAGTTTATCAAGATCTGTAGACTTTCTGGAAAAGGGGCGGGCTGAACAGCTTCAGTAATATCATTAAAGATGTGCTGAAGCAAGATGAATTGCGAAGAGCCAATATGTCTGGGTATCTCTGCATTTTTAGACGCCGTTTAAGTGCTGCTATTGGTGCCTTGGTGTTTCTAAGTTTCTAATCAATTTTATTTTTTGCTGTCTGAGATAACGATACATTTTCCTGGCCACCCAAAGAGCTGCTTCACCTTGGGAGATCACAAACCAAACAGAAGGTTCAGTATCTTCTCTGTCAGCTCTGAGAGCTTGAGGAGAAAGAAAACAACCGTATTTCATGAGGCGCAGACACCAAGATGTTGTGGAAGGGGGGAACGGGTCCTCATGGAGTCGAGTAAAGAGACAGGAGAGAAGCTTACAGATCCAGCTGTGGTGGTGAGAAAATGATGGGGCATGGGGATTCCAGAACCACCCTGTGTAGATGGACAGGGGCAAGGAGGCCTATAATAGTGTGTGTGTGTGTGTGTGTGTGTGTGTGTGTGTGTGTGTGTCTATAAATATCTGTATTTAGTCTTATAAATCCTACTCGGAAGACTGATTTTTTTAAAAAAGAAGAGGAAGAGTCCAGTGAATGGGGCAGGCCCTTGGACAACTCACTTCCCTGTGACGAGTGTGACTGTGGTCACTGTCCACGGGGAGGGTTAGCTTCAGCCTCTGCCTCTCTAAGCTGCTTGGCCACTGGGCAGCAAGGCTAATAGAAAAAAAAATCCTATTTTTTCCTGTACCGCTTTTCTTCCCCCTCTCTCTGACTTTTACTGCCAAGATCATGGAGGAGAAAAGGCTCTGCTATTTACTTATGTGTTTGTGTAGTATTGAGCAGCTACTATGTGCCAGGGATTGTTCCAGACACCGGGGAAACCCCGTACACAACAAGCACACCTTATCCTGTGGAGACCATAGTTTATTTATACAATCAAGACAGAAGTCCCTGCCCACTGAGCGTTTTCAGTCTGTTGATCAAAAAGCTGCTGAGATGCAGAATTAATGTTCAGACATCAGCTAAACAAAGCCTGTCTGCCAGCTCTGGGCAAAGCCTTGGGACAGACAGACAAAAAGTCACTTTTTTTTCCCCTGTAAGTCCGACTCAAATCCTAAGAAACTTTCAATATCAACATGCGTTTTAATGTTCACAACTGGATGAGATCATTTTATAAGATTTTCCTCATATTCAACAAACCATAAATAAGATGACTTTCAAATTGATTGTTTTCCTGTTGTTTATAGCTATCTGTTAAAACCGAAATGCGTTTGTATAAAGCTACAGGATATTAGGACTTGCATGGATCTTAGAGATGGTGAACCTCAAGGCTCAGGTACAAGAACTGGTTCTTTCCAAGGATGTTCAGATGGTGGACCACAGAATCAAGTTTAACACCTAAGCCTTGGACCCTGGGCTTGAGGTTTGCTCACCAAGTTATAGTGTTGCTAGTGTCTTTGGGAAAATATGGGGGGACATGCTTAAGTGACACGGCTGATTTGCATTTTACAGCAAGACCTAGCCTGTATCTGTGAATGGTCTAGCTACAGATGCCACAAAACAGAAAATAAACTATCTTTTATAATACAAGTATCAATAGGAAGGCAAATCCTGAGCTTGCCCGCTGCTCTTCCTGGCTAGAGAGAGTTTGGCCTCTCAGTTACTTTTCAAAAAAACACTACAAATATGCTTCAGTCATTTCTCAATATTTGTCACACACTTGGGTATTTTCCCAACATTAGAATATGAATTATGGACTTCTTTTAAAATCAGTATCCATTCTGACTGATCTTGGGGCACCGGTGTTTTAATTATCTAGGGATGACTTCAGGATTGTTTGTTTAAACACGGCTTTATCTTCTGTCTCAAGAGATTAGGATTTTATCTGTCCCTGGAAGAGTGCTAAGTAAAATTACAATGCCCCCGTAGTTTATCACTAGGATGGAGCTGCCAGGAGGGTACTGGCAAGATCAGTGACCTTCCCTTGGAGGAGAATCACCTCTCACATTATCCACCAAGTTATCATAATTACAGAAAACAATGAGAGGGAGCATGCCCACATTAGACACTTTTTAAAAACTGAATTTAAATTAAAAAAAAAAAGAAAAACGGACGGTAAGCAGTGAGACCATAAATACGAAGCAAAATGATTCCTAGAAACATCCAGAATTTAACTTAACTGCTCAGGCAAAAGAATTAAACATATCAGATGAGTAGTCATGGAGTGAACGTTGCTGTAGATGCTGTTATCTTTTGAGCTTTTAAGCGTGAAACATTTCATCTGCTAGGATTAGGCAGAACCCTCTGAAGAGGGAAAATTGGCATACCACCTCAGCTCTCTGAGGACTTTTCGGGAATTCCCACTTTATCACACCCTTCTGCGTTGGAAGTGAGCAGATGTGTGACATTCAGGAAATACAACATGTACTTGCTCCCAGACTCTCCCCTCCCCCCAGTTGTTTAGGTCAGAAAATTTTTATTTTCTGTACAACAAATACTTGTGAATGGAAAATACAGAGATTACAGTAAAACAAATTATGTACCGGCTATTAGCTCTGACACCCGACTGAAGAAAATACAGAGTACGCAGTAAAATAAGAGGTATACTGTTTGTTGTAATGATGGCAAGTACATGGGTAGGGGAAAATCTCACAAGCCCAGCACACACCTTAGCATTAACTTGAGTTTTGTCTCTCCCACTTAAAAGCTCATTTCCTTTTTTTTTTTTTTCCCTTGGGCTGACCTGTAATTTGTATTAGATTGCTCATGTGACCATTCTATAACTCAAATGGATGTTTCAGTAGCATGCCAAGAGTTCAGACAATAGAGCATCCGGATAGGCAAGGACCTGCTGTATACATTCTGTGCTGTTTCAATTAGTGCCCACGGGGTACTTGATACATCATCTCTCTGTGTTTTTATTCTCCTACCAGTAAAACGTGGGCATTGGGCTGTATGAATTCAAAGGTTTGTTTCGGCTCTAACTCTGTGCTTTTAGTTACCACTCTCTGAACAAGCAGTAGTGTTTCTGTTTATTAATCTGCAACTTTTATAAGCTATTAAACCACTTCTAATATTAAGTGGGTAATTGATATTACATCGCTATATCTCCGTTCCATCATTTTTCCATGAATTTTATATTTTCAAGATGTTTCTGGTCGTATCGATACATTTAATAAGTCTTTTAAACAGCAGAATAGCCATTATGTTGGCCAGATAACAGTATTACATTGCTGTCACATTTCTGTAAATAACCAATTTTGGATAATTTCCGAAGTAGCTTATACTATCCATACATGAGGACAGATTATTAGTCCATTAGATAACTCACATTTGCAAACTAACTGTAGATATTCAAAATCTTTACAATATAGTACTGATCTTTTTTTTAAAGATTTTATTTATTTATTTGAGAGAGTGAGAATGAGAGAGAGAGAGAGAGAGAGAGCACATGGGGGGGGGAGGGTCAGAGGGAGAAGCCGACTCGCCGCTGAGCAGGGAGCCGGAGGCGGGACTCGATCCCGGGACTCCAGGATCATGACCTGAAGCGAAGGCAGTCGCTCAACCAACTGAGCCACCCCAGACGCCCCAGTACTGATCTTTTTTTTGCTGACATTGTATATATATATTTTTTTTTCTTATGAGTATAGTTGCCATGCAATGTTTTGTTAGTTTCAGGTGTAGGACATAATGATTCAACAAGTTTATACATTATGCTGCGCTCATCCCAAGTGTAGCTACCATCTGTTACATACAACACGACTGCAATAGCATTAACTATGTTCCTTCTGCTGTGCCTTTTAGCCTATGACTCATTCATTCCATAACTGGAAGCTTGTACCTCCCACTCCCTTTCCCCCATTTTGTTTAGACCGCTACCCGCTTCCCTCTGGCCATGATCAGTTTGTTCTTCATTGTTAGATGTTTTATTCTTTTCGTTTATTCATTTAGGTTTCTGTTTTGTTTTGTTTTTAGATTTTACACATGAGCGAAATCATATGGTATTTTTCTTTCTCAGTCTGACTTGCTTCACTTAGCATATACCCTCTAGATCCATCCATGTTGTCGCAAACGACACAATCTCTTCCATTTTTATGGCTAACACACACACACACACACACACAGCACATCATCCTTATCCACTCATCTGTTGATGGACGCTTGGTATGCTTCCATATCTTGGCTATTGTAGATAATGCTGCAGTAAACGTAGTAAACATATGGGTGCATATGTCTTTTCAAATTAGTGTTTTTGTTTTCTTTGGGTAAATACCCAACAGTGGAATTACTGGATCATATGGTATTTCCATTTTCAATTTTTTGAGGACCCTCCATACTGTTTTCCAGAGGGGCTGCCCCAGTTTGCTTTCCCACCAACAGTGCACGAGGGTTCCTTTTTCTCCATATACTCACTTGTTCTTTCTTGTGTTTTTGATTTTAGCCATTCTGACAGGTGTGAGGTGGTATCTCATTGTAGCCTTGATTTGCATTTCCCTGATGATCCGTGATGTTGAGCATCTTTTCATGTGTCTGATGGCCATCCGGATGTCTTTGGAGAAATGTCTTCAGATCCTCTGCCCATTTTCACTGGATTATTTGCATTTGGGGTATTGAGTTGTATAAGTTCTTCATATATTTTGGATATTAACCCCTTATCAGATATATCATTTGCAAATATCTTCTCCCACTCTGTAGGCTGCTTTTTTGTTTTGTTGATGGTTTCTGTCGCTGTGCAGAAGCTTTTTATTTTGATGTAGTCCTAATAGTTTATTTTTGCTTTTGTTTCCCTTGCCTCAGGAGACATAGCTAGAAAAATGTTGCTATAACCGATGTCGGAGAAATTATTACCTGTGCGCTCTTCTAGGACTTTTATGGTTTCAGGTCTCACATTTAGGTCTTCAATCCATTTTTTAGTTTATTTTTGTGGATGGTGTGAGAAAGTGGTCCTTTTCATTCTTTTACATCCAGCTGTGGTACTGGTTATTCAGAAGAGAAGAGAACTGTCTTTAATAATGTATTTGCCCTTTTTGTGTGAAAAACAAATTATTACCTCTGCTGCAGCAACTACATTTCTTTTAACCAAAAGTTAAGAAAATATTAGCTTCTCTGGTGTTAACTCATATAAAGTCCTTTGATTTGTCGTGCTGTATTTTGAAAACGAGAGAGTATAAAAAGTAGGTAGGAGATAATGGTAATTTTCTGATGGTCTTTAAGAATAATTTTACTAGAGGCGCCTGGGTGCTCAGTCGATAAAACACTGGACTCTTGATTTCCACTCAGGTCATGGTCTTAGGGCCATGAGATCAAGTCCCGTGTCAGCTCCGTGCTGGGAGTGGAGCCTGCTAAATATTCTCTCTCTCTCTTCCTCCCTCTGCCTCACCCCTGCTCATGCACATGTTCTCTCTCTCTCTCTTAAAAAAAAAAGTAATTTTATTAAAGTAGATGGATATTTTTATTGGTGATTCTTTAAAGTAATTTTTCTGAAGATCCTTCAAGAGAATGTATGCCTTTGAGTGAAGTGACTTTAAATTTTGTTCACCAATGGAGTTTAATTCCATCGAGGGTGACTTGTATAACTGCCGGTCATTTCAACCCCTCATGCTGTGAGTTAACACATCAGTGTCTCAGGGAATGTTTCCTGATTAATCTCTTGTGAAGCGGTCTCCTCCGTGCTGTTCCAGGAGCCACCTTTCAGTCCTGTTAATTGTCCAAATACGGTATGCCAACTGATTGGATTCAAGCAGGAGAATAAGGGTGAAGGCCTTCCCTTAATTTTTTCATTTCCTCCGTCCTATAAAATGCCTTTTTAACCTGTAATAACATGCTTCTTGGGTGGATTCACCATAGCTTCCGAAACTGGGTAGATGTTGAAGAGCTTCACAATTTTTGTTTTTTTAATTTATTTTTTATTTAAATTCAATTAGCCAACATATAGTACATCACTAGTTTCAGGTGTAGTGTTCAATAGTTTATCCATTGCGTATAACTTTTATCGAAGGTGATTCATCCTTGCATTTTTATGAAAAGGGATTCTTTTTCAGATTTAGAAGGACCACGTTTTTAAATTACTGAAATTGTTATTTGCTTAGTTGGCAGCACATTAGATCTGACCAATTCATCTTCGTCTGAGCTGAGTATAAATAAACTATGGTCTCCACAGGATAAGGTGTGAGGGAGTTTATGCTGATATTTTCCCACTGACGATGCTCAGTGACATTTACATTCTGGCGTGGGGAGCACAAGCGAGACATTTCTTAGACTCTTCTAGCTAAGTGTATTTTCACGTTTTCACGTTCTTCAAAGAAACGCAACTTGTTGAAATTCCTGTTGCTATTATAGTTTGTTTTAAGACATTTGTTAATACTACTGCTTTGAACATAATATACGTTGAAGTCTCAAGGGATCGGACCTCATCTCTCCAGAGCCTCCAAGCTTGCACGTGTATAGAAGTGCTGGAGTTTTGATGTTTTTCTCCTTCCTCCCTACTCTGTCTTTTCTGTTAGAATTGAAGAGAGAAACTATAGTGAGATGAAGTGAGAAGGAAGGGGGTCACAGGAAGCAGGAAAATGGAAAACAGTGATTTTACCCATATGTCACCGGGGGGGGGGGAAGTCACACTTTTTAAGGGTTGGGGGGTCTCAAAATAAGCATCACGAGAGGCTCTTTCAGATAGGCAGAGTTTCAATGTCATTTTTCAAGTATCTCATGCACATCAGTGGTGGGGACTCTGTGTACATGTCAGTGAGATTAGCTCCATGCTCTAGGCTCGTGTGTGTCCTAGCAAGTGTCCATGGTCGGAGCACTCGGTCGATCCGCTTCGCAGAGGTTCTGGCTCAGTTGTTGAAAGGCATCCTCCCACTATCCCCTGTTGGCCTTCGCCAAGGCATCCTAGAGGAGATTTGATCCTCTGGTGTTTCCAAACTAACGCATTTATCAACTGTACAAATATTTCACCTTACACTACACTGACAGTTTTTGCAATAAGAGTAAGACAATTGCTGAATTGCTTCAAAATAATGGTTTAAAAATGAAAATGGCGAGGGGGTTGGGTGGCTCAGTCAGTGAAGCGTCTGCTTTCAGCTCAGGTCATGATCCCAGGGTCCTGGGATCGAGCCCCGAATCGGGCTCCCTGCTCTGCGGGGAGCCTGTTTCTCCCTCTGCCTCTGCTGTTCCCCATGTTGTGCTCTCTTAGTCTCTCTCTGTCAGATAAATAAACAAAATCTTTAAAAAAAATGAAAATGGTGAGGCCGATTTGAGGGAATAATTCAATTATGTAATGGAAACAGCCTCATGCAGTAGATGGCTGTGTTTAGCGTGTAGCCTGCAAAAGGCCGTAGCAGTTTGTGCGATATGCCTCGGTGCCTTCCCCTGTGTGGTCGATGTCCTTTTGCCACCCTGCATTTGAGAAGCTCTGTTTTCAATGCAGTAGTCTTCTTAGAGTGAGACATCGAGGGCATATATAACAAATCGCCTCTCCAGTTCTTTATCTCTGCACCCAGTGCATGCCGCTGACTCAGAAAGCCCGGAACCAAGTCCCACATTCCCACGGCCCCAAACCCACTCCTCCGTCTTTGACAGCTCCTTTTTTCCAGGTCCTCAGATCTAACAAGTTGAGGTCATTCTTGTTTCTTTCTCTCTCTCCTGCTGTTGGCTCTGTCTTAAAAAATATGTGTGTGTGTGTGTGTGTGTGTGTGTGTGTGTATACACACACACAGTATTCTGACCAGTTTTACCAGCCTCTCACCTACTTCCCAGCCCAACTCACCATCAACTCCCATCTGAACTATTTTAATGTATTTCATTCTCCTCACTGCACCGCATGCTTATGTCGTTGAATACGCAAGTCGCTCCAGCCTAGTCTCAGCATGGCAGGCGGAGCAGTTCTTACAAAATGTAAGCCAGCTCATCGCACTCAAACACTCTTATTCCAAACTCTGTAATGGCTTCTTCTCTCATCTGGAGGAAAACCCGGAGTCTTTGCTGGGACCCGAGGCCCTCAGGGATCCATTCCCTGCTGCTCCATTCCAGTGTCCTCTGCCCCCACCAGCCCCTTCCCTCACTGCCTGGCCCCCACTGGCTTCCCCACTGTGTCCCGTACACAACAAGCATGCTCTGGGTCCCGCACCAATGCCCTTCCTGCAGATGTCTCATGCATGACTTGCTCTCTCTCTTTAGATTTCTGTTCAATATCAGCCCATCAGAAAGGCCCCTTTTACAACCCTAAATAAATAGCCGTCCTCTATAAACACATCATTTCCTTCCCTCGTAACTTTTATTCATTTTTCTTCATGGTGCTTTTTACCACCTGAGAGAGGTAAGTAAGTAAGTAGATGATTGACCAGGACCCCCTCCCATTCTGGAATATAAGCCTCCTGATGGCAAACTATTTTTTTTTTGTTTGTTAACCTCTCCATTCCTAGTTCTGTGAATAGTGCCTGGTACACCATAGACATTCCATAAATATTTGTTAAATAAGTGAATGATGCAAGGCAGAAATCTTACTCTGCACAACATCAGACCGCTCAATCCTGCACTTCCTTGGGAGAGAAATAGCCTGCGAAATACCAAAGAGCAAGAATTCCTGTGCAGATCTCAACTGGCACCATTCGTAGGGAGAATGAAGTTGTTCTAGGCTTAGAAGTCGTTGAAGGCTTCACGGTGCTAATAAGACCAACACTCAGCCTGGGTGGTGGTAGTGTTTAGAGTTGATGCAGGTGGATGGAGAGATTGTCAATCATATGCAAATGCCCAGGAGACAGCGGGAGAATTATTATTCCCTCCTGGAGAATAAGAACCTCAGATGTTGATCTGTGTGTTCTAGAAGTATTTTCAGTCAAGCATCCTTTGAAGCTGTTGGAATGGATGCATATCTAAAAAACAAGAGAATTACTAGACAAAGATGGGGGCTGGGCCTCAGGAGGTGACTGCTTAACGGATGGGGTAAGGGGTCAAGCCATGAAAGGGAACACAGAGGAGAAAACCAGGTATGTTAAGAAGAGGCAGACAAATGGGGTGCCAAAGGAAGAGAGGAGAGCAAAAGACAAACTGTTTCAAATATTAGAGTCAAATCTAGAGGGTGAAGATCCTTTGGAAAGCCACTGGACCTGAAACCTAGGAGGTCATGGGCAGACTTTGTGTGATTGAAGTGGGAGGGGTGAGCCGGGCGGCATGGGCTTAAATGAGCATGTGCAAAGGAGGGGCGCTGGTCCTGGTAATACCCTCATGAAGTTAGACGGGAAAGGATTAAAACATCATTGATGCCATCAAGGAGTGAGGTCACATTTGTGGGCTCTGCACTTCTGATGGGCAGGGTAGAGGCCCTCCCTTCTGTCCCTGCCCCTAAGCTCACAGGAACGAGGATGCCCCTCACAGAATCCCTCAGACAACTCACTGGCTGTTCTTACCTTCCTCTTCTCCAAAGTGCCCAGCCCCACAAATGACACTTGGCCACAATTGTCACTTTTAGTGACACCGTCCCATGTGTCGACCTCAAAAGAAACTGTCAGGATGCGCTCCCATTAACTTTTTGCTTTTTGTGCCTTGACAATCTTTCATAACAGCACCAGTCCTGTGGTCTTCGGGCGAAAATGTCTCTCTGCACAACATCAAACTTAAACTGCTCAACACAACCCTGTCTCAGGGAGAGCATAAGTGCTGTATAAAATACAGAAAAGCATTCATTCCCTTGCAACTTTCAATGAACCCAGGAATTATTAGCGACAGAGTCAAATGAGAGCATATCAGAGGCTTAGAGGTAAACAGGTGTCTACAATACACAGACCACTTGTTATGCATCCCCAGAGTTGCCGTAAGAAAACTGCTTATTGCCAGTCTTGTCCAAGTGGATTTTTCTTTCTTCATACCAGGTAGTTAAATCTTTTCAGCACTAAGATATGTGTAGGAATGAAAGAATAATATAACACTGAAGAATATTTTAATAGGTCTGGAGATGGGTTGGGAGCTGGAGAAGGGAATAGAAGGAGAGACGATTATGGACATTTTTCTAAGATCTCTGGGTTCAGATCACCAAACTTCCTTTATGATCACCGCTCTTTAAAGGTGGACAATCTCTAACAAATAGCTGAGCAAATTTCTAATGGGGCAGATGGCAGGTTCCTGTGGGGCCAGGTCTCTAGCTTGTTCCCAGCTAGAGAACCCTTAAAGAAGGAGCAAAGCATTGTCATCGCTGTGTTCCCCACATTAATTAGCACGATGTCGGGCTCCCGGGCTCCATAACTGTGTGCTGATTTCCTCCTCCTCTCACTTAATCAGAGTAGGTTAGCGCCCGTGGCCCCTTGGAAATCAAGTGCAATGCTCCTCAGCATTAACTCGAATACTAATATGCAGGGATCTTGATAAAATGCAGCCCTGACCCTGTGGGTCTGCGGCCAAGACCTGGTTCTGCATTTCTCACAAGCTCCAAGGGGGCGCCTCCAATGCTGGTTTGCAGACCACACCAGTCCCACACCTTGCCCAGCAGGAATGCCGCCCAACCCCTTGCGGTAGACCCACAGGATGATCCAAGTTCCTCTTCCAGTGGTGTCCGATGTGGCTTAACAGAACTTGAACTCCGATATCTTTTAAAATATTTAAGCAAAGGTTTATTATGAAGGCAAATGCAAAATTTGATTTTAAAAATTGCAAGAACAGAAATGTAAACTGTAAAACAACAACAACAACAAGAAAGTATAAAGGCTTTTTTTTGCCATTGAGCTCACCCCCTGCAGGTTACACTCCCAGTTGGCCTCTGGAGGATGCATTCAGTTTGGAAGCTGCTGGAGTACTTTAGAGGACAAGGTTCAGAAGCACTAATATAATCCCAATGAGGAAATGGGAACCGGGGACATTCGGATAGCTAGTTAGCCTTATAACAATGCTGAGGACAACAGCTAACATTTTTTTGGGTTCTTACTACGTATGAGCCAAGCATGGTGCACAATACATATGTTATCATGATATTCACGGCAGTTTTCTGGAGTATGTGTTATGTATGTATGTATTATGTATTGTTTCCATTTAGATGTATTATGTATTATGTATGTATTATGGTTGTTTCCATTTAGATCCGAGGAAACTGAGCCTTTAGAGAAACTGGGCGGTTTGCCTCAAAACACACATCTAACCTTTGTCAAAGTCCCTGCTGTCAACCACAGGGTTTCAGAGCCTCCCCAGGAAGGGAGAGCCAGGGCTGGAACCAGAGCATCTCACTTCCATCCAGGACTCTGTGGAGAAGCTGAGATAGAGCAGGTCGATGCATTTGGCAGAGTGCCTTTGAAAATTATAGAAATGTGCCTTGTGTGAACCTGGATATTTACTCCTTCCTTGTTTCTTTCATGATCGCAACCAGCAGATTAACTGGGTTTTCTGTTCAGGTGTCTGATCCGTGGTTCTAGGCTCAGAGAAAATCAATACTTCCCCACTCAACGTGTACTTCTGCCAAACAGTCACCGTAGTTAAAGGAAAAGAGTGTCTGCAATGAGTTTCTATAAACTACATTACTAGGTGGCAGTTAATGGGTTTCATTCCTTACACAAATGGAATTTAAAAGGGTAGCACCTGGAGTGTTATAACGAATAAATTCTCTTCTTCTGTGCAATTCAACTTAGCATTCTAGAAGCTATCCAAGCCAATCTTTCGTAGTATTTTTCCATGCTTGTCATACTACCCCTTCTATGTCTGTGCTACCGGATACTCACCACGTTCCTTTTGGGATGTGAATGAACATTCCTGCAGCCTACATATTGACCTGGGGGCCAAGGGCAAGTGCAGCAGGAGCTGTTGCCCCGGGGCGAGCCGGTTGCTCTTTGGCATGATGACTCTCCGTTCTGTAAAAACAGACTAAATTTTCTCCTTCTCCCTATAACAAATCCCTGACTTTTCCGAAAGCGAGAAACTCGGGATCATTTCTATTAAGGGAGATTCTATAGAGGTTGGGGTTTGGAGAAAGTCAAGCAGCTTTGAAATGATACAATCTGATGTTGCTGAGACCATCGGTAGACCGCAGGGTTAGCAGGAACCCTGAAGTTTTCTGTGTCTCTCCTGAAGCTAATAACCCTGATGCGTACGCTAAAGAAAAATACCATTCTGCGCCATACAGTACCATCATTCTTGCAAGTTACTTCATAGCAGTAGCTGAGAATATGTAAAAATTCAACAGAGCTTATTAAGGAAGAAATACAAGAGAACACCAAATGGTAAGGCTGTTCAAAGTGCCACACTACCTCTGTGAGGTAGTTGCTAAAGGTCCATTTAACGGCTTAGCAGCGCCCTCTGTTGTCTTGAAGTAGCAGTGAGGAAAGGAAGCTGAGGGGCGTGGGACTCCACATGTAGATGGCACGTGGAATCATCTCCAAATCTTACTTTGGGATTCGACTGAGAGTCGCAGGGAAGCTAAATATTTCCTCTCGTGGATCCTACGATCCACCATATGCAATCCAGGGTTCATACTAAATCCTGCCGTCTTCTTCCCATTGTTTTAAAATACAAATGTCCCTGGGAAAGGTGACACATTGAGTTCTTGACATTGCAGTGTGAAGACACTTGTAGAGATGCCTCTTGCCTAGGGTGACTGAATAGAAAGCTGTATTTTCCCAATGAACAAGGAGGCCCGGAGGCATCCACCTATCTTCCTTCCTGCCAGTTTTGGTGAGGGCAAGTCTCCATGGGGCTGGTCCATCTTGGTATTTCCTAATTGCAACACAAAGCCTAAGGCATGACAGGCAGCAAATTCGGAGAACACTTTCCTTAGAGCACCTCCTGCAGGTGAATGGGACTATATGTTAGCTTACCACTTACTCCATAGGCTATGGTGAGGAAAACGGAAAGAAAAAGTACTTAAGATACAAGGCAAGCATGTCCATCATTGCATTTCCTTCAAAACCACGCATCTGTTTACCTACATTTTCTGGAGAGGGTGTTTGTGTGAGGCGAGAATCCTGGGAAATGTTTTCCCTTTTTATCAGCTGCAGCTGATACAAAGAGCTTTGAATTTCAAGAGGTGCCTGGTCTCTCTACCCACCTTCACTGATCATCAAAATTGTGATCATTTCAGTGTCAGATTGAATCATAAGTTTTTGAAGATCAACTTCCTTCTGAGTATGACTATTATAGCCTTAGCCACTAAAATCCAATCCGAAAGGCATGAAGTAGGTAGGTGATCATGGCTAATAAGTTAAATGATACAGGCTAAGAGTCTGTACCATGTTGCCAGGCAGAGCAGGATTCTCATAAATGGAAGCGGAAAAGCAGGGCACCGCCCTCCCTTTCAGGATGGCCTATTGGAGATCCCCATAACTGCCTTATGTCACATTCACATTTGTCTGAATTTAACTTTGCAGAGGCAGCCCTGGGTCCCGTGGCAGCCAGACTGGTATCCTGCCATTCTGAGATTTGCCAGACTTGCCAACCAAACCAAATTACCTTTAAACTCTGGTGATCAGAGGATTTATAGTCTCCAGAAGCAAAAGGCATTGTGGTAATGAGAGAGAGGCAGCATTCCCCCTCAGGGAACATTTATCTCTCCTCAGTGATGACAGCTTTATGATTTTACTGAGAAAATCCACAGAAGGTGCTTTCACAAAATCAACTGTCTTTTGACATATTTCCAAGGGCAGTGGCATAGGAAAGAGGAACCACATTATGAAGTAGAAGCTGAATAAAACTCAGGAGTGAAAAACGACATGTCACTACCATGAAGGGAAATTGACTTTTTTCCCGCTTGATTTATCTCATTGCAGCTTCACATCCACAGTCATCCACTGTGTTTCTTTATTCATAAAGGACCACACTATGGAAAATGTTCTTCCTTTGGTAAAGACCTGTGCATTTGCTGTTTGACATTCCCTCCTGGGAATTCCTCAAAGTTGGCAGCCTTTGAGCTGCCTTGTTCCCACTTTGCATAGGTGGAGGGCCCACCTACCACTTCTTACTACTGAAAGTCTTGTCTTCATTTAGATCAAAACTACCTTATGTTTTTGAGGGAGTTTGTTTTGTAGTTGGGTTTCTGAGGGAGCCAAGTTGATGGTGAATCTGAACTCCACAGCATTTTTCTAGAGAATCAGATGGTCCAGAGAAGGCCATGTGCAAGTTCATCCCCAAATCCTAGGACTTGGCTTGAGATAAATGTAGCCTCTTCCTCTTATTTGAGGCTGAGGGGGCAGCAGAAGATAGAATTAATCATTCTTCCGATTCTTCTTCCCGCTCCTCTCACATCTTTTCTCTCTGTGTATATTTTCCCCTTCATTTCTCTCTGCCTGCCTGCGACTCGTGCAATCTCTTTTCTTCTCTTGAAAATGTTCTCTTTTATCATGTCCTTGTATTAATATTTCTACTCTTTACTCTCTTCTCATTCATCCCAAAGATCATTAACTCATTTCTACCTCCTGTTCCTTCCCTATTCTACAATCATCCTCGGTTCATTTCCTTAACTCTTAACATTATTCCCCTTCTAGACCTGAAATAAGTCACAATGAGGAGAGTAGTAATGATAGTATGTTGAAGATGTTAGGTTTCAGGACACGCTGGGCTACACACTTCACATTTGGCATCTCATTTAATCCCTGCAAAGGAAAAGATGGCATCATGCCCCTTTAATTGATGAGATTCGATGAGGTTCATACAATGAATAGCTGACAGAGCTGCAGGTCTGTTGCAGTTTATCTGACTCCTGGTGTGCAAAAGCCATGGCTTGCTTCATTACAAACTATAACTCACAGGCCTCAAGTGAAGCTTGATAAATATTTACACCATTTCACTTCACTCAGGGCCATTCATTGACCCATATCCGTTGGTGCAGATAAGTTTCTTCTACTGCACACCTTTCAATAATTACATATTGGATATCTGAAGCAGCTCATAAATTCAGGTCCTAGAGGTAGGCACAGTGACGAACTGGGATGAGGAAGAGAAGAGTAGGGAACAGGAAAAGCAGCTGGGAGAGCAAACAACTGAGAAGAACTGATGTTTCTAAGGCTTGAAGGACTTTGCTGCAGCTGAGCTCCCAGGAATCCGGGGCCTGACTGGGGGTGAGGTGAGGAGTCACAGCCTTAAAGCGGGTGGGCAAGAAGGGATGGTCAGGCTCATCCTCGTCTTATTCACCCCTTCCCATGAGGCTGGAGAAGATTTGTTCCTGTAGTAAAGAAAACTAGAAATACATTTTTATTTTTTTAAGATTTTATTTATTTGTCAGAGAGAGAGCACAAGCAGGGGGAGCAGCAGGCAGAGGGAGAAGCATGCTCCCCGCTGAGCAGGGAGCCCAACACGGGGCTCGATCCCAGGACCCTGAGATCATGACCTGAGCCAAAGGCAGACGCTTAACGACTGAGCCACCCAGGCATTCCACTATAAAGATATTCTTAAACTGTGAAGTTGATTTAATAAAGTATACAAATTCCCAGTGTTGGTTTTCCATCAAAATGTATGACATGCTTTTGTTGTTCCAAATCATCCTGCCCCGACCGACACAGTGTGGAGTGGGTACCTTCCTTTGCTTCCCTCAGCTGTAATATCACCCTAAGACATGCCAAATCCATCATGAAACCATTAAATAGGCAAGAAAAAATAGAGGGAAAGGGTTAACCAGCAGGGTGAGCATCAGTGGAACGGACATCTGCGTCTGAGTCCCAGCTCCATCCCTTCTGTCACTTCATACACGTGGTACATCTCTTGGTTTACATTTTTTTAATAATGGGAACACCGGTGCTATATATCCTACCATGTTATTGTAAGGACTAAATGAACTAGGGTACTTTAAAATGCTTCATGAAGTGTAAAACATGCTCCTAGGAAGACTGTAATTAGTATCATCATTTTTTATTATTATTAACTGTACTAACTTCAAAGCACTTGATTTCCCTTATTGGTTAATTCCAAAGAAGTTTGGTTCCACGCTGTTTCTTTCCAGCACCTTAATAAGTGGTATTTCAGTACCACATGTTAAGGGGGTGGGGGGAGAGAAAGAGAGAGATCTCTCTCCCAGAGCTTGATTCTGGTTTTTGAAAGCTTTTGATTCCCAAGGCCATCGGGAAACCCGGCCTGCTCAGCCACTTTCGGAACAGCCCCTTAAATCCCTAAGAGAGGTTCTGAGATCTGTCATGAGCCCCCAGCTGCCGGCCTCCGATTCAATAACAGCTTCTCCCTGGCTTCAAGCAGCCATCTCATGAAGAAGAGAACTGAAAATCTCACTTTTCTGCTCTTCCACTATCCTGCTTGCCTCAAAATGCTTTGGCCTCACTCACTTAAAAAAACCACCTGTGCACAGGTGTTAAGCAGGGCCCAGCAATATGGGCTGGAATTACACACCACACACACATCTGTGCACAGGCAGAGATTATCATTGTTGAGTCCATCGGGAGCAGATGGGCATGCTTAGCAAGAGAATAGGATTGACTGCAAGAATTAAGCCGAGAACAGTAAGGGAATTAGTAGGCCAGACATGTCAGGCCTGCAGAGTAATAGTGGATAGCGTTGCAGGTCACATGACCTTGAGCGTGGACAAGCCAGCCAGGCGGGACTTCCTTCCTCTGGGAGGTGGACCATCACTGTGTTCACTTCTAGAAACACGTATGTTGTCGAAAACATATATATATATATACACACCGACATGCTGTTTCCTTTTCTAAAATACAGATACATTTTAGCTTTTTATTTCCCCCTTTCATCATTCAGAATGGCAAGGAAAGAGAAACATGGAAAGAAGAGCTGCTAATACAAGAAATCTGGCAATATTAGGTATGCTGCCATTATCTTTCAAGACATAAAGATAATAGGGTGCCTGGGTGGCTCAGTTGGTTAAGCGACTGCCTTCGGCTCAGGTCATGATCCTGGAGTCCCAGGATTGAGTCCCACATCGGGTTCCCTGCTCGGCGGGGAGTCTGCTTCTCCCTCTGACCCTCTTCCCTCTCGTGTGCTCTCTGTCTGTCATTCTCTCTTTCTCAAATAAATAAATAAAATCTTTAAAAAAAGACAAAAAGATAATAAATAGTTCACAGAAGAACCAAAAAGAAGTTACATTCCGTTTTTGTTGTTTTTTTTTTTTTAAGATTTTATTTATCTGACAGAGAGAGACACAGCGAGGGAGGGAACACGAGCAGGGGGAGAGGGTGAGGGAGAAGCAGGCTTCCCGCGGAGCAGGGAGCCCGATGCGGGGCTCGATCCCAGGACCCTGGGATCATGACCTGAGCCAAAGCCAGACGCTTAACAACTCAGCCACCCAGGTGCCCCTACATTCCATTTTGAGAGCACCTGCCATCACTCCCTAGGCTTCCCTCTGGTCAGGGAATATTCCAAATGGCCATGTCCCCACATGGGCTTTGATGGTGATGATAATGAAAATTCTTATTGATAAAACTTCTTTGCTTGACATTCGCCATTGGGTTGTGTCCTGCCAAATAGGAGAATTTGACAAATACTTTCTTCCACACACTTTAATCGTTAACACAGTGAAAATATAAGAAAAGGCTTATTTAGGTAGAAGATCGTGTGACTTTTTAATTTTTATAAATTCAGTTCTTTTTTACTTCTTTAGAAAAGGAAAAGTAGCTCAAGCTCGTTAATATATCATTCTAAATAATTATTCTTCTGGCCTTTTTATTAGTGGGTGTTAGTTTATCGTTTTATGGCAAGAATAATGTTTATACGTTGGCACAACCTAAAAAAAAACCACCTTGTTTAAAATTGACCTACCATTTAAATATGATCATTTTGGCAACGAACACCTTCTAAACTTATCCTTCTCAATTGTGGGCATTAAGCCCATAAATAGGAATGCTAGAAGGGGGAAAAAAGGGGGTCGCTTCCAGAAGAGGAGCCTTGGAGAAGTGAATGGAAAATGTTGCCTCTGTTTAGCATGAATGAGCCTGGGATTTAAATAGCATTCTTCAGGCCAGATAAATAGTTTTCCTTTGGCTTAGTAATCATGTGTTGCATTCAAATATTTAAGTGAAATGTTTTCTGGCTTTCCTCACTTTGTCTTTGATCTTTACATGCTCTGTTGTGTTTTAACTCATCAGCTTCACCAAATAAAAGATATAATTTATACCTTTTAGTACATGTAAGAGAGACAAATTTGCTATAATGTATTGGAAACACGTCATCGAGTTTTTGTTTTGTTTTGCACACACACGTATCCCCAAATGCTGAAATACACCAGAATTTTAAAAGTAGCTGGTGCTCAGGGGCTCTGCATCAGGGGTGATTACCATGATCTGTCTCATCGATTGCTTTCTTTCCTGTTTCCAAGCTGTTCCGCAATGTCTATGCATTATATTTATTAAAAAAATAATAGAAGATGTTTTTAAAGAAACCTATTCCAGAAATCATTTACATTCTTTGTATCATCATCATCCACCTTTTGCCGTTTTGAGACACTGGTCGCTTGGACCCAGATCGGAAGAGTCACGGAGTCCAGTTGCATCCAGGCTCCTCCGAAGTAGGAGTCTTCTCCATGGGAGCTCCCCAAAGACCGCCTTTCAGAAAGCGCTCACGCACGCACCTACCCACGACAACTCAGAGTGGACGTCAGAGTTGCAGACAGGAAATCGATCCTCTCCTTTGTTCCCTCCACCATGTGACCTTTGGGCATGGGACATCTGTACAACCCTGATCTCCGTCAGTAAAGTGCCAGGCTGTCTTATGGGCAGGATTCATCTGCACCAGAGAAGGTGGGGATTCGTGTTGGGTGTTTGAACAAAGGGAGACAAAGGGAATTCACCCTGAAATCACCCGATGGCTGAGATTACCTCATGCTGCCTTAATTACGTGCTGTGTGAACCATTTTCAGTCTTAACACAGGTGATCTTTTCTGGGTGTAGTGAGACATCAAGTCTAAAGGAATGAAGCAGACAGCTTCTTATTTATCACCCCGAAAATGCCTGGTAATTGTCTTTGCCATGTCTCTAGGGCTGATGAATCAAGTATGACTAGACTGCCATGCTTCCTACCTCCACGACTTGAAATGGATCGGGAGGGAAAAATCAGGGCAAACCACTGATTTTATTCATAACCTTCAGCTTTCCACAGACTCTGTAAAAAGCCTTCCAGACAGTAGCCCAAAGTCGTTTCACTTCCTAGAAATACACTGATTCTAAAGAGAATTAATCAGCCCTCTTCTAGAAAACCCATCAAAGACGACTCGTTGATACAGGGCACGAGCACTTGTTGAAAGGCTTGTTTGTAATGCTGCCTTTCCTATCACTCGTATCTCAACAAGTTGCCAGGTAAGCATCGCGTTTACAAAAGGGGAAGTAAGGGAGTTCGAGAACTGATGTTTTGCTCATCCCGCCAAGATCTGCACAGGTGCACCTGATTTTATTGTGTTGCACTTTCGTGGGCTTGGCAGATATTGGTTTTTTGGGTTCTGGGGTGTTTTTGTTTTTTGTTTTTAACAAAGTGAAGGTCTGTGGCCACCCTGCATCCCGCCAGTCTTTTGCATGTTTTTTCCAACAGCATTTGCTCCCTTCGAGTCTCTGTGTCACACTGCGGTAATCTCACGATTTTTCAGACATGATATTACTCCTTGTTAATCTCTTTTTTTTTTTTTAAAGATTTTATTTATTTATTTGAGAGAGAGAATGAGAGAGAGAGAGAACATGAGAGGGGAGAGGGTCAGAGGGAGAAGCAGACTCCCTGTTGAGCAGGGAGCCCGATGCGGGACTCGATCCCGGGACTCCAGGATCATGACCTGAGCCGAAGGCAGTCGCTTAACCAACTGAGCCACCCAGGCGCCCTCCTTGTTAATCTCTTTGTTATGGTGATCTGTGATCGCTGATTCTGACTCACCCAGTGCTCAGCTGGTTGCATTTTTCAGCGATAAAGGATTTTTTAATTCAGGTGTGTACATTATTTTTTTAGACATGATGCTGTGTCACGCTGCACAGACTACTGTGTAGTGTAAACATAGCTTTTATAGGCACCAGGAAGTAAAAAAAAAAAAAATTTCATTTGACTCACTTCATTGTGATGAAATTAGCTTTACTGCGGTGGTCTGGAACCAAACCCACAATAGCTCTAAGGTTGTCCCCTTCTCCGCTCCTGTCTCCCCACCCTGTCCCTTCCCAGGAGTGAATCTCCTGCCGACTTATTGTTGCTCCCTGTTCCTTGTGCCCTTTGAGCTGAGTTGCCAGGCCCCCTGAGAAGATAAGGAAGCCGCACACTTGTGCGCCTGGGTGGTCTGGAGGCCCAGGAAAGGTGAAGGTCCATCTGCTCAACTGAGGAGGAGCAGGGTGTGTGGCCACTGTGGTTCTTGGTCCTGAGACCTGCAAAGCTTCCTCCTTTGTCTTGAGACTCTGTTCCCTCATGGGGCAGGGGGGGCATGTGCCGAATGTTGTCATTGTGCTCATCGGCCCACACCAAGCCCCACGCTTGGGGTTCCAAGCCGATCTGTGCACTGCAGTTTCCAAGGTGTCATGGCTATTGTTCTAAATATCTTCTTGCAATCCTGGGGGCAGGGATGAGATGCCGGGTGGGAGGTAATCCTCACCATAAAGGGATCTGTGCTGCTTTGGATTCCCAGGCTATTAAACGGATGAGGGAGAACTTGAGCTCATGCTAAAACTCAGTCGAAGCACCCATGGACATGTGAAACTTCCAGTAAATTCCAGAGAGATTACATTCCCCTGGAAAGCGAGACTTCCGGCTGTGAGATTTTTTTTTTTTTAAAGGCTATGCCAGGTGGTACACATCCCAAGATCTTCCAGGGGAATGGGTCTGGAGGCCTGGGAAGGGCGGGGAGGACTTCCCAGTCAGGTGCTTAGGATCCCAGAATTTAAAGCCAAGCCAGTTATTTCAAATGTTATCTCTCTGGAATTTACTGGAAGTTTCATTTCCCAGTAGCTATCTTTGAGGACTGAGTGACGAATGTTCAGTTTTAGCATAATCACAATGATCATTTGTGGGTCCTCGGCCAAGGCCAAAGGCACCTTGATCATGTTAGTGAGAGCTAACAAATGGGGTGGGCTCCCAGTTGTGATTAAACACTGCCACCTGCTTATCAGTGCTCCCAGGCTAGGGGAGGGGGCTGTCCTCACCTGACCACTCACACCTTGTAATATGCTGTGCTAGCGTTTCTGAAAATGCCCATCTGTAAGAGTAAAGTTCACTGCCAAGTACCTCTGCCTTACGTGGTTCCAAACTGAGATGCTTACACTTTGCTTCTAAAGGCATAGAGGAACCCTGATCCTTTGCCTATTCAGGAGATAAGCATACTCAATGCATACATGTGAATCAAAAGCTTCTTTCCTTTTAAAGCAAGACACAGTTTGTGAATTTGCACTTGGCCATGATGTGACTTTGTCAGTAAAGGCCATCCTGATTCGAAGTCTAAGGGATCACTGAGAATGATTTCTGCGAGCCGTGAGCAGATCAACACTACCGGGAGGCTCTGCCTTTTGTTTCCAGGTGGTCTGTGGTTGGATTTATTTTAGCACTTATGATGTGGCTGCTCGTTTGGCACCAGGGAGCATGCTGACCGCAAGACCTATTGTCTCCCATTCAGGCCATCCAAGACCGCTGTGAAAATTATCTTCCTTACCAGCCACTTTGATCTCGTCACTCCCTCCCTGAAAGCTTCTGGCTGTTTCCTAAAGCCCTTCATGTGGGCCTCAGCCTCCTCCCTGTAGCTACTGCAGCCCCTGTGCCGTCAGTCCCCTATCTGCACATCTTCACCCACCTTCCCCTGACCTCTGTTAGAGGCCGTCCCCTCTACGTCAGCCAAACACGGTTATCCTTCGACTTCTTGAACAGAGTCTGACACTGGTTTTTTGTTGTTGTTGTTGTTGTTGTTTTTCAAGGTCTTTTTTTATTTATGAGAGAGAGGGAGGGAGAACGCACAAGCAGGGGGAGGGACAGGCAGAGGGAGAAGCAGACTCCCCGCTGAGCAAGGACCCCCCCCCAACGTGGGACTCGATCCCAGGACCCCAGGACCATGACCTGAGCCGAAGGCAGGCGCTTCACCGACTGAGCCACCCAGGCGCCCCGCAGTCTGATGTTTTCAATACCTTGTTTTCACTAGGACAGTTTACCAAAACAGAACAAGGACATAAACCCGAAGTCTGTGTGTCACATGTGCTATTTCCACTGGCCCCCTCGTCTCTGAGAGTTAGGAAGGGATGCTCCGGAATGAGACCTGCATGTTGATTCCTGCTTTGTGTGTTTTATATGTATGCCAGACCACCTAATGTCAGAGTCCCTCCAGGGGAAAGTTCTAGGGGCAGAAGGAAGTTTTCTACATTATTTTAAACACAGTTTAAGGATGTTTTAAAGCCATTTAAAGACAAGAGGAAAAAATCTGTAGGAGCAAAAAGTGTCACAAATGAGGAGGTAACCAGAATGAATAGAAGGAGAAGCTATTCGGTGACCCCTGGGTAGATTTCGCAAGTGAGCAACATGGACGATGTGCCAGGCACAGAGAGCTTTCTAATCAGACCCACTAATGCAGTCATTCATCTATTTGACAGAACATACCAGAAGTCTGATACGTGTCAGGTGGAATTCAAAAAATAAAAAGGGATGGTCTCTACCCTCTAAGACTAACAAAACAAGTCACTGGTTCCAGGAACAAGGGACATATGGGATGTATTACACGGGGGACGGAAACCATGGTGGGGTCCCCATTTAAGTCTTTTTTCATAAGGATGTCTACTTTCTTTTTTTTGTTTTGTTTTTTTGTTTTATCTTTTTTAAGTAGGCTCCACACCCAGCATGGAGCCCAACACGGGGCCTGGATCTCACGACCCTGAGATCAAGACCTGAGCTGAGATCAAGAGTCAGACACTTGGGCGCCTGGGTGGCTCAGTTGGTTAAGCGACTGCCTTCGGCTCAGGTCATGATCCTGGAGTCCCGGGATCGAGTCCCGCATCGGGCTCCCTGCTCAGCGGGGAGTCTGCTTCTCCCTCTGACCCTCCCCCCATCTCATGTGCTTTCTCTCTCATTCTCTCTGTCTCTCAAATAAATAAATAAAATTTAAAAAAATAAAAATAAACTTAAAAAAAAAAAAAAGAGTCAGACACTTAACCGACTGAGCCACCCAGGTGCCCCAGCATCCTTTAAATCCGATTTAAGATTCATGGTTTCTACCAAGAAAACTTGGGCAAGTTTCATAATAATACTAATCTCTGTGTATATAGAGAACACCGAGGCTGCATGTTTTGAGCTTAAAACGATGGCTGCCAAATCAGCAACACAGTTCCCAGGCTCGACACCACGAGCAAAACTTGACTTCATTTCAGTCATGCCTGAACTGGTTGATCGCCTCCGTTCTAGTGAAGGATTTCTGTCTCCTGGAGTCTCTTGCTAGAATCTAGTAGCTAGTGGAAACCGTCCCTTCCCATAGAGGAAGGATGATCCGATCCTGCTATTGTGACAAAGTGGGATAGGCAGCCCAATGCTGTTTGTAATTGTTGAGCAACAAAGGCCTGAGTCTCACTGAGGAGCCCCCAGAACTGGTGATGAAACATGAGGGAATTCCCTTAGCCAATTTTTTTGTCAGAATCTTCCCTATTTAATGGAAAATATTCCTGTAAGCATGTACACATTTACTTATAAGCTATACGTGGTAGGGCTTCCCAGAAACCATAGAGTATGTTGTGAGACAATTCACACAAGGAAAAAAAGAAAGATTAATTTGACCATATTTATAGAGGATTCAGCGTGTGCTGACTGGCATACCCGAGACCACCAAAATTAGGTAATAAGACACTCCTACCTACTGCGTAGGATAACTCAAAAGGCTATTTCAAATGAGAGATAAATGCCAGAGGAGTCCAAGGTTTCTGCATAATTAAGTACAAAGTAGGAGTGACTTAATTGCAAAGATTCTACTTAATATGCATTTGTACAAATTTATAAAAGCCTGACTCTGCTGGCAACAAATCACATTTTTCTACAATTGCAAAAAAAATCTATTTTCAACCAATATGATCATAATGAGCAAACCGTAAATCCTTCATGGAAACTAAAATCATGGGTCTCTGCCTATGCTGGCACTTTGCCAAGCACACTACAAAATTTCCAGCCCAGAAACCTGGAAATACAAGTATTTTATTTTACAGAGGAGACAAAATGCTCACAGGACTTAAGAGCCCAAGGTCACATACGTGAGAAATGGCAAGGCCAGGGTCTGCCCTGCAGTGTATCTCCTTCCAAAACCTGCTTCCTTTCCATTACTGTCCCACTTCCTAAAGAGGCTTCTGAGAAAGCTGGCTGTGTGAAATTTCCTTTAGGAAAAAAAAGACAAACCAATTTTGTGGGGTGCTTGGGTGGCTCAGTCAGTTAAGCATCTGGCTCTCGGGTTCAGCTCAGGTCACGATCTCAGGGTCATGGGATCCAACCCTGTGCCAGGCTCTACGCTTAGCAGAGTCTGCTTGAGATTGTCTCCCTCTCCCCCTGCCCCTCCCCGCTGCTCTCGTGCTTGCTCGCTCTCTCTCTCTCTCTCTCTCATTCTCTCTCTAAAATCAATAAATCTTTAAAAAACAAACAAAAGTTTAAAAAATAAAATAACCAATTTAGTAAAGGATGCCCACTACATTCTCCTATTCAGAGATTCACAGTACATGTCAGTGTATTAATGATTCTAAGTAGTAAAATCTATAGTTTAAAAAAAGGAGGGGGAGGACCTGATTTGGACTACCCAGCATCTCAGACACTTGTCGGATCAAACAGAACAACTTTTTTCCATGAACTGACTCTGGCAAATATTTATCTTCCTCCGCTGCTTCAGCAAATGCCTTATCTCCCACTCTGCAGTCTTAACTGCACGTGGAGGGGAAGGCATTAGGAAGTACCAGCACTGTCACTCCGAGAGGTTCAGACTGCCTTTCTTTTTAGTCACTCCCAGGTCCCCAGCAATGCTATGAACGTTATTAGCTTGCTAAAGAAAGAGAAAAACAAACAAACCAAAAAACTACTGAAACCATCTTAAAAGGCCAATTGGGTTTTGTGGGGTTTTTGTTTTTGTTTTTGTTTTGTTCTTTTGGCTACTGAAGTCCAAATTTAAATGAATTTAAAGCATTTTCAGTATCCTTGGACTAGAAGTCAAATGGTTAATTTCAAAGTAAAAAGATTAGTGTGTGGTTTCTCTCTCCCCTTCGCTCTCTCAATATCATCAAATTCATTTGTGTTAGCTAGGTCTTACTCATGGGAGACAAAGTTCGATTTTTAGGAAGGTCACCGTAGGGGTTGTTTGATGTATTTCTCAGCAAACCCAGGCTTCTCTGCTTTTTCTCTTAGTCACGTACCAGAGAAACAGTCCTGAGTCACATCAAAGGTGCCCAGAGATGAATACATGAATATGGTACCTTTCAGAGGCACCTAAAGCTTCCTTTCCCTCCCCCCCCCCCCCCTCCCTTGGAGGCACCTGTTCTTCTCTCAACTGTGGGAACTGCCACGTGTACGTGCTGGCACCTTCAGCATTATGGAAGCCAACAAAATTGGCTTTGATGCTGACTCAATCATCCCAGGCATGAGGCACACTGGTGAGAAAGATGGTACACAGAAGGCACCACACAAAAGTCCTATAAATGATAGATAGCATTGTGCTTCAGCCCAGCAAGTGGTTTCTGAGGATGACTCACAGCCTGCCTCAGAGACAGGGACAGGATTTCAGCCCCTTCTGATTCCTCACGTTACTGGCCATTGGCTTGTCCTTCTTTTTCCTCTGGCAGCCCATTGATCCCTTGTATGCATTTTAGCTCTTTATCATGTTATCAGAAGATAGGGATAAAGTAAATTCTGCAAGTCAAAGAGTCAAAAAGGAGTCATGAATAAAATCGAAAACATCTCCCCTGTATTGTAATGGCTGTTCCGTGTGTACCCATTCTCATGACCCGCCCAGTAAAGGCAACGCATGACTTTGAACTAGGCATTTAAACTGTCTGCACTTTGTTCTGTGGAATTTTTTCTCTTCCAGGTTTTTTTAAGAATTTATTTATTTATTTATTTATTTATTTATTTATTTATTTATTTATTTATCAGAGAGAGAGAGAGAGAGAGAGAGCAGGGGAGGGGCAGAGGCGAGGGAGAAGCAGACTCCCCGCTGAGCAGGGAGCCTGACGCGGGACTCTGTCCCAGGACATGGAGATTATGACCAGAGCCGAAGGCAGACGCCTAAGCGACTGAGCCACCCTGGCTCCCTCTCTTCCAGTTTTAATCACATTCCTCTAGTTATAAAATGAAGAGATTTGTCTAAAACATTCTCAGAGCTCTTCTGCCTTTTTCTCTCAGTCCATAAACTATGCATAAACCCTTATCTCTACCTAATTAGTACTCATTTCAGAACTTATAGTAATTAAAACCAAGCATGTAAGTGCCGAAGAGCAGTCCTTCTGAAAGCTTCCCTCTTGCCAAAAAGTAATTTGAAAAGCGGAAGAAGGTGAGCTCTCACACACCCAAATATAAAGAAAGTGCTAGAATATTAACCACAGGGTAGGTCCAGCTCAGCCTGTAGGCAGTCAAATCAAATGTAAAACAAAATGATGTTATTTGAACATTGGACAGAGGTAAATTGACTTTGGGAGGGGGCAGACGTTTTCATCTGGGGACAGGGTTTGCTGTTGGGTGCGTGCCGCCTGGGTCTGAGGTTACCTCTTCGATTGAGTTCTATGTATCTTTAAATTGCACTTTTCGTTGACTCTTCTGCAGTTGAATGACGTGTAGTGACAGCAATTCAGCAAAATCGATGCAGCACTTTGACCTCAATGACAACTTGGACGCTGGGTCCCTGTCATCACAGTGTATTTCCCTCTGGTTTGGCTTTGGGTTTTGGTTTTGGCTACAACTCTCTCATTCAGGGAAAAAAAAAAAAAAAACCACAGCCAGATTTCCGTGTCAGTTTGCTCCTCTCAGATTCTCCTCCTGCTGTCCTCTCTTTGGAGGATTCACCCACCAGTTGCTACCATCCAGATGCTCTTGTAGCCGGCCAAGCCACGGGGCTGCAGAGAAGCATCTCGAATGCAGGGGAGGGCAGCGCCTCGGCGTGATTGAGTCTGCCGCTGCCCACTCCCATGAGGCTGAGTCAGGCTGAGGGAATGTGTTTGTCTTGCTTCAAAGAGATAGTCTTTCCTAATACAGTCTTGACTTACTATTCCATCTGTGCTGGAATAGTAATCCTGTTTTCCTGAGGAGCTTTATTAATGACGTCTATGCATCCCCTCACTAATCCCCACAGAGTGTATAGAAGTAAATCCTATATGGACTGGCACTGTTTAAAGCAAGGCAAGCGGAGACGTGGGTGCAGTAAGAAAGGATTCAGCATCGGCCCTTGTAAGACCACACTCAGACCTTTGCCCGCCGTGCCCGTCGGCCCTTCTGCTGCAGGAAGGACGGGGCAAGGTGGGTTTCTCCGGGGAGTCACCGGAGCCTGCCATCTAGCGGTCAAGAGCAGGAGAGTGAGGCCTCCTGGGCTCCACACCTGTTCTCCTTGCTGGCTGAGTGACCTGAGAAACCACCCAGCCTCTCTGAGCCTCTCTGTAGAGATGAGCTGATGAATGCCAAAAGCTTTGCACAATACTTGGACCTCTGCCTGTCACCCTCAGCAGAGAGGCAGTAGGGCAGTGAGATGAGACTCTGAGGGCCCCGAGGCTGTCCACGTGCCAGGGACACCCACAGAGAAGTTATGAAACACCCTGCGGGACGCCGAAGCCCTGCTCAAATCCCGGCCAGCCCTCCCTCAAGGTCTCCTACCCTGAGTCGTTTCTCCTCACTGTACCCCGCCTCCCAGGGGTTTCTCGGTCAGTTTGATGTGAAGACACATTCCCTAACTGTCCTACCCCCGGAGCCACCCACATCTTCAAGACAGGACACAGCCCCCTGTGATGGCCGTGAGCCAGAGCTCGAGTGGGTCCCTAGGGCCTCCAACAGCTTCTCCAAGGCATAGTGACACCCCCACGGGCTGCCGGGGCCACTGCCTTTGGCTTCCTGTGCCTTGACCTTCCACCAGCTCCCCTCAGTGGATGCCTCCCCCAGTGCAGGCACGCGTGCGTGCAAAACCCCATCCTCTCCCCAGGAAACCCACCACCCACCCACCTGCACCCACACACGTGCACAGCCCTTTAACTCTTAAAGAGATCCCCCCGCTCCAGACTCAGGGAGCTGTGATTCAGTCAGTTAATGAGCTCCAGTATTCCTGCACCCCTTGCCCTGTTCAAATGTCCGCAGGCGCTTTAGCAGCCATGCAACTTGAGAGAAATGACTCTGTTTTTCTGAGGCTGCTTCTCCGTGTACAAAATGAAGATGCTCAGCTAGCCTCGCGCAGAGGTTCTGAGGATTCAGGGAGCTAAGAACCGGCATGGGGTGCAGCGCACTGTCTCAGTCTGTTCCGGTGGCCATCACGTACCACGGGCTGGGAGGCTGAGACAGCAGACATTTACTTTCTCGCAGATCAGGAGGGCACAAGTTCAAGGTCAAGGTGCCAGCAAGAGCTGGTTCCTGGTGAGACCTGTCTTCCTGGTTCACAGATGGCGGTGTTCTCGCCATGTCCTCAAATGGCCTCTCCTCTGCGCACGCCTGGGCAGAGGTCTCCCGTATCCCTTGCTCTTCTTATAAGGACACCAGTCCTACCAGATTCGGCCCCAGTCCAAGACCTCATTTACCCATAATTACCTTTTTTAAAAGCCCTCCCTCCAAAAATGGTCACTTCGGGGGTAGGACCGCAACATAGGGATCGTGACGGGGCCTATTTCAGCCTCTAGCGCACAGCTCAGGTGCAAGTAAGTGACCTTCACTCGTTCTTCTCGCACTTCCCCCACTCTCTGCTGGTGCCTTGGTTTCCACCTTTAAACCAAATGCAGGCCACCTCTTGCAGTGACGCCGTGGTCAGGGTCTCTGATCAGCCGCAGAAACATGGACCCCTGCCTGATCTAAAAGAATGGTGGCTCTCGGGATCCCCTGCCCCACTTAACCTACTGTAGCATGTGAGGCAGATCTGAGGTGTCTCCTGGAAAACAGGGCAAGGGGGCCTCTCTGCTGCCCTGACTTTGATGTCATCTTTGGTCTTTTCGATGACACTCCAGGCCCATCTGTCATCAGGAGATTCCCCAGAAATCCTCTGCTGCATGTTCTGCTTACACCCGCTTTCCAGTCTCAGCAGAGGGCAGGTACTACCCGGTACTGCGTGGGAAATAGGAACTAAGTGCCAGATGCCGTGGGAGTGACAGTGATGAGGGGACAGGGGGCAGGGTTGGGGACACAGGCCTTGTCTGTGCCAGCCTCCCGGACACTGGAGTGAGAAACTACCCCTCGACCTGCCCACCAGTGCTCAATTCCTTATGGAATTAAAAAAAAAAAAAAAGTCAAATTTGGGACTACTTTATTGAGGGTTAAATTCAGCTAGAACAGAATTTTTAAATTCCGGATTCAGAATATAGTTTTCTAAAACAGCGCTTTGAGCATTCAGGGCCTAAGGGATAAAAGAGAAACATTCACGTTGAGTATTCCTAGATGGAACTCTAACCCATTAAGTTATAGCATCGTTCAAAAATTATGGCAACACAACCGACACAATTAAATAACAATTACTCTTTTATAACCAACAAACGATACTATAATTTAGTCACGACACTGGCACTCCTGAAGAGTGTCTTGTAACTTGTATCTGTGTTTCAAAAGCCAGGATAGACTGCCACAGAGACTGGCAACTGAGTAGGAGTTGCCGGAGAGAAGCTTTGCCACTCTCTAGACATGGTGCATTTGCTTAACCAGAATCCGCTTTAGCACATCCGAGGTGGGTGTGCCGTGATGGGTAGCGAGAAATGTGAGCACGCTGAAGAATCGTCACTCTCCAGAAACCTAATCAGCACTTCCTCCAATAATTCTTACAACTCGAAAAATTCCTGACACCGATGAAAAAGTTTAGACTGAGACCCAGATCCTGCTTTTCAGTATCAATCTGGGAAGGTAATTTTCTGGTTATATTTCAATAAATTATCTTCACCCTGATAAGCACAGAAGTTCTTATTATCCACACCTTTACCCTAACGTGCAAGGCAAGAGAATATAATTAATCAATAGGAGGTAAACTGGGGTTATGGACGCTAACACCGTTGCTGTTCAATGAAACGTAGAACGGGGTTTTGCGTTAGGTGATCCCTTTGAGGAATGTAGGAAATTGCAGGGTTGGTATCGTTACCCACGTAACAGAAGTACTCGGAGAAACAATGACGCAGAAAACAGAGTGAAAGAGAAAGAGAAAAAGGACATGCACGGAGACCCAGACCCGGGAGTTGCCATTTCCCCACGGTTAAAGTGGCAAAGGAATACACTAGAACTGCGGCCTCTCCCCCCCAAATTTATTATTTAATTAATATCATAAAGAATTTTTCCATCAGGTGCTCAGGAGCTTGAGGCTGAACGGTTACAAACCAATGGCAGAAAGTTGATCACAGATTTATGTCAAAGAGAGATCACTGTCGTTATCTATCACCTAATCTCTGATCATAATCTCTAACAGTTGTTTAGCAGTTTATAAATTTCAAAGCACTATGTCCTACCTCATCTTATCTGATCGTCTAGACAGTCCGATGAGTGAGGCAGGTAAGGTGACATCCCTCCGGAAAAATGAGGCTTGGAATCAGGAACATGATCACAGTCAGCTGGGAATGTAAAACCCAACAGCCTTATGGAATAGTAGAGCTAGAAAAGGCCTCCAGGCACCTCATGGTCATGCAGGATGGTATCTGAAGCTCCCAGGAAAGGTGACCAGCCGGTGATGACAAAGCCCCCAGCCTTGCTCCAGGGAGGCCACCTATGTGAAGCCTGAGGCAGAATGGGGTTCTGCCCACCTGCTGTGCGTCCTGTTTCCCAGCGTGTCAACCTATAACGCCCATGTTCCTGCTCCCTCCTCTCTCTGCCTCAAGTTAGTATCACCAAAAGAATATATTATGACTGATTATTCAAAATATTCCCAATTAAATAACTTACTAATGGATCAGTTCATCTTTAAGAAACAATGCAGAAAATAGTCATAAATTTGTGACACTGATAAAATTATTTTTCTCATCAACAAGAGGTTTATGTGAGATGTTTCAAGGGGAAAGGCAGAAAAAGTGGACAAGTCAAGAACACAGAAGACCCTTTCGTGATTTTTAAGTAAAATAGCAAATGAGGGTAAGATAAGTTTTCCAGAAGGAACTGAAGAGAAAATGGGCAAGCAGGTAGAATGTCAAATGCAAACGGAGTGAAGGAGACCATGGGGGTGTTAGACGCTGACCCTCTGCAAATACCTAAAGCTCGCAGCCACCCCCACCGATAAGACTGATAACCACTGAGAATAGCCAAGGGCCACCTGCCTGGTGGCGTCTGGTACCCCGGGAGCTGTGCCCTGGCATCTGCACCTACACTGGGGGGCTGGGCCACAGTGGGGCCTCACTCCACTCCAGCCTCTCATGCCATGTGTGTCAGACATCTCAGTCTGCAAATATGTTTTTTTAAGATTTTATTTATTTTAGAAAGAGAGCACAAGGAGGGGGGGCAGAGGGAGAGGGAGAAGCAGACTCCCTGCTGAGCACAGAGCCCAACGTGGGACTCGATCCCAGGACTCTGGGATCGTGACCTGAGCCAAAGGCAGTTGCTTACCTGACAGAGCCACCCAGGTGTCCCCCAAGTCAGCAAATATATTTATCATCTTCCATTTAGGGTCCAAGCATACACAAGGTGGACTCCAGGCCATCAGCTGAAGCATTTCCACGTGGCTTTGTAAACGAGACTTCCTTTCCAGCCTTGACACATAAAAATATCAAATGCCTGTCTCCAGTGCCTGTCCAATGCCGGTAGCATTCCATTTATTGCTGGCATGTGATCGCAACATTCGGTGAAAAAAATAAAAACCTCTGCAGTTTGTGGATAAACAGCAGATAATTAATGAACGTATTGTTTCTTTTTCCCAGGAAGAAGGAAAGGTAGCCGAGCTGAGAAAACAAGATTAGCATATCCATTAATGAGGGTTGTGTTTGCGTTTCTGTATTCCTTAGGATTGTGTCTTTGTGTGAAAATCCCGACTACAAGTGAGCCTTGTATAGAAAAATGAATGATGAGGAGCACACTGAACCCAGGGCAAAAGGAAGGAAATTAACAATGAAAAATGCCCATCAGTCATAAATTAGTTTTCTTAGAACAAAGCAACCTATTTTGGCATTGACAACAAATAGAAACAAAATCCTAACCAAAGAGTTCCAGCATCTTGTCCTGCAGAATCTTCCTTCTGAGTGTGTTTCAGATCCAGAACCTGTCATTTCCCACAGCTGTGCAACAGCCCTAATTCCTGCGAGTGAACCCCAAAACCCTCTACTCCAGCTTTTTCTGTTAGCCCGTCTCCTGCCTGACAATCCTCCCCTGCAGTTGGTTGATCATTCGCAGATTTGACAGACGCTTGCCGCACCTGTCCTGTTGCAGGTTCTGTGCTGGGCACTGGGTCTGCCAGTCACCCCACGCACTGTCCAGCACATGCCTCTTCAGTTCTAAGAAACTCACAGATTCTTCCTTGTCTGGATTTCATTCATTCCAGCCGGCACTGTACGTTCTGGCCTAGAGATTGTCCCATCCCCCACTCCACCCCGTGACTTGTTTCTCACCTTCTCTGGTTATTCCGTGCACAATTCTAGTACGCTGAGTGCCCTCTCTGCGTCTGCGCTCTCAAACCTTATCTCTTGCCACATTGAAAGCGCCACTCACCAGTTCCCTCTTCTGCCCAGCCCCCGTCTGGCTTCAGTCGTTCCCATGACACCCTCAGCACCACGTGCAGCTAGCTGTAAGTGCTCACCATGTGTCTGCACTATTCTGTGACTTTGAGCCTTTAAAATCACACGTGCTCCAAAAAGATCATTGCACATCCATGTTCACAGAGTGTTATTCACAATAACCATGGATAGAAGCAACCTAAGAGTCTGTGGGCATAGAGGTGAATAAACAGAGTGTGGTGTATACGTGCAGTGGGATATTATGCAGCCTTCAGGAGGAAGGGCATTCTGACATCGGCTGCAACGTGCAGGAGCCTTGAAAACCCTGTGCTGAGTGCAGTGAGCCAGGTACAACAGGGCAAACACTGTAGGATTTCACTTCTACAAGGTAGCTGGAGGAGTCAGATCCATAGAGAGAGAAAGCGGAACGGTGGTTGTCAGGGACTGGAGAAGGGGGCTGGGAGGAATGGGGAGTTGGTGTTGAATGGGTATATAGAGTTCAGTTTTGCAAGATAGAAACGTTCTGGTGATGGTTGTAAAACAATGTGAATGTACTTAATGCCACTGAACCATACACCTAAAAATGGCTGAGGTGGTATATTTTATGTGTATTTTACCACAATTTAAGTATATGTTTGTAAAAACTACTTATGCTCATTTCCCCACCCCATTCGGTTGTGAAGAACTTGAGGGTTCCTGCTTTTTGCTATTTTACAATGCTGCCGTCATTTGTTATATTCTGTAGACGCTGAAACATATGATAAACAATGATGCTCAATAGACATACTTGAATGACTGCAAAATGACACTATGTGGGAGGGAGAGGGAGGGAGAAAAGGGGAGGGAGTGAGGGAGCGACAGGGAAGGAGGGAGAGAAATTTCTCCAACATCAAAGCATCTCTGACCTCTCTCTGGTCTCAGTGTCATGTGGCAGTCGTAGGCTGATTAAACCAAGGTCAATGTCACTGATACTTTGAGAAGACTGTGGCAAAGAACCAAATAAGCAAAAAATTACCTTAATCCACGGGGTTGGAAAAATGAAAAGAATCAGATAAAGTAATCAAAGAAAAGCTTTGAGATAAACATAGAAGTAGGGCACTTTATTAAGTAGATTTTAGGGGGGAAACAAGCACAATCATGAACAAAAGCAACCTATGAGTCATATAAAGAAATACAGATAAAATAAGATGAGAGAAAGTGTATCAGGATACCCGGGGAAAACACAAGAAATATCACTTCTACAATAGAGGGAAAGACATGAATCAGTGGAAACAGCAATAGTATATTTCTTTCCAGGCCAACACTAAACACAAGTTGCAGAGCTGGCCTGCAGTGGAACTCACAAGTTTTATTGGCAGTGTATGTGAGGAGACAAAAAGCAGCATATGGAGAAATACAAAAATATACTCTTTGGAGACACTGCCTCTTCAGATGTCAGGAAAAAACCTGGATGGAAGTGTGCAGCAAGAGTGACAGGCTGCAGAGTCGCAAATTCAAGGCCACCCACAGAACCAAACATTAAGCCTTAGGCAGTGTATTGCTGAAATCCTCCCTTTCTCTTCTGGCTTCAGGAGAAGACTCTAGGGAAGCAAGAGGAAGACCCTGGATCCCGCTGTGGTGCCTTAATGACCCCACCATTGAAATGGGAATACAGATGGGGAAGGGTCTGAGTCCTTGCCCCAGGAGCTGTTCCTGCCGTGCCTTCCCCACGTGGCGCTGGCCTCTTGGGCAGGCTGACATCATGTCCACGCCTCTGTTCCAGGGGAGAGGCATCACTATGTTGCATCCTTGTCACCCAACTCAGCACCCGCCACATTGTAGATACGTAAAAGGTGATTTTTAGATTAAAAATGGATGAGTAAGGAGAAGTGGGCACATTGCAGGCTGTATCCCAGCTCCACTGTTAATTTGTTGTGTGACTTTTGATTAAGATGCCTTGACTCCGTATCTCAGTTTGCTCATGGGTAAATCAAAAGTAATAATAGTTCCTGCTGCAGAGGTTTTTCAAGGGTTAAATGAAGGAGAGCTGATAAAAGGTTTAGACCAGTGCCTGGAAAGAGCATGCCTCAATAAGCATTAGCTATTTCTCATATTATTCTTGTTAAGTTATTACTTTTGCTGAGATACATTTGGTGACCATCATAAATTTCACTATGAGAATATGAAATCTTTTTTAAAGATTTATTTATTTTTTGAGAGAGCTGTGTGCACACTAGCAGGGCTGGGGAGAGGGGAACAGGGAGAGAAGCTTCCAGCAGACTCCCCACTGAGCGCGGAGCCTGACCCGGAGCTTGATCTCATGATCCTGAGATCATGACCTGAGCCAAAACCAAGAGTCAGACAATTTTTAAAAGCACAAATTTATCCCACTTAAAAATCTCAACATCGTTTCCACCTAACAGTGAACCTCAACTCTTCATAAATTTTAGGCTACGTATCCATTTGAACTACAAAGAATTTTTTGGTACCTAAGTATCGAATGCTAGGATAATTTTAACGTGCTTTAAATTTAAAAATCATTATAAAGTGCATGATATAATTCTTTACATTTTTTTTTCAGAATATGTGGGAGAAAATTTAATTTTCTCTTTGTGTCTCAGATTCACCTTTGTTATCATGAGTTATTCAGTCCTCACTAGACACAAGGTTATTAAGCAGCTGTTATGTTCCAGGCAGTGTTCTAGACGCAGGGATGCAGTAGTGAATTGAACAAAGCCCCTGCTCTGGTGGAGCTTATATTCCTATGTGGAAACAAAACACACACACACACACACACACACACACACACACACACAGAGCATTATGGAGCAACAACAGCCATGAAGGAAAATGATTATGGAGAGAGTTGTGCGAAGAGGATGGTTATCTAGCATAGTCAGGGATGGACTCTGATACAATGACACTTAAGCAAAGAACTGATTGACATGACAGTGCTCTCTGGAAGGGACCAGTTCAAGGAAGAGAGGACAGGCACTGTGTGCAAAGGCCCTGGGGTAGAAGCATGTTTGGAGTGTTCCTGGAGCAGCATAGAGAGAGCATGTATGGCCAGAGAGCAGTGGGTAAGAATGGTATGGGAGAACTTCAAGAAGGGAACCGGGAGCCAGAGCATGGAGTTGGATTTGGTTCTAAGTGAATGGGAAGAGACTGGAGAGATTGTATGCCCAGGAGTGATATGACATATACTTTTACAAGTGCCCACTCTGGCTACTGTGTGTATAGGGAACCGTTCAAGGAGACCATTTAAGAGACCTTTGCGTGTGATGGTCATGGCTCGGAACTAGAATTCTGGGTATATTTTAAGTCGGCTGATGGGTTGGATGGGCTAAGGGTGGTAGATGCTGGTGTCCATTCTGTGGGACTTGCCTTCTCGAAATGTCCTTCATCTCAGCTTGCTTTTGTTCTGGTGGTGGTTTAGTTTGGTTTGGTTTGGCTTTAACTTACTCCATCTCTTTGTGAAATAAATGAATCTGTGTAGGGAGATGGACTGTTTAACTGTAGATACATGTAGAACTAACAGTTCCAAGTCTGAGTCCAGCGGTGGGAATCTTGGCCTCTCTGAACCTCGTTTCCCCAACTGGAAGCTGTATGTAATCTATAAACCTCTCTCCTCTACCAAAGCTATTGCTGAAGCCCGGTCAAAGAGCTTCCCAGTGGTACAGCCACCGTTGGGCCATACCAACTGCAAAGGCCTCGTTTAATTGGATATGGGGACTCAGTGATTTTTTTTCTTTATTTTCTTTCCTTTCTTCTCCTCTTCCCACCTACCTCTTCCTCTTCTTCCTCTTCTTCTTTTTAGAATTTTTTAAAGTTGGTTCCACTGAGGTCGAGAATTATTCCAGCATTGGGGTTCTGAAACACCTGTGACCCTTTACTGTATTTTACGTTCCACATTTTAAAAGCATTTCTTTTCAGGTAAGTTTTAGTATATCAGTCCTTGGTGTTCCTTCTCGCACCAGCCTTACCAGAAACGCTTTGACCCGAGTAGTCTGTTGGCAGGTTGGAGAGGGCTAGGGAGGGCCACACACCAGAGCGGTTAAACCAGGGTCTCTGGAGCTTGACCGCTGGGATTTTAAACCTTCCTCCGCCACTTACTAGCTGTGATCTTGGGCAAATTATTTGACCTCTCTGTGCTCAGTTTGCTCATCTCTAAAATGGAGATAGTAGATTTCCCTCACAGGATCAATTAATGTCTGATAAGCAGTTAGAACCTTGCCTAATACATGGACAAACTGAATAGGAGTTTCTTATAATTATTAGTCCTTCTCCCTACTCAAATACTGTGCCCATCTTTCCTTTCAAAGAATTTAGAAAACGCTTAATATTTGAAATCTCTGTGTCTCTTTCAAGGAATTCTCCTTAATGGCGAAATGATACCCATGCCCTGAAACTATGATTCAAGACCGACCGTTTGTGAAACATGCTCTTTGAAACACCTTAGATTTTCAACTCAGAAAGAACTCCATTAATCCCATGCCACTGATTCACTGGCTCTGTATATCTGGGGAGATTCTTTCTGAGTTTCTATTCTTACATCTGCCAAGCAGAGATTAAAATATGAACTTCTCAAAGTTGTTGTAAGGATTAAAAGAGAGAATGTATGCGAAGGGCTGGAAAATATCTTTATTATTCTTTATGGCTCCCCGCTCAGTCACAATGCGTGTGTAAGCTAAGGCAGCATCTGTGAAATTGCACAAGACGCCCCAAGATTCTGAAATGAAATGTCTCGGTGGGACATGTCTCTCTTGGGTGAGACTCGCTTACAAGAGAATCTGTGGGTGTGGGTGGCGGGGGACACACAACACCCCACTCGGGGCCCTGCCGACGTGTCGTCTCCACAGCCCTCATGCCTGAAACTGCTGGATGTTTGTTTGATGTTTCCTCTGTCCCAGTTTCAGAACATTCAGTACCAGTTGGCTGAGGAGGCGGAAAATCCCCTTATTCATTTCACGAGGAGATTTTTTAAATTGTCTTTGTGCTTAGAAATTTTTTTAATGTGGACTTTGTATTTTAACGGCCCGTGTAGGAAGTGGTTATGCCGTATCATGCTGCATTCTTTGCTTTTCTGCCACAAGTTCCCCGCCACCCCCCCTCCCCGGAGGGGTAAAAGCAGCATTGCTGAAGGAGGGGATGTGGCCAGGAGTGGGGATGCGCGAGGCTCTGAAATGAGGCAGTGGATCTCTGCATTCTCTCATCTCCAAGTGGGAACTGTCCAACAAGGTGTGCCCTAATGTCTTCCATTCACCTGCAATCCTTAGATTCCCAGTAATCAGACTGTTTGAGAAATGAAATTCAGAAGTGGTCACACACCGGGCCCAGATGAACCAGGAGAGGGAACGGTGGCGGGCTAGTGGTGTTGGAGGTTGGCTCTTCCAACAGAGCCTTCGGGCACCAAGTGTTTTGTAAATACCTCTTGACCAACTTGGGGGAACGAATACACTATTAGAATACTGGGAGCAGCTGTTTTTCTTCGTATATTCCTGGCCATATGATGATAAGTGTTCTGGCACTTTCAACAGACATGGGCAGAAAAATGGGAACTCTTCTTCTACAATTCTGTCTCCAGCTATAGAAGGAGTAAGACACTGATGGAGCCATTGTGAGTACTCAGGAAAGGGGACAGTTTATCGTTGCAAGAGAGCTTGGCAAATATCCATTCTCTGCAAACGCAGTCTGAATTCCAGCAGCAAACATGAGGTCTGGAGGTGCCTGACCCAGAGTGCCGACAGGTGGCGGGAAAGTCTTCTTTGCCAGCACACTGTGGGGACAGAATTTACCAAATGCCACAAGATGAGATCCGGCGTTCTATAGGTTGAAGGCAATATTTTTATATCTTATCAGGAATGAACCAGTAAGACTGTGAAAGCAGGTAGAAATATTTTTCTTTTCCGTTGAGAAGCACTTGCGTTCTTTATACCCTTATGCTTGATATATTTACGGAAAGACCATTATACTTTAGCCTCAGCCGTTGAGCCCAATTTTCGCTCACGACCTTTATGGAAATGAGGAAAAGAATTAGATCTCCATGCTTGCAGTCTGGGACAGAAGCTATCACTCATTGTTTTATGGTACAGTCACTTGAGAGGAGATTGCGGTGTGTGCACCTTCGTGGTCCCTCTGTTGTAATGCCGACCTCCTGACTTCTGGAGGAAACGGTGCCTCTCCGCTGGTTAGTTGCCCAACAACGACCTTTTGTCGTCTTCTTGCTCTTCATTTGTAATTTTGTCAGACTGAGACTAAGGCTGATTGTTGGAATCTGTGCTGCTTATGAGGAAAGCTAGATGTCTGTGGCTACTTGTTCAGCTTTGAATCACTTTTTGCCTTTGCAAAATCCGTGGCATTTGCATTCATTCTTAGAAATATAGGTACCTTCATTGTATCCTTTCCTTACTTGAACATGCTAAGAAGGCACCCCAGCCTTCCTGAGCAATGAGCCCAAAGTCTTGTAGCTCCCTCCTCCCAGAGAGTTAGTAACATTCTGCTTTTGTATTGACTTGATTTTGGGTTCACCTGTCCTGAACCAGAGTTAATGACTTGGTGTCTCCCCGTGGAAACAAGGCTTTTTCCTTGGATCTAGCTTATTACCTAGACTCTGTACCCCCTCAGGATGAGATCTTTCTCAGCAGACTTCTTGATTGCTCATGCAAAACACCAGCCTTGTCCTGTCACTGGAATGAGTACAGCCTAGGCTCAAGATGGCGCCCTACAGAGGCGCCTGGGTGGCTCAGTTGGTTAAGCGTCCAACTCTTGATTTTGGCTTGGGTCATGATCTCAGGTTCCTGGGATCGAGCCCCACATCGGGCTCACCACTCAGCAGGGAACCTGCTTGTCTCCCTCTCCCTCTGCTTGCTCTCTCTGTCTCTCTCTCTCTCTCAAATAAATAAATAAATCTTAAAAAAAAAAAAAAAGATGGTGCCCTACAACCCAGAGCTTGACGTCCATGGAAATCAGAAGGTAGCACACCTGAAGGAGAGAGCCAGATGAGAGGTTTCTCAAATTCCTCCAGGTGGTGACTTTTCAGAGCCTCTTCCTGGGTCACATTGTCCTATGATCTTCACACTACATCGCAGTGGAGGTCGAAACAGGACCCAGCTGAAGGAGGCTGATACTCTCAGGGCCTGTGTATTCATGGAATTCAGTCTCCACCACCCCAAAACTCATTTTTACCAACAGAGGAATTCCTGTACACTAACTAAGGAGAATTTTGTTTTAAATCCCCAAGGAGATGTCCTACGTGTGTTGTTCGTGACTGAATGCAAAAGATGCCCTGGTGGAATCCAAGAGAGGCTCTTGCTTGTGATTACTTTCGGCATAAAACTGCCTCATTACCAAGTCCTTCCGGTACTTCTGTAGCTCTGTTCCCTTGGATGGTGTCCAAATCAAAGCTACCTTTATACCAAATTCCTCTGTGTCCTGAATAGTGAGATTATCGGTACACCCGCCTGCTCCCACACTTCCTTCCTGCTTAATTTAAATAAACAGTGAGTTGTTTTTCTTTTTGACTAACAGCCAGTCTATACAACAGCAGCAGGAGGATTGCTTTCTATCTATATGCAAATAGGCTGAATTCTCTCCAAACCCTGGGAAAAGACCCTTTTAACCAAATGACTTATACTTCTGTTTCTTCATGTATAAAATTAGTGGTTTGTATAAAATAACCTGAGTTCCCTTCCAGCTGTATAATTCCACATCACGAACACTGGGGAGGAGCAGCTTTGCACATACTTGACAATTAGAGAGTTGACAAAGTGGTACATGTTTAAATGCCCAGTAAATTCCCAACTCCCTACCATGATGCTCAAGTTCCTTCTCAACTTGATGTCAACTTATTCCTGCCCCACCTACACCATAAACCTTTAGGCAGCAAAAATACCCAGCCACTCAGCAATCGCCAGAGTATCCTGCACTTAACTTGCTGCTGGCAGCCAAGTTCATATAGTCCCCACCAACCTGAATGCCACTTACAAGTAACTTCTACTTTTGACGACTCCCACCCAGTCTTCAAAGCTGTGTTCAAATGTCTCCTCCTCTGTGAGCCTTCCCCACCCCCCACCCCCCACTCTACCTAGCACACTCAGCAGAAGGGTGGGCTCCTTTTCTGGGAACCTATAGCTCTTCGCTCAGATCTATGGTATTACACTTGAAATATGGTAGCAAAGCTTACTGTGGATTTGGCTGCCTCTGCCAACTAGACAGAGAGCTGTTCAGGTATCACTTACTTTTCTGCCCCCCCCCCCATGATCTAGCATATGCCTGATATAGAGCAAATTCTCAATGACACCTGTTGAGTACAGCTTGAGTAAGTTCCAGTAGGGAAGTGTTCTTAAAATAAATCTGTTTACGGTACAGTTTAATATAGGCACGAGGTTGTATGCTTAAGGTCGATGCTACAGGAAAAGCAAATGAAGATATTGGGCAAGCTTTGGTTCCTGGCTAATTAGTTCATTTTCAATACCTGGAGATGTCAAGACAAATCTGCTACAGATTTAGGTGATGGTGCTGGGGATCAAGGGAGAAGTGCTGGTTTACCTTACTGCCATTTTGATTTAAGCGTGTTTCCCCGCTAGTAACACTTTGTCTAGTAATGATAAAATATGAAGCACATGGAGCTCTTGCTGGCCAACATGAGGCTCAGCAAATCTTCAGTCACTTGGGAGTCTCCATGCCAGCTCATTCCTATACCTTTTGTTTGGGGACAAACAGAGCTGATTCTGCCTTTCTTTCTTTTTTCCCCTTTCCTTATTCCTTCCTTCAAAGAAGATATAAACATGTGAATCTTTTATAGATTTTTGTGGTCTTTCAGCGAGCCAGCGTCCACTATGTTCTCTGCACCATAGGGAACGTGGGGAGGGAGATCAAAAGACCATTTGGGCAGTGCTGTTCGAGAGTTATTCTTTTTACTTGGAAAAAAATAGGTAACAACATTTGACTTCTTCTGTGTGTGAAGGCATTATAAGAGACAGACAAATAAAGCACGGTTGTTGACCTCAAAGTCTTTAGACTTTCCAACAATGGTTTTCAATTTTCAAGACATGAAACCAATGTAGTAGATGAAGAAGTGCATTTTCACTTAGAATTGTACAGAATAAAAAGCATCCGAGTACCGCCCATGAAGTGAAGATATTATCACATGAGATGGAGTTCTCAGTAGAGTGGCTAGGTGTGCACACCAGATCACAGTGGAGAATGTCTTTCCTTCTGTAAGACAGTCAAAAAAGTCAGAAGCCCACTGATTCAGAGGAACCAATGAAGATGTACATAAGTCACTGCAATTTGGGTTGTAAGAAATTAAAATTGAGAAGTATGCGAGAATCCAATGTCAAAGGAACCAGCATCCAACATCAAAGGATCCAAACTGCCCCAACTGCATCACATTCGGCCCACTTTGCCTCTCTCCCTTCCCGGGACCAGTGAGCTCTATATGAAAGTGGTACCCTAAGCATCTGTTCATGCAGTAGTGGGCTTAGATGAACTAATTCTTTGACTGCTGTGTTTCAGTTGTTAGTATTCATAACATGGAGGAGAACATGAATGAAAAGATCTCACATATGTCTTCTGCCATATGATTAATATTTACTGTCTTTATTATAACAAAAAGACATTCACCATATTACAGTGCAAGATGTAGAAAAATGACCTATAACTTCATTCCCCAGAGATAATCACTTTTGCATTTTCCTTGAGGCCATTTTCTGTATGTACCATATACTATGCATGTATATACAGATCACTTTTTTGGATATTTAATGTGTCTGAGTAAAGCTCAGGTATTCAGTCTTGTTCAAGAAAGAACCAACCACGGGGCACCTGGGTGTCTCAGTCAGTTAAGTGTGTGCCTTCAGCTCAAGTTGTGATCCTAGGGTCTTGGGACCCAGCCCCACATTGAGCCCCACATTGGGCTCCCTGCTCAGGAGAATGTCTTTTTCTCCCTCTCTCTTTGCCCCTCCCCCCCCGCTCATGCTCTCTCTCTCTCTCTCTCTCTCTCTCTCTCTCTCTAGCTTGCGCTCTCTCAAATAAATAAATAAGATCTTAAAAAAAAAGAACCAACCATATCCCAGACATATCTTTTGCAGCAACTGATGGAAAACCTTAAATATTTTGAAGCTAATCATCTTTAGAGTTTTATTTTCAAATTAAATGTAAGAAACAGGAATTAACCATCTATGTGCTAATCAATGGGAACACAGAGGTATAAAACATGGTCCTTGCCCTTAAAGAGTTTATAATCTAGTAAGGGGAAAGAAAGCATTAAATTGCTATCAAAACAATGCATTAAGCACAATTAAGAAAAGCAAGTACCAGGTGCAGAGGAGAAAATGATTCAACTTATCTGGGGGTTATCAAAGGAAGCATTCCAGAAGCTTACCTGGTTAGAGAAGGGCTACTGGAATTACCAGGCAGTAGAGAACCTACCTAATGGAAAGCCAATTTAAGAATCATTTCCAAGACTAGCAACAAAGTTTGAAACTAGGTAAGAAGAGCAAAGTAGGGTGAGGGAATAAATCAGACTCCTCTGTTCACCATTTGGATTCATATAACCCCACCTGTGTGTCTCAGGAAACCTGTTCATTTTCCCTGTGAAACCTCTATGCAAATACCCAGTAAATAATACCGTGCACAGTCAGTAAAAATCAACCCAAAAGAACAGATGCGGGTCGCCTGGGTGGTTCAGTCGGTTAGGCATCTGCCTTCAGCTCAGGTCATGATCCCAGGGTCCTGGGATCGAGCCCCGCATCGGACTCCCTGCTCGGCGGGAAGCCTGCTTCTCCCTCTCCCGCTCCCCCTGCTTGTGTTCCCTCTCTCGCTGTCTCTCTCTCTGTCAAATAAATAAATAAAATCTTTAAGATCTTTAAAAAAAAAAAAAAGAACCGGTGCGCACACCCCCCCCCAATATATTCCATGCAGAAAGAATGTAATTACGCAGGTTAATTTGAAGGAGGGCTTCCTTTGGGTTAATGGAGATGCATTCGTGGAGAAGAAGGTGCCTGATGCCATGCGTGCACAGACACACATATTTCTTCATGGATGGAGCTTCCAGCCGGTCACCTGGTATGACCTCTTATTGCAACTGAGGAGTGTATTGGCTTCAAATTGATGAAGCTCGCGTGACCAGCTCCCCATCCAGCAAATTCGTAAGTGAGAAGTAGGAACACTTAACACAACATCAGGAAATGCAAACTGCTCTAGTCCTGTCTCTCAAATCTATTTCAAAAACAAAGTCTTATCCTCAGACCAAGAAAGGGTGTGGCTTTAGAGGAAGTGTGCTTTTCTCTTCTGTCCCCGGCCAAGCATCTGAGCCTGGCACAGTGCTTGCTGAATGAAGCCATATCAAATCCTTCTCTTTTTTAAATAGCAGAATATAAATATATTTCAACTGATAAAAATATAAGAAACCCTGTGATTATGTGATTCCTATCCCAGTATATTTCTTGGTTGCGAAGCTGCAATAAGAGGCAATTCTGTCCTTAACATCCTGCTCTGCTAGAAGTGTGGGATCCAAGTTCATTCCTGCCCTTCCTGAACTCAAACCCCAAAGCCCCTTTTCACCGGAGAGCAGACCCCTCCTAGGATTCCTGGACCACTGTCCACGACACAGGAAGTGGTAACAAAATGAAAGTTTCTTAAAGTGTAAGATGAATAGAAGTGGGCAAGGAATCTTTGGAGCACGTAGTCAGCATCATTCCCTGCTGTCAGAAATGCATAATAAATAGGGCTGTAAAGAGAAGAAATTGAGTCCTTTTGCCTTGTGCTTCATGGATCACCCACTGAAAGGCTAGCTAACCGTGAACTGAGAATCTGTCGTGCCTCACGGTGTACGAGCAGAGAGAACACATCTTACTTTTCTTTTATTTCCATGCTTGCCCTTTGAAGTGTCTGTTTAGAGCCAATAAAATGACACATTTGACACATCCTTAATGATAGCTCGAGAGAGCGAGGAAGATATCCAGGGGCCTGGAATTGCAAAATTAGAATGAATCCATAGAGGTTGTCCTGTCCAGCCTCTTGTCTCCAGATCTTCCTGAACCTGACATTGCCAATTAGTTTTGAGCAGGGAGGGACCCTGGTGAGGGGGTCAGGTACCGGTCCTCACTGCGTGCCCCTGTTTGTCCTGCTGTCCTTAAAAAACGCTGCAAACTCTGACAGACATTTGCAACCACTTAATTCCAGAAACGTAATGGCTATGTTACGTTATGTAAGTTTTTCGTTAGACACCCCCAGAACTTAAGGCAGAGCCTGGCATTGAGAATTGTCCAATCATAGTGAATTTCAGCTCCTGCAAAATATCTTTGCACTTAAGCCCCGAACTACACAATTATATAATGATGGCTAGACATCTCTCCTTCAGAATTTTGTAGATTGCTGACTTCATGTGTTGATCTGGAATCACCAGTCTCCCAGAGAGGGTTAGAGCAGGGGTGTCCTTTGGGTCTTTTGTGACCCATATCAACCGAATGCCATCCATCTCACTCACTCCTTCCTTCATCCATTCATTCCTCATTTGCTGAGTTTCTATTAAGTGTGATGCATTGGGCCAGGCTATACAGGCACCCTGAGGCTGAAACAGGGTGGCTCAGGCTTGAAGAGTTTGCAGCGTAATTGGGAGGGTGAAGTTGTGTGCTTAAGTCACAACACTAAAAGGTAGGAATGGTAAAATGGCAAAGCTCTGCGGAATTTTAAAGAAGAGAGAGTGTACCTCAGAATGTGTGACTCAGAGAAAGATCATGAAGGCAGTGACATTTGGCCTGAGTCCGGAAGACCAGGCAGGACGTATAAAAATGGGAAAGAGCCCTCTGAGCGGTGGATAAACAGTGCGGTCGGAAATTTCGGGGAGTATTTGGCGGCTGGGAAGCAGTTTATTTTGACTGAAGATTGGGGTCTGTAAATGCAGCTGTGGGACACGGGGTCGGAGGGGAGCATGGAGTCAGGCAAAAGAGCTTCAACTTGAGTCTAGACTCAAGTGTTTGATCAGATGTGTGTGGGTAAAAGTTCCAAGCTGCACCACAAACACCATCTGTTTTCAGGCAGTTTGGGGTACCGCTGCAATATGTAGGTATCGTTGTTGGCTGTAACTGGCCAAGCAGAACATACATGCTGAACACATTCTTTCTTCCGTTCTCCTCCTAATATTTGTAAACTCTTTAAAATTGCCATGTCTGTTTTGTATGCAACTGATCTCATCTATCCCTTGCCACAAACCTGTGAAGTTTTATCCCGTTTTAGGGGTAGAAAACGATGCTCAAAGAAGTTAGGTGATTTGTCGTCTGGTCACATAGCTGGTTAGTGACAAAGTAGACCCTGGCATCTTCTGTGTGCAGATCCAGGGAATTTCCTATTATATGACAGGGTCCCCAGCACATAGTTTTCATCGTACTGTTAACCACCAGCCGTATAAAATGCAGTGGGTCCTTTTGTGTGGAAAACATTATCCTAGGTAAAGAAGAGAGCTCTCATTGCAGAACTATGAAATTATTTTCTAGGAAACTGACACTTCCGGAAAATGCAGCTAGATATTCTTTTATATATTCAGAAAAGGACCAAGAAAATTTGAATTAAATTATGGAAGATGTCAAACAAAGCATCATGTCATGTAAAAAAAATTGAAGCTTGGATCGGGACAGATTTTTTAAGAGGACCAGTAAAAAGAAGGGAGCATTTAATTCATCTTTGAAAATATACAATGGAAAACAAATACCCCTTCCATTTGATTCGTCCTTCAGGGCAATCTCAAAACAGTTGATCCTCCAAATAAGCCCTTCGGAGAGGCACCGTAAGTACTGTTATGCTTTCCTTGGTAAATAAGAATATTGAGGCTCATTAACTTGCCCCAGGTCACGCTAATAAATGCTGGGGCTGAAACTCAGGCGGTTTTTGTAGCTCTTAACTCAAAGTTGCTTTCACTGCCTTTAGATTCACATCAAGCCGTTTGAGATTATTTTAATAGCAAGGTGTTACAGGCTGTGTATTTGGTTTGGGATACAAAATCTATTCTAGTGGTTCTGCATACTGATCAACCATATCTTTTAGGTTTTATTGGGATAGATTCATGTTTAGGCTTTGGGAAGCGCTATCCAAGCCAGAATAGGATGCTTAGGAACATTACCATTTATATCCCTAAATGTTTAAATGCTTTAAAATACCCAGGGTCACTGATAAGAACCTCCTGAGGGTCCACTTATTCGCATCCATCCTTTAAGCAGAGAGGCAAGGGTCAGGGGGTTTACAGGGGAGCAGCTAGGACCATAAACAGTTTGGGAAGCTTGATACTGAATTCATTGGGGGTGGGGGGTGAGCAGGGCTTTCCCATAGCATTCTCAGGGCTGGAGCAGAAGCAAAGAGAGAGGGAAGGAGAGAGGGGCTGGGCTCTTCTCCCCACGTGAGGAAGAATGGCATCCCCTGGTGCGGAGCGCAGTCCAACTCTCACCTCAGTTTTTAAACCCATTCATGCAGTCGTTACAAATTCTATTTGTTTCTAACTTCAACAATAATGCATGCATAATACATTCTTACTCTAAAAACTTCCAGCAGGAGCGGTAGAACTGCCAACTCCCTTGACCCGCACACAGTCTCGCTCTCCCCTCCCCAGAGAATTTTCTCCTCCCTCAATTTTGGGCATACCCCTCCTAGACAATTGTCTGTAAATTTACCTTAATGCTTGATGTGCATTTGGAAACATATAGGTCTATTTTGATAGTGGCCTTTTTTTTTTTTTTTTTTTTTGCATCCCATTAAAGATCCTGAGAAGTCGATTACCTTAAAACACGGTGTAAGTTCTAGAATTCGCCCCATTAACATGATCTCTACGCCCCATAATGCATTTAAGAGCCAATCACCGGTCAGTTTAACTCCTACTAAACTGGTATTTGGGAGAAAGTGACAGTAATCTACGAAACCATATTCCAGTTTTGCAAACAAGTAAGTTACAGTGAGTGTCAAAATGGGGTCTCCTGGCCTGGAGGAAAGGCTCAGGCAGCAGAAAGTGGACACCACTGATGCATGTGGCAAGACGTTAGACTTGTTCCTGCCCAAGGTACAGACTGTTATTCTGGGATAACAAGAAAAAGGTTTTAATGACCTGATTTTAGAAGCCAAACCCAACAAAATCTTCAGAAAAACAGAAATCTCATCCTTTGCCTCTGTGGGTTCCTCCAGTAACTCCAAGTGCATCCACTCGCAGAAGAACAAGAGTTACGGTGGTGTTTCCTCTCTAGATCTTCCAGGATGATGTCAGTGTGTAGTATGCTAATCAGAAGCAGAGCACAGTCACTGTTCCATTCCTTTGTGATTAATATTCATTGCTGTCACCCTGGCATATGAAGTGATTGTCTCTTGTTCATGGTGCACGTGTGGGCAGCAACAGACGCTGAGGAAACATCCTAATTTTAGGCCATTTACAAAAGCCCAGCTCCCAGAACAGATGGATAGAGAGGCCGTCCACCTACATTGTACTTCAAGGTACCCTACCTCTCTTGTCTGCTACAAAACTGCCCCAAAGTGTCATCTTCAGTAATGAGCAAGGATTGAGAACAATGAGTGTTGCCTTTCACTGATCCTGAAAGGTTGAAAAATAACTGTAAATATGATAAAGCTCTCTACACACAACTGAATTTTCTCATGGAATCAGCCTCTCCTTGAATAATGCCAATGGAATACGTGTTAGATAATGGCACTTGGGGGACAATCTTCTAGAACTTTCTATATGAGCCTTGAGCTAGCGTGCTCTGGAGATGAATTTAGAAGAAGTGTGGGGGTTGGTGGGGCATGTCTGAGTCTGAGGTTGCATTCTGATAAGACAGAATTATGTTCATTTTTGGTGATCTATTACGAGTCTCTGTAGAATTTTGTTGTGTGCAGAGTCACAAACTGCCGGTCGTCTCCAAGGGAGGAAAGGAAAGAGTAAAACGCCATTATTGGTTGACTTGCTGTTTTTCATTAGACCTGTAGGGCCACAATTTTCTCCACAATGAAGAGGAGTTCCATGTGGTTAGAGATCCAAAAGGCTGTGGGACTTGGTCTTCTAAATGCATTGGCAATTAAGGTAGAAACTGAACTCCAAGAGAGAGATGGCCAAAGCCACGGGAGCTGACTAGACTCACCTCGTTTCTACTTGGAGTCAAGAGTAGTGTGTGGCTCTCGAATAACACCGTTTAAGGTATTAGCATAACTGGCTTATTTTCATGTCAATGGGAAGATGGACAGCTTCAGAAGCCCCAGGAGGTGGTCTCCATCTCTAGGGGCTGATAACTAGAAGTAAACAGTGTTGAATGAGGAAGTGGCCTGAAGAGAAGTTGTGCAAAAGAGATTTTTAGAATAGTAAGACTTTAGATCTGGAAGGAAACATAGAGTTCCCTTCCTCTAGGGATTCTCAGCTGGTGGAGGTGGGGGGAGACACCTATATCAAAATCTTGGGGCTGTGTAGTTTGAAAAATCTCCTCTAGGTAATGCTGAAATGGGCGGCCCCTCACTTTACTAATGAAGTTCAGAAACAATGAAAGATTTATTTAAGGTTATATAATTTATAACAAAGCTAGAATTTGGGTCTAAGTCCTATGGCTATTGCATATCATGCAATTTTATATTTCATTTTGAAATCCCATTTTCTTCTTCTTTATTGATGGTGGGTGGGGAGAGCTGAAGGAGAAAAGAAAAGAAAGGGGAAGAATTGATCAACACATTACAAGAATAGAGCACTGCAGAGGCATCCTTTTTGTCCCAGATTTTGATCACTTTGAGAGATCAGGAATCCAAGTGTCTTCATAAAATCCCAAAGTTGGATGGATCATCTAGGTGACCTGAACACACACACACACACACAAAACATAGGGGATAGCAGCAGATTTGGGGGGGGGAGTGTTAAAATGATGTCCCCATGTCTCAGGAACTCTTGGGTTTCCATTCTCATGGCCACCACCCAGGACTCAGACCCTCATCACCCCTCCCCTAGACCATATCACTAGAGTCCAAAATGGTCTTCCTGCCCCTAGACCTCCACTGTATTGACCATCCTTTAGATCAGAGCCGACAATTTTGGGGCCACCTCATTTCTGTCCTCCAGAAACTTCAGTGTATCTGGTACCACCACTCACTCAGTAAGGACAAAACCCCTTATGTGGCTTTCTTGGCCTGAGTTACTTTTGTTGCTTTTTAAGGCTTATCACTCGTTACTTTGCAAGTGATATAAATGTCCTGTCTGAAAACAAGGACCATGCTTTGGTGACTTTGTGGCTTTGCTCATATTATTCCTCCTGCCCATACACTAATTACCATACTCCTTACCCCCATTTACCAAATTCTGCCCATCCTTCAGAACTTGAGCACAAATGTAGAATGTGGTATTTACTGCTTCCATAGCCCCAGGGACCCATGATGACTTATGTCATAGTTACTTATAGACATCTCTTACCTCCTCCATTAGATTACAAACTCTGTTGGAGTCTCACGTCTCCTTTGAGGCCTTATTTGCTCTGATATAGCAGATTAGCTGGAGGCATGAATGACTCAGCAATGGTCTTATACAGGCAGAGGAAGAAATCCAGCCCAAGATTTAGCTATCAGTATAAGACAAAGTGTATCCCACGCTGAAACATAGATTAACCATGTACCTTTAGGATTTCCACATGTTACCAGCTAAAAAACTTAAATTGTCCATATAGAAGTACTGTGTTTCTATTTTTCTTCCAACGAAAGGAAGAAACAGGTAAAAAAAAATTTTAATTTTTTTAATTCCAGTATAATCAATGTACAGCATTATATTAGTTTCTGGTGTACCATATAGTGATTCAACACTTCCATACTTTACTCAGTGTTCATCATGATAAGTGTACCCTTAATCCCTTCATCTATTTCGCCCATCCCCTCCCACCTCCCCTCTGGTGACCATCAGTTTGTCCTCTAGTTAAGAGTCTGTTTTTTTGTTTGTCTCTTTTTTCTTTGTTCATTTGTTTTGTCTTAAGTTTCACATATGAGTAAAATCATATGGTATTTGTCTTTCTCTGACTGACTTATTTCATTTAGCATAATATACCTTAGTTCCATCCACATTATTATACATGCCAAGATTTCATTTTTCATGGCTGAGTAATAAAAAAATAGAGAGAGAGAGAGGGAAGATATACATATATATGTGTGTGTATGAGACTAATGGGTGCCATTTTAACTTGAATTTAGGGAGAATTCCCTAATATTTAGTGTTAAGGATAGAACAAACTGTGATTTGTTACTCTGTTCAATCCTTCCCATCAGTAGATTACATTATTATCAAGTCTATTTCACCAATAAGGATATTGAGATGCAGAGAGACTGAACAATTTATTCTGAGTTACTTGATGAGTAAGTGACAAAACAAGAAGTCATCCCCCCCCCCCATGCGTCTGAGTTTAAAGCTCAGGCTCTTAACCAAGACACTGACACCCATATTGGTAATCAAGGGTGCAAGGGAGCAGAGAACATGGTCTGAGAACGTTGTAGATGGAATGTAATGCCAACAAAGGGAAGGGGCTTATAGAAGATTCTGGAAATATTTTTCCAACCTCCAGATTCAGGGGAGATTGAATCTATCTCTAAAAGATATGTTTATTTTAAAGATAGCAGAGGTCACAGATGGGCTGAATGGCATGATACCTGCAGAGAAGAGACTGTAGTCAGTTCATAGTGAGTTTTCCCTTACGCCCCACTTAGTCACAGTAGAAGTTACGTAATGCCTGTGCAAGAGCCGATTAAGAAAGAGATACTAGAAAACTGTAGGAAATGCTTCCTCAGTGAGGTGTTGAGTGAGGAAATACAATGGTATAAACAAGACGTTGCAAACTAGCAGCCTCTGGGCCAAATTAGGAATTAGACCCACCGATCCATTGCTGTTCATTAATTTTTGGTTGATTTTTACCCTGCTCATTTTTGTGCAGTTTTTTGTTTGTTTTTGCTTTTTAAATAATCTGTTACCAATATCTTAAAGTCGGGATGTTTACATGCTTTTCTTGGAGAGACAAATCTGGCACCACTGGATCTGAATCCACAGGTCAACCACCCAGTGTTTCCAGAAGTTTCCTACCATGCCCTGTCATCTTACAGCTTGCCCGCTGCACTCAGTATGTCATTTACCCAGCTCTTGTAATCATTCGGGCATAGACCCACCCCTTCACGCAGGTTGAAGAATACTTTTTAAGTCGCTGGAGTTCACTACGTGGAACAAGGCGTAATTTTATTTCTGAAGCAATTTTGCATAAAGGAGCATTAAAGAAAACGAACTTGCAGTATATCTAAAGAACATCCACAGAACAGTTGAAGGCTTAGGTCTTGCATACCGAATTCTGATTTCTGGCCTGTTTTACAGATACACGCTAAAACATACTTCAAGCGTGGACATTTATATATCACTATAAGCCATATACTTCCAGATGGGTCCGTGCTTATTTTTTAAACTTACTTTATTTGTGCTTTTCCAAAATAAGATCACTTTTAAGCATTGCCTTTACAGAAATAGATCTTAAATTTATATTGGTGTTTACAGAATATAGGTTTGGTAGAAAATAATTTATCAATAGAGGGATAGGTGGGCACATTTTTTAAATACATACTAATGAAATTGTAAGTGTTGAAGAAGAAAATTTATCTTGATACACTTATCTCCAGTTCAGTTTTTGTTTTGTTTTGTTTTTAAGCTATGATTGAGGTGCCTGGGTGGCTCAGTTGGTTAAGCATCTGACTCTTGATCTCAGCTCAGGTCTTGATCTCAGGGTGATGAGTTTAAGCCCCACGTTAGGGCTCTATGCTAGGTGTGGAGCCTACTTTAAAAAAAAAAAAAGGTATGATTTAATAGACATTTTCTAGGCCAGGGATCCTGTTGATACAATAAATCTGTGCTTTGTTTCCTTGTAAATTTTCTGACATAGATGGCAGTGGTCAATGTCATTTTTTTTAAGCGTCAATGTCATTTTTAAAGTAAATTCTGGAAAATGCTTTCTTTTGAAAGGCCTGTAACAAAAATTATATTCTTGGGACTACTATAGTTATTGGCCTGAACATTTATCTAGACATAAAGGAAAATTATTACTCCTAGTAAATATCTACTGATCTCTTGTTATAAACTCTAGAAAAATCCGACAGACTTTATCTAAATTCGGTCAAACTAATCACCTCCATATCACAGAAAGAAAGGACTCTTAGTCTAATGCATCAATGGACAAAATGATGAAAAATATTCCAGAAGTGACAACTTTGCCAAGATCTGAGACAAAACTGAGGGACAGGTCTCCCTAAGCAGCAAGTGAATAAAAGACGGAGCAATATGGCCAATTCATGATAAATGCTAATTCAGAGGAACAGCAACAGAAATAGATCAGCATTTCCCAAAGTGCATTGTGTGGAAGGAATACTGATTACCCTAGATATTAGGAAGTGTTATTCCAAAAATTTAAAAATCTCTGATTAAATAAATTTGGGGATCAATATGTTAATGAAGTCAGACTTTTTTTTTTTATTATCGGATTCTCTGAGTTTTTATTATGCTATTGTATTAATATGAATGGTGAATTCCCAGGGAAGATATATGGCATACAGTAATTCCTAAAAGAAATCCAGTTTGGATAGAACATATCTTTGGATGAGTACTCTACATAAAATACCCTGTATATTGATTGGGGTTAAGTTCAGCTGTGGGAAACAGAATATTAAGCTTCAGTAATAGTGACTTACTTCTCTCACAAGTAAAAAAGAAGTTTAGAAGCAGGCCAGGACTGACATGGCTCAGTTTTTATAGGGTACCCAAACTCTTTCCAGTGTTCTGCTCTGTTCAGCATAGAGGTTTTTTTTTTATATTTTGTTTATTTATTTGAGATAGAGAGAGAGCACGAGCAGGGGGGGAGGGGCAGAGGGAGACGGAGAAACAGACTCTCCACTGAGCAGGGAGTCCGACACGGGACTCCATCCCAGGACCCTGGGATCATGACCTGAGCTGAAGGCAGACACTTAACCAACTGAGCCACCCAGGCGCCCCTTCACCACAGAATTTGATCCACAGTATTATAATCCAAGATTGCTTCTGTGGCTCCACCCATCACATCTGTATTTCAAAAATAAGATGAAAGTGGGTGTGGTATGCCACTTGTCTTTTAAAGAGACTTTTGTACAGTCAACGTTTCCTTTCACTTCTCATTAGCTAAAATTTAGTCCTGACACCAGGATAAGAAATGCAGTCTTTTAGCGAGGTAGTTGTATGTATGGCTAAAAGTAGAGTATCTGTTTATTTCAGAGAGAAAGAGAGAATGAGTATTAGCAGACTATTAGAATCTGTGCTTTGCCTCAGAAATCACTAAATCGAAGATTGAAATTATATATAACATATTTATATTTGATTTAGATACGTCTAAGTATTACTTACAATGCCTTTGATTTTTTTTTTTTACTAGTATGACTTTCTTGAGCGAGTAACAACAACAACAAAAACTACATGGGGATTGAACTACATGGGGAAAATAAGTAAATGAGTAAATAAGTAAAGGAAAATAAGCAAAATAAGTAAAGGAAAAATAACTATGTGGATTCATGATAGCGAGAAGCTGATCTCGTTCTTTGAAATGGAAACAACCACCCTTTAACACAGTCTTCACCCTTGTATTAAAAATACCTTTTTGTTAAGACTTGTATGCATTATACATTTGCCTGATTATAATAGATTTGTCCATCTAGCCATGGCTGGGGAGACAATGTCCAAATCCAGAAAATGTTCATCATCCAATCATAAAATTAGTTCTGACTCAACTAAGGAATACATCACTAACCTAATGCTTTTAAAAGGAGGAGGAGTTGTGATCAATCTTTTCTGCTGTTCAGAATTAGTCTGGAAATAGGTTGACCTCAAAATTATCTTGGTTTGTTCAGTCATTTGTACTGCTTGGTTCACAACCATAGCAAATTACAATATACTTATCAATATTTCCCTGGCGCTGAGGGTGATTTTACAGTTGACCCTTAAAAACATGGAGGTTAGGGCAGCTGACCCCTGCACTGTTGAAAACCTCCGTGTAATTTCTGACTCCCCAAAAACCTAAGTAGTAATAGCCAACTATTAACCAGAAGCCTTACTGATAACACAATTAACAGATATTTTTATGTTGTATGTATTATACACTCTATTCATTCAATAAGGTAAGCTAGAGAAAAGAAAATGTTATGAAGAAAACCATAAGAAAGAGAAAATACATTCACAACACTGTATGTCTATTTATTGAAGAAAAAAAAATCCAGTGTAAGTGAACCCATGAAGTTCAAACCCATATTGTTCAAGGGTCAACTGTATATCATGTTAATGATCCTCCACAAAAATTATAGAGAACCATTACAATTCCTGACTGCTGGATATTGTGTTAAGTGGTCTGTTAGAACACTGTCCCTTTATCTTTATAAGATTTTATCACCTTTTTTCAAATGGAAACAAAGGCATGGAGAAGTTAAATAACCTGATGTTCATATCCAGGAAGCAGCAGGTGTTAGCTTTGATCTTAGTGTCTGAAGCCGTATCCTGTATGTCTCCAACTGGGCAAGAGACTGTTCATCTGTTTGGAAGTATTTGTATGTATTTGAATTTATTTCTGCAAGGGAATCTCAGTATCCCATGTTTGTGTGGAACAGAACAATGCACACTTCTTGTTGATTATCAAGAAGAGGTAGAATGCCCCCTTGCCTCATTAATCTAATCATGGTGGCCTATGTGTCATGGTGTTTACACAGCACCTACAAGAATACAATTCCGAACATGCTTGGTCCCATAAGATTGAAAATAATTTGATCCTCTATAAATAACTTCACCAAATCATCGTTACAGTATAGAGTTTTCAAAAGAAATTATTCCATTTTCCCCATACAATCTTTGAGGCTTAGTCTTCATAGATAAACTTTCAACAATTTTAAGAAAAGGGATTGAATGCTGGTTTCAGCTGATTATATAAAAAAGTGATGATGGATAAGTGGTCTTTTAAAAATCAACATCTGTTCCCTGTGTATCCTCTAGTCATATTTGCTTAGTTTACAATTCAGGCAAAATCTGGGCTGTTTTTAGCAAAACCAACACATCAATGGAGGAAAACGCTGAATACCATTCTGATTTTGCATATTTACTTCACTGTCCTCAGAGTCTTTATTACTGGGGATGATTCAAGTATCACTGTAGCATGAAGATAAGACATTCTTCCATCTACAGACAGTTCCTATTATCGGTGCATTGCATGCCTGGGGGTTGAGTCTTAAAACAGAGCTAAAACCCTGACTGCATAATGGGGTTGTTGACTTCCTCTCTTTGAATACTAGAAAAATTGCCACATGAAACGATAAAATTTGCAAGAAATAAAATACCGATATTTATTGCACAATAAAATGCAAAGAGGTCCTATTAAAATATGTTGCCATTTCCCCCATATTCTGAAGTAGTAAAGCACAGGCTTTTGAAGTAGGTTGATTCTGACTTGATCAATAAAGCTCATTGTTTTACTAGCTGTGGGACTTAGTTGATTCACCTCGTGTTTTCTCAATTTCCCCATCTATAAAATGAGACAACAATAGTACTTGTCTCATAGAGTTTTTCCAAGAAATAAGAGAATATAGGGAAAGCTACCAGTGAGTGCCCAATGAATGTCAGATGTTCCTGTTAATATTAGTAACAGATGTACTTGCTATCTCCAGCTCATGAGCCCTAGTTTTCCTACTGAAATGTATTCCTTTTTTACACTTACCATAACTTTTAATACAAAGTTGCTGAATTACTGGGAAAATACTTAAGAAATATACGATCTTTTCAAAACTTTCACATAATTTGGTGGGAAATCTGTTGTAACCAGCCATCGATGGAGCATAGGTTTCCAATTATGGGATTTGCCAGCTTCTCACAATATTGTTTGCTGTATGTTCCCACTGGTAAGAGAGAAGATGGAATGACCCAAGATAGAAAAATAAAGTGACTCTACCATTCCACATATTTATATTAAGCAGAAGAAAAATATATCTATGTTTTCCAGACTATGGGCATCCATGACACATGCAACATTTTTTTAAGATTTTTATTTTTGTTTATTTAAGAGAGTGAGAGCCAGAGAGATCACAGAGGGAGAGGGAGAAGCAGACTCCCTGATGAGCAGGGAGCCTGATGCGGGTCTCGATCCTAGGACCCTGAGACCATGACCTGAGCCGAAGGCAGACGCTTAACCGACTGAGCCACCCAGGCGCCCCCACATGTGATGTTCTTATATCTGTTACAAACCCTGAGAATCAGAGCCTATATCCCAAAGGACAATGAAGTTCTGGAAAAAGTGACTAAAACCAAGTCTGGCTTAGGAAAGATCATATTGATGAGGTAAACTCAGTCTTACTTCTTTCTAGTGAAATACATAAAATGAACTGAATGAATAAAAAATTGCCCTTCATTTTGAAAAGCAATGATTACCTAAAAATGTAATCATTGATCTCAGAAATGAAAAATAAAAAAATTCAAGAAAGCAATCTAGTGATTTTAAATCCTTCATTAAGAAACGACTAGCTGTTTTAGGTAGAATTCATATCACTGAAATATGGAAATTCTAAGAAAAAGCAATTTCCATTTTTTTTGTTCAAGAAAAACCATCTCTTTACTAAATTATTGCAAATATAAGCAAAGTGGGTTTTTTTCTTCCCATATAATGTGGCAGGAGCAAGCAAAACTACACAACAGGCTTAAACCTCTTACTTCTTAACATCTTTGAGAAGAAGCTTTTCCAGATAATGCAATTGTCCAACAAATGAAATAGACGCCCATAGGAATCCAAATTTGATTTTAAGCACATTCGATGAAAAACCCTTTCTGAAATGTATTAAACACCCAGCCCTTTCCAAATAGGAGATAAATAACAAAATTTGACACCTTCTCAGGAACCAGGATTGCCGTAATGGAGACAAGGAGGAAGTATGTGCTGCTCTCAGCAGTTGCCTAGAACTTGATTTATAGGAAGCATGGTTGCCATCTGCTTGCTTGTTGACTCTTTGCTCTATTCTGTAGCGCTAGCATGGGAAAGGTGTCGCTTCCTTCGCTCTAGAGAGGAGTCTAAATAAAATTCATTACTAAATGACAGACTTTCTCCCAAATGGCTTTGCAACCATCTGGTAGACGTCCACTTCTCAAAGTGACCAGCAACATCAGCATCACTTGGGAGCTCGTCGTTAGAACTGAGGAGTCTCGAGTCCCAGCCCAAGCCCACAGGAGCAGAGTCTGTTTATGGACCAAATTCCCGGCTGATTTGTAAGGCATGCTGCAGTGTGGGAAGTGCTGATTCAGATCATCTTCTTCACTACCACCCATCAGACAGTAGCTCCAATTCAACTCCAGTTAACTCGCTCTATTCGTATTAACACTGAATTTGTTGAGGGTTGATTTTTTTTTTCCCCTCATCATTTCAAGGAACCATGCTCCAGTACTTTGGAAAAGGCTTATTTTTTACATCTATGTCTGTTTCGTAGAAGAGAAGTGGAGGAAAAGGGGAATCTGACAAATTTAGAAAAGCAATGAACTTGGCATTGCCCTTCACTGTAATGGGAACTTGGTCTAGTCATTACAACTCCGCCTGTTTCCGCCTCTTTAAGCGATCCTCAAGTCCCTTCCAACATAATGATTATGTACTTGTGCGAGTTTAACAACGGGCATATTTTTCAAGTCCTCAATTACGTTCTTTTGAGCAGAGTTTCAGATACAAACGATGTTATATCCTTCCAGAGAGGGAGTTCTTCATTTGAAACAAAGACCATAAAGTCATAGTTAGCAGCCGAGATGGGAATCCAGGTCTCTTGACTCAGCATTCAGACCCACACTGCCAGTGAATTCTCCAGAAATGTGTAAATGAAAAAGGTGCTCTTAGAATCTTGGATTATGAACAGCCAATCTTGATTGTTCCAGTTGCCCATATTTTATCAATTCTTCTTATACTCCAGAATTATTGAGCAAATACTTTCAATCATGACATAAAATATTTTCAAGAAATCACTAATGGGGCTGGATGGTATATTTAGCAGTCAATGAGAAAATAGATCTTGAGTTCTTATCACAAGGAGGAAAAATTTTTTCTTCTTTGTCTTTTTTTTTTGTATTGATAGGAGATGATGGATATTAACTAAATTTATAGCGGTCATCGTTATTTTTTTCACAATTTGTGTAAGTCAAATCATTATGCCATTATATACCTTATACTTTCACAGTACCATATGACCATTATGTCTCAATGACACTGAAAAAAAAATGAACAGTGAATGAATAAATAAGCAAAAGAAACTTAACATGTTAAAAGATACTTTCAAGAGGGGCGCCTGGGTGACTCAGTCGGTTGAGCGTCCTACTCTTAATTTTGGCTCAGGTCATGATCTCAGGGTCGTGAGATCGAGCCCCACGTTGGGCTCCACGCTCAGCATGGAGATGGGAGTCTGCTTGCCCCTCTCCCTCTGCTCCTCCCCCCCCCATGCGTGCTCACTCTTTCAAATAAATAAGTAAATAGTACTTCCAAGAAATTAAATGGAAATGAAAAAAAATTCGCACTCAGTAGCATCACTAAAGGGAATAGCTGAACCACTCAACTTCAAGGTCATCATTCCCATCAAAGTTTATGTAAATGGTATTTCCCAGAATATGCTTTACACTGAACAAACACATGCTTTTTCATGTTGCTCCATCTGTGTTACAAATAATAATAAAATTAATTCTTTTTAAAATGATCCCAAAAAAAGTAACTCAGTGGTAGAATTTTTCCCAGGGACAATTATTCTTGTTCCCTAAGTGCTAAAATGCATCAAGTAGAAAGGATTGAATGGAATGCTGAAGAACAAAATGTGAGTTATTAAAATACAGTATAGAAGACAAGCTAAGAATGTTATTCATATACTTTTGAAGAGAATGAGGTCTTGGGAGAAGGGTAAAATAAAATGACTGGTATATACATGTAGATAAAGCTAGGTATATAGACATATAAGTATATACATTTCCAGAGAGAGAGACCCATTTAAAATATCAACACAGGGGCGCCTGGGTGGCTCAGTCAGTTAAGCGTCTGCCTTTGGCTCAGGTCAGGATCCCAAGGTCCTGGGTTCTAGCCCCCATCAGGGTCCCTGTTCAGCGGGGAGTCTGCTTCTCTCTCTCCCTCTGCCTCTCCCCCTGCTTGTGTGCACATGCACACACGCTCTCTCTCTCTCTCAAATAAATAAATAAAATCTTTAAAATATCAATACAGTCTGTGATAAAGGGCGGTTTAAAATATTTGAGTTACAAATAGATTTATTGAAGGAGAATACTTTCAAGATGATTTTTTTAATGAATAAATGTTGGGTCAAGACGTAAATAAATGCAGTTCATTTATAATGTGGCATTTTTAGGCTTTGTGTTTTTAGGTGTTTTATAACACTCACACTGTGTTATATGAAGCAATATACATACAGAATGAATGAGGAAAGCATGTGGGAAAGGAGTGGAATCATTTATTTTTTTAATTGGGTTTTTTTTTTACTATTTTTTTAAATTGAGGTATAACCGAAATGTTATATTAGTTTCAGGCGTACAGCCTAATGATTTAATATCTTTATATATCACAGAATGATTATCACATAAGTCTAGTTAACATCCATCACCACATGTGGTTACAGATTTCTTTCTTATGACGAGACTTCGCTTTTAAGTTTTTTTAAATTAAGTAATCTCTACACCTGACATGGGGCTCGAACTCACGACCCCGAGATCAAGAGTCACATACCCCTCTGACTGAGCCAGGCAGGCATCCCCTATGACAAGAACTTTCCAGATCTACTATCTTAGGAACTTCCAAAAATCAATACTGTGTTGTTAACTATAGTCACCATGCTTAACTATAGTCTATTATATCCCCGTGTCTTAATTCATTCTGTAACTGGAAGTTTGTACCTTTTGACTCCCCTTCACCATTTTCCCAACTCCCACCCCCCACCTCTGGCAATCACCAGTCTGTTCTCTGTATCTATGAGCTTGTTTTTTTTGTTGTTGCTTTTTTTTTAAGATTCCACGTATAAGTGAAATCACACACCACACTTTCTTTATCCATTCATCCATCAGTGGACACTTAGGTGGCTCCGGTGTCTTGGCTGTTGTAAATAATACTGCTGTGAACATGTGGGTGTATATATCTTGTCAAATCAGTGCTTTTCTTCCCTTCAGATAAATACCCAGTAGTGGAATTACTGGATCATATGGTATTTCTGCTTCTGATTTTGTTAAGGCCCTCTGTAGAATTTTCCATAGTGGCTGCACCAATTTACATTCCCATCAACAGTGCACAAGCATTTCTTTTTCTCCACATCTTCACCAACCCTTGTGATTTCTTGTCTGTTTCATAACAGCCATTCTAACAGGTGTGAGGTGACATCTCATTGTGGTCTTGATTTGCATTTCCCTGATGATGAGTGATGTTGAGCACCTTTTTATGTACCTGTTTGTGTATCTGTATGTCTTTGGACAAATGCTTGTTCAGATCCTCTGCCCATTTTGCAATTGGATTCTGTGGTTTTTTGCTATTTCATTTTTAAATAAGCAGCAGTGAGAAAGCAAACTCTATTGTAAAATAGAGTTCAAAGGGTGTTTATAATGGAAGTTACTTCAGGTCATAATATGCAACTTTAGAAGTCATTTTACAAGGTTATCAGATTTGCAAATAATTATTAGGAGGAATGTAGGACAGATATGCATTGAGAGCCAGCTGTGTGTTGTGAATATTTTGAAATGTAGTTACATAAGAGTAAATTAACAAATCTAAAATCATCCACCTGCTCTTCCTTTCCAATTGACATCAAAGATAGAGCCAAAACAAGGATAGACCTGCAAAGATGATTTGAAAATTAAATTCCATGATTCCTGCTTTTTCTCTCATTTATGTAAGACTAGAGATATTCCTCAAAAGGCAAATATGACAAGGGAAACAATTATATATCCTATGTAAGTTTTTTAATCAGTATATTGAATTTAACTGAGCCAGCTGTATCTCTTTCTTCCATGCGCTTCTGACCCTCCCAGTGCCGTAGAGATCTAACTTGACAGAGGTTAGCAATGCCTTGATAACTGTTAGGAGACTTTAAAGCAAATACTGTATCAGTTCTATGTACTTTCTATATCTCACCACTAATTTCTATAGTCTATGCTACCGTCATTAATACGCCTTTATATTGGCTCTTTTGTCACTCACTAATTGTTTCCAGCCGGATTACAAGCTCTTGAAAGGCCATGCTGTGTGCTTTTTTGACTTCTCTTATACTTCACCATAGCACTGGGCACAGAATAGGCCCCTAATACCCACTTGATTGATCATTTGAAATGCATGCAACGTGTGAACAGAACAGTCAGTGATTTATGAAAGCTTAAGTGGATTGTTTCCTGGTTATCCTCAAGAGCACATTTTATTCTATGTCTGAATCTCTTTGTTGATAGCACCTGGAAAATCCTTGGTTAGAACACAGGAGTCCAAATGTAAAGAAGCTAAAGAAATGGTCATTTCCTATGAAGACTCTTGTCTGTTAAAGTCATCTGGTTTCTTATTAAACCATCTCTGACATCTCTATGGTTTGAAAGCATTAAACAACACCATCTGCCATAGTGGCCATGTCCCTGTAATGAGGGAATTTATCAAGATCTATTGAGCTCATAGGCATTTAAGCTTACATTTGTTCTTTACCCGATGTATAAAAGCTTCTACCGGGCATGTTAAAAAACAACAACAAAAAAAAGTAAATGCCAAAGTGCTCAACTTTTATGGGCTCTATTTAGCCTGTAGGTGATTTACAGAAAACATGTCTCATACACCGCCTGGTTTTATAATGAAAAAGGCTAAATACTCCCCAAACCACCTGTTTGTTGCCTTGTCTTTCATGGCTAAGGAGTCATATCCAGCATGAAACATGGGCTTTCAGCCGTTATTATTCCCAAGGAAGAACTATAATTTCAAAGGTTTTACCAGTCTGTTCTTCTAAATCACTAAGGCTATTAGAGACTTCGGAAATATTTTTATGTGGAAAATTTACTTTAAGCTCCAGCATGTTTCCTTCACTCCTTCAAAGCTTAACACTGCACAACTCAAAAGAATTCAGATAAGTGGAAGGCATTTTAAAGTTAATTCCTCCATTTTATAAATTGCATTGCTCAAATTCAAGAGTGAAAGCCATTTCCTAGTTTTTGTCAGGTACCTCTATCACTGTGTATCGGATGTCACTTCATTCATGAAGTCGACAAAGATTTAACAGCCTTATTATGCAGTTCTTTCTGGTAATGCCCTTCACTCTTGACTTTGCAAATTGAAATGTATTTTATTGATCCAGATGCATTAAGTGTTTCAGACACTCACCAGCATATTCCTCCTCACCAGCAATTACTTTAGTAATGTCTGCCTGAACATAAATATCAGTGTCCTTTGGATAAATCCTTGCCTTTCAATAATGGCTTCGAAATGGCCAAAATGCTCCTGAGTCCTCACACAGTCCCAAAACATTTCTTAGTACTTGAATAAAAAATTACAGAGGGCTTTTTAGGCTGGAAGTTGACCTGTTTTGATGAGCCGCTTCATTGAGAAATCCATTCAGAAACCACATAATTCGTTTTCCATCAAACATTTTTATGTAAGCTTCAGATGAATTACTATTTCCAAAACACTACCTCCATTAGACAAGAATTTCCTTCACTATACATAGACAGGTAGACTGTAAAGGAGATGAATGTGCATTAGCTGAATATACCAATATATCCTGTGAACCTAGTCAAGATTAATAGGTTTACTAACAGATGGACCTGTTTACAGATTCACAACACACATACGCACACGTTCGCATGCATGCATGGACTTTATTGAGAGATAAGCCCCTCTCCTTATAGATTGAGCAGTGGGTGAAATAAGAAATCATTTCTTTTACATCAGAACTAGCTTTTCTCCAAAAAGGAATATAAAAATATTTCAATACTAAAAAACAAAGAATTTTACAGTGAGCATCTCTAAACCCACCTCCTACAGTCAGTAATCAGTGTTGCACCGTACTTGCTGCAGTACATATCTGCATCTACCCATCCAGCTCACCATCATATTTATTTGATGCACTTCCAAGTTAGTGTAGACATCAGTATATGTTCCCCTAAGTATTTCAGCAGACACATCAATGTAACTAATTTTTGTGTAACAGTTTCCAAGAAGTGATCATTTCAGGTGATCTTAAATACCATAAACTACTCAAAATTTTAGTCTGGTTGTTCTGGTTTCTGCAAAGACCCAATATTCTCCCTTCTCTTTTTTGGCTTTATCCACTGCTCTCTTGAGCCGGATGCTCATTGTCCTACAGCACACTGACTTGTGTATGCAGCCATGAATCAGTTCGAGCTCTTGAACCATGGTGCTTATAACTGTGCAGGTGGTATGAAATCCCTACCAGAAAAGACAGGTGACAGCCACAGAATATTACAAATCACGAAAGGCAGGGGTAGTTGACAGAGTGCCTCACACAGTGTCTGACACATAGATGGTCCTTGATAAACATTTATGGATGGAAGAATGGAAGGAGAGAGAAAGAGAGGGAGGGACAGAGGGGGAGAGGGAAGAAGGGACACCATTAGCTAGGATGATAATTGAAGGCTCCTTGGAAGAGTTGACACATACTTGAATGAGATTTCATGAAGAGAGTAGACTCATCTCAGTAGAAAATTTTAAGCAAGCCCTCAGCTATACATAATCTCCTTAACACATTGATTAAAAGTGGAGATGGCCAATGAGTACTTGTATTCTTGGTGGTGGAAACTTGACTGGGGAAAGCTTCCAGAAGACAAAGTAGCATTCAAGAGTGTTTTTAAAACAGATGATTTTGTAGGAGGCTGTTGCAAGGACTTAAGATTCAGATAGAAGCTGCACGGGTAGAGATGAGTGAGTGGCAAGTGTGGGACACACAGAAAGTTGCTAAAACCAAAAACAGATGCATAACTTTCAGTCACTGATCCCAGTATTTATAAGGAAGATGATCATGCCGCAACACACATCTTATACAGAAAGAGCCAAAATAATGTTTTTGACATTTCCATTTGGAACCAGAATCCTTCCTATTTAGTATATGAACACGAAGGCGCCTTTCCCAAGTTGATTCATGATGATAGCCCAACAAACAGGCAAAATATTGGTGTTTTCCCTAAAAATTAGGAGTTGAGTTTTATTGCTTTCAAGGGTCGAAAATACTTAATAATCAAGAAAACTGTGTGTGCGCGCATAATAAAAATCAAGATAAAAATAGAACATCTTTCTAAAATTTGTCTTATAATTCCAAAAGATTCTGAAGTGATAGCCTGGGTGTCTGGAAACTGAACTAGGATGTGTCATTTGTTTTTATTTATTTATATCATTTTTTTAAGATTTTATTTATTTACCTGACAGAGAGAGAGACAGTGAGAGAGGGAACACAAACAGGGGGAGTGGGAGAGGGAGAAGCAGGTTTCCCGCTGAGCAGGGAGCCCGATGCGGGGCTCGATCCCAGGATCCTGGGATCATGACCTGAGCCGAAGGCAGCCGCTTAACGACTGAGTCACCCAGGCGCCCCTATTTATATCATTTTTAAATTATTCTAATTATTTAGCGCTGCCAGAGGCTCGCTTTAAGTAATTTGGACTGTCACTCGAAGTGCTTTTGTTTACTTTGTCTAGGACCATGACCAGACCTGGAAGGCAGCCGGCTAAGCATAGGGATGAGAGAGCACGGTCAGATACAAGGGGTAGAGTAATTTATCAGCAGACAAAGGGTTTGTTCGATTCCTCGTGGTCTTTAATTATGCCTTGCCACTACCACGACCTATCTGCAGTCTTATATGTTATAACATGATCTGAACTTGCTCGGGATATTACCAGTGTGGTCCCTCAGGAAAGTAGGCAGTTACATGATACAGATGCTAATTAAAATTGCTTATCTTTTGGAAATAAGGCTATAAATAAAAGGTAGAGATTACATAGTTCACACTGCGTCCATCATAACTCTTCTTGGTTGCCAAAGAGCAAGATGACTTCAAATTAATTCCCTGAATGATGCACTGGCCATTAAAATTGACAGCCGAGAAGCACCAACAGTTAAAAATCCTTGACCAGTTTTCAAGAGCCCTCACAAACTGGGCATGGTGATTTCACAACATTGCGCAAGCAGGTGGTGGTGTTCTTTCATCACACACATGAATGCGTTCCCTCTAAGTATGTACTGGGTCATCCTTTTCCTTCTCCACACTTCCCCCTTAGAGCTGGCTCTGAGCTTTTATTGTCACTTGTGAAATCAAAGAAGAGCAGAAAGGAATAACAAGAGGAGCATGAGTGTGTAGTTGTGTGAGTATGTGTGCTGAAATCAGACTGCCTAAACTTCTACTTTGGCTCTTCCATCAACTGCCTATGAAACCCACAGTGAGGGGCGCCTGGGTGGCTCAGTCGGTTAGGCATCTACCTTCAGCTCGGGTCATGACCCCAGGGTCCTGGGATGGAGCCTGCATTGCGTTGGCTCCCTGCTCAGTGTGGACTCTTCTCCCTCTCCCCCGTCCCCCACCCCCGCTAGTGCTCTCTCTCACTCTGCCGTCTGTCTGTCTCTCTTAAATAAATAAATAAATAAATAAATAAATAAATAAATAAATAAATCTTTAGAAAAGAAACCTGCAGTGAGTTACTAACCTTCCTGTGTCTGAGGAGTTTTGTTTATAAAAACGGGGATAGTAATCATACTCGCTTTATGCAGTCTGGGGAATTTTTTTTTTTTTAATGGAGGTAAAATTTACATAACAATATTAACCACTAACCATTTTAATTTAGTGACATTTAGTACATTCACAGCATTGTGAACTCACCACTCTCCAGGTGCAAGATATAGTCATCACCCCAAAAGCCAACTCCATACACATTAGGCAGTCACTCCCCACCCCCCCCCACCTCCAGCCCCTAGCAACGACCTTTCTGCTTTCTGTCTCTATGGACTTGTTTATTCAAGACATTTCATATAAATGGAACTATACAATACGTGACTGTTTGTTTCTTCTTTCTTTCACTTAGCATAATGATTTTGGGGTCTATCCACATTGTATCAGGTATATGTCATCACTTTTTATGGCTGAATAATTATCCATTACATGGAAATACCACATTTTGTTTATCCATTCATCAGCGGATGGAAAGTTGGATTGTTTCCACCTTTTGACTATCATGAATAATGCTGCCAAGGACATTTGTGTACAGGTTCTTGTGTGCACATATGTTTTCATTTCCACCTAGGTGTGGAATTTCTGGGTGATATGGGAACTCTATGCTTAACCGTGTGAAGAAGTGCCACACTGTTTTCCAAAGTGGCTGCACTGTTTTATATCCCCAACAAGTGTACGGAGGTTCTAATTTCTTCATATCCTTGTCAATACTTGTTACTTTCCTTTTTATTTTTATTTTTTATTATGCCTAACCCAATGGCCATGAAGTGGCATCTCTTTGTGGTTTTGATTTCATTGCCCTAATAATAAATGAGGTTGAGCATCTTTTCATGCTTTTATTGGCCTATATCGTATTTTAATGAAGATTGATTGAGTAATAGATAACACATGAATAGTACATGCCATGTGTCAGGCATTGTATTAAGTACTTTACATATATATACACGTGTACATATATATATAATCATTTAATCTCAAAATAGGTATACTATTATTATATGTAAGTATTTAGAACAGTACTTTGAAAATGATAAATGTGAGTTAAGATGGAAAACCAGAGAGAGCGAGCGTAGAAAAGAACATGGTGTCTTCTTTTCTTATTACATCATTAGTTAACATTATCACTGAACCCCCAAAAGATATCAGATGAGTTGTTTCTCTTGCCCTCTCTGTCATTCCAGAATATGCCAGAGGTAGGACGATCCCTTCATTGCTTTTAGTTCATCAACAACGAGGATTTTGTTCTTAAGGTAGACCAGAAGTGCTTTTAGGGTTTTGTTCGCACAAAAACCTGAAAGAAGTCCTCTTCCATTCATGTGTTCATTTGTTCCTTCATTCTTTCAACAAATACACACGTGCCTGTCACATGCCAGATGCTGTTCTAGGAGCTTCATAATAGCAATTTACAAAAAAGGAAAAAGAAAAGGGAAGGATCTTCCTTTTGGAGCTTACCATCCTCAGGGCAGAAAACCAAACAGTAAAACAAATAAGTAATAAGAATGCATACATCATGTGGCCGTGAGCACTGTGGGGAAAAAGAAAGGGCAGAAGAGACGTGACATAGAGAGGCACAACAAAGGGTCAGTGGAGGAAGTGAGATGGAGTCCTGTTCCGCTGCTCCGCAGCTGGATTCCCCGCCTGCCCCTCCTTGCCCTTTTGAGTTCCCGAGTCCCTGTCTAGGAGGGGGTGGAAGGGAGGAAGGGGAGGAGGTGGTGAGCAGAGTAGGCACTGATGAAATACCTTTAATCCACTATAGGAAAATCTGCACCTCTAATTCTCATACCCATCATCTTGAGAAAGAGCAAGAACACAATTATCTTACTCTTTCTTTAGTATTTGCATATGACTCGGAGATTTGCTTGTTATGTCTCTCGCAACCCATTTAGAGTAGCAAGAAATAGGTTTGCCATTGGCAGGGCCATTGCAAGAAAACAATACAATCTAATTGTTTGGAAACGTCCAGTGACGTTCTGGGCAAGCAAGAAGGAGCCAAGGATGTACATAACATCAGAGGTTAGCATAAAAGTATTTACCAACAGACAGGGCTGGGTTCCTAATGCTCAGAATATATTCCGGCCCTGAACAGTGGTCTGCCCATGACGGTATGTATCAGGCTGACTCACACTGGTCTAAGACCACTCTCTCTCTTCTGTACTTGGATCCTCTTGTATGAATTAAAGAGGCGGGAGGATATTAGGGAGAAATTAGACCGGACAGACCTGATTTTGATTCTTATTGCTAGCATCAAGTAGTCTGACCTTGAGCAAGTCCATTGCTTTCCTATAAAATGGATACGGTAACACCTGTTCTGCAGGATTATTGTTACAATGACATATAGTGGGTAAAAAAAAAAAGACCCAGGACAACATCTGAAACAGATGAGGCACTCATACATTACAATGGTAGGAGCTACAGTGCTTGTGGTTACTGTTGTTGGTGGCACCTGGCCAAACCACCCTGACCCCAGGTGAGCATTAAAAGAAGCTTCAGGGAGGCGTCTGGGTGGCTCAGTCGGTTAAGCGTCTGCCTTCGGCTCAGGTCATGATCCCGGGGTCCTGGAATCGAGCCCCGCATCAGACTCCCTGCTCAGTGGGGAGTCTGCTTCTCCCTCTGCCTGCCACTCCCCCTGCTTGTGCTCACTCTCTCTCTCTGTCAAATAAATAAATAAAATCTTTTTTAAATATAAATAAAAATAAAAGAAGTTTTGAAGGGGGGCACCTGGGTGACTCAGTTGGTTAAACATCAACTCGATCTCAGCTCAGGTCTTCATCCCAGGATTGTGATTTCAAGCCCCGCTTTGGGCTCCATGCTGGGTGTGGAGCCTACTTAAAAAAAAAAAAAGGAAAAGAAGAAAGAGCTTCAGGGACACTCTAAAACCCAACCTCAAACTCTGCTAAGGCTGAAATATGCACTTGATCTTAGCCAAAAGGCCGAGAAGCGATGGGGCTGAAATATGCAGACCAAAGAACCTGACACTCAGCATTTGGAAAGGAAGTCTACCTTTTCTACTGTTTGCAGCCACAAGGAGAAGAAAGCTACCTAAGGACCTGGCAGGTGGTGGGGATGCTCAGGGAGTCAGAACTGAGCTTGACATTCAAGGCTGAAGACCTCCACTCAAGTATCAGCTCTGTGTCCTAGGGCTATAACCCTGGGCAACTCACCTAATCACTTCGTATCACCCAGAGCCTGTTAGCTCAACTCTGAAACGGGATCCTAATAATGTCTATGAAAGCTCACTGTAAAGTACAAAGCACTATACAAAACCATTATTATCATTAACATGTGTGAATACCTCCATTTCTGCATTTAACAGCAAGCACAGAATCAAAAGTATCCAAGCCTTTTAAACTACAAATTATTACAAATATGCTTGTCCATTAATCATTTCTAAATAATGCAGATAGCAACTGATAGCGTGGAATTGAGAAATTAGTCCATGCAGCTCAAACTCGTGGCATCGAACATACCAGTAATGCAGTTTATCAAAGAAATTTGAAGCATTTCAAATATCCTTTAAATTAATCCCGAGCAGTTACAGTCATATCTATGATTTTGTTTTTATAGTATCCTTTGAACGCTATGATTATTGTCCATAGTCACAGAGTGAGAAAATTAAGGACCAAAGAAATGCAGTCCCCAAGGTCTCAAAAGTCACTTAGTGGGAGAAATGTGACTATGATTTAGGAGGTTATTTTTCTTCTTGTCATTAATGTCCTTTATTAAGAGCATTCAGTTTATATTCTGCCGGGTGTATTTCATGAGTCGGGCCCTGGGCTGGGCCCTAGGGATGCAGTGTGCGTGAAAGAAGCTGCAGAGCTTCTAAAGGGGAAAGGAGCTTCTGGTCCAGTAACCACACAGACAAAGTCACAGCTGGGGAAATGCCCTTGCATTTGGAAATCATGGCATCTGCAGGGGAGGCTGAGGCAGATGGGGGATCCAGAAGGACTTCCTGAGGAAGTGAGGGAGTTGACATCTGAGGGATGGCTGTGCATGGCTCAGCAAGATAGGTCTAGGCAGAAGAAACAGCCAGAGCTGACTGTGGCCACCACAGCCAAAGAGACCATGCAGAGAAGGCCCCAAGATGAGGCTGAGGACGCTGACGACAGGGCCACACGGGGCCTCAGAACCGTCCCCATGACCAAGGAGGGCAAGGCAGGGTCGCAGATGCTGAGTCACGTGTTCAAGATCACCTGGACTCCTTAGTCCCCTTTTCAGAGGCTGCCTCGCTCCATAAAAGCACGTCTCTGAGGACTTTGGAAATGTCCCTGGGAAACCCAGATCAAGATCCACCCAACCCAGTATCTCATTGTGTTTACTTGTTCCAGGCCTTCTTAGTTTGAGTGATTTTAGCAATTGATGAAGCTGATCAAATCAGAAGAAAAATAAATAAAATGTTTTAGTAGAAAGACAAGAATGGTCTTTGGAGAGAGAAGCAATTTTGCATATGGGAAACTAAATTCTCTAAAATAGGCCCCTCTTTGAGACTGTCTGTGGAGCCCATGCTAGAGCTACCGGAAAGATTCAGAACAGCTCGCAGTGCGTGAGCCTCCGTCCCTGGTTTCCGGCGGGGGGGGGGGGGCACAACTCTGTCCAGACCCAGCCTCTCAGTTCACGCAGTATGTCTTGTCTGCATAAAGGCTGCAAAATCAGAGAGACCTCAGAGCCTTCTAGAATCCATGGAATTCTCTCATGATTTTGTGAGCTTGACAATCGATGTAAACATGAGAGGAAGTTTGCTAAGTTTCTCAGTCATTATTCAGACTTCGAGAAAACACAACTCCCAGGCTAACGTATTTCCCTTTTCCGTGAGAAATCAAGGTATTAAAAACACTCACAAGGACAGGTGCGTCCGTGCAGTGATGACTAGACCCGGGAAGTCGTGGAATGCCAATGCCAAGGACATTATTATTTTTACTGTGTTGTCTTTGCTGAGTCCCAAGAGGATGGTACAACGTGGGGAAAAAAAAATGAGGATTGACATTTTAAAAACAGCACTTAAGAGTAGAGATTTTCAGGTGGGGTATGTTTAAAAAACATGTAAGAAAATAATTAAATTTCATGTTTTGGGAGTTATTAATTTGCTTTCTGTAGGTGGCCTATTACTTAGTAACAGGTTGTGGAAATAAATATGACTAAGACTCTAACATGGCTTCCTAGAGCAGAAAGCAAGAGAAGGAGCTCAGAGGCTGAGTCACCCAAGTGTGGCTCACGTTCGTGCTGCCTTCTTTCCATTTGCCTACATAGGTCAAAGCACCTGTTCCCGTGAAGTTCAGGGACACTTTACAGAGACAATCCACAGCAGTTTTCCAATTCTTTCTCAGCCTTGTAATTCTAAATGAAAAGCGTGTGAAAACGAGGTTTACAGAAAAATGCCCCTAACCCTTGGGTCATTACAGTGGATACGAGGTGACAGAATCCGTTTATTTTCCTAAATGTCTTTGAGCCTCAGGGTCTCAGGAGGCGTTTTGGCCTTGAGGAACCTTCCAGGCTGGTTAGGAGTCTTGGCACGGGCAGCAGGAAGCTGACAGAGATGGGGCCAAAGCTCAGACCCAGGCCTGTTCCAGTCCAAAGCCTGCACTCTTTATGGCTAAGCCACGTCTTTTCATATTACTTAGGTTCTTAATATTATTGCAAGGAAGAGACACTTGGCACTTAAGCTCAGACCCAGTTGCTCAGCCGTCCTCGGAGAGCATGGGGGTAATGGCTGGTCTTTATTCAGGCTATGATTGCCATGCCTGTGGTAACACAACCATCATCTTACGAAGCCCTGAGCAGCCTGGGCTGCTTTCTCTTCCTTCTGTGCGGGCAGCTCAGATGCAGAACCCCGCCTCCCCAAGAGCAGAATGCATCAGATCCCGAGTCAGTTTGCAGTGGAGTGACCTCACTGTCCAGAAGCTCGCTCCAGAGCACCTTACTCCAGCTCCTGGGTGTCACCCCACAGGAGCAGAGCATCTGGGATGGAGGCAGATGGAACCCCAGGGGCTGGTTCCTTAAAATGGGACCATGAAAGGGAGCCTGCTTTTCCCTCTGCCTGCCACTACCCCTGCCTGCGTGCACTCTCTCTCTCTCTCTCTCTCTCTGACAAATAAATAAAGAAAATCTTAAAAAAAAAAAAAAGGGACCATGAAGAGCACTAGATCTAGGCAGTGTCCAAGGGGACTTCTACCAAACTTTTTAAGAAGAGATGACCCAATGCCATTAAACTGGTTCCAGAACACTGTGTGGAGTTGGCAGGGAGGGCAGGGGAACCTAACAAAACAAGCACATGGTGTTATAAAACTCACCAAAGGACAAAGACCACCCAATAATACTACGTTTGAAAAGTGATGGACCCACCCTTAATATGACAGTAGCAGCGAGGACGCAGAGCAGTTCGGATTCGGAGGAAATGCCCCGTGACCAAATCTTGCTTATTCGAGGAATGGAAGGACGGTTTGCCGTAATGAAAACGATTAATACAATTCAACGCACTAAGGGATCGAAGGAGAAAAATGATAAGATCTGCTGCATAGGTGCTACATCTTAACTCCCAAACGAGCACCGAACCTAAAGGGGAAAGACCAGACACGTTTCAGTTCGATCAGGAATAAGACAAGGATGGTCACTGCCCCCACGATCACTAAAATTGTCCTGAAATTCCCGCGATCAACCCGGAAACTGGAAGTATGGATATTGTATTAGTTGATTCTCCACGATTCTCAAAGGACAGACTCACGTGCAGATTAAACTCTCCAGGAGCTCCTCTGTTACCTCTCAGACTGGAGAAGACACCCAAGCAATGTGACACATTACGCTAGCAAGAGTGAGAAGACTCTGGGCCTCTCGCAAGTTGCTGACGGGAGTGTGAAGTGACGCGTCTTCTCCGATGGCAGCCGTGACAGCCTAAGTCACAATCACAAATGCACGTACCTCTCCACCGTCAAGTCCACTGCTGGGAATATTTACACGCACCAGTTACACGCGTTACAGAAGGGAAGGACGCAGACGGCAGCATTGTGTGTAATGGTAAAAACACAGAAAAAATCGAAGTGGCCAGCAGTTGACTAAGCTACCATCCATCCGTCCATTCATCCATCCATCCATCATGATCCATCCGTGGAGTCTAATGCAGTCATAACGGGAAGGAGGACTCTCCTTGGGAATGGACATGGACTCATTCTCCTCCGTGTAAGAGCAAGACAGAGAACAGTATCTGTAGGAAACTGTTTGTGTACAACATGCTCCCATTTGTATGAAAAGAAGAAAATAATACATACACTTATATATGCATAAAACATCCTCTGAAAAGAATCATGGGACGCAGAAAGCGTTGGGTATCTGTGGGGCAGAACCACTCAGTGTCTGAGGGATGAGGATGTCAGGGAAACATTCTCATTCGGAGCTCTTGAATTTTGAACCATCTGAATATATTACCTTCTCAAAAAAAAAAAAATCAATGAACAAAATGCAAATGAAGGAAGAAAGGAGAAAGCGGGGGCGGGGGGGGGAAGAACAGGGAGGTAGGGCAGGAATTGCGCTGAGTGGCTGATGGAGTCCAAGCAGCTAGAAGGACGCACCGTGTGGAGGAGGGGTGAAGGGAGACAGGAGCGGTGTGGGCGTGGCCTGTGCTGGGAACGCAGGGGCGGGGTCCGGGCTGGAAAGTGTGGGAGGGGAGGATGTTCAAAGGGTCGCAGGAATTCAGGTTTCACCAGGATGAGCAGAGCAAGAATCAAAGGCAGAAAAGACTAGGAAAGCGTTGCATAGGGAATTGGGCTCCAGGCTTGAGGGGCCGGCGTTTTATTTGGCAGACAATGGGGAACCATCAGAGACTTTTCATTAGAGAAGAGACATGATCAGTACTGTTCTATTAAGGGCTTAACCTGCTACCGGCTAGGAGAATGAATGTAAAGGAAAAGGCATAGCACGTCAGCTCCTTGAGCACAGAAACTCATGGAGGTTCAGCCCTGAAGCCCCCTTGCTTAGAGCGGCGCCTGGTGCACGGTAGGGACACACACACCTCAGGGCTCGCTAGGGCACTCACCACGTGCCAGTCACTGTTCTAGCATGTTCCATGAAGGGCCTGATTTAATCCTGGCAACAACCGTATGAGGGGCTCTACTATTGTCCCCATTTTACAGATGGGAGAAATTGAGGCTGGAGTTGATTCAAAGCTTGCCCAGAGTCATGGCTGAATAGTCTGTGCTTTTAAAGAATACCAAACTGTGTTTCACACGCCTCTGGAAACTAGGATTGTGGTGGTGGACATGAACAGGAAGGCAACAATTCAGAAGAAATGCAATAGCATGCTAAGCCGGGAAATATTAGGCTGATATCTTTATAATTGCCATTGAATCGGACAATGAATATGAAAGTTTAAGGAGAAAGAAGACATCATGCAGCATATGTCTTCATCCATTCAACAAACACTATTAATTACTGTGTGCAAAGAAATTCACAGGACTGGATACAGGATGAATAGTAAACACAAGCCCTATTTCAAAAATTATATAATAAAAATAGTAAATATCAGGGGCGCATTGGGTGGCTCCGTCGGTTAAGGGTCCCACTCTTGATCTCAGCTCAGGTCTTGATCTCAGGGTCGTGAGTTCAAGCCCTGCGTTGGGCTCCACATGGGGCATGAAGCCTACTGAAGAAAAAAATAGGAAATACCGTTTATCATTAATCACCTGGAATTCATAAACCTTTACTTGGGATTTTGTATATGTATATGTATATTTTCCATGCTACTGGACCTCAGCAATCATGCAATAAAATAGATATCACTACTCCCATTTTACCTAGGAAGAATGGATATGTATGAAAACTGCTTTGCCACAGACCACACAGCTAGTGTGTGGGAGACCACATTCAACGCTGCATCCTCGGACTCTGGAGCCCTGGGCTGCCTCCCGCAGTGCCCCGCCCCCCATCCCTGCCAGCCTCAGAGCAGGAATGTTTCCACGGAGATCTTTTCTAGTCCGGAGCCTCCATCAGGCACCCACAGTATGGAGGGACATTGCTCTATTCCAGTCCAAATAGAGTTCTAAGACGAATAAATACGATGCCATTTCCCTGAATGGTTTTTAAATGCAGATTGTGTGTCATTGACTGTGTTCTGCATTTTTGAAAACGGAATCAGATGGTAGGGAATAGGAATATGCCCTCTAGGAGGAGAGTATTTTCCAAGACACACTGAACGTCACATACCACCTGTGACTTGCGTGACACGAGCCCTAAGAGCATATCAGAGGGATAGGGTGTATTCTTGTCGCGGTGTCTAGAGCCCTGCCCGTGGGCCCCCTCCAAAGTAGCCTTCGACTTCTCTTGGTTGTGAGCGTCCCTTCCCACGCACGTTGGAGGAGCCTGCTGCCCCACGTCTTGCGTTTAGCCAGACCCGCGTGAGCCATGGAGGCATGCCCACCGACGGCATGCCCACCACAGCCCTGCTCCAAACGCTGTCCTGCCCTCGCCCCTCCTGCCTTCCACGCTCTGGAAAAGAGATCTGCAAGCCAGACCTCCGATGGGGTTTGCAGGAAGGTAGGACCCGACCGTATGGGCAAGAAACTGCACTGATTGAGCACTTTCAGGGAACGTCAGGGGCCTACTGGAGCAAGTTCCTATAAACCGCCTCCCAGGACCTGGAATGATTCTGCTGCATCAGGGGACAAATTTCCAGCGGGCGTGTTCGGTTTTACAGCTTTACCGTTTACACCGTGCAGGTGGACTGCCAGCCGGGGACCACATGGAGGCGCTGTTCTCCTTACGTTTTTCTCCCTGTCTCTGTGTCTGTCTGTCTGTCTCTGCCCCGCACTGCTCCTGAAATTAAGTGGCGGATGAAACAGGTATCTCAAAAGGAACACCCCCAACAAAGCCCACTTCACTATGAATGTTCGGGAGCTGTTTTTCCCTCACCCACATCTTCACACCCAATCCACGACCCCGATCTAGAAAGTTCTCACGTCCTCCCCAAGCACCATCTGGCGCTCAACATCCTCCCCTACCTCCCTCCTCCTTGCCCAGCTGAATGAGAGAAAGTCCAGCACTTGTCTCCCGCACAGTCAGCCAGGAATCAGGTAGGGGCCCCTGCGCCTGGGGTCTGCTCTCAGCCCCACAGGAAGAGTAGAGGAATTCGTGATGCTGAGAGCAAGCGAGCCTGGCTCCACTGTTGTACTGTGACTTCATGACTGGGAGCCTCAGTTTCGACTGAGAAAATGTGGGTAAATAGCCTGCCTCTGTTATACTACGTATACCTGTGAAATTGCATTTTAAGCCTTAGGTCCAGTTCCTGAGAAGCAGAGCCTGCGGCAAGGGTTCATGTGCCCACAGGGGCTGGGGGGCATGCTCTCAGGAGCTGAGCAAGGATGGGTCTGGGCTGCAGCCTGCTTCAGTCTGATCCCTGGATGGCTCTGGAGCCCACCTGTCCACTGAGTTGGCCCCACCAAGGGGCCAGGCCTCAGCACAGCCGGGTGCTAGGGAGCCCCACCAGTGTCGGCTGCTGGTCAGTGAGGGGCCGTGTACAAGTGGGATCTACCCAGGACCCCAGCAGCAGGTACTAAAAGCTGCCACAAAACGTCACACTCCCAGACTGTCACCCAGGCATGATGCAGCGTGATACAAACAGGGCTTAGACTCGGAGTCCATCTTTCAGCAACGACGGGAAGCCAGCTGGGAAGGAGCTGACCATGCTTTCCCACTCCAGCTCTGACCTCTCCGTCTGGAAACAACACGCACTCAGACACAGCCTCGGAAGCCTGGGGCGTGGGGATCAGGCAGTCAGGTGGGACACTGGATCCACTTGACCTCCAGGCCGGCCCTTCGTTCGTGGAGGTGAGCCTCTGCATGGCCTCCTCCTGGAGCCCCGCTGTCTGGAACAAGCATTTCCTGGGCTTTTCCCAGGAGCTGGGTGCGTGCCTGGTACAGGATTTGTTGCTTCTTATTAGGTAGTGTCTCTTCATGTGCCCAGATTGAGAATTCCTGTAAGCAGGGGCTGTGTCAAAACGTCTCTGTGCCTTATTCTCCGAGGGTGTTTGGCAAGTGCTCACTAGTGGGATGGTCACTGTTTGACTCGTGGGGGGCCAGAGGCTTCAGGCAGCTGCAAAGGCACAGTCCGGGAAGGGAAGGAGCACTGGGGGTGGGGGGAGCACTTGCAACTCCTTGATTTCCGGTTTTGAGAACATCATCTTCTGTTTAGAACAGGTTCCTTTGGGATTATTGCTTTTTTCCTAAGATTTTATTTTATATATATTTTTTAATAATCTCTACACCCAAGGTGAGGCTCAAATTCACAACCCCAAGATCAAGAATCAGGTGCTCTACCAACTGAGCCAGCCAGGCGCCCCTTGGGATTCCTGTTTTTACTGCCATGTAAATTTTAAGTTGGGGGGTGCCGTTCTGGTGTTCTTGTTCTTGAGTTATTCCTTGGTACTAGAAGCTGGACAGGACTGAGGCCTGCTCTCTGAGGTGCTCCGGGAAGGTTCTAAATGTGTAAATGGTACAATCTTTGCACACAAGGAGTTTATTATCTGAAGAGGGAAAGAATAGGCATTGTATGCAATGCTGAAGAAGGAAATAGAGCCAGAAGTCACATCTCTATGGAGTCACATGTTTATACCCCAGGACACTGAGAGAGACTAGGGGCAAAACGCTAAGTGGCCGTCCATCTCCCAGGTACGCACAGTTGTCCAAATAAGCAGAATTGCCCCTTCCGGGCAGGGAGGACAGATGAAACCTTGTCTCTTAGCTTCCTGTGCAGGCCTTCAATTAAGTCATATGATAAGGATTAATATTGTTTGTTGAGTGTCAGCAATGTGCCAGACATACGACACCATCCGTTCCTGGGAGCGCTAGACAGATGAACAATTCAAACATAAAATGGACCAGCTGACGGGGTGGCTCAGGCTCAGAGGTGAGCAGTTTCAGGGTTTATGGGCTGGTTCACTGTTTGTTTGTTCTTCGGTGATTTTTCCCCAAAATTCCACCTGCTGTTCTGGGAAGGAACACAGTACCTCCTGTGTGTTCTGCACTCGGCGTTCACTCTGCGGTTACGCTTCTAGAATAGCTATTGACCTCGTTAGCCACTTTTCTTCATACCGAAATCTGGTCAAAGCAGAACTGCTGTGAGGAGATCCTGCTTTCCATACGTTCTCACTGGTGCACTAAATGCTCAAGTGATCACAAGTGCTGGGTGTGTTTATCCCCTTTTTGACCCAAATGACAATCACTAGCTTTCGCCTGAGGCATTCCTGAAAGCTAGCTTCACTCCAAGTGAGCAAGGCATAAAAATAACAGGCAGCCACAGAGGTGGTTTTGTGTCTCCCTTCTTGGATTATCCAGACCCCCGGTCGTGTGCACTGGTTCTGACCTAAAGTACCATCTCCAACCACCCCAGCAGGGGCCCCTCCTCGAGATGTGCTCCCAGTGGGTTTTGCAAAGTTAGGATTGTGGATTCAGTCCAAACGTACTAGTGGGAGAAAACGACCAAGAAAAGCAGATGGGGCGCCTGGGTGGCTCAGTCCGTTGAGCATCTGCCTTCAGCTCAGGTTGTGATCTCAGGGTCCTGGGATGGAGCCCTGTGTTGGACTCCCTGCTCAAGGGCTTCTCCCTCTCCCTCTGCCGCTCCCCCTGCTTGTGCTCGCTCGCTCTCTCTCTCTCTCAAATAAATAAATAAAATCTTTTAAAAAGAAAGTGGAAAGTTAGTATTCTGATAGTATTGACGGGAACACAGTATTACATACAAAGAGGGCATCTCGGGTTGAAAGACGAAAGGCTGGCTGGGATGCACCACAGACTAGTCTATGGACTTGTTACTGTCTTTTCTATGTTTTATGCACAGTGTGGATGGAAGTAAGTACCGAGGTAAACCTGAATCAGAATATACATGGTTACAGTTTGTTCTCCCTTCCCTCCTGCTTTGTTTTGGTTTGCTCCTTAATAATATGTCCCTGTTGTCACATTTCGTGTGGAGACTTGCAGTCTGTGAGCTACCCAGCCTGAAAGGGATTCTACTTTAGAGTTTATGTTGAGTGCCTTCACCCAGTTTCTCCTTTTCTCATCAGTAAACGGCAGCATTCCCAAATATTGCCAAATATGAGGGCAGCACTGAGAATTTTCACTGGGTCCAAGAACGAAAAAGTTGTGGGGCCATAAATATGCCTGTGTTTATATGCAGACTCTCCACTTCTTGCTAATTAATCTGAACAATCGTGCGGCTTGGATTCTGAAAACAGAAACAAAATCAATTAGTCCATGGTTGTCCTAATAAACTTGGGAAGGTGGCCAGCACACCTCCGTGCTCCCCGCCCCCTTCGACCACAGCGCCCAGTTACGATCCTGGGGAGGCCCGTGTCCCGGGACCCGTCTAACCTAGAGCTACAGGTCAGAACACTAGGCCAGGGGGGGGAGTCTCGGGTGTTTAGAAACGTGGCAACGAGTGCGGTCGGAATACAGACTCTGGGAGTCCAAAGATCTGAACCCTGGCTGTATTGCCACTTTCCAGTTACAGACGGGAGCCTGAAGTTCTCAGTTTTCGTGTCTGTAAAATGAGGTGATGATTAGCGTGTTGGTCGAGGCTGACGAGCCGGTGACTGCCCTCCAGCTCACAGCCCCATGACAAATCGTAGCACCAGTGAGACGCAACAGATGTGTGGGCCCGGCTAGGCCAGGAAGGGGTAGAGCCATGGTGAGAATCCTCCAGATTCACCCCTGCATACAAGAGGGGCCGAAACCCAAGAATGACAGGCCACAACATGCATCCTTTCCCGAGGCTGCCCTCCCCGAGCCTGAGTCCATGGCCATCCTTTCAGACAGAAAAACAAAAATGGTAAACACCATACTTGTGAAAATGTCCAAATATCAGCAGGAAGTATAAAAATCAGACTATAATATTCTGACAGCCTGCCGTCGGGGTACACTGTGGAGTATTTTTAGCATCGTGGGTATGTTTTTTTCAAGTCATATACGGGCTGTGATAGATGTCAGGAACAGACCTCAAAACTCAGCAGGCTTTGAGTCCCTCAGAGCCTGTAACCACCTGCACAAAACTGTGTTTCAGTCAGAATTCCTCTTGTTCGGCTTGAAAGTTTGTCCATATTTTTCTTCCAAAACCGCATATAGAATATAGGACCAGAATATTGTTGTTTCCGGAACGTACTTTTGAAATGACGCCAGGACAGGAATTGCTAGGGAAACACAGCCCTTCGGGAGCTCCCCAGGTAGTTTCAAAGTCACGACCAGGTCAGCAAAGTACGATCGGGATGGATGCCCGCGAACACATCTGGGGTCTCCCAGGCCCAAACGGTGCAGAACCTAAAAGACCTCCCTGGGGACGTGATAATGGAAGGGAACTTTTCTAAACCACCCCCTCGAGCCTACCTCTCCCTGTGGAAACAGCAGATCTTCATTCTTTTTAGTCTTAAAAAAAAGATTTTATTTATTTATTTGAGAGAGAGAGAGCACAAGCAGGGGGGAGGGGCAGAGGGAGAGGGAGAAGCAGGCTCCCCGCTGAGCGGGAAGCCTGACTGCGGACTCGATCCCAGGACCCTGGGACCATGACCTGAGCCAAAAGCAGACGCTTAACCCACTGAGCCACCCAGGCACCTGCTCTGTTCTTTTTAGTTAGAGTCCAAACTCCGAAACTGGGACTTGTATATCGTACTGCTTCTCCACTCTCTGTCTTGTCTCTCTCACATTTCCCTGCACACGAACGCTTGCTTCGTTGTCCTCGTCCGCCAGTGGCGGACGCCTTCCGGATCCTGGCCTGCCCCTCGGATCTGGGGAACGGGTTCTTTACATGAGGACTGTCATTTATCAAGTGCATACCATGTGCCCAGCACCCAACTACAAATGTCACATATGTCGCCTATGATTATCCTCACAGGAGCCCAGAGACGCAGGCATTATCCCCATCCTACAGATGAGCAAAGTGAGGCCTAGGAGGATGGGTGATGTGCCAAAGGCACTAGCACTCATCTAGGAAACTGGTTTTGAATTCATGCAGTTTGACCTTCACTGCGTGTAGGTTTCCTTCACATAGCTTCCCTGCAACTTCAGTTTTAGACCATATATCTATACGTACATACATATATATATATATACACACACACACATACATACATATATATACACACACACA
>NW_027397094.1:8750525-8776628 GCF_003265705.2 Callorhinus ursinus | reverse complement strand
ACACACACACACATATACATATGTATAAAACAATTGACTCTCGAACCACACGGGGTTAGGGGTGCCAACCCCCCATGCCCCTCACAGCCAAGAATCCACATATAACTTTTGACTCCCCCAAAACTGAACTACTGACTGTTAGCCCTACCGGTAATAAAAACAGTTGATTAGCACGTATCTTGTATGTTATATGCACTATATCCTGTCTTCTTACAGTAAAGCAAACTAGAGAAAAGAAAATGTTATTAAAAAAATGATAAGGAAGAGAAAATATATCTACAGTACTGTACTGATTGAAAAAAAAAATCTGCCTATAAGTGAACCCACGCAACTCAAACCCCCATTGTTCCAGAGCCTTAGAATTCAGTAAACACACATGTGTATGTTCCATGTCCCTTGTTAGGTCCAAAAGCGGGGTCAGTATATCATATATTTTTGTACGTGTCTGCCTAGGAAAATGTTCACAGTCCAATCATATGACAAATATATCTAAATGCCAGCTCTGCACAAAGCTCGGACCCATAACACGTGAGAGGACATGCATGTTACAAAGCAGGCTCAGCATGTTTCTGTGGCAGGGGTCCACTTGCTTTCTCTGCACGGGACCCAAGAGAACATATTTTAAGTTTTGCTGTCACACGCTCTTGATTACACTATTCAACTCTGTTGTACTGTGAAGGCAACCACAGACAACACATAAACAAATGGGCCTTGTTGTGCTCCAATAAGCTCTATTGATAGACACCGAAGATGGAATTCCATATACTTTCTTTGCATCACAAAAAGTTACTCTTTTGATATTAGTCTGACCCTCTTAAAAAAAAAATGTGAAAACCTTTCTTAGCTCAGTAGCTTTGATCCACAGTCAACCCCAGGTCTATGGGACAGTATGACAATTGGGAACCTACCTGAATTGTGTTTTTTATGGACGATAATGGTGTAAGAAGCTGTATCTTAGGGTGATGTGGGATAGCCATTGGTTCTGCCACAAATCACTGGTCTTCTTATCTTGGTGTTTGATTTAGCTTGTTGGGAGAAATGACTAGCAATTGGTCAAAATTAACTGTGAGTTAATATCTTTTAGGCCTCTTATGATTTCTCCTATTGTTTCTTCCAAGACAATATCAAATGAACTAAAAGAAAGAAACTGACACTTCTCTGCTCCCTCCATCCCCAGATCGGAGCACTTAACAGCAACCCCACCTTCTCTCCAAACTCCTGCTTGGAGGTAGTTTTATACGTTTATACAGGTGTTGGCAGAAGTACATAGCATCTTAATCTTTAAATTGTGGCAATAGGGGACATCAAAAAGCTGATTGGCACCCCTTCCCATGGGTAACGTGCTGAATAACTCCACTTTTGTTTATGATCCAAACTGGAGAAGCAAAAGCTCACTGGTTCGGTTTCAGCTCTCCCATATGTATGTGTCAGTGGTTTTAGCCCATTCCAGAGCAATTACCTGAATAACCAGCTTCGTGTAAGGGGTCTTCTTCCATAACCTAACCATCGGTCATACGCAGAGATTACGAGCCCACCCTTAATGGTGGTCTGATTTCTGAATGCGAAAACCGTGGTCTGCTCGGGTCCTTATCAGCTACAGAAGGCAGCTGGGGAAGTGACAGCGAGGTCACAGGGGAGCCAGGCCCGGAAAGGGGCTGACGGAGACCTGGAGAGCCTCTAGGACCCCGAGCAGGACAGTGTCTTCATCTGACCTCGAGTCCCCTCCGCAGACGACCTCGCTCTCCATCTCTCTGTGCATAAGTGGTGAGCAGAAGATGACACACCTTTTCTATTTGGGAACATAAAAGCATTCTTTTCTTTAAGGTCCTCTAGGAAATTGGAAACATTGGGGGAACTACAGTCCTATTATTTAAAAAGGACCAAATGCATTGCTTTCACTACGCAGTATATAAAGTCTCACTGGTGAATATGAACACCAGTTTCCACTTATTTAGTGAGTATTATGTGCCTGATAATGCTACACATGATTTCTCGCTTTCCAAACTACTGCAGATCGGTCATCTCTCCATTTTACAGATTAAGACGCTGAGGCTGCAAGATGAAAACTGACCTAAAGCTACATCGTTTTGTGACAGGATTCAAACCCTGGGCGTCCATTCACTGCCTGTTGCTTCTTCCCGTGAGGGGAAAATCCAGAATTTTTTTAACAGAAAATTGTATCTGATGACTATCTTCTCAGTATTTTTTAAGTTGCTAGACGTTAAAAATATAACTTACCTCCTTTCTCCCCCACACCGGATGTCCATCCATCCAGTGCCTCTGTGCCGGGCAGCTTAGATATCCGGGAAAGGCAGCGACTCAGACCCGGTTGCTACCCTCAGATAACCACTGGTACGCGGGAGGCAGAGAGTCAGCTAGAAGGCAGTCGGCGTCCTCATTGCCACGTGACTTGCGACGGTGTAACAGGGACACGTGTCCCAGCCTGCGGAGGAGAGGCTCCAGGAGCATCCTCCTGGGCTTGACCAGGTGACCGGGGAAGGGGAGGCCAGACTTTCCAGGTCGAGAGTGACAAGTTCAGCGATAGAGCAGAGACAATGATTCCAGACTCTTTTTTATATATTTTTAAGATTTCATTTTTTGAGAGAGAGCGAGAGAGCACAGGCAGGGGGAGGGGCAGAGGGAGAGGGAGAAGCCGACTCCCCCCTGAGCAGGGAGCCCAGTGCGGGGCTCCATCCCACGACCGTGGGATCATGACCTGAGCTGAAGGCAGACGCCTAACCGACTGAGCCACCCAGGCGCCCGATTCCAGACTCTTTTAAACCCCAAGTCCTCCATCTCCAGTGTACATTAGGATCACGCAGTGGGTGTCACCCCCAGACTTTCTGGTTCAGTAGGTGGGGCCCAAGGACCGGCACTTCTAGCAAGCTCCCAGGCAACGCTGGTGCTACGGAACCGCCCTAGGGAAGCACAGCACTGAGCGTCACAGCTCGGTAGCCTCGGCCGCTCATTCAGACTGGGCTGTGCTCTCTAGGTTTTATCAATTCGGTGTTCATATCCACATGGGACCTCAGAAGCCATCTTTGCATTGCTTATATTTACTAAGACATCCATAAATCTGTCAGGTTTCCTTTCTCTCGGTCTGAAAATTCCCCTGGCAAGGAAGTGATGAATCATGGAATTGAAAATCAGGCTGGTGGATGAACCGGCCGGTCCAGGCACAGGGCCACTGGCTGGGGTGGCCGGCGTGCAGACTCCTTTTCACCCCCCCAAACCCCGCCCCCCAGAAAACTGCTGGCCGGTCCAGAACAGAGGTGGTCAGCCGCACATCCTGCTGGGCTCACGCGCAGCTTCTTGCCAGCAGGGTCTGCCTCGAGAAACATCTCCCCTCCCCAGTCCCACCAGTAACGCTAGACAGACATCTCTCTGTGTCTGGGGGCCATGGAAACAAATCAGGTAATTTCACACATCTGCTCGTTGCTCCTAATTTGTATATGCCTGAGCATTCACAGGAGGCAACTAGCAATCCTGGTTTTCAGCGGAGGCAGCAGAGGGTAAGCAAGCACCAGAGAAAGGAGCAGGAACCAGAAGGGAGCTGGTGCTGGTTGCTAAAGCTGCTGCCAACTGGCCTAACAAGGAAAGTGGGAGAGGGGGAAAGACAGGGAAAGGGGGTGGGGGGAGTGAAAAAAATAAGGGGAAAAAATAAGATGCAGATCTATTTCGGGCTCCATCCATATATACACCATCTTATCATTGCGGTGATCATCGGTGCCTCACCCTGCCCTCGATGGCATTGTCCCCAGAGCTTCCGACGTCCTGAATCAAACAGAAGAATCCACGTCTCCAGATCTTACCTTAATGTTCCCAGGGTTCTTTCCCAAGCCACTGACTTGGAACTCACACTCAACCATCTGCTTCCTATGCCCTTTGAATAACTATTTAAAGTAAGTTGTTTGAGCTTGAGTTGCACCAATGGAAGAAAATCTTTTTATGGTTCTTCCCCTGCAAGCAACAGGTTCTTCCCCGGACAGCAACAGCAGTGAGGAATTTAGAAACAGAGAGTTCTACAAAGTTACAGCTAGAGAACAACCCATCACCTCTATTGTCCTCATTTTACCCAGGAGAAAACTGAAGCCCAAGGGGGGAAACCACTCACCCACATCATATGGTAATTAGTGAAGGTGACCCTTAGCTGTTTTGTTTGCTTTTACTTTGTTGCAAATTAAGTTTTCCTGATACTAGTAATAACTGTAATCATTTAATACTTGGTTTTTACTACAGACTAGACAGTGTTCTGAATACGTGTATTAATTCATGTGATCCCAACACAGTCCTGGGAGATGGGGGCTCTTTTCTGTCACCTCCACTTTGCTGCCTAGGAAACTGAGGCACAGAGGGATCTAGTAACTTAATCTTTCACATCCATATGTAGGAGAAATTGAGAGGGGCTCAATTGCTAACTGATGGGGGAGCCTTGAGAAGGCAAATTTGAAGGAAAGCCTCATGTGGCTAAATTATAACCTGAAACGTACATAGCTTTATAATATGTGTGTCTGTGACTACGAGGCCATGTAGCCTAGTGCTTTGGCATAGGGTATGAGCTGCTAGAAAGCAGGGTCCCCACACCCCTAGTGTGGGGCACGCTGGCTACACCCAATAGGAAGAATCCAATAAACCTGTGATGAGGTGACATTTACCCATGGGTGTGATTTCTATTCAGGGAGATGCCACAGCTTTAAGGCTACTTTTTGCATAGAAAGGATTCTCCTCTTCAAGACTATTGGAGGATGGTCAGGCCATAGTAGTTTAGGAAATATGTATCCAAGTGTTTCCCTCACATGGGATATTTTCCTTGTGGCTCAGGAGAATTTCCTGCCTATTTCAACCCTCTGTATGCTTCTGCTGAAACATACAAATTATAACAATGAATCAGTTACTCAGTAGAATGAGTGCCCCCTCCTTTCTGACCCATTATTATAAAGTATAACACAATTAGTCTTATCAAGAAGCACATCTCTCAGTCCATAATGCTGCTTCCCTCCACTTTCTGTGTGGCTCCTTTTTTATGCTCAGCTTAATTGTCACTTCAGCAGAGAGCCGGACCGCCCCACATTTTCTAAAATAGGCCCCCCCCCCCGTCTTACGCATCCTTTACCTCCACTACAGAGCCTGTTTATTTCCTTTGGAGGACCTCAGTTGTGTTCAATTTATTCTTTGAAGGATTCTCTTTTCTCCTGGGATGTAACCTTTTGTTTGTCTGTCTTGTTCATCCCAAAAGTCAGCTCAGAACCTGGCATGTTTATTTTCTTTATTTAGCAAACAGTACCTGTTCCCTATGTACCCGGCATTCTAAGTGCTTTATTAATTTAATCCTCTTTACAATCCCACGTTCAGGTACTCAATAATCCATGTTTTACAGATGAAGAAACTAAGGCACAGAGAGATCAAGTAACTTGCCTAAAAGGCACAAAACGGGTATGTGGGTTTAAGTCTAGCTCTGAGTTTGTGTTCAACCATTCCTTTTAACAAATAGTACACACTTGATTCTTACTTGTAAGACATACGAATAATTTAAAGAAATGTAAGGAAAGGAGGAGAGAATGAAATGTCTCGTACCTTTTAACTGTATCTCTTTTCCGGCTGCTTTACTTCGTACAACTTTATCTCTATTTACCCCCACCTCTAATCTCCACCTCTAATCTCTTCGTCTTCTGTTTGTTCTTGAAGTATTATTGAAAGTGCGCCTCTCCTAAAATCTTTCTAATGCAAACGAAAAACCGCACTGGCAAAGCTGAAGTTACAGAGGAAGTATATTTATCCTAGGAAAAGAGAAACCCATAGACAAACACTCACGGACATCAGCCCAGGCTTGATCAAAGTTCTGTTCTCGGGAGGGCTAGCCTTGCCTGTTTTATGTTGGCAGACTACAGCCCCCACAAGACAGGTCCACATCCTCACCTGCCCGAATCTGTGAATGCTACCTGAGCTGGAAAAAAGGGTCTTTGCAGGTGTCATTCAGTTCAGGGCTTGAGATGAGATCATCCTGGATGCTCTATGTGGGTCCAGTGATAAGTGTCCTTTATAAGACATGGGAGAAGGCAGTGTGGCCGTCAGGGTAAATAGACGGGTGTGCCCGCAAGCCAAGGAGTCCATGAAGCCACTAAACGCGAGAGAAAGCATGGGAGGGATCCTCTCCTAGAGGCTCTGGAGGAAGTGCAGCCCTCTAACACCTTGATTTTAGACGTCTAACCACCGGGAGAGTGAGAAAGTACATTTCTGCTGTTTTAAGCCACCCTAGTTGTGATTGGTTTAGGCGACCCCCAGAAACTAATGCTCGGCCATGTGAAGATTGAGTAAGTGCTTCTCCGTTTTCATTAACTTTTGGAAACCAGTTTGGTTCATCTCTCTCATATAAAGGGATGATAAAGGGTAAGAAAAATAGCTTACCTCGGGCATCCTGACGTATCTTTTTTCTTTTCATTAATCTAGCTTTACTGGACGTGCCTGAGGATGGATGTAGAGTAAATCCAGCATGTGTGTGGTGCTTGCTACTAAGTTTTGTTTTTCTAAAAAAGACTTTATTTATTTATTTATTTGACAGAGAGAGAGAGAGAGAGAGAGAGAGAGAGAGGGAACACAAGCAGGGGGAGTGGGAGAGGGAGAAGCAGGCTCCCCGCTGAGCAATGAGCCTGATGCGGGGCTCGATCCCAGGACCCCGGATCATGACCTGAGCCGAAGGCAGACGTTTAACTGACTGAGCCACCCAGGCGCCCCGCTACTAAGTTTTAAGTATTTCTCTTCCTGGGTTAGCATGGAGCAGGTCCGTACAGAAGTTCTGCCCTGGCCCCTCACTGTACTGGGCGTTGCAGAGGGGAAGTAGAGCCGGAAGCCTGTCTGTAATTTTGATGCTTTTAATTGTTTCCTTCTGTTCAGCTGGACTGTAATTCCTTGAGTTTAAAAACATGCCACGAAGTTTGTTAAATATCCCTCAAAGCCTTGGGAGGCTATATTCGTAGGTGCAGAGTGAATCTTTGCTGAGTGGCTCGTAGAAAACAAGGGAACTATGCTTAGCCACCAGCAGCAGATGTCTTACCAGATAGAAGACGTGAATCATACTGCTGGTCTTGATTCCTTCTCTCTGCCTTGCAATCCGTTGTCTGTTTAGAATCTGATTGGTAAGAATTGGGCCTGGAGAGGCGACCAGGACCAATGCCTGAGGAGGATGTTTAGAGATCACTGGAGAAATTATAACAGGCAGGCATCTTAGAAGAGATGGGAAATAATTGATGTCCTTGAAATACCCCCACACTCCCCAGTGGGTGTCTTGATTCTGCTAATAGGTGACGTAGAAGACACATGCCAATCATGCAGGACATCAGTTCTCAAACCTTCACATGCATTAGAAATACCTGCAAGGCTTGTTAAAACACGGATTGCTCCAGAATTTCTGATACAGGAGGTCTGCAGGGGGTCCAAAAATTTGCACGTCTAGCAAGTAACCGGTTGATGCTGATGCTGCCGGTCTGGGGACCACACTTTAAGAGGCGCTGGTATAGGAAACTCATTTGAGGGACGTATACACTCACCTAATAAAATTGGTCGGCTTATTGCAATTATTTGGGATCACTTCTTATACCCTGAGAGAAATAGCACTGCATGGTTTTGTGCTGAAGCCCTCGGTCTATTTTTCGCAGCAGATCTGTTTATTTGGTGATAACTCTGGTACCAAACAATGACTATGTGATGGGAACTCCAGCAGCCACATCAAGGAGAGGGCACACCTGCTCCCTGCTTCCCACATACATACTGGGACTAAGCCATGCCACCTGCAGGGGCTTTTCCCTCACAAGCCACCAAGGGCATCTTGAGCTCCTCCGAGGCCCATTTCAATGAAGTGCAAGGCAGTTCAGCTAAACAGCTAACTGGTCCAAGCGCACTGGTTTAAAAATCATTCCTCAGTCTCTCTCCTTCTCTCTGTCTCTCTCTCTTTTTTTTAAAGATTTTATTTATTTATTTGACAGAGAGAGACCCAGCGAGAGAGGGAACACAAGCAGGGGGAGTGGGAGAGGGAGAAGCAGGCTTCCCGCCGAGCGGGGAGCCAGAAGCGGGGCTCGATCCCAGGACCCCGGGATCATGACCTGAGCCGAAGGCAGACGCTCAACGACTCAGCCACCCAGGCGCCCCCCTCTCTCCTTCTCTGATCTGTCCCATGGAAGCTAACCTCTCTCGGATGCCTCACTAGAGAGTTGAGGGGAATGCTAATCGAAAGGCTCTCACAGCGATTTCTAAATGATCTCCTAGTTATTTTGATTGATCAACAAAATTCTGTTAAGATATCGAGTACCGCATAAGCTGCTCCCCTAATCTCTCATTAGGTGTCTTTTGTCACTACAAGCGGGTCACGTAACAGTGACATTTTGAAGGAAGCCAGATAGGGACGGTTCCTGGTGCTTGCTGAGGCAGAATCTAAGCCTTGACTTCATCTTCTCTGGTGCCCAAACCTTGGTGAAAGCACAGAGGAGAGTCTTGGGTTGGAACTGTAGGGGGCGCACAGCAGCTCCCGAGCGATGGACTGCCAGCAGAATGGGAAGGGAGATGTGCTGCAGTCCAATGATTTGGGGGTATGTGCGTGAGGGTTTCCAACCCTGATGGATATGTATTCTCGTTTAAAATATCACAGGGAAGAAAAAAATAGACGTTCCCATGGAAACATTTTCTCAGGGCCAGCTCTTCTGTCTCATTATCATATCTTATTTAAATATTTCCTGGAGTCAGTTTCCACTTAATTCCTTCTGTAGGTCTTCCATCTTCAGTGGCCATGGATAGCATAACATCTGGTCAGAGGTTTTCTTTAAATAAACTGCAAAATTGTAGACCGTTCCATGGTTTTCCGTATGTCTGCTTGTGCTTTCAATAGTTGCAAGTTTAATATCGCGTGAAGATGTCATTAGCATTCATTTCTTGATCTCTCATTAAGAATGTTAAGTTGGCTGAACCTAACATTCCTTCAGGAACCACAGTAGACACCTGCTTACAGCTGGATAGGGTACCGTTTGTCACACATTTGCTAATTGTATTCCAGCCTGGTTCCAATAAGCATTGCTGGGCCTTGTGGTGTGAGCCACATAGTACCAAATACGTGGAGGACATTTTCCCATAAACGTGTCTCTGACATATGATCGTATGAAAGTGACTTCCTCTTTGTTATTCTTTATCATTCTTAGAAAAACTAAATCAAATGTGAGGTTTGCATGTCCTGATTTGCCCTTTTGTCATCATTAAAGGACCGCTTATGTGACTCACGATTCCTTGGCGATCCCCGTGTTGACAGATGGGTCCCTTTACTTCGGGCTCTGCGTTGACACCAGCTCGCCAGCAGAGGGAGCTCACTCTTCCTTTTTTTTTTTTTTTTCCTTTTAATCCATCCCCGCCCCCCCCCCCCTTTTTGAACCTGATCATTTGGTGGCATGCAGGGGAGACTCATGGGGTCTTCATTCTGGAAGCTAATTAAACTTTCAGAAACCTAATTCTTTGGGATACATCATACCTGGGCAACTTAAATTTCCTTCCCCACAGCATCAGAATTTCCAGCCATTGTATATGTATGATGGTTTGTTGAGATATTTTTGAAGAGAATTTCATTACCTCTAGATATACAGATACACATATTGAGTTAGTTAGATGCAGAGTTTTAAAAACTTTCAGTTCCTCAATCGTAACCAGATCATCTCAATTTTTATTGGAGTTAGGAAAAAATTTACTGTGAAGCTAATAAAGCAAAAACTTCAAGTTCTGTCCCTTTACAAAGCCCCTGGGGGAAAGTGGAGTGATGGTATTTTATACTCATAATTTTGTATTCATTTTTTAAGGTTTTATTTATTTATTTGAGAGACAGAAAGCAGGGGGAGGGGTAGAAGGAGAGGGAAAGAGAGAATCTCAAGCAGACTCCACGCTCAGTGCCGTCCCTGAGATCAGGACCTGAGCCGAAGTCAAGAGTCAGTCGCTTAACCGACCGAGCCCCCCAGGTGCCCCGTATTCATTTTGTTAAAGGGGGACCATAAAGTTATAGAAGCTCCAGTCTCCACAGAGCCCGTATCTGCCCCTGACTGCAGTATACTGAAATATTAACTCTTATAGAAAGCCTTTTCTTTCACCGCCTGTTTTCATAGTTGAAAGGGTTTCTTCCTATTGAGGTGGTGGTAGCTCATGGTCACTGTGGTGTTGTTCTCTGGAGACAAATGCATCCTGACACCAGTACTCGTGTGTCAGTAGGAATGGCAATGAGAAATAGACTGGAAGAAGCTCTCTCTATTCCGTGCCCTCACGGAGAAGCCCAGCCGTGTGTTCATCAGCTTCCCTGAATAATGAACTTTCATCAGGAGTTTCCAGAGTCAGGTTGCCTAATTTGCCAGGTCAGGGAAGGAATCAGAGATTTAACCAATTAGCCAAACGAGGGTCCTGCCAGAGGACAGCATGCATAACGAGGGGGGTCAGAACAAATAAGACAGGTTTGTATCAAAGAAAACAAATTTAAACTCGGGGGGGACTTAACCCTAAAATTCTGTAATTCTCCCGTGAACCCTTGACCTGCTTCATCGATTGCAGAGGAAGAGGAATCAAACGTGCTGATCCTCGAGCTAGCAGTGTATGAACACAGCGTTAACCATGCGGTTAATGCCAGTTGCAAGAAGACCCCATGGGCAGTGTAGGTTAAAGAAAGCACAGTGCGTAACCCCGGCACTGCTACTTAACTAGTCCGCTAGCCCTTGGGCAAAGTCTTAACCTCCGAGCCTGTTTTCTCAAACATAAAATCCTGAGAATATCCGTCTTACGGAGTTATTACGAGGACTTACCCTAATGAATAAATACATACGTAGAATATATATATAACAAATATGCCACATAGGGAGTAGGTGCTCAGTAGATGGTTGTATGACCCGTTATTAGAGAAGTGGTTATATCACAGGTCCTGTTGTACACGCTGGAAGAGAACAGTCCGGCACGATACATGGCTCTGTGCAACACGGCCGTTCAGTCTCCAGTATTAATGTGATGTGACATGTGGAAGCACCGGTATCCTAAAGACTTTAAATTCATTTGGGTCCGGGAGTTGGCAAGATTTTTTTTTTCCTTTAACAATATATCGTGGACATCTTTCTCATTCAGAGCAAATGTATCTATGTCACCCATGCTTTAAAAAAAAAAGATTTTATTTATTTGACAGAGGGAGAGATAGTGACAGCAGGAACACAAGCAGGGGGAGTGGGAGAGGGAGAAGCAGTCTTCCCGCAGAGCGGGGAGCCCGATGCGGGGCTCGATCCCAGGACCCTGAGATCATGACCTGAGCCAAAGGCAGACGCTTAACGACTGAGCCACCCAGGCGACCCTATGTCATGCATGCTTAAAAGGAGCCCAAGAACAGAAAGCGGGACCGCCTGGGATTCATTCTCACCTTATGACCTTGATTTCGTCCTTCCGAGAAGCGTGGCCACTCCACGGTGGTATATTAATTCTATAAAGCATTCGACACTTTGTAGGTCAACAGTAAGATGTGGTTCACAGGGACCACAGATAGAGACTCCACATCGAGGCCACAGAAGCATATGCTTTATGGGTATTACCTGAGGAAAGAGAAACACAAGCCTCAGAGGGGAGGTCACCTGCCCAGGTCCCACTGGTGTGCACACTGGGCGATCAGGTGGGTCTGGCTCCGAATCACGCCCCTGCTGGGTTACACATGCATGTGGGTGCCACTCCTTGCCCCCCGGATCGCAGGGGCAGGTGGGAGACATGATGCTTCTGAACTTATTGGAGCCGGGAACCCTCCATGCCTTGACCCCTGAGGCAGGTCCGGACAGCAAGTGCCAGATTGCTCAGAGGAAGTGGTTTGATGGGGATTTCTAACAGTAATTCTGGGCACCAAACCTCAGCACTCACCCCGAAGTTATATTTTGTTTTGCTTGTATTCCAAATCCTTAGTATAATTTCTTCTTTTCTGCCTAAATACATCTTTTCATTTTATTGATTTCATACTTCTGGTACTTAATTTTTCCCATCCATATTCCTCTCGAGTTTTAGAATAAAGATTCGCCCTGTTTTGTTGAACTGGTTCAACCTTATTCCTTTGCCCCTTTGTTTTTAATCCCATGGAGCCAGAATTAATAGTGATGTGAGCTCTACTTTCCATTTGGTTTCAGGAAATCCAAAACAAGAGATCATTGTTTTCTAATATTTAATTGTCCAGGCTGTGCCAAAATATACATTTTACTATTTTATTTAATTCTCACAGTTTCTGTTCCCATTGTTTCATTTTAGCAGAAAGGTAGTACTTTCAACACAGCAGTCCCTTTCCTACACCTTATCATACTTGAAGAATTTAATTTCCATTTTCTTTCATCAAACTCTGTCGCTGTTCTTGGAGGTTAGTGTTTTCGAGCCCCCATGCATCTTCTTTGTCATCAGGGTCCTTCCGTGTCTGTTCATTTAAGTGATTTTCTGCTCGGCCTTGTGACGTGGGCTGGACGGTCAGAGGCCAGCTGCCGTGAACATGGACACATGGCCCTTTGCCTTCTTACTAGGATTCCAGGTGAGCAACTGGGGAAAATGAGTCTGGAAACCAGCCATTTTCTTTTTCCGGGCTATTGTAGAGATTTGCACTGGCCACAGTCGCACTGTGCTCGGCAACATTTCACTTAAGAAGAGTTAGAATCTTCAGTGGACACTGTGTCTCGTGCACTTTCCTGCCCTGAAAACTCTTTCTGAGTCAAGGTCATAGGGGCAAATGGATCCCAGATGGGTCCCTCTTTATGTTCTTGGGCTTCTTTTAAGCATGGGTGACATAGATACATTTGCACTGAACGAGAAAGATGTCCACGATATATTGTTAAAGGAAAAAGAAGAGCCAGACAGACAACATAATACCCACTGGGTGGTTGGGAGCAATATCTTGGGTTAGACTGCCTTGGTTTAAATCTTAACCCTGTCACCTAGAAGCTGTGTGACCCTGTCCCAGTCACTTCACTTCTCTGTGCCACTCGTTTTCTCATCTGGCCATTAAATAAAAGACTCTTATTAACTCACAGGATTCTTCTGAGGATGAAATGGCTTCATATATGTATAAACACGGAGAGGAGTGCCTGGCACATTGTGAGCACTTAAAAACACACATCTGTAATGTCACAAGCGCACAGGTTTTGGAAGGACATATCCATTCATCTAACAGATTTACTTACTAAATAAACTGTTACCTAAGCGGTTACCTCTAGGGACGGGGAGTGGGAGAGACAAGGGCAGGAGGACCGAATTTATGCTTTATACATTTAGGTATTATTTGGAAATTGCTAGTTCGTAGCCGACCCACTAAGAGGGTGGAGGTTAGGAAAAGACGGGGATCCAGCCGCATCTGCATCTTGCAATTAGCAGGGGGACCCGGGCAAGTCTTTGCACCGGCTAGTGCACCTGCTTCCTCGAGCTTCAGGTCCCCCCCGCCCCCTCATGGGATGACTGTGAAGAATACACGAGTTCACACACGGTACTTGGAGGAGCGCCTGGCTCCCTGGAGAAGAGACGTTACCCACGGCAGTGGTGGGAGGGAAACGGAGACCAAAACCCACAGCCCCTGGGTCATCACGACGGTTGTCTTTAAAGTCATGAAGAAAGAACTTAAAGGGCATGTCCCTGAAAGGACAATAGAACTCAACCGACAATCGTGGGGTCTTGTGTTCCTTTCCATGGTTTCCCTCCCGCGCAACGCCTGTGAATGTCTTGGCCACACATAAATTCTTCGGGAGCATCCCAGAGCCGTCTTGCCAGCACGTTTGCTTTTTTTCCTGTGCCTGGAAATGAACTCTTCCCGTTCTCCATTTCTTTCTCTTCTTCAGTAGAATTCATTTGATCCTAAGGGGTTTTTTTTTTTGCTTTCAAGTCATTGAGAAGAATCACAGTTTCGCTATGTCTTTTTCTTGCCCCATTTGCTTTTATAAGAAAAAAGTGAGGGGCGCCTGGGTGCCTCATTCGGTTGAACGTCCAACTCTTGATTTTGGCTTGGGTCCTGATCTCAGGGTCGTGAGATTGAGCCCCGCATCGGGCTCTGCGCTCAGTGGAGTCGGCTTCTCTCTCTCTTTCTCTCTCCCTCTGTCCCTCCCCCGGCTCGCGTGCTCGCTCGCTCTCTCTCTCTCTCTCTCTAATAAAATAAAATATTTAAAAAAGATAAAAAGTGAATATTAGTCATATTCCCATATTATATATACACCAAATATCGATCCACAGAACATGTTAACTACAGAGGAGCTGCTTTACTTCTCTCGTGGTTATGACAGACTTGGAAACTCCAAAAAAAAAAAAAAAGTAAAAATGTCTTTTCACGTTGCCCCCAAGAATTTACAACCTAATAGTAAAATGAAGATGCGTAGATACAAGAAGCGATGCGTCAAATGTTTGAGCGGGAAGAGCGCAGCCCTCACGGACACCCAGGAACCAGCACAAACCAGCGGCGTCAGCTCTGGGTGTGATCACGTAGCCAGAGAGAGGGGACCCCTTGTTACACACCTGCTGAGCAGTGGCAGTTGTGTCCCTTGCTTTACCTTCTATCTCCTTGAATGTGTTTAATAACCACACGGTGTTATTATTCTTAATTTTCCGGTGCTTAATCCTCGGGGTTCAGAGGTCCCACTGCTCAGAAAGGACAAGGCAGGACCCAAACCCAGTCACCTCCATCCCCGCTCCTTCAGGGGATGCGACGAGTGTCACCGGTGTGAGGTCCAGAGTTCGGTCAGGGGCAGCAAAGAATGATCACAAAATAATCTGTGGTGCTTGCTTTCCCAGGAGACTGAATTTGCCTTGTGCCCATCACAGAGGGACAGCGGAAGGGATGGGGTGGCTGAGAACTCATCTGTCTTTCTCTGCAGTGTAAGAGGCTCAGCCTCTTGACGATGGGGATTCCTCTTTCCCAGCCACATCTCCTTCCTGTCCCAAAAACCAGATTGCACAGATTCTGTATCTTGTGGGGTCACCCCCGCCAAGTGGCACAGGATCTGAAGTGGTCATGAGAGACCCGGGTGGCCTCTCCACCTTCCCCGCCGTCACCTCCGGAGCCCACCGCTCGCCTTCCCTTTGAGTTGCGGCTCACCAAATGCAGCCTCAGTTTCTGCCTTCCTGCCGCCTGTTTACCCTCCCTGCACCTGCATCTCCTCCTCGAGCCCTCCTGTCATCAAGGTCCCTGCCCTAAGTGTAACTGCGTTCATCCCAGTTATGCTGGAGCAGAGGCAACACTTCTGGGTCGGCTAGGGGAAAGAAACTGTGGCAGATCTCAGAGTAAAACGTTGAGTGGGAGAAGGTGGAACCTTCCCTCAAGGCACCTGCGGTGTACTGAGAGAGAAAAATTGTAACACTGTGTGCTCTGATGGGAGCATATGTAGGATGTGCCTGCAACACTTTGCATAGGCTGTTCCCTCTACTCAGAACGCTGTGCTCTTTCTTTCCTGCTTGGCAGCCTGGCGTTTTCTTTCTCGAGATTCACCAAATACCCTCCCTCTCCTTTGCCACCTCCTCACTGACTCAAGGAAAGCTGATTATTGACGCTAAGTCCTTCTATCGCACTGATTTAGCATAGTTGATGGTGTCTCCAACCAGTGGTTTCTGAGGAGCAAGAACCGTCTCCCCAGTCCGAGACGCGGTAAGCACTCAAACACGTGGACTATCTCAAATCACGGCGGAAGAGCTGAACAAAGTAGGACGAGGTGGATTCCAGCAGGCGGGGAGGGTGGAGAGTGTGATTTCCAGAGGGATTAAAAGTGAGCTGATTCTTGAAGAGTGCCAGGACATGGTCCAGATTTTCCTGGAAAATGGGATGCTACAGTTTTCAGGATCTCTGTTATCACTACTGGCCTCTCGGGCCGGGTAATTCTCCTCGGTTGTAGGGGGTTGTCCGGTGCCTTGTAGGATGTTGACCGGCATCCCTGACCTCCCTCCCACCCCCTAGGCACCGGTAGCACATTCTCGCCCCCTGGCAACAAGAAAAATGTCTCCAGACACTGCCAAGTGTCTCTTGGGGGCACAGTCGCCCTGGGTTTAGAGCTCAACAAAGCTTGGCTCTTGTTTAGCCTTGAAAAAGCCATTCTGTAAAATCGAACGAACAACCACAGAAACTTACTAGTCTTACCGGGTGTTGAGGAACTGCTACGGACCAGTCAGGCTATGCTGAGTGTTTTCTACACATTCTAGCTAATCCTCAAGTAGGATAATCCTCATTTTATAGATGAGGAGGCAGGATCAGAGTGCTCAGGCAATTGCTCATGGGGCAGAAGGGGGATGTTTCCTGACCCTAACGTGCTCTGGCAAGGCTTGGCGCCACCCTTGGCTGCATGCCTTCCAAGTGACTCCTGCTCCCTTCAGTACCTGTGGGAATTGGGGGGCAGAAGGGGGAGTGCAAATAGGCTGAAGGTTAAAAAGAAATCAGATACATGAAATATGTCCAGATACAAAAATAAGTACTCTGATAAATACAGATCTTGAAAAGAAATCGTAACTAGTCTAGCTTCAGCAACCCTAAAACATAAATATCAAGCCGAAAGAGTTTGTCAGCTGTGCTTTCAGGGTTCATGTGAGAAATACGGAGTCCAAATGACTGTTTTCACTAGATTTTTTCATCAGAATTATTTCTGCAATTGTATTAGCTTTGAGTAGTTTACAAGCACCATTCGTTACCCGTTGTTTGAAGAACTCGTAAGTGAATCTTAGATCCTGAAGGCCTGCAGTGGGCAGGATCCGGAGGACACACTCCTTTCCTCGTTTTCCCTCAGAAAAGAGTAAGGACCGGGGGCGAGGAGTTGGCCCCTCTGGGCAAAGGGGCCTGATGTGTGTTTTAAAAAAACTACTCCTTTGTTTTCTATTTCTTGCCGTTTGGCTAGAAATTCTATTAACAAAAGGTTTGGGGCTTGAGAGTGCTGATGCAGATCATGAGTCCAATGTAGACTTTTGTTTTTGAGGTAAAACCCTGTGATTTCAGCATCGACTGTCATGCATAAGCAGTAGCGATGCAAATACTTTGCCAAGCGTCCTTCATTTTTGTGGTCAAATTGCCTAAAACCTCTGAAAAGCAGCAACCAAGGGAGGCAGCATGATACATCAACTTTTTAAAAACAAGCTTTGTCCTTTTTTAAGTGGAATTTGATTCCCATTTTGGCATTCCGGAATGTTCTGTTCGCGACATGAGCAATTGCACCATATTAGGGCACATCTTTCCTCCTGGCCGCTCGAAATGAATAACAAGAGCTCAGTTCACAAAGTTTGGTTCTGACTGTGCGAGTCTGCAAAGGTTGGATTCCCTTTAAAGACACGTTTGATTGCAGGGGATTTGTTGACCCTCTTTGATATCCACCAGGGACTGCATGACTGAGCTAAGCGGAGGTTCCCGGTCACCAGCCCGGGAAACGCGCTGCCTCCGGGCACCTGCCCGCAGAGGTTCTTCTCCGAGTCGACTTTGCCACCTAGTGGCTGGCTCTGGTATTGCGTCTCCCCGACCCACATTGCTTTGGGCAAAGTCCTTTTAGCGGCCGCAGATGGTAGTGAATGATGATGGCAACAAAGACCCTCTTAGCAAAGACGGCGAAGGGAGACCCACAACAAGCCCTGAAAAATGATGCGTACTGGGTTCTGAATACGGAGGCAGCACTAAATAATTGATCGGAGGAAAAAAGCGTGGTTGTGAACTGCAGAGGTATTTTGGGGTTTTTGCATGATTTTTCACAATTTGTCACGATTATAATAGCAATAAGAATAATAGAAGTGGAATTAATTTGGACTTCTGGAAGAAATTAATTTGCACATTTTTCATCATTTCGGAAGGCTCACACATTGACAGTCCCCAATCCTTTTTTTTTTTTTTTCATTTTCCAGACCAGGTACTGCCGGGAAGGCTTATAGACAGTAAGAGGACTTTTGTCTCTAGGAATTCATCATTAAAAACATGCCTCACACTTACACTGCCCTTTCAGGTTTCTCTAAGCACTGGCACGTGTGTTCTCACGTTGGATATTTACATATTTTAAAATTTTAAAACACTGTCTAGAGATTGTACAGATTTGTAATCCCAGAAAATGTTTTCTACAACTAAGGGGGACTATGTTTCTCAGAGGGATTCTTCCCTTCCCCCTACACTTAGTATCCTCAAAGAGTTACTTCACATTTTGTTCCACTTTCTCATTTTAAATATTAATAAAAGATGCCAAGCCACCCACGGCGGTGGCTTTCAAACATTGCTGACCATTACCCACAGTACAAATTCCATCTTACATCATGACCGCATATATGAATATGTGTGTCTTCAACAGAAGTCTTCGGAACCATGCCCTGTTCCACTGTGTCTTTTCTTTTTCTATTCTCCTGTTGGCCCACTAATTGGTTTCTGACTTCTTTTCTGAAAAACTCAGTGAATTGGTTCTGTAGGTGCTCGTAAATAGAACATAGTGAAAACGGTCTGGAAAAATATATAGTTGGAAATGAAGTCAAGAACCAACCTATGTATGCACAGATGTGAGGAGTCCACATGGAAGACGAGGGCCTTCCTCCCAGAATCCAGGAGTGAAGGTGTTCAAGGCAACACCCACTGGAAGGATCGTGTTGAGATACAAGCATGGCTTCCTTTGGTCTCCTCACCAGTGTAAGTCAATCGGTGAGCAAAGATTATGAACTCCCTTGATTCGAAACGGACAAGCTCTACAGCATGGAGGCTGTTGAGTCAGGATGAGGAAGAGTATGGTGCATGGAAGTCCGGCCCCCTCTTAAGCAGAAGGCCCACATTGATCATTTCATGTGGATCTCACCCAGGACCCCTGGTTCTTAGGAAATTGCATACTGGGGCGCCTGGGTGGCTCAGTCGCTAAGCGTCTGCCTTCGGCTCAGGTCATGATCCTGGGGTCCTGAGATCGAGCCCCGCATCGGGCTCCCTGCTCGGCGGGGAGTCTGCTTCTCCCTCTCCCACTCTCGCTGCTTCTCTCTCTCTGTCAAATAAATAAATAAAATCTTTTTTTAAAAAATTGCATACTATTTATAAAATGGCAGGTGTATGTGAGGAAAGATATTAGGTGACTTTTTTGTTCAATAAGTATTTTTAGATATTCTTTATGGAAGCTGTTATGACCTTCTGATCACTTTCCTCGGATGTCATACTGGCCAGACTTCCACTGTTGAGCCTCCAGAGCACGAGGATGCTTTTAAGAAGATGAGTCTGGCACAGAGGCAGGGAGAAGGTTATGGAAAATGTCTCAGGTAATGGGACCTGAGTGAAAGTTGGGAGGAAGAGGGGATCTTGTTCCCTGGCTACATACAGACACCCCCTTACTAGATCCAGCTTTGCTGTGAAGAGAATGGGGGCACCAGAAATGCACCCTGCTCGGGCTGGGGATAGAAGATGTGGGCTGTGCAGAGACATGGCTGTTTTGAAGGTCCCCTCTGAGGAATGAAAGGAAGAAAGTTCCCCACAACGGTAGGGAGAGAAGGTGCATGACTGACGGAAGGATTAGGATTTACTGTGTGTCAGATAGGACATGAGCCATTTATGCATAAGGTGTAATATCATCTTTTCAATCCATTAACACTCTGATAAGGGAGTAAGGAATTTTATTTTTAATTTTACTTTCTTATATTTTTTTTTGAGGGAGAGAAATTGCAAGGGGGGCAGAGGGAGAGGGGGAGAGAGAGAGAGAGAATCTTAAGCAGGCTGCACGCCCAGCACAGAGCTGGACATGGGGCTCGATCCCACGACCCTGAGATCATGACCTGAGCCAAAATCAAGAGTCAGATGCTCAACCAACTGAGCTACCCAGGGGCCCCGGGAATTTTATTTTTATATAACAATTTAAATCTCCATTTTCAGGCCCCATTCCACATCAGGAATCAGCACACACTTAGCAGCTTACAACAACATTCGTTTACTATTTACTATCACCAGTCCTCAGGTGTGGTTCTTCCTGACCCTCTCCTCATGGAGAACCAGCGTCAGGGTGGCGGGCAGGAGTCCAGGATCTTCCCCTCAGCTCTCTTTCCTGCATCCCTCTGACTTTGGAAATGTGTATTTTTCTCATTAGGGACATTACAGATCAAGCTGAAACCTGTATTGTCCGTCACCCTCACCCTCATCGTCTTCCCTATCCAAGATGTCATTGCCAGTGTATGATTTGCATCTTTGTCTTTTTATGAGACTTTTAAACATACAAATATCAGGGCGCCTGGGTGGCTCAGTCGGTTACGCATCTGCCTTTGGCTCAGGTCATGGTCCCAGGGTCCTGGGATCGAGTCCCACATCAGACTCCCTGCTCAGTGGGGAGCCTTCCTTCTCCCTCTGCCTTATCCCCCTGCTCGTGTGCTGTCTCTCTCTCTGTCAAATAAATAAATAAAATTTTAAAAATAATAATAAAATAAACATACAAATATCTATATAAGATATACACTATTTTTGTATGTTTTGTTGCTACCTAAATCATATCATGTCTATTCATCACCCCACAACTTGTTTTTTCTTACTCAACAATACACTTTTAGAGCTTTTAAAACTTTCTCTATTTATGTATACATTTGTAACTTTCTATATATGTGTGTATCCAGCCATGAAAGCACTGCCATGAAAGCAAAGTCATGAAGCTTATCCCCTGTGTTTTCATCTGGAATTATAACTTCAGACCTTATGTTTAAGTCAATAGATGATACATACATACATACATACATACATAGATGATCGATCGATCAACTTTTTTCTGCCGTATTCCCCTTTATTACCAGATTTCTTTTATCCACTGTCAAACTGATGTTCTTCTACTTTTCCTAATTTTTGTCATGGAAACACATGCTTCAGCAAACACCTATGTAAGTCCCCTTGTGTATTACTATATGCAAGACTTTCTAGAGGACAGATACCTAGAAATTAAACTGCTGACTCATGGTGTGGTGGACTTTTTCCATGGGATTGATCCAGCTGAATCATCTTTTCGTAGTAGTCGTATTGATGTATTTACTTTAACGGGGTCAGGAGGCACCTGTTGCATTTGCCTAATGTTTCGGCCAGTACACCACTCCTTGATGTTTAAAGACTGCAATGTTTAAAGCTCTGTCTCTACTGGAGTGTTCCAAGTCTACTTTAAAAATTAAACTTTGAGGGGCGCCTGGGTGGCTCAGTCGCTTGAGCATCCAACTCCTGGTTTGGGCTCAGGTCATGATCTCAGGGCCGTGGGATTGAGCCCTGCATCCGGCTCCCTGCTCAGTGGGGAGTCTGCTTCTCCCTCTGTCTCTGTCTCTGTCTCTCAAATAAATAAAATAAAAACCAGACTTTGAGCATGGTCTCCCTGTGTTCCTGCAGTAACAACCCAACGTAGAGGACCCGAGAGGTTGGCCTTGGTGGAAGGTGAGCAGCAGGTCGGTGAGGACCCCCAAGAATTGGCTCACCACACCACGTTTCGTGGCCTCCTCATAACCCACAGAGAGTAGGTGGTGGCATTCCGTGGGTTGGGTTTGTTTTCTGGTGATAAGAACACGTAACATGAGATCTACCTCCTGAAAAATAAATGGAAGCACAAACTGCAGTGCTGTTAGCGGCAGACCCAACGCCGCGTGGGACGTCTCCAGCCCGTACCCAGCTTGCATGGTGTCTGTCCCCTGAATAAGGAGTTTCCTGTTCCCTTGTTCCCCCCACACTCAGCAACCGCTAAGCTACTCTCCGCTTCTATGCGGTCTGCTATTTCAGACGCTTGGGCTAGGTAAATAACGCTGCATTTGTCCTTGGTGTGACTGGCTCATCTCACTCAGCACAACATCCTCATGGTTCATGCATGTTGTCACATACTGCATTCTTGCCTTTTTTAAGGCTGAAAAGTATTCCGCGTATGCACGCACCGTATTTCCTTCATCCATTCATCTGTCCATAGATGTTTAGTTTGTTTCTCTGTCTTGGCTACGGTCAATAGCACTACGATGAATAGGGGAGTGCTGAGGGCGCTTCAAGATGTTGATTTCAGTGCTTGCGGGTAAATACCCAGGAAGCATTGCCAAGAACAATGTTATGAAGCTCATCTTCCGTGTTTTCTCCTAGGAGCTTTATAGTTGCGGGTCTTACGTGTAAGTGTCTTGCATCCATTTTGCGTTGGTTTTTGTGTTGACTTTTGTGTTTGGTATAAGATTGGGGTCCAATCTCATTCCTTTGCCTGCGGCCGTCCAGTTTTCCCAACGTCTTTTGTAGAAGAGGCTGTCCTTTTTTCGTTGTGTATTCTCGACACCCTTGTCAAAGATCAGTTGACCATATATACATGGATGTATTTCTGAGCACTCTTTCTGGTTATGCGGGTCTCTATGTCTGTCTTTAGGCCAGTATCATACTCTTTTAATTACGATAGCTTTGTGATACATATTTTAAATCAGGCATTGTGTTGTCTCTACTTTGTTCTTCTCTCTCAAGATTGTTTTGGTTCTTCGGGGTCCTTTGTGGTTCCACATAGGTAATTCATCTTTACAGAAGAAGAAATGTGGTCCCAGAGAAGTCAGGCCTTTGGCCAAGGTTGCCCTCCTTCTCGGCCAACCCAAAACTCAAACCCAAATCAAACAGGCTCTGAAGACCATGGTTCTTCAACTACTCTTTGCTGCTTTCCAATGAAAAGTTATTACTGATAACATCAGCATCGTATTTATTAATAGAAGTGCAGTTCATGCATCTCATTGTATTATAGCTTCAGAGGAGTGCCCATGATTTCCTAGACTGTTCTCCCCTCACAGCTATAGGTCATAACAGGTTCTAATAATGTGCTTTGCCCATAATTTCCACTTCCTATTCAAAAGGCTTTCTTTTCCTCGATGACACGTTCACCTACCAGATTAACATCCTTCTTTTTGCTTTCCTGCATGAAGATATCAGAAGGAGACAAGTGTAGTTATTTGGGGTGAATGCGTGATTATTAACTATTGACTTATTATTGTCCTTTGGATATTGTATCATGTGGGGGGATAACAGGGTACTCTCCTTGAAGGGTCCTTTTGGAATGGTAAAATTTTTGCTCAGTTCACAATCTATATCCATGGTATGATGGACGGAGATGAGAATATTTTTAAAATAGAAAAAACACATATCTGACACTTTTAAGGGGCATTCGATATTGAATTGGTGTTGAATTATAAAGAGAACAATGGCTACTGGTAGATATGCCAAAGAATTTAGGTCAAAGATCACCTGTCTAACAGCTTGTGATTCACAGAGTTTCTAGTGATTAGCCAAGAAGCCGCTAGGCTTCAGGAGCCCCAGAATGGGTATTTGATGAACCCAATACAGAGAGCTAGTCCCACCCATGGGTAGGACACAATTCTGGTTTCTTTTATATTCTGTGTTCCAACAAAGATAATTGGAATGGAATATTATATAATTTGTGGTGCTCTCCAGATCACAGGATGAAATGAAGCAAAAGAGAAGAATTGATCTAAGGCATATTTCTAAAATTCATACTTACATTCTTCACTAACATTGGTCAGCTGAGCAAATTAATTGGCTCTTGATTTTTTACAAACATAATATGATTACCTGCAGGGAGCAATCTGACATTGCCTAAAATACTTGGTGCTTTTTAAAAACTATTTTATTAATATGCCATACCTCATCTAGGGGATAAGTCCGTGGAGGGGGGAGTCCTGACTTACTGAATTCAATGGCACCAATCATAATGACCTAAAGCTACTAGCGGTTCAATGAAAAGTGTTGATGTTGAGGGTGGCGGTTATGTTAATTGGGACTGTTTGGCTGCAGATGAAAATAACCTATCTGACTAGCATAGGCAACAAAGGGAATGGTTGGCTCCCATAACCTGCAAGGTCAAGGGGGAAGGGTTGACTTCAGGAGTGGCTAGATCCAGGTTTTTTGAGAAGACATCATGATCATGCTGTCTCCATGCTTCACATTGCCTGCCATCTCTCTCCTCTATGTTTGCTGGCTTCTCAGATTTTCCATGAGGATATAATTAGGTCACCAGCACCTGGAAATCCCAGAGAACAGAGAATTATCCTCTGTCTTTCCAGAATCCATATCAGCTCCTTTAATTTACTCTTACTGCTCCTGTTTGCATGTTCTTCGGACCCATTGCTGAGGTAGGGGTCAGGACCGTGGGCCTGATGCCCCGAAGAGCAGATATCCACTGCATGACATTGACAGGAAGAAACAAAGATGAGAGGAGACAGATGTATCATCAACACAAATACAAAGTACTGGGATTACTGGCCATTACAGTTACTTATAAGAAAATCAGGAAGGCAGAAAATAAGTCCCCAGGGCATGATCAGCTCCATGAGACATGACAGCAGAGACTTAGAAGGTGTTTTAAGAATTTTAAAAGGTGCTGTGGGAGGTTATGTGAGATTCAGAGCACACAGTGGGGCCCGCGGTGGGGAGGGGGAGCAGGAAGAAGGGAGGAATGTAATACGGGCCGCAGTCCAACCCAGGCATGGACAAGAAACTTAGCCGCTATGTCCAGGAAGCTTTGGAATGAAAGATGTCGGGGAGAGAAAGCTGTTCACAGAGAGTGTAGAAGGTAAAAGAGAAATGCAGGACTAAGGGTGATCATGTGAAGAAAAAAGTAATACTCCTCTGAGCACATGTTGGGGAGAACACTGGAGGGACACCTTGCCTCCCCAGGAGGAAGTGGCTGTTAACTCAGAGACAGGACGTCAAGCTGAGGTGTCTGGTTCAAGACAGGTCTGTTCTCATCTATCCATATGGGTGCAGGTGTGGCGGGGAAGATGGGCAGACATGCTTTAGGAACTATGGGAACCTGGGAACCAGGTGGAGGGAAGAGCAGATAGATCTTCCACATTTGCATCTGGGAAGAAACCCTAAATGCAATTGAGTACCCAAACAGCATGTAGCTCTTCCCAAATATGGACATCGCTCAGTGGGAGCAAGGTAGAGATAAGGATGAGTTGACCACACCCAACAAAACCCAGAGGAGTGACAAGAAGTAAGGAAGAAAAGCCCATCCATCACCTATAATTGGAAATTAGCGCGTTGTAGATTTCATCTATGGATTATACAGACGTTCTTAAACTATTCTTCTCTGTAATAGAAAAACAGGTTAAAATATTTAGATGATTTTTTTTTACTATTTCAAATAGTGCTGAAGTAATTATATATAGGTATATATATGTATGTGAGTGCATGTAAAATTATATGTGTGTGCTTGTGTATGTCCAACTATTTATGTATTTTATGTGTATGTATGCATGCACCCAAAATACATACATACTATACATACACACTATCAGCTCCTGGGATCTGGGAATTTGTGCATTATTCTAACAGATGCTGCTAAATTACCTTCCACATTGTTGACCAATGCACACTGTAGCCAAGACCACGAAATTCTTCCCTTCACACCGTTGTCAACACTGCCTGCATCCGATCATTTATATTTTGCTTATCTTTTACGTGACAAATAGCATCTCATTTAATTTTAAATGCACATTAATTCCACTTTAAAGAGGTGTATAACGAGTTTTAGCCAGTTGGGAGAGGCTGGTTGTATGCAGCATCTGGATAGGCTGGTGGACAGTTAGAGAAACATCATAGTGCAACGCGGAGGTGGTGGGCTTGAGATGATCTGGGTGTGAATCTTTCTCCCCTTCCTCCCTCACTCATTAGCTTGATCTTTGGACACATTACTTAACTCTCTGTGTCTCTGTTTCTTATAAACTGTGATTATTTTAAGGATTAAATGAGATAAAGTATATGGTGATTTGCACAACATCTATCATGTAGGAAGTGTCCAATCTATATTCTCTGCTTTAAAAATTTTATTATGTTATGTTAATCATCGACCATTACGTGTAGTGTTCCATGATTCATTGTTTGCATATAACACCCAGTGCTCCATGCAATACATGCCCTCTTTAACACCCATCACCAGACTAACCCATCCCCCCACCCCCTCCAGGACCCTCAGCTTGTTTCTCAGAGTCCATCGTCTCTCATAGTTCATCACCCGCTCCGATTTCCCCCACTTCATTTTTCCTTTCCTACTATCTTCTTTTTTTTTTAACATATAATGTATTATTTGTTCCAGAGGTACAGTCTATGATTCAACAGTCTTACACAATTCACAGTGCTCACCATAGCACATACCCTCCCCA
>NW_027397094.1:8726285-8750425 GCF_003265705.2 Callorhinus ursinus | reverse complement strand
AACCCTCAGTTTGTTTCCTGAGATTAAGAATTCCTCATATCAGTGAGATCATATGATACATGTCTTTCTCTGACTGACTTATTTCGCTCAGCATAATACCCTCCAGTTCCATTCACGTTGTTGCAAATGGCAAGATTTCATTTTTTGATGGCTGCATAATACTCCATTGTGTGTGTGTGTGTGTGTGTGTGTGTGTGTACCACATCTTCTTTATCCATTCATCTGTTGATCATTTATTACTGCACTGTGTTGAGCTTTGAGCATCCTGAAAGCCAAAGCAAAGTGAGTTCACTGTTCAATAAGAACAGTAAAATAACAACAGACCCTATGCTTCTGTAGCACACAGCTCTGTGTCAAGTTCTGTACTAAGCACTGGACATATATTAAAATATTTCAGTGGGAAACAAAGTTTCTTTGACCACTTACTATTGAATTCTAGGTTAAATTTCTCAACAGTTTATTCCACTATACAGAATGTTTCATTCCTATTTCTCAATGAGGCAACTGGTACTCCAAAACAGTTAAAGTCATACCCAAGATCCCATCCCCAGGAAGCGGCTCACCTGAGATTTGAACCTATGCCTTTGGGACTGCAAAGTCTTCCTGCCACACGCTGAGGCCACTCCAGAAGGCTGTGCGTGAATCTGATGGCTCTCTGTTGAGAGACTCTGACATGCGATGTCTAAAGGCTTGATGCGGGGTTCTTGCCAGGCGATACGTGTACATATTTGTATGTAAGAGTTTATAGTCGAACGCTTTTTAGATCAAGAGCCTAAACACAAGTGTTCCCAATAGTATTTTGCTAGGATTATCAAACTTTGAATTCATAGAATGATACTTGTTGAGGAATGATTTTGGGTCAAGTCCACCATGGCTGGTGATGTGAGCATCCGCAGGCCAACAACCGTGGAGGCTCCGAGGGGAGGGGGCGGGTCTCACCCAAAGCTTTCCAAGACAGCCTGGGGGGAGGTCTTCCTGGTGATGCACTCACTATAATGATTCATAGTTATTTACATATTTTGGTTAACAAGGGTTCGAAAGAACTAGTTGCGGCTTTGCAAGTCTTTGTACACAAATGTGTGCATGTGGGTGCTGAAATACTTTCTCGTTGCTCAAGTGAAATGACCTAAATACTGGAAATACCCAACACTGGTTTGGTCAGTTCAGAATATTCTGGTAGAGATCCTGCATATTATCAAGCATATGACACCTTCCTCGTATGCCGTTATCAACCATTACACAGAACCGATATACTGCTTTTCTATTCGCGTCTTAAGGAGGTGGTACAATGTGAAGTGACTTACACCTGTTACCTCCCTGGTTCCAGGTTGATGTTGCTCATGCTGGGGAGGCTTCCTCCTTGGTTCCAGGTTGATGTTGCTCATGCTGGGGAGGCTCAAACGCTTGCCATCTCCTTAACGCTGTGTTCGCCTCCAGCCTGAGATAGGCACGCGCCCGGCTGGGTAAAATGCAGGTGGATAAGATCAGTCTATCGAGTAGCACGAGGATAAAGCTATGCCACATAAGTAGCGTAGACGCATCTCCCATTTCCCCCCTTCTCTTTAAAATAAGAGAAGGAAGATTTTGTTGGATAAGCGCATGACATGAAGTGTACGCGGTATATACTGAGGAATAAGGAGAATGTGGGCGGAAAGAACAATGGGCGGTGCATGCCACCAGCTAGCTGTGCTCAAGCAGATCATTCTCTACCGGCTCCAGGCTCCTCACCCTTGGAGTAAGAGAAAGAACTGGGTGTTTCTGGCCTGAGAGTCAGCATCCTATAAGAGGTCTTCCATGTATTTTAAAAGCTGTGCAATGCGAAGAACCAACCCAACGAAGGCAGACTGTGCTCCTAACAGCGTCTTCTCTCTCTTCTCTCCCCAGACTATGTCCGAGAATCACAATGAGCTGGCACACTAACAATACAACCTCGCCTTTGTTTCCAAATATCAGCTCGTCCTGGGTGCGCGGCCCCTTGGATGCCGGGCTGCCCCCGGGCACGGCCCCTCACTTCGGCAGCTACAACGTCTCTCAGGCAGCTGGGAATTTCTCCTCTGCCAATGGCACCACCAGCGATCCGCTGGGAGGCCACACCATCTGGCAGGTGGTCTTCATCGCCTTCCTAACAGGCGTCCTGGCCTTGGTGACCATCATCGGCAACATCCTGGTGATCGTGGCCTTCAAGGTCAACAAGCAGCTGAAGACAGTCAATAACTACTTCCTCTTAAGCCTGGCCTGTGCTGACCTGATTATCGGGGTCATTTCCATGAATCTGTTTACCACCTACATCATCATGAATCGGTGGGCTCTAGGAAACCTGGCCTGCGACCTCTGGCTGTCCATTGACTACGTGGCTAGCAATGCCTCCGTCATGAACCTTCTGGTCATCAGCTTCGACAGGTACTTCTCCATCACGCGGCCGCTCACGTACCGAGCCAAACGAACAACCAAACGAGCTGGCGTGATGATAGGCCTGGCGTGGGTCATTTCCTTCGTCCTCTGGGCCCCCGCCATCCTCTTCTGGCAGTACTTTGTCGGGAAGAGGACTGTGCCGCCCGGCGAGTGTTTTATCCAGTTCCTCAGCGAGCCCACCATTACGTTCGGCACGGCCATCGCTGCCTTCTACATGCCTGTCACCATCATGACTATTTTATACTGGAGGATCTATAAGGAAACGGAAAAACGTACCAAAGAGCTCGCCGGGCTGCAGGCCTCGGGGACGGACGCGGAGGCCGAGAACTTTGTCCACCCCACGGGTAGCTCTCGGAGCTGCAGCAGCTACGAGCTGCAACAGCAGAGCCTGAAACGCTCGGCCCAGAGGAAGTACGGTCGCTGCCACTTCTGGTTTGCCACCAAGAGCTGGAAGGCCAGCGCGGAGCAGATGGACCCTGACCAGAGCAGCAGCGACAGCTGGAATAACAACGACGCTGCCGCCTCCCTGGAGAACTCCGCCTCTTCCGACGAGGAGGACATCGGCTCCGAGACCAGAGCCATCTACTCCATCGTGCTCAAGCTGCCTGGCCACAGCACCATCCTCAACTCCACCAAACTGCCCTCCTCGGACAACCTGCAGGTGCCCGACGAGGCACTGGGGGCGGCCGACCTGCAGAGGAGAGCTAGCAAGCTGCAGACCCAGAAGAGCATGGACGACGGGGCTGGCTTTCCGAAAAGCTTCTCCAAGCTTCCCATCCAGCTAGAGTCAGCCGAGGACACAGCCAAGGCGTCCGAGGCCAACTCCTCGGCGGGCAAGACCACGGCTGCTCTACCTCTGTCCTTCAAGGAAGCCACTCTGGCCAAGAGGTTTGCTCTGAAGACCCGAAGCCAGATCACCAAGCGGAAACGGATGTCGCTCATCAAGGAGAAGAAGGCGGCCCAGACGCTCAGCGCCATCTTGCTGGCCTTCATCATCACCTGGACCCCCTACAATATCATGGTTCTGGTGAACACCTTCTGTAACAGTTGCATACCCAAAACCTATTGGAATCTGGGCTACTGGCTGTGCTACATCAACAGCACCGTGAACCCCGTGTGCTACGCGCTGTGTAACAAAACATTCAGAACCACTTTCAAGATGCTGCTGCTTTGCCGGTGTGACAGGCGCAGGCGGCGGAAACAGCAGTACCAGCAGAGACAGTCGGTCGTTTTCCACAAGCGCGCGCCCGAGCAGGCCCTGTAGGGGGAGGCTCGGCCCCGCGCGGCGGCCAAACGCACACATCCACCCACAAACCTTAGGAGGGCGCTGGCGGAGGGTAGGGGTGATTCCCGGTGGTGATAAAAATGGGTTGTTGGGGTTTTTTTTTTTATCACCCAGAGATGAAGGAAGCTGCCTGTTTACTGACCCATTGAATAAATCCATTTTAATATAGAAAGTCAGATACCAATTCAGCAAAAAAAACAAAAAAAAGCATATTCCTGAATATAAAGAAATTTTTTCTGAAATAGACTTTAGGTGGTTTTTTTCTCAAAGAGGAAAAATAAAATGTGTCTCACAGCAATTCCACAGCCAAATTGATCTGCTGGGTTCTCTGAGTTCCCATTAGCGCTGGAATCTCAGATGAGCGTCACCAGCCGAGCCGGCTGCCGCGTTCCTCCCGAGGAACCCACAGGGGTCTACCCAGGTCGACCCAGATCCCACGTGGAACACGTCAGCTAGTGAATTTGTGGTTCGGAAATTATTTCATACGCTGTAAAGCTGAACCTTCTTGTCCCAGTAGAGCTTCCCTGTCTTCTTTGGTGTGTTGTTAAATTCTATTTGTGGACTTGATTCTTGCAAAGTATTGTTTTGTGCAGTTCCAGTTTCGTACCAATAAAAATATATAAGTGTGTGTGTGTGTGTGTGTGAGAGAGAGAGAGAGAGAGAGACTTCTGCACACGCACACACACACACATACACAAGTGTATATAATATAGTGGGAATCACTGAGCTGGCAAATTTTTCTTGCAATATAAGCTTTCAGTACTTTGATAACTGAAGTTCTTTAGGATCCTAACACAACATAAAAGTGAAATAAACCCAGTGTAACGTTTGGGAAACCAGGGTTTTGTTCCCCCGCCCCCCGACAAACCACCCCGGGGAATACGCAGGCGCGGGCAGCTGCCCCCCCTCCCCGCCCCGCCCCGCCCCGCCGCCGGAGGCTGGTGCAGCCCCAAGGCTGGGCCAGACTCCGGGTGTAAGCCGTGGGCTCTGCTGATCTCCTCGACAGAGCTCCAGCAAACCGGCGCCCTCTGAGCTCCAACCACGAACCGCGTCCACGGGGTTGAATTTAATCATCCAAATCTGAATGTTGCCCAACAAAATTTCTGCTGTCTCAACTGCTTGAAACTTATAGTGTCACGCTTGAATGTCACACGCAGCAATATCTATGGCAGAGCGCCCCAGTGGAGAACGTGGTGTTGGAGGTCTTGCCACCTGGCCCCTTCCAAACGCAAAAGGGCTTCCACCTGTGCCACCTAGCTGTGGCCAGTGCTTTCCGGGGTTCCTTGTGCGACCCTCACCCAGTCACGGGTGGGGTTTGGGAACTCACATGTCCTCTGAAGAAAGTATTAACACTTTGAAAAGTATTGCTTCAAGTTGATTTCCTTATGTTTCGAAAAAAATGATTTTGTATCTCCTTTGAAATTGATCCAAAAGCTCAATGTTGTATTGGGGCTGTGGGGGAGGGGGGCCGCCATTGCTTGTCCTTTTTGTCATGGCTGTGGTTGTTGGGGTTCCTTCTTTTCCTTTCGCAGGGGCTGTGTGGGGAGCGGGAGGGGAGGGGGGCGGGGGGCGGGGGCGCCGAGAAGAAACCTCACCTCTGTACAGGGCCTCCTGGCATGGCCCCGGGCCGGGGTAGAAGCTGCTTCTGTGTTCAGTGTGAGCTGGTGTTTACAGGTGACAACAGTAGACTCAGTAGAGTGTCTGTGTTTCTGAACTATTTAATTTCGTGTTCTGTTTAGATGAAGAAATATTTATGCATACTTCACCAAGTGTCTATTTAATGTTGACAAATATTACTCTTCGGTCTTCGGCCGTGGCGTCCCTCGAAAGGGATTCTTTCAGGGTCCCCCCCCCCCGCCCCCCGAGCAAGCCGTGCAGTCTGTGGAGCTTCGGACGAGGCTGAGGAGGCGGCCATGGCCATCCTGCTGGCGGCGACAAGCCCCTGACTCCTGGGGAATAAAAAGCCAACTGTAACTCTGACGGAAAAGTTGAAAACCACTCTTTCGTTGAACCTGATGGGAAATGAATGAAGTAACCCCCCCCCCCCAGAGCTTCGGCATTAACCTCGAAGGTCAGTAGCAGTTCTGCTTGAACTTGACCCTCCCCTGTCCCCTGTCCTTGTATAATGCTGACGGTGGCAGAAAAGAAACTACTCCCAGCCTCTAGCTCTCCTTTCCTGTTTTTAAATGAAAGCTGCTTTTCCATGCTAACTACCGATTGTGTTTGTAGAAAAATATGGCCAATTCTTAGGATGTTTTCAGAGAAGAAAAATAAGAAAAACGGATTCTTGAATATGGGGGGTTTAGGATATGGGTGATCAAAGAGGTAGGAGTGTTTATAACTGGACAGAGCTGCGCGTGCATTTCCCAAAGGGCTTGTCATGAGAGAAGGTATTTGGCATTTAGGTACGATCAAAATGTCTTCATCCTCAACCTGTGTTATTCCACATGAATGAGGTTTGCAGAGCTTTCCTGATTATTCACTTTAATGGAAAGAGCAAAATAATTAAGCCTAAAAGAAGCCGCGCGTGAAGAACACGCCCCCCCCACATGCGCGCACACACACTTACACGCGCGCGCGCACGCACAGCCACTCCCCCGTCCTCTGTTCTCCAGGCCTTACCAGATGGATAACATAAGTGACCTGCCTGGTCCCCTATTGCCCTTGGCTCTGTTCTTGGCCCATCCCCCACCTGTGGTCTCTCTGCTAGTTCTCCATATTATCCTGAATCATCCTTGCCTTAAATCCAGGCTTGACTCAAAATACGCCCATTTCTGTTCACTCTTTCACATATAATAGTTCTACACTCTGACAGAGAAAACAAACAGGAAAGCATCATTATGCATTAGAGGCTGCAGTAGGTAAAGATCTAGAAGCATCCCTGCTTTCTCTGTCAACCGCCCTTGCAGAAGATGGGCAAGTTCATGGCTCTGGAGAGGGATGAGAGCCCCCGGACATCACCTGTGAGGAACGGGAGGGCCGAGTCCGATGCAGAGGGTGGCCCCAGGAGGGAAGAGGGGCGCCAGGGCTCACGCTGGTGGAGGAGGCGGGTACAGACTGCACGAAACTGGGGATCGCTCTGGGTGTCCCGTACTTACCAGATAGGGACATATTACTGAGAAATCGGACGGTCCATCACTAGCACCTTCAGAGGACGAACGAAGGTAGCACAAAGAAGCACTAGACTTAGCATGGCGGGGGGTGTGCAGGGCTGAGTTCTCGGTTCAGATCTGTCCCCAGGGACTTACGTGTCCTGGGCTGTGCACCCATGCACGTGGCTTACACTCCCTGGGTGGTCTCCAGATGCTTGTCCTAATCGACAACACAAAAGCATCTGAACTTGCCCTCTGAGAGCAAACAGATCAAAGCTGAGGCCCGGGGGCAGGTGTAAAATGGTGTATCTGATGAACACCCGAAAACTTCAGAGATCTGGCAGTTATTTCCTTACATTTCAAGACAAGAGAGTCTAAGGGACTCACAGTTTGTTGGTGAGCCCCGGGGTTGGACTGTTCGAAATGCCCCTGCAGCCCAGGACCCACCTGAGGCCTGACGGCCTTGCACACAGCGCCGCTGTAGCTCCCCTAAAGGGACCGAAACCACAGAGCACGGCACCCAAAACACTAACCCTTTCTTGGAGCCTCCTACCTCCTCCTCTAAAAGAGCGCATTCCCTCCACTGCAGTGTGCACCGGGCTCGGCTCAGCCATGAGCCATCCAGCCCGCATTTAAGGTTCAAGGACAGTTTCTCGGCTTCCCTCTGCAGACGGAAGCTGTGTGCTCTCTCTCCCTGGGCTCCCACGACTGTATTTGGTAGATGCTCAGCCTCCACCAGGATTAATGCGCCAGATGTAAGAGGCTGGCTCTGGGGACAGTAACCCAGGCCTCCTTAGAACCAGAGATTTCCGTCTTCTTTGTCCGGCTTTAGTGTTACTGCCCGAAAAAGGAGGCTGCTGAGGGACCAACAAAACCGAAAAACAAAAACAAATCGAACAAAGACAAGTTAATAAAGCGACCTTCCCCCGTGGGTGTTTGCACCTGCACAATACTGGCTCCAACAGGGGCAGGTGTTCCTGACGTTGTCGAGTGGCCGTAGTTACATTCACAGCCTCACACACACAAGTAGACGGGGAACTTGGATGTGTAGACGTGGACCCCAAATGCTTGGGTAGTTACCAATGCTTCAGGAGAACATTAGGCCTACGGTAGTCGTAGCAGAACCACAGAGACTCAGCATGGAGGCCGGACCCTCCTGCCCTGGTCCGGGCTGGGGTCACCCCCACTCGGAGTTGCACGAGACATCCTACATAAAAGGCAAATGGAAAAGGAAGTCGTAGGCTCCGTGACAGAGAACTTATTAATAATACTTTCCTCACCCAAATCAGACTCCAGTAACCCTATCTTAACCTAAAAAAAAAAAAAAAAAAAATCCCCAGAATATAAAAGTCTCTTATTGTTCCTTCTTGAAGTCCAAAATGCTTAACAATTCTGCGATTTGCACACTGAGCCCCAAACTATTTTTATCCTCAATTCTGTGAGTTCCTGGACGATAAAAAGCGTGTCTTAGGCATCTGTCTGCCTCCCGTGGCTGGCCCAGTGTCTGTCCAAGAGTGCACATTCAATAAATGTTGAATGTTTAATTTTAATCCCTTATGATCCATAGAATGCATATTTATCAGGACTATTTGCACCCCGGCCCCGCGCTGCTGCCGTAGTCAAGGGTCACCGAGCTGGGAAAGTAACTTAAGGGAAAATGTGATGATTATTAGCTCATGCAGTGTTCCTAAGCAACAAGGAGAAATATTTTAAACAGACTTGAAGTCGTTGACATAATGAAGAATACAGAAAGGGGGAAAAAAAAAAATCAACTCTCTCTTTTATCCCTAGAACTCGGGAACTTTTTACCAGACTGGTGAACTTCTGTGGTCCTCCCTGGCCGTCCTAGTAGGAGAAGTACTGAGAGGGCCTGCAGAGGCCAGGAAGATATGTTTTCTGTTTGTGCAAGTGAAGATCTGTCGTTGGGCGTAAAACCTGGTCCACATGCAGTTCTGCGTGGCGTGGGAAGTTAGGGGAGAATCCATTCTGTTCTGCAAGCAATGAAACAAAAGTCCTTTCTTAATCCCTTCCTCAACCAGTATCCGGGCTCTTCAGCCTCCCACCTACGACCCTCCTGAGAAACTTCCTTGGGGCTTGTGCTTGGAGTCATGGAAGGCAACCTTGTGAGCGACACCCCTTTTATTTTTTTTTTAAACACACGGGAACTAAGTTGCTGCAGGTCTGAGGGATAATTAAATGAAAACGGGCCTCCCCAAGTTGGGGAGTGAGCTCGTTGATTTCTGTGGACAGGAAGCTTTGTGGGCAGCATCTATGATGCGTCTGGTGATCACACCCTGCTCGTTCATGAGGATGTAATGAGAAACCACTATCCAAAAAAAGATGATGGCTCTATATTTGCTTTGTAAGCAAAAGGCATGTATCATAGTTGCATCCAAAATAGTGTCCACATCTTTACCAAAGGCACTGAATTTTACCCGTTTTTATGACCTGGTGGCCCCTCCCCTTCCTCAGGAGGCATTTCAGGTGCCCCCCCCCATGCCACGCTCATTCTTTCTCCTGAAAATATGTCCATTGTCTGTACTATAAAATGATGCCTGCAACTTTGTGGTGATATTATCCCCCCAGTTTAACAGTGAAAATAAGGAAATAAAACTATTAATAAACAAAGGACGTGGTTGGCTTGCTTTGTACTCTGCACGGCAGGAGCTGTTTATTCTGGGAAAGGGAGAACACGCAGAAGGGCTCATTCTTGAAGAGGCCGGTATTTGCACTGACTACTCTTTCTTTTTTATATACACTAGAATTTTCTTCAGCAACCAAGACTGCTGTTGTCACAACCCAAAACGTGCACCATGACGTGTCTAGGGGTGTGCATTAAGCATGGATAAAATGTCTCTACACACACTGTCCTTATTCCAAGAGTGTAGGTGAGGAAACATACTTCTCTCTAGATAAATTCATTAACAAGGAGTTTTATTCCCCTCCTTTCAAAAGAAATGCTTATCTTCCTTTTTTATTTTTTTTTTAGGATTTTATTTATTTATTGAGAGAGAGACAGTGACAGAGAGCATGAGAGGGGGGAGGGTCAGAGGGAGAAGCAGGCTCCCCACTGAGCAGGGACCCCCGAGGCAGGGCTCGATCCCGGGACTCCAGGATCATGACCTGAGCCGAAGCCAGTCGCTTAACCATCTGAGCCACCCAGGCGCCCCTTATCTTTTTTTTTTCCCTTTTTTAGAGTTGTTTGTTCATTTCCTTGGACCCATCAGAAATATTTTCTTACCAAAAAATAAAAATCAAGCATTGTATTTCATTACTTTGCCTTTAAAATTATTACAAGTGTAGGTACAAACTGAAGTTACTCTTAGCAAGAGATGTGAATTTTTTTTTTTTAAGGTCTTGCTTGGTTAATTTATGGCTATTCTGCATAGCACATGCCATAGAAACCAAACACTGCCTCTTCAGTGTGGAGACTTCCTTTCACCTTGCAAGTAAAAGCAAGAAAATGTTTTCTGAATCTCTCTCTGTCTCTCTCCTTTGTCATTAATTAAATCCTCAGTTTGGGTTTACAATTTGGACACATGCTCTCTGGACCCTAGGACAACCCCTGTCTGATCTGACGTACCATTCTATGATGATTCCTGAGGATAGCAATGGAAGTTGCCAGAAAATGAACTACTTTTCTTACACCCTATGATAACAGGCAGTTTTATGTGAAATTAATACTGAGATTTTTCTGTTGTACCGAAGTCTTCCATAATTTGCTACATAATTTTGTTAGATATAACCTGTAACTACAGGGAAAAAAAAAAAAACAACAATGACTGAGAGTATGGAAAAGTTAATGAGGCATAAGGATATGTTAAAGTTGGAAAGATCAACCAGGCACGAGTTGATTTTTAACTGAGAGGTACACTGGAGGGAAATGATAAATAGCTTTTGGGAAGACTTGCTACTTCTTAATCTGCATGGTTACAAGGGAAGCAATTTTGTAAAACAGAACTCTGCTCTCTTGACCTCAGTTAATCCAAGGACTGGTACCTGGTGGGACTGACCAAAAAATTTCCCACAGAATTTTTTAATTTGGGGGATAGAGACTCGGGCCACTCTCCTCTCATTCAGCCAGGTTTGGGAAACGCTAGCTAGCAGCCATGTTTTACCATGAACACATCAGAAACCGATGTGGAGAAAACTGAAATGAATCAGATTGGACAGAGACAAGAGGAAGACACCATCTACCCCTGACTTCCCCAAGGTCCAGCTGCATCTCCACACTTCTCCCAAGTGCGGTTGTTTGGATATATTTTGCCTGCCCCGGGTATTCATCAAATAAATTAAACGTTTTAGTTTAAAGGCACTGGGTTAAGTATCTATTACTTGTAACTAAACATGTTTGTGAAATCTTAAATTGTTTCAGTGAGAAGATGGGATTGGTCATTCAGGCTTAATTGACCATTCGGTTGATTTAAATATTCCACAATTAGTTAAATTTTCATTTGAATTATTTTTTATTAAAATTACACTTCATAGAGTTAAGTGTTGGAACAGGATGCACATAGCACTTATCTGGAAGAGACATCCCACCATCCTGAGCACTGACAGAGTTGTAAAGGGAATTCAGGCAGCTCCTCTTTGGAGCAGAAGTTCCTTGGTCTAATTGTGGTCTTTCCTGGGCATTTTTGTACACCGCCCTTCATCCTGATTCCAACTTCAGTTTTGTTGGAGATGGCACGTGTATCTTTCAGTGGAACTTGTTATTCTCCATGAGAATTAACCAACAGCATTCACAATACTGAAGGGCAAAAGTAATTAGTAAGAAGCAGTCATTGTCAAAGATGGATTCTCATTTGAGTTCTAGGAGGACGCTGATGAGAATCATGTTGGAAACGAGAGTCTCAGATTGTGGGAACTCACTCTCCTCAGCACTGGGCTTTATAAACAGAGTATTCTACCCTTGGTTCATAAGAGAAATGCCAACTTAATCTTGCAAAGAGCAGAAAGAGAGCTGACTTCAGATCATGCAGCTAGAGACATGCCCCTTAGATTTGCATTCATCACTCCGTCCTCATTGCCACAACTTTGTCTATTCGGACACCAATTGCTTGCCCGTTTGCTACTGGAAAATAGTTGAGCAATCAGATATCTCTGTTGGGGAAAAATAATCCATGCTTCCACAGGATAGATATTTTATAGGATCCAAAGGTTGCCCTGAATATGCTGAATAGGTAAAGATGAGTACAGGACCCCATCACCGCACATGTGCTCTGAGCCACCCGGGCACCCCAAAAGTAGAATGGGCTGGCCAACACTGAAGCTACAATTAATTCATAAAGATGACAAATATGGAATTTGTCCTTCTGCTGCAGACAGCCACTTACAAGCCAGGAAAAGAGATAGAAAGCAGTGGTGATTGTATATTCATACACTCACCGTAGGAATGATTCTTTGACATTTAGTTGGATAAGGCCAACGAAACTTTAATAATAATCTATTTCAGTAAATTGTTGGCACATGGACACAAACAGATCTCTAAGTGACACAACTCCCCAACCCTGGCTTCTAGAACACAAAGAAACTTTAGAAATCTGACCATGTTAGTGATTCCACCAGCAGGCACAGCTATATTTAGAAGTAGTGGACTACACTGTCATGCTATCTAGGTTAGCCTGAAATGGAAAGAGTCAGTAGAGGCTCCAGCTAAATCTAGAGGAAGGTCATAACTAGCAGAGATCACTAAGGAGAACCAACACTACGCATCGGCTGCAGGGAGTACCTTTAACTGTGACATCACAGAGAAGGGCCTCTTCTGAAACTAACTTCAGAACAATAGAAAAAGGCCGGTCCTTTGCCACCGAGCCAGAAGTTAAGTACTTTCCCAGTAGCCTTGCATGAAATCACCCCGACCCGGCCATGGAACCAGTGACACAGCTCTAGGTGTTCACAGCAGTATCGGGAGCATGTGTGGGGGCGGTGATCAGATTCGTGAGGGCCCCCACAACCCTCCCCCTCCCCCACCACTCCACACGTCCACCACCTTCAAGATCAGACTCACCAGAGACTTCTGGAAAAGCCACGTAGGCTGCCTGCCAAAACTGCCTTCCCTTTTTGGTTGTATCAGAAAAAAACCATACACACCTGAGCTGTCCTTATCAAGGCGGGAAGACTCCGTTAATATACCACCCTTTGTTGATGCTTTGCTATCCCGCCCCCTCCCCCTGCCAAACCCCAGGTCCCTTCCTCATGCTTTATGTGTCCCTTTACCCAGAAGTTAAATCTCCCCTTGCTGACATCAAATAAATAAACTTCATATACGACTTATTAATTCGACTTAAGACCTTCCCGCCTCTGAAGCTACAGAAATGATTTTGTGTACTATCAAGCAAGTGATAGCGCATCGTGTTAGGTAAGTCTTGGCAAACAGAAGTGACTTTGACTTAGAAGATAGAACCAATGTGTAAAAACAGAGATACAGAGATAAATAAAACAAAAACAAACACTCACTGTTTATCAAGAGATAATGAGGTCCTCTGTTTTCCTTCAGGATTCCAAAATAAGATTAGGATCTTAATGCACTACGAAGTTTGAGCACTCCTGGGTGAAATATCATAAATCCTTTAGTTGGAAGAGACCCTTTAAATATTCTCCAGTCAGGGGCGCCTGGGTGGCTCAGATGGTTAAGCGTCTGCCTTCGGCTCAGGTCATGATCCCAGGGTCCTGGGATCGAGTCCTGCATCGGGCTCCCTGCTCAGCGGGGAGCCTGCTTCTCCCTCTGCTTCTCTCTCTCTCTCTCTCTCTCTCTGTCTCTCATGAATAAATAAAATCTTTAAAAAATATATATAAATAAATAAATAAATAAATAAATAAATAAATAAATAAATATTCTCCAGTCAGGGGCGCCTGGGTGGCTCAGGCGTTAGGCGTCTGCCTTTGGCTCAGGTCATGGTCCCAGGGTCCTGGGATCGAGCCCCGCATCGGGCTCCCTGCCAGGAGTCTGCTTCTCCCTCTCCCACTGCCCCTGCTTGTGTTCCCTCTCTTGCTGTCTCTCTCTCTCTCTTTCCAATAAATAAATAAATAAATAAATAAATAAATAAATAAATAACTCTTTAAATATTGTCCAGTCAAATTTATACTCGATGCAAGGGTCCTTACTTCTATAGCACACTTGATGGCTCACCGCCCCCCCACCCCAGATTCTGGGCAAATAATTTCAATGACAAGAAACTCATTAAGCAAAGCAGACCACTTTGTATTTAGAGAGTTTTAGTTGTTTGGTTAACTTTATCCACTGGCTGTAGCCTTCCCCTCTAGGGCCTTGATCTTCCACCTTCCGCTCAACATGGATATCGGTGTGGATACACGAGGACTTTCCAGACAGCACTAGAATGTGGTCAGTTCAAGGAATCATTTGCCAGACGCTCAGCCGTCACAGGTGCTCCTCAAAGCTGACCTGCCTAGAAGATCATCTCCTCCTTTACACCTGCCTTTCCCCTCCTTTACCTGACATGCTTCTCACCCGGCCTGAATCTCACTTGTGTGCACAAATAATCTGGACAACAAACAAAAGGACAGATTTAAAACACACAGTTCCTCAGAGAATAGCCTGTAGCAGAAAGGCAAATAGAGCTTCAAAGAAATATTGAAGAGAGCACTGTCTTATTTTATCCAGAGAACAAACTTAGGCTAAAGCTCCATGCTTCTATCTATCTATCCACATGGGCATCCATTCATCTGTCCATCTGTCCATCCATCCATCCATCCATCCATCCATCCATCCATCCATCCATCCATCCATCTATTCATGAATTAGAATTCAAAGGTAAGGTAGTTGTCATAAGAACAAGCATGACCACATTTATCTAAATTGGAAAATTACGTAAGGTTTTTTTCTAACAAAGGAAATGAATCTGGTTGATTAGCAATGAGGGCTGCCTTTGCCAATTGGACTATAAGGTATACATTTTCCATAGGGGAGTGAAAAAATCTATACTACAAAGTTGGGGTTTCATTTTTAAGATTTTATTTATTGAGAGACAGAGAGAGTGCGTGTAAGCAGGGGGAGAGGGAGAGGGAGAATCCCAAGCAGACTCCCCACTGAGCGGAGAGCCCGAGGCGGGGCTGGATCTCATGACACTGAGATCATGACCTGAACCAAAATCAAGAGTCAGCCGCTCAACCAACTGGGCCACCCGGGTGCCCCCAAAGTTTTGATTAAAAATATATTTAATGGGGACGCCTGGGTGGCTCAGTCGGTTAAGCGTCTTCCTTCTGCTCAGGTCATGATCCCAGGGTCCTGGGATCGAGCCCTGCATCGGGGCAGGGAGCCTGCTTCTCCCTCTGCCTGCTACTCCCCACTGCTTGTGCTCTCTCTCTGTCTCTCTCTCCCTCTCTCTCTCTGACAAATAAATAAATAAATAAAATCTTTAAAATATGTATATATTTAATGAACAGAGATCATATGGCATATGCAGGAAATTACATTCTTTGAACTTATATTGCAACTCTTTACAGACAAAAATATGCAAGAGACATATAGCTTTTAAAATGTTATGTAAATGAGGGGGGAGCAGTGAAACAGAAGACAGACTAAGAAGCCCCCTCATCCATATGGCATATCCCTGAATATATAAAGACAACTCTCATTTCTCCCACACCACTTACTCTCCACTTGAAACCTCCCTGATAGCCTGAGCCATCCCTCATAATTCACGGTCAAGGGCATCACTGAGGTGGGAAGGAACGAGACATCCCAGCAAGTCCCAGCTCTCCCTATCCCTGGGGGCTCAGCCTACCCCCCCCCCACGCAGCCCTCCCGATAACAGGCTCAGCAGGAAGCTGGTCCAACTTCACTTTTCTGTCCACAGAAAAGCAGCCAACCAAAGATAAGACCTGCTGCATCAGTTTACACTGACCACAGTTCGCTTCCCTGACTCCAGCGAATCTCGTGAGTCAGAGGTGCCAGGTCTGCCTCAAGGCACAATGGACTGCAGAAGAGAGCCAAAAAGTAGGAGCCCGTGAAGAAGGGAGGCTGAAGGGAGGTGTGTGTCCACCGACGCAGAGATGCCGGGACCAAGAAGCAAGACCACTGATGATGTGGTTAAGAGTCAGTGGCATTTTAGATACAGTGACATCACACATGGGGAGGGTTATGATTCTGCAAGGGTAAAGACTGCTGTGTTCTTAGCTTCTTTCAATCCCTTACTTTCTCTGTCACCCCCACGGCACTCCCCACCCCACTCCTGCCCAAATCTTGCTCATGAACCTATAGGTTTCTGTCTTATTTTATCCAGAGAACAAACTTATGCTAAAGCTCCATGCTTCTATCTATCTATCCACATGTGCATCCATTCATCTGTCCATCTGTCCCTCCATCCATCCAACCATCCATCCATCCATCCATCCATCCATCTTCTCAAAGCAAAGGCTAAGGCAAAGCGACAAAGAGTCAAAAATCTGAACTTCTGAGTTTCCATGGAGATGATTAACCAACCTGTATGAGAAAAAGATGTCTTCAAAGCCATAGCTATCCAAGGTAACAGAGAGAGAAAGAGGAAAATGTTCTGGGAAATTCTAAAACCTCCCCTGGGCTTCTGCCCACGGACATCTGCCTCTGAGCCCCCACATCTCTTGCTCAGAAGTTTCTATGAGGCCATGGCTCACCGGCTCCCACCTTCAGCTGAGCCGGGGCCCTCAACCAGCATCATGGCTGAGCCTTCGCGGAGCCCACAGGAGCCCCATTTTCCTGCCATCTCTATCTAGTATTGTCTTCTCCGGCTCATAGCTGACCATTGTTGTTTGCTTGTTCGTTTCTGGTTCAAAACTCTGGCTCATTTTCAGCTCAGCCACAAGTCTCTGTTTCCTGTCTGATAAAGGCGTCTCGCTGCTTTGCAGAGCAGAGGTCAGTGCAGAGAGGAAAGCCCCCCAAACAGTCTTCTCTCCTGGCTCAGGGACCCACAGCCCCAGGCCCTTCAGGTTCACACGGATGACAGAGTGTTCGCGTATTTCTCCAGGAAGCGCAGAGCTTTCTGAAAGCTCCGTGATTGCATTTCTTATGCTGTGTCATATTTTACATGGTGGAACAGGATGCACGGTTAAGTCTGCTCAGAATAAAGGGGGAGGTCTCCAGAACTCTCACCATCCCAAATGCTTCTGTCCATAGTTGAAGCCATACTGTGGGGGTTGGTTATACATGCTCCATGTTCGTATTTAGCAGCGGGGGCTTTAAGGAATAGCACAGTGGGAATGTCCCCGAGGCCAGAGTGCCCATGTCAAGCAACAGGAGAAAGAGCAAACTGGCTTTAGGATGATCTGTTTTGGGTGGCAGTTGAAGTTGGGGACTGAGTTGCCCAGAATTCTCCAGTGACCGCCAACAGGAGAGAAAGAGCCTAGAGGAGTTTCCTGAGGTTCAAGTGCAGCTCACTTCAGCCACATGCCTTTAGCTTACTGCCATTTCCACCAGATCATGCCTCTCCCAGCTACCTGTGTGGCTGCTTCATGGAAAAGCAAGTACCCCTGCTCTTACATAACCTACTTGGAGCAGCCTTCCCTACACCGCCTCTCCAAAATAGCACCTTCCCACCCCATGCTCAACTTATTTACCCCCACTCTACGCTTCTTCGCAGCACTTATTACTTTACACATTTTTAAAAGATTTATCTGTTTATTTGAGGGGGGGAACAGGGGGAGGGACCGAGGGAGAGGGAGAATCTCCAGCAGACTCCCCGCTCAGCAGGGAGCCCGACGCGGGGCTCGATCCCACACCCCTGAAATCACGACCTGAGCCAAAATCAAGAGTCAGATGCTCAACCGACTGAGCCACCCAGGTGCTCCCACTTTACACATTTTTAAATGCATTCATTGCCTATCTCCCCTCACTGGGATGTAAGCTCCACGGAAGCTGGGTTTTTGTTTGTTTTTCCTGTCTCCCCACCATCCCATGTGTATATACAGCCCAGAGTTTGGCAGGCACTTAAATTGTATTTGTTAGGTGAATGAATAGACTAAAATCTAACAGCCTGTCTTCCTACTTCCACATTTCAATTGATTGGAATTATTCTTTCAGTATACGTAGTTTCCTATCTAATGTGTAATCAATAATTCCTCAAGCAGAAATATATTAGATCTCCAGCCTTTTGTGCCAGCCAGTGAAATGAACAATGCTCCCCGCTCCCCAGTTGAGGCCTTTCTGTGCAGGATGTGCTATGATTTCTGCTGTTTTTGTTCTTATTTCTAAGGCTCTAGAAATAACAAAGAGCTCATTGCAATAAAAGCTTAGGAAATAATTAATATCACTTATTGGATGGTGATATGAATTTTCACATGGTCTAGATACATTTTCAGGTCTTTAATATAATGTTTTACATTTCTTTCCAGATTTTACACTGAAATGGACTCATATTTGGAAAATTTCTCCATGACTATGTAAAATGTTTATATAGTATACTTATATATTGATGATTTTTCATATATAGATAGGTATAGATATGTATACATAAGTATATATATTTTAAAATATGAATATATAAATATTTAATATTAATATTATATAACATACACAATAATATTTGATATTAATTAAAATATGAATATATTAAATATGTACACACATATATAGCTGACTTTCTCTATTTTGATACTATCATCTTTTCCTTTCATCCTTTAAACTTCAAACTATTCAGTAAGCCACCAAATGGTTATATCTTTCTCCTGTCTTACAGTTATTCTAGCTTGAAACTGGTTCAACATCAAAATCAATAGTGATTTCTGTAACAGCCTTCACGTCCCACATTTTTTTCTTATGCTTGTAGGTTATTACTACAAAAAAACAATAACTCTGTCCCTTCCACCAAGAGTCCCCAAACCTCCAGCAGCAGAATCCAGAAGCACGTCCCAATTAAATCCCCCAGGTTGATCATCTGGGGTGTCCCATGCTCCCCACCCTGGCTGAGACTTTTTCTTATATTTCATGGCCACTGACTCGCCCTTCCCCAAATCCTTTGTGCTACAGAGAATGCATGGGAATCAGCTATTTCTCTCTTCTTTCTGAAGAACTAAAGTCCAGTTACTTAAATGTACTTTGCCATTACAAGAGAAAGAGAAAGCTTTAGACACCTGGAAAGTGATACGGCATGAGAAGGGTATGTATGTGCAATGAACCCATCACACGGACTCGGTCCAGGTACGAGGCAGGTCCAGCCTTACATTTGAAATGAGTCCTTATGTTTTCTTTGTTTGTTTTCAGGCTTATTTTTGGTTTCTTTTGTTTCACTTCGTCTGGTGTTTCTGTGTGGTCATTTCCAGACAAGGGAAAAGAAATGCAAAATACATAAACTCATATTCAAACATCTTTTCATTGCCCTTTTTGGGGGGGTTCTTTGGTCTTTTTCCCCTAGTTCCTTCTTGTTCCAAGTATGCACTGACCTAGAAGAAACATCTCCTAAATTACTTCACAACAAGACGTGAGTGGTGCATTAGTTACTATTTCTGGCGTCCCAAATCACCACAAACGTAGTGGCTTATGACAACACAAATTTATTCTTATTGCTCTATAGGTCAGAGACCAAAATGAACCTCCCTGGATTAAAGTCAAGGTGTCAGCAGGGCTGCATGTCTTCCAGAGGGGCTGAGGGAGACTCCATGGCTTTGCCTTCCTCCAGTGCTAGATGCTGCCCGCATTCCCCGGCTGGTGGCGCCTTCCCCCTTCAAAGCCCACATTCTCATCACCTCTGTTTCCACTCCTACACCTGTTTCTCCAAGTCTGATTATCTGCCTCTCTCTTCCACTGATAAGGACTCTTGTGATTAAATTGAGCCACCCAGATAATCCACATTAATCTCTCCATTTTAAGATCCTTAATTGAATCACATCTTTAAAATCCCTTCTGCCATGTAAAGTAAAATATTCATAGGTTCCAGGAATGAGGACATGGACATCTTTGGGGGCCATTCTTCGGCCGAACCAAAGTGGTAATGTGGCATGCACCCTCCCACCCTCCCCAGGAACGACAGAAGTTTGTACTTCAAAAGAGAAGCCTACGACATGGATTTCCAAAAACTGGAACCCAAGGTGTGCCATCATCTGGGTGTGAAAGAGGAACTTAGGAGAGGGTGGGATCCTCCCAGGGTATTAAAAATGATTCGGAAATGTCTTTCTCAGTGGTATTGTGTACAGACAGAGGATTACAAGTTCTAGGTTCTATGGCTGTTCCGTAATGATTTATAACATGAAAGGTACGTAAATTCTCCTGTTCACTGAAAAACATACATTAGGATTGAAGAGAGCCAGTGTACTCTGAGAGGCCATATTGAGGTTCCCGAATCCTTATGAGTTTGTTTTTACCACTATCTGCCAGTTTTTCATAAAAGAATGCTCAAAACTCCGTAGACATGTTTTACTTAATGACATAGGGTGGCCGCCATTGTGTTGGACGTCTGCGATGGGCAAGGCGCTCTGCTAACACATTTCCATCCTATTTATTCTGCCTACAGTCCGAGGAGAACTTTAGACCACAAAAAGGAAACCGAGTCTCAGAAAAGTCATTTGCCTGAGGTCATACATTTATGAACTGGCTAAGCTAGAATTCAGATATTGGCCTGTCCAATTCTACAGGCTTTTTAGCATCTCTTCCATGAGGATGCCACGGACTCCATGGGTGGTCCTTTCACATTCCCTAAGCCCGTTTTGTCATCATTCTTCTCACTTCCTCTACTTTTCCCGTGCAGTGCTCTGTAGGTCATAGTCATGACCAACGTAATCCACTTCTGGGACTGGTGGCGGGGTCTGTGAGTGAAATCTGGTGAGCACAAAGACTCAGGGCACATGGACATGAGGTGTGAGCATGGCTGAGTCACCGAACTGAAGCTGATTCTGCCCCAGGATGATTTCTAGGAGCCCCAGCTCCCATGGGCTTTGAACTTCGTGTCTGCCAGTGAGTCCCTGGTATGTCCCATGATTGTTGCCTGGTATCTTTGTCCAGCCTCTGATCCTGGGTGGGCCGACTTCTCCCTGGGCCCCTGACCCTTTGCACTGTGCCCGAATAATCCCCATTGTTGGCTCCTGGCCCCACACGACAGCTAATATGCAGGCATCCCCGCTGGCTGCCCCCTATAGCCGGTGGCTTCTGTTTATCTTTCAAGGCCCCAGCCACTTATCTCATAGGCCCCCCGGCTGCCAAGAGTGCTGGCTTTGAGCCAACAATGTATTTTAAACAAGAAGAATGATAAAACGTAAAGTTCGGAACAGTGTATTTTTTCTTTAGTGTAGAACAAGTCTATGATTTAAAAATGTAGGCAAACCTTTAATTTAAACCACTTCTCTCTCCCACATGAAAATAGGGATAATACAATTACAGGTATGTTGCCTTGTTTTGTTATATTGCCCAGGCTGGTTGGGGTAAGGGGTGGGGAGAGAGCTCCTGGAGATGACAAAAGAATTCACGTATTGCATGTGTTCTATGACTCACACGCTTTTCCTGGTTTCGCACGCATCTGAAATTGACTGCATCATAAAAACACAGTTGTCCACTGGGGATTGTGACATGGTGTGGCTTCCCATAAATATGAGACTTTGGTGGTTAAGACTTGGGACCTGTCTGGACAATGACCACCCCTTGTCATCTGAGTCAACAAAACCATGGGAGGACCGTTAAGGAAAGGAGTCCGTGTTCTGGTTGTCTGAAATCATTTTGACACCTGATAGAGAGAGAGAAGGAACCACAAGTCAAACTTGCAGAAGGAACATAAAGCAGGAAGAAAATCCCAGCAAGCAGCTGGGGGCATGCTTTCAGAAGCTCTGGCATCACCAAGGTTCCGGAGAGCCAACAGTGTAAGGAAAAAAAAAAAAAAAGCGGACATCGGGGACTTTGATTCAGAAAAGCGGAACACTGAACATCAAGAAGCTTTGGGAACACATGAAACAATTATTTTGCTTAGAGTCCCTTCTTTACAGATGCATGAGAAAGAGACATGATTTAAATCGATACCTAAAGTCTTCAAGAGCTCAGTCACTACATGTACAATGACAGTATTAATGGCGAAAAAGCTCGGGGTTCTGTAAACCTCATACTGTTCTAAAATAAAAAATTTCTTTAAAAAAAAGCATTGGTTAACAGTAAAATGAAGTTTTCTGGTATATAAAACAATGGGCTCACATATGATTTCACTCTTATGTGGAATATAAGAAACAAAACAGATGAACATATGGGGGTAGAGAGAGGGAAACAAATCTTAAGAGACTCTTAAGGATAGAGAACAAACTGAGGGTTGATGGAAGGATGTGGGGGGGGGGCTAGCTGGGGGATGGGGATTAAGAAGGGCACTTGTGATGAGCACTGGGTGTTGTATGTAAGTGATGAATCACTGAATTCTACTCCAGAAACCAAAATTCAAACACAAAATTTGAAAAGAAAAAAACAAAAAATAAAAATATTCCCTACATGGAAAAAAATTTTAGAAATAAAAAAAGCAATGTGCTCACAATTGGTTACTTAGATTCAGTGAAATACAGAATTTTATATTTCATTTTGTGTCATTTTGCCACTAGAGTTGACAGATAATAATTTCCTAAAACAAGAGATAGTGATTTTTAAAGTTTAATTTATGCTAACGTTTCTGGAAAGGGAAAAAATCTGACTCCTTGCCTACTTTTGCACCAAATAGAAAACCAAACTATCTTAACAGACAAAAAGCTATTTGAAGTTAATAAAGTGTGATGTGTTCATTAGTGGGTGAGTTTTTGTGTTTCGTGTCTCCACACTAACAAGTCTCATGTTTGTGTTGACCGTAAATAAGGCAAATCTGACAGGAGTTGAATTTTGAGAATTTACCCACATTCATGAAAGGAGACATACCTTGATATGTATGAGTCATTTGCTTTTTAATGTAATTCAGGTATAAATGAAGAGTGTCTTTGATAATTACCAATTTCCTAAATATAAAATTTGTTCCACCTAAATTTCAATTAATGATGTTATATGATCATTTCCTATAATTACACTCATTTCCATCTGGATGGGAGTCTGTTTGTGATTTATAATGTTTCTAATTATGTAATATTAATATAATGCTGCATCAAATCCAACAGAAAGAGTGTGACTTTTGCCATGATACAGTTAGAAAAAATTTGCACGTTCGAAGTTTTTCTTCAAATATCCCTCTTGCAGTTGTAACCAGAAAATCTGTTGTTAAATGCCATATGTTTCACTTTGCTCAACGTTTGGCTTATGTAACTGATGTTTATTAGGCATGCTTGCTGATCAGAATAGAGTCTGAGAAGCTGACAAGTGGTAAGAGTGTGCTTATATTTATCTTTGGGTCTAAAATATAATGATTTTTATTTATTTTATTTTTTTTAGATTTTATTTATTTATTTGAGAGAGAGAATGAGAGAGAGAGAGACAGCGCATGAGAGGGGGGAGGGTCAGACGGAGAATGGGACGAGATGCGGGACTCGATCCCGGGACTCCAGGATCATGACCTGAGCCGAAGGCAGTCACAACCAACTGAGCCGCCCAGGAGCCCGATTTTTATTTTTAAAAACCTCTTTTCAAGTTCATCCAGTTAGCAAATATTTATTGGGTATTCACCATAAGCCATGCACTCTTACGTTAAGACCAACAAACAAAGGCAGCGAAATGAGTCAATATTTATATTGGGTGAAATGTATAAAACCTTCCACGGAACTGTTAATTCGGAAATCATTAAGACAAGCCGTGACATCTGATCAAAGAAAGAGGTTTGTTGCCCATACCAGTGTGATCTGAGAATCAAAGTCCCAAATAACTCAAAATATTTATCCAATATTTTCCTTGCTTGCCTACAATATCTACCTTGACCCGCATTCATTGTTTAAAGGCCAGGTTTTTGAAGTAGCAGTCCGTGGAAAACTATGTCCCACAAAATCCAAAGAATTCATCACAAGAGCTGTACTACAAGAAATACTAAAGGGAATTCTTCCAGCTGGAGAAAATGTTTTCTACTTGAAGCAGAAATGAGCAGGAGTGTGTGTGTGTGTGTGTGTGTGTGTGTGTAAAATACATACATATGAAGAGGACCAAATATATATGTATATGGAAAAGAAGAAAATGTTTACCATTGATTTTAAAAAGGGGAAGAATGAAGGGGGGAAATCGGAGGGGGAGGCAAACCATGAGAGACTCAGGACTCTGAGAAACAAACTGAGGGTTCTAGAGGGGAGGGGGGTGGGGGATGGGTTAGCCCGGTGATGGGTATTAAAGAGGGCACGTTCTGCGTGGAGCACTGCGTGTGATGCACAAACGATGAATCATGGAACACTGCATCAAAAACTAATGATGTGATGTATGGTGATTAACGTAACATAAAAAAATAAATCTTTTAAAAAATAAATAAAATAAAATAAAATATATAAGGATAAAAAAA
>NW_027397094.1:8567405-8726275 GCF_003265705.2 Callorhinus ursinus | reverse complement strand
ATAAAAAAATAAATCTTTTAAAAAATAAATAAAATAAAATAAAATATATAAGGATAAAAAAAAGTAACAATCATAATATGCAACACCTAGAAGTGAAACATAGCATAGCAATACTAACAATGGCAGAGGATGATAAACGAATGTAAAGAGTCTTCATATGTTTTATTAAGTAGTAAAGATAATATAAGCAGGCAACTCTAGGTATAGGGTAAATATTGACTCTCTAGAGTAACTACAGACTGAATTAAAGTAATTATGTGTATCTACGTATACGTATATAGAAATAGATATAAATATATATACCTAAACTAAAAAGCTAGTAGAAAAGTGGAATTATAAAAAATAATTAATCCAAAAGAAAATAAGTACCAAATCTCAAGGGTAGCCACCAAAAAAATAATAGCAATTAAAATTATTAACAGGGAGATACGACATGGATATCATTGAAAAGCTAACAGAGGAGAAAATGGAATTGCTAAAATAATTCAAAAGAGAGCTAGGAAGGAGAAATCATGGAACAAAGAGCAGAATATGGAAACAGAGTAGCAAAACGGTGACCATAAATCCAACTACACCAACATTAAATTAAGTGGACTAATCAAAAGGAAATTTAGCATAAATATTGTCAGACTGAAAGACAAAACCAAACTCAAGTCTATGCTGTTGACACTTAGCACACACGGACTAACACAAAAGGAGAGAATGATAATAACGGCCACGCAAACAACACAGTGAAAAACCCGTGTTGCTCTATTACTATAAAAAAAAAAAAGCAGACTTCAGGTGAGGAATTACTAGCAGAGATAAAGATGAGCATTTCGTAATTGGAGAGGCCAGTTCATCAGGACAATATAAACATCCTAAATGTGTTTGCATGTAATAATCTAGCTTCAAGATAAAGGAGGAAACGGTCACGTCCAGAAACCGAGGTGGGGACCTCACACACTGTGGGAATAAGCAGGCACAACCCCACAATAAGGCAGGACCCGGGGGCAAGAACGATATGGAACACCAGTGTTTAGGAGAGACATCCTTTTCCATTGCGAATGGAAACTTCACCAAAATAGGCGGCATGTGAAACAGTGGATCAAGTCCTAACAAATTTCAGAAGACTGGAGTCCCACTGAGCATGTGTTCTGAAAAACAGGGGAATGACCCCGGAAATCAACAGCAGAAAGAGCACCAGAAAATGCCCTACTGTTCAGAAACGAAGCGATGTGCTTCCACGTGACCCGCCCGCCAGAGAAGATGTTGCAGTAAAACGTATAAACTGTTTCGGACTGGATGGTAATAAAAATACTATATATTAATACTTGTGGATGTTGCTTTGAGAGAAAACTATCGCTTCAAATGCTTATATTAGAAAGGAAGAATTATTGAAAATTAGTTAATTTTGGAAAATTAGTTAACCAAGCAAGAAGCCAGAGAAAGAATAGCAAACTCAACAAGAGAAGGTAGAAGCAACTAAATTATAAATGCAAGAGCAGAAATTAATCAATAAAAGACAAACGTGCGCTAGGGAAAAATCAACAAACAAAAGTTGGTACTTTGAAAAACGAATTAAAAAATGACTTAAAAAAAAGGCTAGTACACAGAAAAGGTAGGCATTGGCAGGGGTCAAAATGGAGATGAAGGAAGTGCTGGAACAAGAACCAGGTCCAGAGGGTCAGCCGACACAGACGAGGACACACGGGAAAGCTTCTCAACAATGTCTTGTCCAGCATTCGAGTGGTTCTCCCGGCCTTTCCCTCAGGGCCACAAGGTGGCGCCAAACCTCCAGACTTTCCTTCAACTGCTACTCCCGCTGGGACCAGTGTTCTTTCAGCCTAGACGCTCCGGAAGCCAAACGCTTGTGCATCCATCCACTTTTGCCATCAAAATGCAGAGCTTCCTTCCTTAAGTGCCTTACTTTTGAATTAAAATTCAGGTCTAATTGGTGGAGTCTGCACCCTAGCTGCAATTCTTGTTATCTTCAGATTTTTTTTTAACCCTATTAAATAGTAGTTATATACCTTGCCAGTTAATAATTCATCATATTAAGGTATCCCCGTTCAAATCACGGGTTAGGTTTCTGTTTCCTGCATAAATCCCCACCTGAGCACTTCTTTCTAATCAGGACTAGCTGCAGGTGTCTGATTTTGAACTGCACAGTCTGGTGTTTGACTTTTCTGTCTAGTGTAGACTATAACAGAACTAGACATGTTATTTTTTAAAGATTGTGTGCAATTATTATAGGTTATAATGTGACCCACATGCATAGAAATTGTGCAACTGAATGCAAAATATAATTTATGTAATTTGGGCTACACATTTTTATCAAATGATTCCACGTGTTCCTTACCTATGATTCTACAGTTTACAAATTGGCACAATTCCTCTTTATTGCATTCCATTCCCTTTTTCCTAACAAGCATATTGGTCAAAATTTGAGGATTTCAAGTCACATTGCCTCAGTGAAATTCTTTCTCTGCTGCAGTTTGCACTTTGCCAAAATAATCACACATTCCAGGACAAACTCAGGCACAAGACGATACATTCCATGACTCCATTTATCTGAAGTCCAAAACCAGGCAGATCCCACTAGGATGAGTTGAGTGCCCGGTGACAAGCAGCGTCTGTGAATGAGAAAGTTGCTGTCACCACACACCAAATATTCCAGTTCCTTGACCTTGGACTCCTCAGCCTTCAGAACTGTGAAAAATAAGTGTTAGGTTTGTAAACCACCCAGTCTATGGTATTTTTTATAGCAGCCTGAGCTAATGTTTATACATAAATATAAAGGTAAATATAGATATAAATAAATAAATATATATATGTGTGTAATTTCTAGAGCAACAGAAGTGTTCTAGATCTTCATTTGGGCAGTGGTTACAGATTATAAAAACTTAGTTTTTATATTTAGTTTTAATTTAGTTTTACCATCTGTATGGGAAAAAATAAAGAAAGAACCCCCCCCACCACTTACCATACCCCCAATATTAATTTTATATGGACCATATACCCAATTATGAAATCTAAAATTATAAAGTTTTTAGAAGGAAAATTCAGAGAATATCTTCATATATATATAGATAGATAGATAGATAGATAGATAGATAGATATCCCTCCCGCTCCAAAAATTGAATAGACCTGTATATGAGAAAAAAACAGCCTTTTCTTTTTCCTGTTTAAGGCCTTGCCTGTCAAAGGCCTTGAATCCAAAAGGTAGACTATATATATACACACACACACACACACACACACACACACACACTCCTACACTTCAATAGTAAAGAAAACAACCTGATATTTGTACAAAGCTTCACAAAGGAAAATATATAAATAGTTAATAAATAGGGACACAGTCTCAGCATGATTTGTTATCAGGGAACACAAATTAAAACCACAGTGAAGAAGGCCCAACACACAACACTCTAAAGGGCTAAAAATTCAAAAAGACTAAAGACACCAAATGTTAGAGAGGATGTGAAGCATCCGAACTTTCCCACCTTGCTTGGTGGAGTGTAAAATGGTACAATCACCACCGTCGTTTCTTATAAACTACGTGTGTACCCGTTCTATAATCCAACAATAATGCTCCTTAGTACTTACCAAGATAAATAAAATACACGGCCCAAAACAGACTCCTGCCACAAAGTTCCTACCTATTTTATTCATAACAGCTCCAAACTGAAAACAACTCAAATATCCATCAAGAGGAGAATGGTGAGTATATAAAAGGAGTATTGTACAAGACTACTCCACAGTAAAAGAAACTACTGATAAAGGCAATAAAATTGAAAAACCTTTAAAAACATCGTGGTACGCAGGAAAAATTAGACAGAAAAGTACATTAATTATAACCCCTCCTCCCACCAGTGAATTTGTCTGTGTGTTCTTGTCAAGAAACAATTGGTGTACAAATGTGGATCTACTTCTGGGCTCTATTCTGTGTCTATTTTTCAGACAACAATACCGCACTGTCATGATCACCATATATTTTTCCAGTAGTCATGAGATCGAGGAATGTGATCCTCTAACCTTGTTCTTTTTAAAAGTATTTTTGTTTTCTAGGTCTTCCAGAATTGCATTTTTACCCACTCTAAGCTTTTGTCACCTTTTACCTAAATTTGAAATAGTAATCACTATTTTGCAATAAATCAGTGACTTTTAAACCACCTAGCATAGAAGTTGGTACCAATTAAATATTAATTTTCATCCCTTTTTCTCCTCTTCTTTCCTTCCCCCTCCAAAAGCCTAATAGACTTGTCTATGAGAACAGCATTTCCTCTTGTGAGTTTCAAGAAGTTATAGTGAAATCCAAGAAAAGAAGATAAGGGAACTAAAATAAGCAGAAGAGGGATATTTTGCTGTAAATTTTTACTATTCTTCCCCCAGTTCTTTAGAAGGTCTTCATTATTACAGGATTCCATGATTCAGATCACCAGTGTCTTATCTGACAGACTCTGTGGCCAAATTTAAAGTGGCTGCTCACATCCCTTTGATTTCTCGGAAGTGTTAGCTAACTCTGAATGCCATGAGGGAATTAGGGTTCCCCAAACCACTCAAGCATCAGACCCACCTAGAGGCTGCTCTTCAGCTATGTTTGGGCCTCACTTCGCACCTCTGTAGCGGTGTGCATATATACACACACCCAAGGGAGTCTGCACGCACACAGAGGGTGAGGCCCCAAGCCCGGGACTGCCCAACATTATTAACCCAAGTCATGGAAAATTGAAGAGAAACTGGTAGAACCCAGCCGGGCAGACCAACACGTACCCCAAAAGAAAGGTAGACTTTGAACAAACTGTTAATCCTAAAACAGTGCTCCACCTACCCTTAATTCAGCTTTGAAAACAGCTATGCACGATACCAAATCTGCCTCATACCCACATGAACGTTTTGAAGCCAGCCTGACTATCAGACAGACAAAGGGCCACCTTTGTGGCCCTGACACTGTCCCCCCCTGCCCCATTCAGTGACAGTTTTCTGTCACTGTTTCCATCTGCTACATATAATAGAGATCCCAAAATAAATGATTTATACAAAAATAATTTTTTTTCTCTCATATGTAGGTCTGAATGTAGGTAATCCATGAGATCCTCATAGCCCAGGCTCCTTCTACCCCACACTCTATCATCCTTCATGTGCTCATCCTCATTACTCAGGAGGGCAGTCGGGGCTCCAGCCATCATGTCTGCATTCCAGAGAGCAGAACGGAAAAAGGAATCAAGAAGAAAAGGGCACACCACATAAAACATCTCTCTTTTAAGGAAGGATTCTACCAGCTATTACATGATGCTGCTGCTTACATCCTATTAACTAGAATTAGCCACTTGGCCCGAATGAGTCACATGGTCACACCCATGACACACAATGGGAGCTGGACATTTCATCCTTATTCTTAGCCACCAGGCTCCTAGCTGAAGTCAGCCATTTCATTACTGTTGAAGAAGAAAACAGTGAATAGTGGGAGAAGCTAGTGGTCTTAGTCACATATAGTTAAAAAGATATAAATCCAGGGGCACCTGGGTGGTTCAGTCGGTTAGGTGCATGACTCTTGATTTTGGCTCAGGTCGTGATCCCCGGGTCCTGGGATCGAGCCCCGCATCGGGCTCCCTGCTCCGCGGGAAGCCCGCTTCTCCCTCTGCCGCTCCCCGCCTCCCGCTTGTGTTCCCTCTCTTGCTATGTCTCTACCTGTCAAATAAATAAATACGATATTTAAAAATAAAATAAAATAAATAAAAATGAGCACTTGCATCGTGAAAATGAAGTCACTTAATCTTGCTCTGATGGGAGAGGGGAGAAGAGCCTGACATTTTGTGAACATTTCTTTGAGTACGAAAAATTCACTGACCAAGAAAGCAGTCAGACTTTTTTCCCCCTCTAAGGAATTTATCGATTTTGTTTAAATTTTAAAATATACTGACATAAAATTCCAGAAAAGGACAACCACAAACTGAGGTAAGGGATTTGGATCCAGAAGTGGGAGCACCTCTTCCCGCAGGTCATGATGTGCGGAGCTGAGACCGCTAGTCAAGAGGTGTGCTGGTTTCTAACTTCCCCTGGTGGGGGACGGGGTGCTGGCTTAGGTAACAGACGGTGACTTCTCACTGGAGCAACTACTGTGTCTGGATCTCTGCTCTTGGTAGGCTGCCCATCAATTTCAATTCTAGGCACACCTTATGAATGAATCACCCATCACCACACATCCCTGGAGGTCCCGTTCCGTATTCCCATTCTAGTCCCCTTATTGTGTGAAAGCAGGTTTCCTACTCACATATCCTGGTTTGAAACCAAGACTTTTCTTTCTCTCTCTGGATACAAATAAAACCAAGGAATGAGAGAGGCTTTGGTAGAATGTGGTATGAATGCCCAATGCATCTGGAAAGAGCTCCACTGTGCCCCCTTGCTCCTGGAGCTTGGTGCAGGGAAAGAGCCCTGGCCTTGTGCACACGGTGTCCATTCTTCTTTTCTTAACCTCAGAGATTCAGTTTCATTCAGGGTAACCATTCACCAAGCGAAAAGCCTCTAGTTCCCCACCTCTTGCAGCTAAGAATGACCACGCGAAGTCCAGGCCAATTTGATGTGAGCAGAAGGATTCTGGGGGGCTTTGGGGAGGCTCACACAGCTACGCACCCCTTAATCCTTCCCTCTTCCTCCTTCTCGCCCTCTGAAATTCACAGACAGAACACCCCAACAGAGGTTTTCCTGCGTGAGGTGGCAATGCCAGTGTTGGCCACCAGGGGGCACGCGGTGTCCCCGTTCCCCACCCCCTGCCCCCCGCAAACCCCACCCCTACTTGGGGGTAACTGAAGCCAGCGCAGCCGCACCCGGAGGTCATTCCGGCCATTCTCTGGTCCCAGCCCAACAGGCACCTTGAGTTACGGGCATCCATCTGCACAATCCGAGCTGATCCGAGGTGGGGTGCGGGCTCCAAGATCCTCTCGGCTATTCCTTTCCGCAACTGATTGAGCCCCGATTGAAATGCTGAAAAGGGCGGACGGGGCCCTGCCCTCCGGGAGCTCCCATCCTGGGAGGGGGGGGAAGATGGACTGCACCACAAAAACAAATGCACGCGAAAGAAAAAAAGGCCGAAAGCCGTATTTAAGTAAAGCACGGTGCGGTGAGGGAAGGCTGGGCGCCACAGGTGACACGGGAAGTGACATTTAGGCTGTGACCGCGAGTGACGAGACGAAGAAGCCGGCCCCGCACAAGCCTGAGAACGGTGCGCTGGGAGAAGGCTCATCTGTGCAGAAGTGAGTGTGGCCAGAGAAGCCACGAGAAGGGCACCAGCGTGGCTGGCTGGTCAGTGGGAGAAGACGAGAGCGGGAGGGAGGCTGCGGGCAGGGCTGGGGTCTGACACACCGCGTGGATGATCTAGTTCCGTGCGGAAAAGCTCCCCCAAATACAGGGGCTGGCAACGACAGACATGTTATATTGACGGGTTCCGTGGGCCAGGAGTCCCGCTGGCCCTGGGAGCCTCTCCCCTGAGAAATCTCAAGAGGCTGGGGCTCGGGTCTCAGCAGGGGCTCCGAAGGGGCTGGACGACAGCCGCGCGCACTTGGGGGTGCCGGCAGGACTCGGGGTGGACCGAGGTGCCTCTCAGCTGTGGACTGCAGGAACCTCTCCGAGCACAGCCAGTAAAACGTCTGCTTCTGCCTCAGAGTGAGGGATGTGAGGAGAGAGAGAGAGAGAGAGAAGAGGAGAGAACACGAGAAAGAGTGAGCGAAACAGAACTCAAAAGTCACTTCCAACTCTTGGAAGCGACAGCGCATGGGAGAGAGGTCGCTGAGTCCAGTCCACGCTCACGAGAAGGGACTTCGTAAGGGATGTGTCCACGAGGAGGTGGGGATCGCAGGGAGCCACTGAGGCAGAGAAGGGGAAGGCCCCAAAAGGTTCAGTGCCTTGCCCAGAACCCCAGGAAAAAGGTGGAGCCAGGTGTGAACCCAGCTCTGTCCTCCAAGTTGGGCCCTGGCTGCACTCGGGCTTTCTCAGGGGACTCTGGAAAAGACTGTGTTAGTAGAAATGGGGGGAGGGAGGCACTCGGCAGCCTGGATGGGCATTTAGCAGTCCTGTCCACACAGCATCTGGGGCAGAGGGAGCTGCGGTCACTGACATGCTGAGTTCACACCTACACAGTTTCTGAATCTAATTAATCATTGGACAGTTGGGAAAATGAGGCCTACAGAGAGGCAAAACCAAGGAGAAATAAAGACTTTCCCAAACAAACAGAAGTTGAGGGAGTTCATTGCCATTGCACCTGCCCTACAAGAAATGATGAAAGGCGTACTTTAAGTGGAAATAAAAGGATGATTTAACATCATAAAACATATGGATATGTGTGTAAAATTCATTGTTAAGAGTAAATAAATAGAAGTCATATTCTTCAATGCTGTGATGGTACATAATTCACTTATAAGTCTACTTTAAAAGTTTAAAAAATGCATTATAAATAAACATAACTGCAATAATTTGCTACTGGATGCATAATATAAAAACATATAAATTGTAACATCAATAACCTAAAATGTGAGGAGGGTGGGGAGTAAAAGTGGAAAGTTTAGGAATGCTATCAGAGTTAAATTCTCACCAGCATAAAATAGAGTATTACATGCATAAGATCTTAAGAAAGTATTCCATACACGGCCATCCCAAGAAGAACAAAGGTGGATACACAGCTATAATAATCCCAGCACTGTGGTACTGCCATAAAACACACAGAGAGACCAGTGGAACAAAAGAGAACCCAGAAATAAACTTAATACTCACAGTCAAGTAACATTTGACAAGACAGCCAAGAACACTCAATGGAGAGAAGACAGTCTCTGCATTTAATGGTGCTGGGAAAATTGGATAGTCACATGCAAAAGAATTAAACCAGATCTCTATCTTTTTTTAAAAAGATTTTATTTATTTATTTAATTGACAGAGAGAGAGACAGCGTGAGAGGGAACACAAGCAGGGGGAGTGGGAGAGGGAGAAGCAGGCTTCCCGCGGAGCAGGGAGCCCGATGTGGGGCTCTATCCCAGGACCCTGGGATCATGACCTGAGCCGAAGGCAGTCGCTTAACCAACTGAGCCACCCAGGTGCTCCTCAGATCTCTATCTTAAACCACTCAAAAAATTAACTCAAAATGGATTAAAGACTTAAATGTAAGCCTGAAACCATAAAACTCTGAGAAGAAAACATGGAAGAGCTTGTTCCCATGGGTCTTGGAAATGATACCTTTTATATGACACCTATATCAGAAGCAACAAAATCAAAAAATAAACAAGTAGGACTATAACAAACTAAAAAGCCTCTGGACAATGAAAGAAATAATCAACAAAATGGAAATGAAACCTACAGAATTGGAGAAATTATTTGCAAACCACATATCTGATAAGTAAGGGATTAATATTTAAAATATGTAAAGAACACAATTCAACAGCAAAAAAAAAAATCAATGTAAAAATTGGCAAATAACCTGAATAAACATTTTTACAAAGAAGATACAGAAATGGCTAACAGGTCAACCTCACTATTTATTAGGGAAATGCAAATCAAAATCACAATCTGCTAGAATGGCTACCATCAAAAGGACAAGAGCTAACGGATGCTGGTGAGGATGGGGAGAAAGACCCGTGTGCATTGTTGGTGGGAATATAAAATGGTACAGTCACAAAGGAAAAAATAAGCGAGATTCCTCAAAAAATTAAAACTGGAACTACCATATGATTCGGCAATTAAAAATTTAGTATGTACCCAGGGGCGCCTCGGTGGCTCAGTCAGTTGAGCGTCCAACTCTTGATTTTTAAATCTTTTAACTTTTTTAACTAAATCTTTTAAATCTTTTAACTCTTGATTTTGGCTCAGATCATGATCTCAGAACTGTGAGGTTTATTACTTACAAGTCCTAGAAATTACATGTACACCTGAGGCCACACTTCAAGGTTGCAGGTGGGGGAGGGGAGCTAGAGTTCTGCTTTTATTGGAGTCCAGGGTGGGGGCCTAGGGTTTCGTGGGCTCACTTTTTATTGGTAAATTCTAAACATAACAGTGGAAATCTAAAGCATGGAAAGAGAAAAAAACAAGTGGCCCAAATGGTCAGTTACCAAACCAACAGTGATAAACACAGGAGCCTCGGGGGTGGGGTGCAGGCCAGACTTGAGAGCCACTTCGGAATGGATGCCTCTTTGGAGTGGACCCTCAGCACTCAAAGCCTAAGTCAGGTGCTTGCATTACAAACAGAGAAAACCCAACTGTCCAGCCTTATGCTCCAAGCACCCTTACAAATACATATGATTTTAAACACTTCTCTACATTCAATACAAAAAAGATATCACAACCACTCCCTGAAATAACTTTTCTCAAAGTAGAATGCAAGCAGCACTCTTAGAGCCACTCTTACTACATGTGGTTTTAAATTCTCTTCAAAATGCCTTACAGGATGGATAGTACATCCGCGCACTGAAATAACAATCCTCTCAATGATGGATTTATGTATCACTCTAACAATGCTCTTCACTGCATGTCTGTTCAAACACTTCTCTATATAATTTACAGAATGGCTAAAATATCAATTTCCTAATACATCGTACTCATAGTCACATTACCTCTTATAACCATTTTTATTACATGTGTTTCAAACACTTCTCTAAATGCATTCTGAAAGATTATCACAACCGTTCCTTGAAATAACATGCTCCTCAAAGTAACATACGTCTAGTACTATAACCATCTCTATTACTTTTTAAAAAATTCTCTTTATGTGTCACAGATAAAGCTATCATACCATTCCCTTAAATAATAGTCTTGGCAGTGTAGGTTACATGTGCCCTCAGAAAACCATCATAATTACATAGTTTTAGGCACATCTCTAAATGCATTACAGAATGTCTATCACATTCTTTCCATTAAACAACACTCTTCTGTGGTAGAAAACAGTTTCCACTCTTATAAACACCTTTATTCCATGTATTTTTGCCCCAATTTTAATGAGATATAATTGATACACAGTACGGTGTAAGTTCAAAGTGTAACATATCACAGTAAGTTAACATTATCACAGTAAGTTAACATTCATCATCTCATATAGATACAAAAGAAAAAAATGTTCCTTGTGATGAGAACTCTTAGGATCTGCTCTCTTAACAATTTCCATACATACCATACAGCAAAGCTAATTCTAGTCATCATATTGGACATTACATACCCAGTACCTATTTATAACTTACAGTTTACACATTTTGATCACTGTCATCCAGTTCTCACATCTCCCACCCACCACCTCAGGTAACCACAAATCTGAATTCTTTTTCTATGAGTATGGTTTTTTGTTTGTTTGCTTGTTTTTTAGGTTCCACATGTAAGTGAGATCATGCAGCATTGGTCTTTCTCTGTCTCACTCACTTCACTTAGCATACTGCCCTCAAAGTCTGTCTAAGTTGTCACAAATGGCAGGATTTCCTTCTTTTTATGGCTGATTATTCCCGTGTGTGTGTGTGTGTGTGTGTGTACCACATCTTCTCTTTCCATTCATCTGTCAATAAACACTTGGACTGTTTCCATGTCTAGCTATTGTAGATAATGCTGCACTGGACATGGGGGTGCAGATATCTCATTGATAATCTGTTTCCTTCACATGTGTTCTCAGAAGTGGAATGACCTGATTATATGGTAGTTGCATTTTAATCCTTGTGGAACCTTCAACCTATTTTCCACAGTGGCTGCACCAAGTTACAGTCCCACCAGCAATAAAAAAGTTTCCCTTTTCCCCACACCCTTGCTAGCATTTTTCTCTTCTAATCATTCTAACAAGCAAAAGATGTCTCACTGTGGTTTCCATTTGCATTCCTCTAGTGACTGGTGATATTAAGCACCTTTTTCATGTACCTGTTAGCCATTTGAATATCTTTCTGGAAAAATGTTCAGATCCTTTGCCCATTTTTAAATTGGTTTTGTTTTTTTACTGTTGAGTTGCATGAGTTCTTTGTATCTTTCAGATATTGACCCTTCAACAGATATACGGTTTACAAATATTTTTCCCATTCCATAGATTGTCTTTTCATTTTGTTGATCATTTCTTTTGCTATGCAGAGCTTATCAGTTCAAGATAGTCCCGCTCGTTTATTTTTTGTTGCTTGTGCTTTAGGTTGTTTTACCAAAAACAATCATCACCAAGACCCATGTCAAAGAACTTTTTATCTATGTTTTCTCATAGGAATTCTATGGTTTCTTGTCTTGCATTTAAGTCTTTCATCCATTTTGAGTTCGTTTTTGTGAGCAGTGTAATATAGGGTTTGTTTCATTCTTTTACATGTGAATGTCCAATTTTCCCAGCACTATTTATTGAAGAGACTGTCTTTTCTCCATTGAGTATTCTTGGTTCCCTTGTCAAATATTAGTTGACGGTGTAGGCATGGGTTTATTTCTGGGCTCTCGATATATTTCTATTAGTCTATATGTCTGTTTTATGCCAGTACCATACTGTTTTGATCACCCTAGCTTTTTTTTTTTTAAGATTTTATTTATTTGACAGAGAGAGAGACACAGCGAGAGAGGGAACACAAGCAGGGGGGAGTGGGCAAGGGAGAAGCAGACTCGCCGCTGAGCAGGGAGCCCAATGTGGGGCTCAATCCCAGGACCCTGGAATCATGACCTGAGCTGAAGGCAGCCACTTAATGAGTGAGCCACCCAGGTGCCCAGTGATCTCCTTAGCTTTATAAGATAGCTTGAAATCAGGAAATGTGAACCTCCCATAGGATTGCTTTTGCTATTCAGGGTCTTCAGTTATTCCATATAAAATTTTGGGATAATTTTTTTTTCTACTTCTGTAAAAATTTCCACTGGAATCTTCATAGGAATTGCACTGAATCTATAGATGGCTTTGGTTAATATCGAGATTTCAAAAATATTAATTCTTGTATCAATGAATATGGAATGACTTTCCATTCATTTGTGTTTCCTTCAATTTCTTTCATCAATGTCTTACAGTTTTCAGTGAAGAGACCTCTCATCTCTTTGGTTAAATTTATTCCTAGGTATTTTACTGTTTTTCATGCTACCATGTATAGCAGAGTTTTATTTTTGAAAATGTGTTTTTAGTGTATTGAAATGCTGCTAATTTTGTATCCTGCAACTTTCCTGAAATCATTGCTTAGCTCTAACAATATTTTGGTGGAGTCTATAGGATGTTCTCTATTTAAAATCATGCCATCGGCAAACATAAGACAGTTTTGCTTGTTCCGATCCTATTCTGACACCTTTTATTTCTTTTCCTTGCCTAAGTGCTCCTCCAGTATTATGCTGAATAGGAGTGGTGACAGGGGACACCCCATCTTCTTTCTGATCTTAGGAGGGAAGCTTTCAGACTTTCACCACTGAGTATGATATTAGCTGTGGGCTTGTCATATCCAGCCTTCTATAACTAATTTGTTAGGAGTTTTTGTCAGGAACAGATGTTAAATTTTGTCAAATGCTCTTTCTACATCTATTGAGATGATCATATGATTTTTTTCTTTTGTTCTTTTAATGTGCTCTATCACCTTTCTTGATATTCATATGCTAAATCATCCTTGCATCCATCCCAGGGATAAATCCCACTTGAACATGGTAAAAAATCCTTTCAGTGTGCCACTAAATTCGGTCTGTTGGTATTTTATTGAGAATTTTTGCATCTATATTCATCAGAAATTATTGGCCTATGGTTTTCTTTTGTTGTAGTGCCCTTTTCCAGCTTTGATGTCAGGGTAATGCTGGCCTCAGAGAATGAATTAGGAAGCATTCCTTCCTCTTCTGTTTTTTGCACTAGCTTGAAAAGAATAGGTATTGCTACATTCCCATATGCTTTGGTATGTTGTCTTTCTATTTTCATTTGTCTCAAGATACTATTTTACCCATTAAATTTATTTTTTTCATACACTGGTTTTTGAGGGAGTATTATTTAATTTCCATGTATTTGTGAGTTTTTCCAGTTACCTTCCTGTTATTTTTTTAAATTCATACCATTGTAGTCAGAGAAAATACTTGGTATGATTTCAATCTCCTTGAATTTGCTAAGACTTGTTTTGTGGACTAACATATGGTCTACCCTAGAAAGTGTTCCATGTGGGCTTGAGAAGGATGTGTATTCTGCTATTGTTGGAAAGAATGCTCTGTATATGTCCATTAAGTCCATTTGGTCCATAGTGATGTTCAAACCTGCTGTTTCCTGGTTGATTCTCTCTCTGGATGATTTATCCTTTTTGAGAGAGGGGTATTAAAGTACCCTAATATTATTGTATTGCTGTTTATTTTTCCTTTTAGCTCTATTAGTTTTACCTTATGTATTTAGTTGCTTTAATGTTGGGTGCATAGATATATACAAATATTATATCTTCTTGATGGGTTGATGCTTTTAGTGTTATATAATGAACTTTTCTCTTTTTACTATTTTTAAAGTTGATTTTGTCTAAGTATAGCTATCTCTGCTATTTTGGTTACCATTTGCATGAAATATCTTTTTCATCCCTTCACTCTCAGTCTGTATGTGTCTTAATGCTAGTCTCTTGTAGGCAGCATATTGTGAGATTTTATTGTTTTATCCATTCAATCATTCCATGTCTTCGAAGACGCCGTCTTTACATTAAAGTAGTATTGATAGGTAGGGACTTAAAATTGCCATTTTGTTCATCATTTTCTGACTCTTGTAGAGTCTGACTGTTCCTTGCTTCTTATCCATTTGTGTTTTGATGTCTTTTGGTCAGTATGTTTTGACTTCTTTATGATGTTCTTCAGTATAAATGCCATAGGTTTTTCCCTTGAGGTTACCATGAAACATATAAAGTATCTCAAAATGGTAAGTCTATTTTAAACTGATAGCAACTTAAGTTCAACTGGTAACAACTTTAACTCAACTTGATTGTTGAACTGACTTAAATTAACTTAAATGTTGACTTAACTTAAATGTTGAATTTAAGCTTTATGCTTCTACTTCTCCTCTCTCACACATTCTCATTATTGATGTTAGGGTTTACATATTTTTATATTGTATACCCAATAAACGGTTATTGTATTCATGGTTATTTTTACTATTTTTTTTAACTTTTAAACTAGCATTGTTAGGGAATTATGTACCACCACAGAATAAGCCTAAGATCACACACACACACCAAAAAAAGAGCCTTGCAGGGCTTGGAGCTGGTCCCCCTTTCACCCAGTCAAGAGAGCTAACGTATAGCCCACACCTACTCCTGAATGTAGATGCCCACCCCACCTGATGAAAAAGCCTGACCTGAGCACCTGGGAAGCTGCCTAACCCAACGGCACTTGAGTGGAGATCATGGCCAGCAGCACTGCACATCTGCAGTGAGGATGCTGGCTCCATCTGGCCAGGAACCTGGGACACAGTTCTGCCTGACCAGCTCCCCAGACAAGAGTTTTGCCAGCCTGGAGGCCCTGCCTGGGCAGGGATGCTACTCCCCTGCTCTGCCCTATCACTGAATACAACCTCCACCTATTCTCACTGCAGAAGGTAGAACAGGCAGCTCAATAACCTCCTCAGGAACCCTTCACACTCAGCATACCATCCTCAGTCCACCATCCACCTGTGCGAGTTGCAAGACAGAACTAAGTGCCAAGTCCAGACATAAAACATTTCAGCTGGGCAAGAAAGAAACCTTTTCCAGAAGTTTCCAGAACACTTTGCAAATAACTCTGGTGAGAACCAGAACACGTGCCGATCCCAAACAACTCTCTGAGAGGAGTCTTTTGTGACTGGCTTACTCCAGTCAACCTTTGCCTCTGAACCTTCCCAGGCTAAGGTGAAAAACAAGTTAATGCTCTGCCATCAAAAGAAAATGAGTGTTTGGTATAAAGAGTCTGTAAGAACCTATCAATTGTTTGGAAGTTAATTTAAGAAATAACAGCTAACACATGCACAGCTCTTATTAAATTGCCCCTATGAGCAAGACACTATAAATGTCCCCATTTTACAGATGAGAGTCTGAGTACAGACAGTAATTTGTCTCAAATCTATTAAGTGATAGAGCCAGACACATCATAAGAACCCAGGCAATCTGATCTCTAATTCTACAGCCTCTCCTATACTGGAGAAGAAATGAATAAGAGAAAATATGTATATACATCATAATACAAATGTAGATGGTTCCTGTTATACTGGGGCTATGCAACTCATACCTAAGTAGATTTCTCATTGGAATATTTCAGCTGGATATTTTCTTCATATAATGGAAACCCATAGTGTTTGAACTCAAGTAGTACTGTCCACATCTGCTTTCACTAATTAACTTGATATTGCTTATTTTTTTAAAGATTTAGAGAGAGAGAACACGCATGGGCAGGAGAAGGGGCGGAGGGAGAGAGTGAGAATCCATAAGCAGAATCCCCGGCTGAGTGCGGCACCTGACTTGGGACTCAATCCCAGGCCCCTGAGATCAGGATCTGAGCCGAAACCAAGAGTTGGATGCCCAGCTGACTAAGCCACCCAGGTACCCCGATATTGCTTATTCTGTGTAATTAGTATTTTCATTACACCTATTGGTGGACCCTGAGGCAGGTAAAAACTTCATAGACACAATGTTTGAATTCTTTATTGAAGAATTAATACAAACACTGGCCATATCCACTTTTATATGCCAGGAAACTGTGAGAGAACACGTAGCAGATATGGTAAAATTGTGGAATATTTCACTTAACATATTTATTGAATAAGATAAATTGGTTAGCTTTTAATAAGGAACACCATTGTTATCTGTCACATAGTGAAGGGAACAAAATATTTTACGTAGTAAACTCACATAGATATGCACTTATTACACAGGGATTCTTCACACACATGCTCACTTGCTGTTGTCCTAATTATTCATCTTGTGCTGTGTTTTTAAGTGAGATGGGAAGCTGTTGGAGGAATCTTAGAAGAGAGTGAACAATGTCAGACTTCCTGCTTTTATTAAGGAACATTTACACTCAAACATGAATATATATAAATAATTCACAATAAATTTTGTAAATTGAATATACCTACAATCAATATTGAGATAAAAAGAATACTATTAGTACCAGAGAAGCCCCCTTAAGTCAATCTCTGCAACCTGCCACCATCCAGGCAACCACCATCCCAACTTCTAATACCATGTATTACATTCGCCTGCTTCTTGAATGAAAAAACACAGCACTTACTCTTCTGTGTTGTTTCTTTTGCATGCACACAATTGTGGTTCATTCATTCCTACTGCTGTAGAATACAGCACTGAACGAAGAGCACAATTTATGCATGCATTTCAGTGTTGGTGCCCATTCATGCTATTTCTACTTCTGGGCTATTGAGAATACTACCACCATGATCATTCTTTCAGGAAACATATATTTCTGTTCAAGATACATCTAGAAGTATAATTACACAGCCAAAATTTACATGTATGTTCAGCTTTAGTAGAAAGAGTCCATTTTTCCAAAGGGCACAACTTACATTCCCACCAAACTTGTATTAGTCCCAGTTGCTTCAGATCTTCATTATCAGTTGGTGTTTTATCACTGTAGTTATTCTGGTGTGCAGTGGTATTGCATTTTTGTTAGAATTTGCTTTTCCTTGATGACTAAAGAAATTGAGCAACTTTCCACATTTACTGATCATTTAAGTATACTCTGTGAATTATGTTCAATCTGCTGCTCATTTTTCTTTTTCTTGCTGATTTGTTGGAATTCCTTCTATATTCTGTAGAAGAGTCCTTGGTTTGAGATATGCATCGCAATTATCTTCTCCCAGTCTCTTAACTCCTGTTTTTTGGGGGGGTTTTGTTTTTGAACAAACAGCAGTTCTAATTCTAATGTAGTCGAATTCATCTATGGTTTTTGTTTCTTGTTTAAGGTGTCTTAGCCAAAGCCACGATGCTTACCTGTATTTTCTTCTAAAAGTGTTACCTTTCACATTTAGATGTACAATCTATACGAAACGAGTTTCTGTGTGTGGTGGGTGGCTACAAAGTGTTTCTCTTACACATACAGAGAGCCAATTAACCCAGCACCATTTATCAAAAATGCCATCTTTTTACCACAATATTACACTGTCACCTTTGTCATAGATTAATATATTGGGGACTGTTTCTGGACATTGTTTATGCTTCTGCCTATACCACCGTCTTGATATCCAGCACTCTAAGTCCTGTAGATTTATTTTTCTATTTTCAGGTTGTCCTTAGATATGGTTAGTCATTGCATCTGCATATACATTTTAAATTCAGACTTGCTAATTTCTAATTAGCTGCTAGATGGTTTTAGGGTTGCACTGAATCTACCATTCAGTTTGGGGAGTGGGGGGAATGAGTCTTCAAAGTCATCAACACAGTGAGTATATCCTTCCATTTATTTTGGTCTTTAACATCCCTTAATTTGGCAATGAAGTTTTTGGATTTCTAGAACTTACTGTTTTAGGACTATTGTAAATCTAACAGCAACGTAACAGTAGTTAAAGTGTACATCTTGATATAATTTAATACACCTGTATAAGCATCACCACAATGTAGTGAACCTATCCACCCACAGGGAGCACTGCCTAATGCCCACTGACATGAAAACAATTATTTCCTAGATTTTATGTTTCCCTTTTCCCCGTGTTTTTAGGCAGGCAGGTAAATCTGGTCTCTGCTACCCTATCCTGGGTGGATAAAACTTCCCTGGTATCACTTATTTTCTATTTGTAGTTTATATATAGAAACAATTTTTGTACAGTGAGTTTGTTTAATCACTTACTTCTAATAACGTCTCCATAGATTTTTTTCACATTTCTATGCAATGATACCACCTACCAATAATGAGTTGTGCTTCAGTCTCCTCAGTTTTATGCCTTATACTTCTTTTTCCTTTTTGTCTTGATGATAAGCTAGAGCTTCAGTCCTATGTTAAACAGAAGCAGTAATAAGCATTCTTATCTCATTCATATCAGGAATGAAACCATATCTCAGTATTTGTCTACTTGGTATGATGTTTGCTGTATGTTGGTTTCCTTGTTTTTGACGAGCTTTCCTTCCATTCCTAGTTTTGTTGTTTTTTTAACCACAAATGGGTGTAAAGTTTTATCAAATATGTTTTCTGCATCTATTGAAATAATCAAGTGGCGTTACTTGCTTTTTCTACTGATGTGGTAGGTTATGTCAATTAACTTGAACTTTTAAATATTTATTCTGAAATAATTTCACACTTACAAAAGTCACAAGCTTAATACCAAAAAGACTCCCATATCCCCCTCACTCCGATTCCCCTAACTGCACTGCGCCTCCTACATCTGTCCCTCGCATACTTGCACTCACACACACAAATTACTAGACTTTCTCTAAAGCATCTGAAAATAAGCTGCAGACATGAGGCTCCATTACCCCTACCTACTCCAGGGTGTATCTTCCACAAAGGCACCCAACAATCATCCAAGTCAGGAGATAAACACTGATAAATACCACCGTCCAATCCATATGCTGACTTTTGCCAACTGTTCTAACAAAGTCTAGTCTTCCTTTTTGTTATTTTAAAATATCTCCAGTCTCGGAGTACCTGGGTGGCTCTGTCAGTTGAGAGTCCAACTCTTGGTTTTGGCTCAGGTCATGATCTCAGGGTCATGAGATCAAGCGCCACATAGGGCTCCCCACTCAGCAGGAAGTCTGCTTGAAGATTCTTTCCCTCTGCCCCTCCCCCTACTCACACGAACACTCACTCTCTAAAATAAATAAATAAATCTTTAAAATAGATCAGTCCCCTCCAATCTGGAGTTTTCATGTCCTTCACATTTTTAAAGACAATAGGCTTTGCATTCAGTAAAATAACCTTTCAAATGGGTTCACCTGATATCTCCTAAGCAAACACAGGTCATGTTTCTTGGCAAAAATACCACACAGATGATGCTGGCTCTTCTCAGGGCATCCCATCAGGGGACACATCATGTTGACCTGTCCCACTCCACTGGTGAGGTGATCACCTCATGTTGGTGTCTGCCGGGTTTAATCATAAAATCACCACTTTCACCTTTGCAGCTGATTAGTATTTTGTGGGGAAATATCTGAAGATTATGTTAATATATTCTTCATCAAACCTCTACCCACGAACTCTAGCCTATGTTGGCAACTACCACCTAAATCAACCACCACTCTGATGGCTGCCATGGTGTTTTCCTATTTCCGTTATTCTCCCTACATTAATTGGCATCTTCTGTAAAGAAAAGTTTTCCCAGGGCGCCTGGGTGGCTCAGTCGTTAAGCGTTGCCTTCAGCTCAGGTCATGATCCTGGGGTCCTGGGATCGAGCCCCACATCGGGCTCCCTGCTTGGCAGGAAGCCTGCTTCTCCTTCTCTCACTCCCCCTGCTTGTGTTCCCTCTCTCGCTGTGTCTCTGTCAAATAAATAAAAACCTTTAAAAAAAAAGTTTTCCCTTCTCCTCCATAAATTTACTCATTTATTCATATCACTATAAATTAATGGATTCACATTCTATTAAGTCTCTTGTATTCTGATGCTATCATTATTTTGTTGTCCGAACTGTCTCAAATTTGGCCAGTGGAACCTGTCCAAGATGGTTCTTTTGTCTCCAAGAGTCTTTGAACATTTTTGTCTTGTAGGTAAGATGATTCAGCTTCATCTTATATTTCTTCCTACCTCTGACCTGGAATCTGCCATCACTCCAGAGACTTGGTCTCTTTTTTGGTGGAGGACAGCATTTAGAAATTAGTGAACTGGCACTTGGTAAAGAAATTAGTAAACTGTGCTCACTGCTTCTGGGGTATCACTGTATGCAGGCCCTCTCAGCAGATAGATCCATAAAACACACACACACACACACACACACACACACACACAATTTCTATGAGTTACATTTCGATCCAACACTCTGGGGTTTTCTAACTTTCCCCTTCTCCATTTTTATGAAAGCCTTCTCTAGTCTGGGCTCTCATCATCCTCAATACATTTTATTTGCTCAATGTTAAAGATTTCAGCCATGCTGATCGTCTCTTCCAGCTGCCCTCAACACTTCTGATCCAGGTGTGCACCTCACCACAATACCTTTCTCATCCACCAAGGCAGGCCTGTTCTGACATCCACTCTAGGAAGGGAAGGCAAGAGAGAAATACAGAAAGCACAAGGGAGAAAGGAGAATGTGAGAGGAAGAACTGGCCAAACTGATTTCATTTTAAATGTTAAATCCCTTGGCTCCTCTAATAAACATTACTTTGTCCATGGGTATGACTGGATTTTTTTAAATTTAGGATTACGCACCTTAATTAAAATACTGGTAACTTTACTTTCCTGAAATGTCTTTTACAGGTTTTGGTATCAAGGTTATACTGAGCTCACAAAATGAATTAGAAAAGTTCCATCTTCCTTTCTCTGGAAAAGTTCATAAAAGCTTGGTATCATTTCCTACTTAAATATTTGGAGTAACTACAGTGAAGCCATCTGTTCTTAAGAGTTTTCTTCCTGGGCAGGTTTCTTTTTGTTTTGTTTTGTTTTTTTAAATACCAGGTATCGTTTGCAATTGCAGTAAGGTACACTCTACCTCTGATATGACCTTGCTTTTACTGATAGCATGCTGTGCTCAGCAAGGGCCCATCCTACTGGCAGTTCCCAAATTCTAATCATTTTTTTCTTAGTACCGAAAAAAAAAATCTACTTTCAGCTTTGCTTTTCAGGCTCCTGCTCTGTGCTGAGTCAGTCTTCTAAAAATTTCTTCAAAAACTGTCATGTGTCTGACCTCTAATGTTTAAGAATTTTTCACTCCAGCCTTGATGGCCAGAAGTTCTGCTGGCTCTGGTCTCTGCCCTCCTACGAAGAATTCCAGCCTCCACCTGAGCCACGCTCAATACTCAGGCTCCTCCCTGTGGCCAGAACTGGCAAGTGCTCCCAGGTAAAACAGCTGCATTTTGCCCGTGTACTTTCTAGGATTCACTCCTCTCCTGCATGTTACCTCTAGTCCTCTTTGCTTCTGCAGCAATAGGCTGCATTCAAATAGATGCTTTTTGTGATATTTTTCTAGCTGTTCTCAGTTACTACACTGATCTGCTATAAGCTACTATAACCTACCTGGTAGTATTATCTACTTGTGCTTTTTTAAAGCTCTATATTTAAGAATGCATTTTCATATATAAATTTTTTTTTAAGATTTTATTTATTTGAGAGAGAGAAAGAGAGAGAGAGCATGAGAGGGGGGAGGGTCAGAGGGAGAAGCAGACTCCCTGCCGAGCAGGGAGCCCGATGTGGGACTCGATCCTGGGACTCCAGGATCATGACCTGAGCCGAAGGCAGTCGCTTAACCAACTGAGCCACCCAGGCGCCCTAAATGTTTGTTTTTTGAAATTGTTACATCACATATGAAAGGTGTTAAGTACGTGGAGAAATAGAGTTGGGTACAGTAAGTCACTCACAACAGGATGACACTTGCCAGGAAAGAAACCACCTATGCTCCACACTCACTTTTCCTACATTCACTATGTTGCATGCATAGCAACTCACCTTTCCCCTTGGATCCACTATTCCAGGATGAGCCACTCAAAATCAATCTATCCCAGAATTACTAAAACATCCTGCTGGCAAGCTACTCCTACATGTGTCACCAGATCCAAAACCTCTCTCTTTTACCTGGACATCAGAAAGTCCTGTTGGTGGGTCCTCTTGCTAAAAATCTTCTCTTTTTCTGCATATGCCTGAGCAATAAACCTCTGACGTGCTTACAACTGTGCTCCCAGTGTGGTGTGTTTTCACATCTAATACCTTAAACAGAGGGGAACAACGGACTGGCAAGGGGCCAAAGTGTATCTTTACAAAAAGAAAACACTATTTCTAAATGAAAACGTTCTCCACATTTCCTAAATGGCTAGAAAACCTTCAAAACCTCTGATGTATAAGCTTAGATTTAACTTAAAGCTTCCACATATTGAAAATATTTTCTCTAGTGATTTCCAACATCGACCAGATACTACTTCAAGCACTTCACACAAGTCATCACCTCAGACTAAATGCTTTCCTAGAGTTTCCTATAATTTGTGCATTTTCTAAGGCCCATGGATAAAGTCTTCTCTACCCTACAAATGCTGATAGATGTTTCTAACTTATTTGTTTTCTTTGATGTTTAGTGAGGTGTGGCTTTGGGCAAAAGGTTCCCTATATTCATTCACCAATAGGTTTTCTCCACTGAGTATGGGTCCAATCCCAGCACAGAAGTTTTCTATATTCCACAGCTTCATATCATTCTCTCCCCTCTGTAAGTTCTCTGCTATATTGTGAGAACTGACTTTAGACCAAAGATGTTCTCACAATCATTGTTATCAATGGATTTTTCTCCCCATTTTTGTTCTTTTTCTATAAACTCTTGACTTCACCCAGAGTGATTTCCCTCATTTATTACATTTATAGGGTTTCTCCCCAAATGTGTTCGTTGATGTACCGTGAGTTTAGACTTCACATAGAATGATTTTCCACAAACATTACATTCATAGGGTTTTTCCCCCGTGTGTGTTCTATGATGTGCAATGAGTTTTGACTTTACACAGAATGATTTTCCACATTCATTACATTCATAAGGTTTCTGTCTTATGTGAGTTCTCTGATGAACAATTAGGGCTGACTTCTGACGGAAATTTTTCCCACATTCATTACATCCAAAAGGTTTCTCCCCTGTGTGTCTTCTCTGATGTTCTGTGAAACCCGAGTAGTAGCAGAAAAATTTTCCACATTCAATACATTCATAGGGTTTCTCACCCGTGTGAGTTCTCAGATGTTTGGTAAGAGTTGACTTCTCAGAGAAGGATTTCCCACATTCATGACATTCATAAGGTTTTTCCCCTGTGTGAGTTCTTTGATGTTTAATGAGGTCTGATTTTCTGAGAAAGGCCTTCCTACATTCATAACATTCATAGGGCTTCTCCCCTGTGTGTGTTTTTTGATGTACAGTAAGGACGGACTTAAATGAGAAGGCTTTCCCACATTCACAACACTCATATGGTTTCTCCCCTGTGTGTGTTCTCCGATGTTGAGTGAGGGTAGACTTTTCACTGAAGGATTTCCCACATTCCTGACATTCAAAAGGTTTCTCCCCTGTGTGAATTCTCTGGTGTTTAATGAGGTCTGAATTCTTGTAGAAAGTTTTCCCACATTCATGACATTCACAAGATTTTTCCCCGGTGTGTGTTCTCTGATGTCTTGTGTGGGCTGACTTCTGGTTGAAGGTTTTTCCACATTCATGACATTCATAAGGTTTTTCTCCTGTGTGTGTTCTCTGCTGTACACCAAAGACTAACTTTTCACTAAAAAATGTTCCACATTCATTATATTCAAGTATATTGTCAATTGAGTGGGTTCTCTGAATTGGAATGAGGTTTGACTTCTGGCTGAAAGGCTGAACACTCTGATGCTCAAAGAGAATGGATTCCTCAAAGAAGTTTTCTCCATATTCATTAAATTCACAGTGATTCTCTCTTGGATGTGTTCTCTGATGAGCAATAAGAGATGACATATCACAGAAGATCTTCCCATATTCAGTGTATTCACAGGTATTCTTCCCTGTGTAAGCTTTCTTATGTACAACAAAGAGTGAATTCTCATGGAAAGCTTTCCTACATTCACTGTATTCAAAAGGTTGCTCCAAAATTTGAATTTTCTGATGGTGAACAAAGTCGTCATTACGGTGGAAGCCATTTTTATTATATTCATAAAGTTTCTCTTCAGAATGAATTCTTTCATATTTATCATTAAGGAGCCCATTTCTACCTTTGTTAAACTCATTGAACTTCTTTCTTGAATAGTTTCTACTGTTATTAATTAATTCTGAAATATAAATAGAGTAACAAGGAAGATTAGTTGACAAGTACATTCAGGAGAAACAGAATTAATTAGGTTTCGGGGAGTGGACAAGCTTAGTTCATTATCTCCTCATGTCTCGATTATAACAACAGTATACACACTTCCAGTCTCATCTCTCTTTTCCATTCCACACAATAACAACAAATCAAACTTCTAAGACCTCTAATTCAAAAGGAAACAGTACGATAACCCTATCCCTAATATCTCTAATTCTGTTTCTAGCTCTGATGCACCGGGAATAAAAACACACAACAAAATAGCAAAAACAATGAGTGGTAAAAAGTCTTTCTTGCCACAGGATCAATTTACAGCTCTTTTGATTAATGGTATTTTCCCTTTATTCCATCAGAGTTGTTCAACAGTGTGGACTTCTCCTGGCCATCAAACCCTCTTGCAATGTTTTCTGGCTTTCTCCCAACCAAATCTCACCTCATTTAACATTAGTCTTCAATCCTGCATACATACATATATATATATATATATATATATACATACATACATATTTATATATATATAAATGTTTTTATATCTCCCATAACATGAAAACCTACAACTCTAAACCTAATCCTGGAACTTTCATTTACCTGTACCTTAATATTTTTTGATTATGCATATCTGTCTTTACTCCTCTGCTAGCTACAATACTATATTTCTAATAATGTATCATACAATTCCATAGAATGCCAATACTAATACTACTGAGTCCAATAACCTAAGAACTGACAATATTTTTTTAAAGGTATCACAATGAACCAAACATATCAATATATCTGGATTCAGATTAGAACCAAGCCATCAATTTACAAATCTAGAATGAATATATTTTATTCTTGTAAGCCCAGCTGTTTGTCCCCATAAAATTGTTCATTCTCATCCATAATCTTATACTCAAGTTCTTTCATTCTCTTAGTTTACAGTCCAATGTTTTTAAAAAGTTGCCTTCCCAAATCTCCCCATCACTTTCAGCTTCATTTGCTAAAAAGAAAAAAAAAAATGAAAGGCCTATAACATGAACAAACATTTCTCCAAAGAAAACATATAGATAGATGGTCAACAGACACATGAAAAGATACTCAACATCACTCATCAGGGAAATGCAAATCAAAACCACAATGAGGTATCACCTCACACCTGTTAGAATGGCTAAAATCAACAACACAGGAAACAACAGATGTTGGCAAGGATGCGGAGAAAAAGGAACCCTCATGTACTGTTGGTGGGAATGCAAACTGGTGTAGCTACTGTGGAAAACAATATGGAGGATCCTCAAAAAGTTAAATATAGAGCTACTCTATGATTCAGCAAATGCACCACTGAGTATTTACCCAAAGAATACAAGCACACTAATTCAAGAGATACATGTACTCCTGTATTTATAACAGCATTATTTACAATAGTCAAATTATGATGACAGCCCAAGTGTCCATCAACTGACAAATGGATAAAGAAGATGTGGTGTACACACACACACACACACACACACACACACACTGCAATATTACCCAGCCATAAAAAAGAATGAAATCTTGCCATTTACCAGGACATGGATGGAGCTAGAGAATATAATGCTAAGTGAAATAAGCCAGTCAGAGAAAGACAAATACCATATGATTTCACTCATATGTGGAATTTAAGAAGCAAAACAAATGAGCAAAGGGAAAAAGAAAGAAAGAGAAACCAAGAAACAGACTCTTAACTATAGAGAACAAACAGATGGTTACCAGAGGGGAGGTGGAGGGAATGGATGAAACTGATGATGGGGATTAAGTAGCACACTTGTCGTGATGAGCACTGGGTGATTAAAATAAAAAGTTAAAAAAAAAAAAGCCTGTTTGTATCATTTACTTTAACACAAACATGAGCTACGCTGCTATAACAACATCTTTGTTAAATGCTGAATTTTTAAATATTTCACACAGCTCTGATTTTCATTCAACTATGTTTCTGGCAGCCATAACTCTACCTATGATTTTCTTTCAACACTTTGAATAAATATTAAGTCAGTGGTATTTAACAAATGGTTTTTATCAGAATTAATTGGAGAGCTTTACCAAACACAAGCTCTTAGGCATCATACTGAAAGATTTAGTGGTTTAATGTCTGTACGTTTAAAAATAGTTCTGTAAAAACCAGCAAATATGGTAAAATGCTACTGAAAGATCAAAAAAAGCATGTATAGAATAATATTTATGGTATTAATAATAAATGTTAGTTTTATTATGAAAATAAATATTTAAATGTTATTAACAAATCTATATAAACCCCATCAAAAGTGTCCTGTTCCTCTTAGGACTTGAAGTGTGTGTGTATGAGGAGGATGACATGGAGTTGGCTTTCATATTCCATGATAACTTTTAAAATGAGCATGTGTTACTACATGCTGTTCAGAAGAAACAAGAATGGTAACACAGGCATGATTTTTCAGTCTCTATGTCAATGTATACCTGACAAATCAGAATCTAATGCCTGATGACCTGGCATGTATGTTTACAAAGAGTTTATGGTAATGACTTTCTGAATTATTATGAAAATCTGGCTCTATGTGACTCCATGGTCAAGCAAAATCATTAATAATGTGCAATTCTGGATTATTAAAGAGTGAAACCAAGATCTTTCTCTTGGGAAGATCAAAATCCTGGGGGCGGGGTGTGTGGAGAGAAGTCTCCTAAAATACAATTACCTAATTATAGGACCAGGAATTAATTTCTTGATGGACAGACACGGAAGGAGAACTGAGCTGAAGTATTCAATGAGCTTGTCTTGGCAAAGGAAATTTGGGATAAAAATTATAAAACATATGTAATGAAAACAAGAAGCCATTACTTGATGTCAGGTACTATTTCCATACCCTTTGTTGTTTTGGTTTCTCATTTATAACCTCTATATTTCCTACTATACTTTCAGTATTATTTTTTCTACCTGTTTTTTCAAATTGTGTTTTGATTACTGCAGTGATTTTATTTTTTTTCCAATTATTTCCTGTGATATAACATAGCTCATAATACATCTTCCTGCAGACTTACTATCTCTTTCAGAACCTCTTATTTGCCTATTTTATGCTCTTGCACACCCAAAGCCATTATTTCATTGTTAATTTATATTAAAAACTAGGAACAATATTTAGGCATTGCATGACATTTTTCAGGTGAATTACCACTTGCTTGTCCTGTCTTCTCCTGTTTCTTGTAATAACTTTGCATATATCTTGTGATGGCTGTTGTTTTGTTTTGTTTTGTTTTTTAATTCCTGAGCACTGAAACAGATGGGTTTTTCCTGACCCAGCTATTTCCTGATCCAGCTTTCCCATGGGGGTGAACTGAGAACCGTATTCCAAACTGGCAGGAATATTTCCTAACAAGGGTACTGCATGCTCTCCTCAGTCTTTACTATTCTTCAACTGAATGAAGTCTTTTTAGTTTTTTCAAGTATAAAGTCTTTTTCATTTTCTAATACTTCACAGATGGACTGCAGCTTTCCAACACAGCTTGTGCCTGTGAGTCCTCATTCTACCCCATCCCTTTGTTTCTCATGAAGAAACCCAGCACAGAGATCTAGCACCATCCTGAAAGTCCTTCTGCTGTTCTACAAGATTAGGTTTGACAATTTCAGGTTCCACCTTCAAAAGGAGCAGCTCTGAAATCTTCAGCTCAGCACCCACCTCTACCTGGTATTTCACAGCTATTGGCAACCCCTTCCCCTTGTTTTGCTGTTGAGAGTTAAACTTTCTGCTTGTTCTTTCAAAAGTGATGTTTGATTTGCATCTGTTAGTTCTTCTTGTATTCCTGCTCCTAAGAAGTCAAGGTTAAAATGCCAACTTTGTTTCCATCTTCAAACCTGAGTTCCATTTACTTCTCCTTGTTTTTTTCTCTTTAAATTTTTTGTTATGTTAATCACCATACATTACATCATTAGTTTTTGATGTAGTGTTCCATGATTCATTGTTTCTGCATAATACCCAGTGCTCCACGCAGAACATGCCCTCTTTAATACCCATCACCAGGCTAACCCCATCTCCCCACCCCCCTCCCCTCTAGAACCCTCAGTTTGTTTTTCAGAGTCCATCATCTCTCGTGGTTCTTCTCCCCCTCCGATTTATCCGCCTTCATTCTTCCCCTCCTGCTATCTTCTTCTTTTTTTTTTCTTAACATATATTGCATTATTTGTTTCAGAGGTACAGATCTGTGATTCAATGGTATTGCACAATTCACAGCGCTCCTCATAGCACATACCCTCCCCCATGTCTATCACCCAGCCACCCCCTCCCTCCCACCCACCACCACTCCAGCAACCCTCAGTTTGTTTCCTGAGATTAAGAACTCCTCATATCAGTGAGGTCATATGATACATGTCTTTCTCTGATTGACTTATTTCACTCAGCATAACACCCTCCAGTTCCATCCACGTCATTGCAAATGGCAAGATCTCATTCCTTTTGATGGCTGCATAATATTCCGTTGTGTATATATACCATCTCTTCTTTATCCATTCATCTGTCGATGGACATCTTGGCCCTTTCCACAGTTTGGCTATTGTGGACATTGCTGCTATAAACACTGGGGTGCACGTACCCCTTCGGATACCTACATTTGTATCTTTGTGGTAAATACCCAATAGTGCAATTGCTGGATCGTATGGTAGCTCTATTTTCAACTTTTTGAGGAACCTCCATACTGTTTTCCAGAGTGGTTGCACCAGCTTGCATTCCCACCAACGGTGTAGGAGGGTTCCCCTTTCTCCACATCCCCGTCAACATCTGTCGTTTCATTTACTTCTCCTTGAAATACATACTTCTCTTGGCCTCCAGAATATCATATTCTCTCAACTTTAGTCCATCCTCACAGATTCCTCCTATAGTCCCCACTGCTCAATCTTCATCTTTATCACTTCTAAACCTCTAAACCTCATGGTGCCCCAGGATTCAGCCATGAGACGATGTCTCTCCTTTATTTATACCCATGAGCAAGAAGATCTCATATAGTTCCCATGACTTTGAACATTTTCACACTGCTGACGTCCACACTTACATACTGTTACATATAGTGTAACCTCCAAAAAACTAGTAATTTTCTGAAAGAATATATAACTAAAAGCTAATAGAGGCAAAATAATATAAAAATTTAAAAATCCAAAAGGAGGGACGCCTGGGTGGCTCAGTTGGTTAAGCGTCTGCCTTCAGCTCAGGTCATGATCCCAGGGTCCTGGGATCGAGTCCCACATCAGGCTCCTTGCTCAGCGGGGAGCCTGCTTCCCCCTCTGCCTGCCACTCCCCCTGACTGTGCTCTCTCTCTCTCCAGTAAATAAATAAAATCTTAAAAAAAATAAAGCATTGAATTAAGTTTAAAAAAAATTTTTTTAAATCCAAAAGGAGTTGTGAAATGAGGAATAAGAGAAGAAAGAAGACATGGTACATAAAGAAAAGAAACAGCAAGACTGTAGGCTTAAGTCCAATTATACCAGTAAACATAAATGGACTAAGTAATATAAATAAAAAATTTTAAGTGTCAGACTAGATTTAACAAACAACTACTGCTTTCAGTTTATAAGAGACATACTTTAAATATAAGAACATGGTGAGGCTGACAGTAAAGGATGGAAAAGAAAGCTGGTATGGCAACACTAACACCAGAATCAGACTTAGAGGCAAAAGTATCACAGCATATATGGAGACAGGCACTGCATAATGGTTGAAGAGTCCATTAAAAAGTGAGATGTAACAATCCGCAATTTCTGTCTGCCTACTAATACAGCTTCAAGAAATATCACAGTTGGAGATTTTAAAACGTCTTAGTATCTGACAGAACAGCAGACAAAAGACAATCAGAATACAGAAGACCTGAAAAAATACCATTGTAGAACATTATACAAAACAATTATAGACTATACCTTCTTTTCAAGTGAGCATGGAACATTTATGAAAACAGACAGTATCAACAAATTTCAAGGAACTGAATTTATTTCAAGAAACTGAAATTCTCTGTATTAAATTAGAACTCAAGAACCGAAGGATAACTAGAAAAAAATGATTTTAGAAGCAACTCACTTCTCAGCATCCCTGCTTGATGCTCTGATCAATAGCAGCTCCTACACTGTCCCTGTGGAACACCTCCAGGTGTCATGCACACCATAGAGAAGGGGGGGCAAGTGAAATGGTGTCACGAACAAAGGGGACTGTTTGGAACTGACTGCCTTCAGGCAGTCCCTCTGAAAAGAGGACAAAATCAAATATTTGGACTGGCATTGGGGGTGGGGAGTCTAAAGCTTACCAGACAGTGAGAAATCATGCTGGGGGGCCTAACAACTGCAAAATCGTTATTTCCACATGTACCCTCTGGGACTGTGCTTGCATGTGTGCATGTGTGAAAATAAGGCATTAACTTGCAATCTAAGTGTGATCTCCACACAGGGGTGGTTATCAGAAACATTCACGTATTTGAGGAAATACCTGGTGGTGCAAGAGACCTCAGATATGCCCTCTGGGAGCAGGTTTACTACCTATAGTGTGGTTATTCTGCTAGAAAGAGGTACAGAATCTGTTCCTGTCTTGAGCTGAAATGCTTCATGACCCTGCCTCAGCCTGGAAGGCATTCAAGTCAGCTTCAACCGGCTGGCCAGAGCTCTATGGATAACAGAATGTGCCACAGACTTCTTTCTTGCAGGTCAAGGCAAAGTTAGGGCAAAATACTAATACAAACTGCAGCCCCTGGTTTGATGCCTCAGGCCAGGTTAAAAAAAAAAGTGAATGGAAATACCTGAAGAGCATCTAGCTTTCTAAGACAGACCTTGATGGTTAAAGACTAAAACAAAATGATGAAGGAATGGCAAGGCACACACACAGAAAAACTGGCCAGAAGTCAGAAATAAAATGAGTGGTTGTGCGGGGCTGTAGGGAAAATAAATTTTGTTTCTGCACAGCTAGGACTTTTCGAGCAAATCTCAATAAAACTTGGAGCTTAAGGTAAAAGAATGAGGCTTGGAAAGTAATTTATGACTAATTAGATAGAGACAGACTCCAGAGAGACTCACATTTCAGTGGGGGCATTGGAACTGGGGGCCCTGGTGACATGCTGGGTATAAGGCTGGAGACAAGGGTCTTCTTTCTCCCCTGAAGAAATGTACTCGTAGTCCAAAGGGTTAGAGTGTGAACTCAGAATCCTTCCCGAGGGAGGAAAGGTTTTCCTCTCTCCTTTTAAAAGGGTAGGGGGACAGCTACCTCTCTCTTCTACAGAAACACCCACATTCATTTTATCAGTATTTTTCACCCAAAATACCAACTTTGTATGTATGTGTGGAACACCTGGTTTCTGTCTCATTGCTCCGAGTCAGAGACTTAGGCACACTGGGGCCACAAAGTTGTTACTCAGTTTTAAGCAAATACTAATTCATCCTCTCTATTCCAGGAACCTCGTGTGCTGTATTTATGGTAAAATTACCAAAGATAAACTAAAAATTTAACAGTCTGAAATTTAAAATCTCCACCAAGAGATAACTTCAGACCCCAAAAGCTTCACAAGTGAAATCTATCAAACGTTAAATAACATAATCTCACATAGTATCATCCATAGAATAGAAAAGTATAAAGCACTGCTCAACTCATCTTAGGAAAGTGGTACAGTCTTCAACACCAAACCTGAAAACGTTACAGTGAAGGACAATTAAGGATAACAGTTCTCATGAACATACACACACAGAAAAATCCTACATAAAATAGTGAAAAGCCAAATTCAGTGATTACAAGAGCAAAATACATTATGAGGGAGGATGTATTTCAGACACAACAGGTTGGCTTAACGTTGGAAAATTAATCAATATATTACTCACCATATTAACAGAATAAATATGAAAAAGCATGATTATCTCAATACATGCAGAAAAAGTATTTGACAAAATCCAATACTCATTCATGATTCAAAAAAGGGGGGGCAGGTAGCACAGTCAGTTAAGCATCTTACTCTTGGTTTTGGCTCAGGTTGTGATCTCAGGGTTGTAAGATCGAGCCACATTGGGCTCCCTGCTCAGCGCAGAGTCTGCTTAACACACTCTCTCTCTCCCTCTCCCCATCACACACATGCTGGTTCTGTCTCTCTAAAATAAATAAGTAAATCTTTAAAAACAAAAACCCTCTTAGGAAACTAGGAATAGAAGAGAACTTCCTCAAAATGATAAGGCATATTTATAGAAATCCTTCAGTTAAAATCAAAATTAATTCTAAAATACTCAATAGTTTCTCTCTGAAGTCAAGAACAAGACAAAGATGTTCACCTTCACCTCTTCTGTACAACATGTTACTGGCATTCTCAGCCAGTACAATAGGCAAAGAAAAGAAAAAAGGTATAAACATTAGGAAGGAGAAGTAAACTTGTCTTTATTCATAGAGAACACAATTATTGACCTAAAAATTTTTCAGAAATCTATAAAACAACTACCAAAATAAGTAAACTTAGCAAGGTTGCAGGATACATGGCCAGTGTGCAAATACCAACTGTTTTTCTATACACTAGCATTAGATGTCAATTCTCTCCAAAATGATCAATGCAATCCCAATAAAAGCCCTAAAACAGTAGGTATAGGCATATGGGTGTGTGTGCGCGCATTTGTGAAAACTGACAAGCTGATTCTAAAATTTATATTTAAATGCAAAAGCTCATAGTATCATAGCATTGTCCATAATATCTGGAAACATAGAAATTATTTTAATATATTTTGTAGATTAAAATGTTCTTGGCAACATTCTGTATTCATGCTACAACCAGGCAACCTTGAAGAAAATAGCAAAGCTAGAAGGCTAACACTGCCAGATGTCATGACTTATAAATAATTAAACTATAAAGATAAAAGACAATGGTATTGTCAAGAAGATGGATAAATCACCCAAAGGAACAAAACAGAAAGCCCAGAAACAAAACCACAAATATACGGTCACCTGATAAATAACAAAGGTAAAACCACAATTCAGCAGGAGAAAGGACAGTCTTTTTAACTGTTATCAGAAGTCCTCACGAGAATGGAAAGACAAGCCATAATTGAGAAACGGTATTTTCAATACATACATCTGCCAAAGATTCGTATTTGGAATCTATTTTAAAACTTCTATAGTTCAATAGAAAAAGACTAATGATCCAGTAAAAGAATACAGGCAAAAGACCTGAACAGTTAACTTTGCTAAAGAAGTTCCAAATAGCCAACAAATATATGACAAGATGCTTAACATCATCAGTCATCAGAGAAATGGGAATGAAAACCTAATGAGGTAGCACAACACAATGACTAAAATGGCTAAATTAGATTGATGATACCAAGTGCTGACAATAACAAACTGCACTTAAAGCTCTCATACACTGCCAGTGGCAACACAATTTAGTACAACCTCTCTGGAAAACTGCTTAAACTAAAAAATATTGTTAAAGCTGAATATGTGATTACTCTACCCAGCAAGTCCACTTCTGGTCATACATCTAACGGAAGTTAAGAGTTTACGTCCTCCTCAAAAAGACACACTCAAGAATAATTATAAATGTTTTTCAAATACCTCAAAACTCAAAACAAGTACGTTTCAAAACAAATATGTTTCAAATATGTATCCTAACTATGTTTTAATAATATAATAAAGAGATAAACTCTGGGATAGTCACAGTGGAATGCTACACAGCAATATAAAGCAATAAACTAATGATATACACAACATGGATGTATCTCATGGACATAATACTGAACCAAAGTAGCCAGATACTATATATATGTGTGTGTGTGTGTGTATATATATATATATATACACTCTATATACACATATGTATAGTAAGAATACATACATGCATATATAGTACATGTGTACACTTAAGATCTGTGTACTTAATGCTATATAATTTATTCCTAAGGGGGAAAAAAGATAACATTTGTGTATAAAAGTGACACTGGGAGATACTGGATGATCCAGTGACACTGAATATTTGAGTCATGTCAACATGCTACTTCCAAAGGTCCAGAACCTCTAAAAGGTGATTCCTGAAGACATTTCAATGGCTTTAAAGCTCTGAACTAACCCTTTGTGATCCAATTTCCTCCTAAACTCCATCTGGCTCATACGTACTAACTCACCTGGGTTACTCTGGCTTGGGATCTCTTCCTCTAAAATCCACGGCTCCTCTCCTTGCTCCAACTTGAGGATCACTTCTGGTTTAGGAATGGAACAACCTGTGAATGAGAGGTGTGTGATTTGGGACAAACTGGATAAGCTTCAGGGCCTCTGAAAGTGGAGGACATAATAACTCAAAGACTATACAATAAAAAAAAAAAAATTAACTTAATCGCTGTTATGAGGGAGAAGAAAACAAATTCCTTCTGATAACCAAAAGAGATAAGTCATCCTTGACCTCCAAATTCCAAAGCTAAATATTATTATATTCTACAAAAACTCTGCAAGTTTCTGCAAATAAAAAAAGACACACATACCGGGGGTCTCCGTGACAAACAAACACTACCTACCCACTGAGACAAGGTGACTGTAGTTCTCCAGCATCACATCCCTGTACAGGGTTCTCTGAGCAGGGTCCAGGTGCTGCCACTCCTCCTGGGTGAAGCCCACAGTCACATCCCTGAATGACAAGGATTCCTGAAAAAGCACATTTCTGCTCAGTCTGAAGTGATCAGAATCAGGTGATATGAAAAAAAAAGAAGTTCAAAGACTAATTCTTACCATTTTTTACTGTTGAAAACTGGCCAGAAAATGTTACTATGGACCTCTACCATATACCTTATTTTGTGTTATACTTTGTGAGTAAAAAAAAAAAAAATAGAAATACCATTGTTGAATTATTTTGTTATTTAATACAAAAAATCTGAGTGCTCACATGTACCTGGAACTGCCCTAGTTTCTGAGAATTCCAAGTTGAATAAAATACTCTTCCTGGTCTCAAAGAAGTTATTCTCATAAGGAAACCTATGAAGACAAAGCTACCATAGACTTAAAGAATCCACACCACGAACATGTGCAACACAGACAGGAATCATAAAGGGGTTCTGTGCAAGTTCCCATGCTCTGACTGTGACCGGTGCCTCTGATCACACAGATGCAAAGAGGCACATAGCCACTGTTGATGCATTTCCCCCAGTTGCTGCAAGTCCCCTTCAGTTTGTGTTTTTCCCTTTTCATTTTCTCCTCCTTCATTCTTTGCTTTTCCCCCTTCAAGAACCAGACATTGAAGACCAGGACATTCAAAAACAACTGCATATCCTAGGAGAATTATAAAGTAACTGTGCATACCCAAGGAAAGGCTCAGAATACACCTAAGGAGACATTAACTTTACACATCAGGCTGGTCCTTGGCACAGAGAAAGCCTACGACAATCAAAAAATAAATAAAAATAAACAAAAACAATAAGAAAATACAGCAAACATTGCAGAATGGGGAGAATCTGATTTTCAGAGTTGCCACATTATTAGATTCAAATGCCCAATGTTCACTCAAAAAATCACAAGGCATACAAAGAAACAGGAAAATATGAAACCATAAAATGCCTAGAAAAAACACAGGTGGTAAGCTCCTTGACATAGGTCTAGGCAATGATTTTAGATTTGACACCACAAGCAAAAGCAACAAAAGAAAGAATAAATAAGTGGGACTACATCATAACTAAAAATTTTTGCACACTGAAGAAAATCATCAACAAAATGGAAAGGCAACCTACTAAATAGGAGAAAATATTTCCAAGTAATATATCTAATAAGGGACTGATATCCAAAATATATAAAGAACTCATACAACTCATTTGTAAAAAAAAAAAAAAAAAAGAAAGAAAAAAGAATCTGATTAAAAAATGGGCAAAAGATCTGAATTGTCATTATTCAAAGAAGACATAGAGATGGCTAATAGGTTCATTAAAAAGATTCTCAAAATTATTAATTATTAGGGAGATGCAAATCAAGACCACAGTCATATTACCTTATACCTGTTAGAATGGCTATCAAAAACACAAGAAGTAACATCAGGTGTTGGCGAGGATGTAAAGAAAAGGAACCCGTGTGCACTGTTGGAGGGAATTTAAACTGGTGCTATGGAAAACAGGATGGAGGGTCTTCAAAAAACTAAAACTAGAACTATCATATGATCCAGCAAGTCCACTTCTGGGTATTTATCCAAAGAAAATAAAAACATTAACTCAAAAGGTTATATACACCCTCATGTTTACTGCAGCATTATTTACAATATCCAAGATATGGAAACAACCTAATAGTCCATCCACAGATGAATGCATAAAGAAATTGTGGTATGTATACACACACACACACACACAATGGAATATTATTCAACCATAAAAAAGAATGAAACCTTGCCATTTACAACAACATGGATGGACTTTGTGGCATTATGCTAAGTGAAATAAGTCAGAAAGAGAAAGACAAGTACCATGTGATCTCTCCGATATGTGGAATCTTAAAAAAAAATACGTTCATACAGAAAACAAATCGGTGATTGCCAGAGGTGGGGGGGTGAAGTGGGGGAAATGGGTAAATTCTTCTTTATTTGTTTAAATAAATTGTTTTAAAGAGAAAAGAAACCTAGAGACCAATATCCTTTATGAACATTGATGTAAAAAATCCTCAACAAAATATTATCAAACAGAATTCAGCAGCATAGTAAAAGACTGTAATACACTACAAAGCTATAGTAATCAAAATATATGGTATTGGCACAAAACAAGATACAAAGATCAATGGAACAGAACAGAGACCCCAGAAATAAACCCATACCTATTTGGACAATTAATCTACGACAAAGGAAGCAAGAATAAAGACTGAGAAAAAGACAAGTCTCTTCAACAAGTGATGCTGGGAAGTCTAGACAGCTACATGCAAAATAACGAAATTGCTCCACTTTCTTATGCCATACACAAAAATAAACTTAAAAGAGATTAGACGTCTAAATGTGAGACCTGAAACCATAAAACCATTAGAAAACATAGCCGGTAATTTCTTTGACATTGGCCATAGAAATGTTTTTCTAGATATGTCTTCTAAGGCAAGGGAAACAAAGTAAAAATAAACTATTGCAACTACACCAAAATGAAAAGATTTTGCACAAAGGCACCCATCAATGAAACAAAAAGCAACCCAGTAAATGGAAAAAAATATCTGCAAATGATATATCCAATAAGGGATTAACATCCAAAATATATAAAGGGCATAAACAACTCAACATCAAAACAAAACAAAACAAAAAAACACTGATTAAAGAAGACATACAGATGGCCAACAGACACATGAAAAGATGCTCAACATCACTCATCATCAGGGAAATGCAAATTAAAAACCACAATGAGATATCACCTCACACCAGTCAGAGTGCCAACTATCAAAAAGAAATAACAAGTGTTGGTGAGGATGTGGAGAAAAAGGGAGCCTTGTGAATTCTGGGTGGGAATGGAATTGGTGCAGCCACTGTGCAAAACAGTATGGAGGTTCCTCAAAATATTAAAATAGAAATATCTTAAGATCCAGTAATTCCACTTTCTTTGGGCATCTACCCAAAGGAAAAAAAAAAACTAATTTGTAAAGATATATGCACCTTTTACTGCAGCTTTATTTACAATAGCTAAGATATGGAAGCAACCCAGTCCACTGATAGATGAATGAAGAAAGATTTGATATACAGACACAACAGAATATTACTCAGCCATAAAAAAGAATGAGATCTTGTCATTCCTGACAAAATGGGTGGACCTAAAAGGTATTATGCTAAGTGAAATAAGTCAGACAGAAAAAGACAAATACCGTATGATTTCACTTACATGTGGAATCTGAAAAACAAAACAAATTAAAAAAAAAATAGACCCATAAATACAGAGAACAAACTGGTGGTGCCAGAGGGGAGGTGGGTAGGAGATTGCTGAGAAAAAGGATTAAGAGTTATAAACTTCCAGTTAAAAAATAAATAAATCATGGAGATGAAAAGTACAGAGCAGGGGCGCCTGGGTGGCTCAGTCGTTAAGCGGCTGCCTTCGGCTCAGGTCATGATCCTGGGGTCCTGGGATTGAGCCCTGCGTGGGGCTCCCTGCTTGGCAGGAAGCCTGCTTCTCCCTCTTCCACTCCCCCTGCTTGTGTTCCCTCTCTTGCTGCGTCTCTCTCTGTCAAATAAATAAATAAAATCTTAAAAAAAAAAGAAAAGTACAGAGCAGCAAATAAAGTCAATAATATTGTAATCATGTATGGCAACAGCTGGTGACTACACAAGTGGTAAGTATTGTGGTAAGTATTATTGTGGTAAGTATTGACTAATGTATAGAATTGCTGAATCAGTATGTTGTACACCTTAAACTAATATAAAATTTTATGTTAATTATACTTCAATTGAAAAATAAAATAAAATGGATTATATACCATGACCAGGTAGATCTATTCTTGGAATCCAAGTATGGTTCAACATACAACAATCGATCAGTATAATACACCACATCAACACAATGAAGGAAAAAACAAAATGACCATCTTAATTGATGCAGAAAAAGCATCTGACAAAGTCCAACAATCTTTCATGATAACAACACTCAACAAAATAGGAATAGAAGTGAACTAACCCCACATGATAAAAGCCATGTATGTAAAAAATACAGGAAAAATTATACTCAATGGTGAAAGGTTGAAAGCTATTCTTCTAAGATCAGGAGCAAGGCAAGGCTGCCTGCTTTCACCACTTCTATCCAACACAGTACCGGAAGTTCTAGTCACAGCATTAGACAAGAAAAAGAAATAAAAGGTATTCAAATTGAAAAGGAAAAAGTAAAATAATCTGTGCAAATGATAGACTCTTATATGTAGAAAAACCTAAAGACTCCACAAAAAATGCTGTCAGATCAACTAAATGAATTCAGCAAAGTAGCAAGATATGTCAACACACAAAAATGAGTTGCACTTCTATACAGGAACAATGAACAATCTGAAAAGGAAATTACAAAAGCAATTCCATTTACAAAAGCATCAAAAGAAATCTTAGAAATTAATGTAACCAAAGATGTAAAAGATTTGCACAATGAAAACTACAAAACAGTCCTGAAAGACATAAAAGAAGACATAAATAGGGGTGCCTGGGTGGCTCAGTCGTTAAGCATCTGCCTTTGGCTCAGGTCATGATCCCAGGGTCCTGGGATCGAGCCCTGCATCAGGCTCCCTGCTCAGCGGGAAGCCTGTTTCTCCCTCTCCCACTCCTTCTGCTTGTGTTCGCTCTCTCACAGTGTCTCTGTCAAATAAATAAATAAAATCTTTAAAAATAAATAAATAAAGACAACATAAATAAATGGAAACACATCCCATGTACATGGATTAGAAAGCTTACTGTTAAAATGTCAATATTACTCAAAGCAATCTACAGATTCAATGAAATCCCTAGCAAAATCCCAATGATATATTTTGGAGAAATGAAAAAATTCATCCTAAAATTCATACGGAATCTAAAGAAACCTGAATATCCACAACAATCTTGAAAAAGAACAAAAGTAGAAGACTCATACTTCCTGATTTCAAAACTTAATACAAGGCCACAGTAATCAAAAAAGGATGGTACCAGCATAAAAAGAAACATATAGACCAATGGAATAGAAAAGAGAGTCCAGAAATAAACCCTCACATATACTGTTAAATGATTTTTGACAAGGTTGATAAGACCATTCAATGGGAAAATGACAGTCTTTTCATCAAATGGCACTGGAGAAACTGGATAGCCACATGCAAAAGAATGAAGCTGGACCCTTACCTAACACCATATACAAAAATCAACTCAAAATAGATATAGTACCTTAATGTAAGACCTAAAACTATAAAACTCTTAGGAGAAAATATAGGACAAAAGCTACACAACACTGGATTTGGCAATGATTTCTTGGATAAGACACCAAAGGCATGGGTAACAAAAGAAGAAACTGACAAATTTCTCATGAAAGTGAAAATATTTTCACAACAAAAGTTACTATCCAGAGTAAAAAGGCAATCCACAGAACAGGAGAAAATATCTGTAAGTCATACAGCTGATAAGGGATTAATATCCAGAATATATAAACTCCTAAAATTCAGTAACATAAAAACCCCAAACAACCCAATTCAAAAATGGGCAATGGACTTGAACAGATATTTCTCCAAAGAAGATATACAAATGGTCAATAAACACAAGAAAAGATGCTCAATATCATGAATCATTAGGGAAATACAAATCAAAGCTACAATAAGATACCACCTCACACCCATTAGGATTGCTACTATCCAAAACACAGAAAACAACTGTTGGTGTGGATGTAAAGAAAATGGAACTCCCATGCACTGTTGGCGGGAATGTAAAATGGTACAACCACTGTGAAAAACACTATGGAGATTCCTCAAAAAATTAAAAACAGAATTTACCATATGACCCAGCAATTCTATTTCAAGGTAAATATTCAAAAGAAGGTCTCAAAAAGATGTCTGTACACTCATTTTCACAGCAGCATTGTTATTCACAAAAGCTAAAACTCAGAGCAACTCGTGTCCATGGACAGATGAATGGATAAACAAAATGTATATACACATACAATGGGATATTACTCAGCCTTAAAAACGGAAAAAAAGTCTGCAGTATGCTATAACATGGATGAAACTTGAGAACATTATGCTAAATGAAATAAGGCAGTCACACAAGGACAAATACTACAGGATTCCACTTATATGAGGTAGTTAGGGTAGTCAAAATTACAGAAACAGGAAGTATCAGGGTACTTTCCAGTGGGGAGTTATTGTTTAATAGGTACAGAATTTCAGTTTTACAAGATGAAAGACTACAGGGATGAATGGAGTGACAGATGCACAACAATGTTAATGTATTTAACACCACTGAAGCGTACACTTAAAAATGTTTAAGATGGTAAATTTTATGTTATTTGTATTTCACCACAATAAAAAAGAAAAAGTAAAAATGCACTGATATGTACTACAACATGGATGAACCTTGAAAACATGCTAAGTGAAAGAAGCTAGACACAAATGGCCATATACTGAATGACTCCATTTGTATGAAATACACAAAATAGATCAATCCATAGAGACAGAACACAGACTGCTGGTTGCCAGGGATAAGGTGAATAAGAGAATGGGGAGAAACTCCTTAATGAGTAAAGGGCTTTATTTAGAATGATGGGAGTATTTTGAAACTCAGTTAAGGTAGTGGTTGCATAACACTGTGAATGTTCTAAATGCCACTGAATTGATTTGGTCACTTTAAAATAGTTAATTTTGCATGTGAATTTCACCTCAATAAATTTTTTAAAAACATAAAGTGTGGGGAATAAAATTACAATGAAAGATGAAGGAGTTAAAACCACATAACAGTAACCGCAACAAAATGAGAACAAATTCTCAATATAAAGGACAGAGCATTTCATATTAGGCTAAAAATGTCTACTTACATGTTCCTTACCAAAAAAAATATACTCACAAAGAAAGCGGAAAATCTTACTAAGGTGCAATACCCCCATGACCCAAAAACCTCCAGAACATCAAAGGAGGGAATGATTGGTGAGTGAGAATGGATAACATCTCCTTTACAAGTCAAGTGGTTTTCAGTGACTTGCTTTCAGCTAAGCTGAAAGAGAAATTAATTAGAGTTGTATTAAGAAAACAGTTTCATTTACAATAGCATCTAAAAGAATACAATACATCTGGGCTCTTTCCATAGGTTGGCTATTGTGCACATTGCTGATATAAACATTGGGGTACACATGTCTCTTCAGATCACTACATTTGTATCTTTGGGGTAAATACCCAGTAGTGCAATTGCTGGGTCATAGGGTAGCTCTATTTTCAACTTTTTGAGGAACCTCCATACTGTTTTCCAGAGTGGCCATCAACAGATGAATGGATAAAAATGTGGTGTATATATATATATACAATGGAATATTATGCAGCCATCAAAAAAGAAAGAAATCTTGCCATTTGCAACAACATGGATGGAACTAGAGGGTATATGCTAAGCAAAATAAGTCAATCAGAGAAAGACAATTATCTTATGACCTCACTGATATGAGGAATTTGAGAAACAAGACAGGATCATAGGGAAAGGGAGGGAAAAATGAAACAAGATGAAAACAGAGAGGGAGACAAACCATAAGAGACTTAATCTCAGGAAACAAACTGAGGGTTGCTGGAGTGGTGGGGGGTGGGAGGGATGGGGTGGCTGGGTGATGGACACTGGGGAGGGTATGTGCTACGGTGAGCGCTGTGAATTGTGTAAGACTGATGAATCACAGACCTGTCCCCTGAAACAAATAATACATTACATGTTAATAAAAAAAAAGAGAATAGAACAGACTTCTCCTGGTCTCAGACTTGAAAAAAATAAAAATAAATAAAAGAATACAATACTTAAGAATAAATTTGAGCAAGGATATGTAAGATTTGCACGCCAAAAACTACAAAACATTGCTGAAAGAAATTAAAGAAGACCTAAGTAAGTGGAAAAAAATCTCACGTTCATGGATTGTAAACCCTAATATTGTTAAAATGTCAATATTCCCCAAAGTGATGCACAGATTCAATGCAATCCTCACCAAAACCTCAACAGCCTTTTCTTTGCAGAAATAGAAAGGCTAACCTAAAATTCATATGGACTTGCAAGGGACCTTGCTGTAGAACATAGTTTGGTGGTTTCGCAGTAAGTTAAACGTAGGATGACCCATCAATTTTACTCCCAGGAAAGAAGTGAAATAGGTCTTCAAACAAAAACTTGTACATGAATGCTCATAGCAGCACTGTTCTCAACAGCCAAACATGGAATCACTCCAAATGCCCATCACCTGATAGATACACAAAAGGTGGACTATACATCAGTGGAATATCATTCAGTCATAAAAGTAGTGGTACATGCTACGACATGGATGGGTTTTCAAAACATTAAGGTAAGTCAAAGAAGCCACCCATTAAAGACTACATATTGTATGATTCCATTTATATGAGCTATCCAGAATAGACAAATCCATAAACAGAAAGCAGGTTAGTGGTTGCTAGGGGCTGGGTAGACTGGGGAGTAATTTGCTCATTAAGTCATGGCACTGCTCATTAAAGGTATGGGGTTTCCTTTTGACGTGATGAAACTATTCTGGAAGGAGAGGGTGGTTATGGTTGTACAACACTGTGAATGTATTAAGTGCAACTGAATTCTACACTTTAAAAGGGTTCAAATGCAAATTTCACATTATATGTATTTTACCACAATTCAAAGAGTGGAATCCCTCACCAGACTGCAAAAATGTAGATTCTGCGCAATCCCCAGGACTGTCACAAAGCCTATCTCATCTACTGACTACCACTAATCACTGTGGTCTGCCCAAACTTGCTCCTTCTTTGAACAACCAGGAGTCCTAATGCTGGCACAATTCACGAGAAGTATTCTCTGCCTACCACTTCTTTATGTGTAACTGCAGGACTGTCACTGGAAGGTACACAATGCCAGCAGATGAGGCTTATCAAAAAAGGTTTTTATGTTCCAGTTTCAAAACTCAGTAAGATCACAAGATGTGCATTTATCTACGAGGCATCTTTGCCCTACTATATCGGATGTCGGCGAACTGCAAACATTTTTGGTAAATGGCCACATAATAAATATCTTAGGCTTGCCAAGCCACACAGTCTCTGTCACAACCACTCAACTCTACCCCTATGATATGAAAGTAGCCACAACCACAAATGAACGAGCATGGCTATGGCCCAGTAAAACTTTATAGACACTGAATTCCATACAATTTCCTATCACAAAATACTACTCTTGATTTGTTTCTCAACCACCTAAAAGTTCTTAATTTGTGGGCCATAGAAAAATAAGCAGCAGGCTGTATTTGGCCCACGTACTGTAATTTGTTGACTTGCGCTCTGCATTTTCCCTGATGTTAACGTATCCGTTTCTACTATTTCACATGAAGGTACAGACATTTTATGAACCTCCCATAATCACTGTTTGGCAAAACTGTGAATAAATGAACAACTCACCTGGGATGTGATCATTTTCTGTTGGCCCTGGAAGAGTGTGGATAACCGTGAGGGTACAGCTGAGAAGGAAAGAACCAACATGAGAGATGCTGCCAGCCTGAAAAACTCCACACAGCTGATGCCAAAACACCCCTGAAGTGGAGATGCCTTGAGAAGGGACAGAAAGGATGACAGGAGGGAGCAGCCCATGCAAAAATCCGGAGTGCTTGGACATACTAGTTTTTAAATGTAAAAACATTTGCATCTGGCTGGCTCAACTGGCGGGGCGCATGACTCTTGATCTCGGGGTTGTAGGTTCGAGCCCCAAGTTGGGTGCAGAAATTACTTAAAAATAAAATCTTTAAAAAATGTTTTTCTCCTGATTTACTAACAATGTATGCTTTAAAACAGAAAAATGTAAGCAATACAGTACACTAAATAAACAAATTAGGAAAAGCCAAGGAATGGAACATAACACTTTCATTAAAACTGATGCTGAGCAAAAATATATCAAGTTGTAATGTTCAGTATAAGGCAGAGAATCCCACTAGGTTCTGAAAAAAGGGACGGGGTTTTTAAGGGCTGGTCTTTTTCGAAAGGAAAAAAAAAGTTTGCTTTAACTCAAGTTTTAGGTATCTCAAACGTATCTTTTGATTAAAAACAACAAACGGGTTCTGACTTATCTGTTGTTAAAGCAGAAAACACCTGCTTGGACCATCAAGAGATTCCACGTCTGCTCTTGTTTCTGCCACAACAAAATGTGTGACTAGGAGCAGGTAAGTTAAGTGAAAGAAGAACCATTTCCTTCCCACCCTATCCCACTCCCATCTTTAAGCAGAGAACAGGTAAGACTTAAGGACCCTTCCTGCAGTACCATCTCGGATTCTATCAGAGGGGGCATCAGCATAGGGCTAGTTGTGCTGTAGTGAGCGAGCCACTCAGAATCTGGGAGTGGAGAAAAGGCGAAGGGACGAAGGAGGTAGTTTCCTTCTCTGTGGCTGGTAAGCCCTTCTTCCCACACGCTGCCTCTTCTCTGTGGCTGGTAAGCCCTTCTTCCCACACGCTGCCTCACAGCTCCCCAACAGGCAGTACCTTCTGTTCCTTTTTGCCTTCCCGTCCCGTCCCCTCCCAGCCACAGCTGACATTCCTCCTGAAAGCTGGACCACAACGTCCACCATCACCCCAGTCTTCGAGAATCTGGCTATGACCGTGGTTCTGGCAGGAGGACCCAAACTGCTTCAGGCTGAGCAAGAGTCTTTGCCCCTTCCATCTATCTCTACTGAGGTCTGGGGCCAACTGACTGGCGTCCTAGGAGCGGTCCCTGCTTCTGGGATCCCTCTTCCTCCCTCACAAAAGCTGCCTTGTTCCAGGAACATTCTAAGGGCATAGCCAGTTAGAATCCCCATCTGAGATCTAAAGCTCTTGGACCTTCCTGTCACCTTGAATCACAAGCTGGACCTTTGCTGCTGAGGACACAGCAAGGCTGCAGGGTGTCAGCGGGATCTGGATCCTCCACTCAGGTTTCAGGCTCAGGTTCTCCAGGAACAAGGTCAGGACTCCTGCAGCGGAGGAGTCTACCTCGAGCCCAGGTTTGATGCGAGACAGGAGGAGGCAGGGCATCTCCCTCCTGCTCATTCATCACCTGGGGCTCTGTCTCTTCCCTGAGCCCGGTACGCGGTTGCCATGGGGACGCGACACTGACCACAGGTGGCTGGGAGGACGAAGAGGGACCGTGAGTGGAGAAGAACAAGGTTCCCCCTCCCCAAGAGAGAAGCGCCAGGCCACGAGCGCCCCAAGGCCGGTTTCCGCCGGTCTTACCGAGGCCTCGGCCGACCCCTCACGTTGGAGATGAAAACACCAAGCTTCGCTCGGTAACAAGCTCTGGGACGTGCTGGTTCGCATTCGATGCATAAGACGGAGCAGAACTCACCCCGAGCTCAGGTACCAAGGCGGACTCCGTCACCCGCCCCTCCCGCGCGGAGCCCCTACTTAAAGGGCCACCCACGCCCAAACGCCCGCGGCTCCCCGGCTGCTCACTCCCCGCCCGCGGTCGGGCGGTCAGCCGCGGGAGCATCCGGGACCGTCTTCTCGCGAGGCCTCAGCCGCCGACGCGAACTAGACGGGAGGGGCGCAGCGCCCATGCGCAGAAGGCCCGGAGCGAGTCCCGCGTCCGCCTCCACGGCGCACGCCGTTTCCCAGATCCCTGACGCCACGTCGCTGGAAAACAGCCTTCAGACTTGGGGGACGTTGGGCAGAACTGTTCGATAAGGTAAAAGCAGGAGACATACTGATAGTACAGTATTCGTTGTTATTCCGAAATAATTTTAAGTATCTAAATACATACCTGTTTCATTAATTATATTTCCCTGATGGATTGGCTCTCCTAGCAGTTCCTTGTTTTGCTGAATGCACTTGCAGAATTTCTTCCAGAGACAGTCTGTGTTCCGTTTGCATTGTAACATATCTTAAATAGTAGTCGTCTCTCTCTCATTTCGTTCTTTGTCCTTCTGGACGTTCACTGATGAGAAAACATACTCAATTTCGCATTATGAGTGGTTATCCTGGCATGAAGTTAACACTGGGAATTGCTCTTCAAATTTTGATTTGTTGAAATACATAATACCATCTTTCATGGCATAACTTGCCTTTCCCGTTCTTCAGAATTACGTTGGATCTCTTTTAAACTTCTCTTTTAAAGAAGTTGTTCACTGACAAAAAGAGAACATTTTTTTTTGTCAATTTTTCCCTTCCTCTTTGACCTTACACATGATAATTCACTTGTTCCCATGCTGGAAAAGCATTTAGTAACATTTATTTAAAAAAAAAAACAAATTCTACAAGAGATGGAACTCATTTCAAAAGACAGTGATGGAAAGTACAATAATGATTATCCACAAGTCAATTTATTTTCCTGTTTATAAGTAATGTTTTTCCCTTTTAAGAACAAGCTTGGCACTTATGATGATTTCATCAGTTCTTCCTTTGATGCTTTCAAGTTCCCTTGAACACTGGAATATTTAATAATACTTTTTGTTTTTCTTTCAATTTCCATAATCATGTTGCTAAAAAGAAATGAGCAAATTAGCTTCACTCAATGGATTATTTAAAAAGACAACAAGAAAAAATAAATAGTCAACAAGAATATTGGGACCTTTCCTTGAGAACTGAAATATGATTTCAGTGCTTTATATAAACAGAACTCTCTCAACTGTGTTTGTTAAAGAGAACCAATGGGTTTCTGAATGCAAGAGAAGTGAAAAATACTGAATGCCAAGAAAAGTCACATAAATCCTTTTGTCTCTCAACCCAAACAGCATAAATTCGAAGTAAGGGAACAATTTCATGACAATTATTTCAACCTGTACAGAAAGAATATCAAAAGCTATTCGAACAGCAGGTATTATAAGCAGGACAGCCAACATCTTCTGTAGAATCATTCATGCTTTGTTTCAACTTGGAATAAACATGTCTGCAACTTTATGCAAACATCCACCAAAATTTGTATTAGTATTAACTTCCACCAAAAGCAGCACAGAAGCAAAGGGAAAATATTTGTTTTCTGCATTGTAATTACTTGAATCCATGGCTATGCTGAAAAAAGGTGGGGCATTTAGATCATTGATAATCTCTGTAATCATAAATGGAGCTACTATTTTTGTTGTTGATGATTTCATCCTGGCACCTGAAATTCTGATTGCAACTTCAGAATCAGAAAAACACTTCTGTCAGCAGTACGTTCAAACAATCTATTTGAGTTGAGAGACTGATGATGATATAAAGCATACAGGGTACTCACAACTTCTGCTGAAATTACTATCTCAATCTGAATTCCTCATAATAGTAAATTTATTTTGTCACTTTCTGTAGTACTAGTGGAGGAAATAATACATCTCTTATGTTTAGCTGTTAGTATATGCTGGTTTATACCGGCTACTATTTTTGCATATGGGACAAAAAGCTTCAAAGGGAACTTTTCCTTGCTTAATAAATGTCCACTTTTCAGAAAATTCATCACACAATTTACACTTGCATTTTGGCATTTTAGGATTCAAATTTATGCAGATAAAAACAGATAATAGCAACCACTGCAAAAATTGAAATGATTGATAATCTCATGACTGCATTAGTGTGTCTGTCACAAGTTGGAACTCATAACTGATCACAAACGGGTTGAATCATTGAAAGCATTGCAAACTTGCAAACTAAAAATAAATTGAAGTAGTGTTACCATTTAAGTGGATGGAGACAGCTGTCCTTAGAAGGCCTACTTGTAAGGCTGGCCTGTGGCTAGTATCTGGGAACTTGAGTTTGGAAAGGCTTGGGGGCTTGGAATCCTGAAGTGTTCCTACCAGTCTACCTGATAACAGTGGCTTACTGTGCCTAAATTTCTTAGTGCAAACAATATGGTTTATGCTGAACACGTACTTCTGAGAATCTGGAATTTTAGTATGTGCCAGGCAGAAGGTGCCTACATAACCAGCCCCCCATAAAAACCAGGAGCACAGAGATTCTAATGAGCTTACGTGGTAGACAGCATTCCACATGTGCTATCACAGTTCATTGCTGGAGTTGTTAAACACATTCTATGTGACTTCACAGGGAGAGAACCCTTGGAAGCTTATGTCTGGTTTCCTCTGGACATTGCCCCAAGAGCCTTTCCCCTTGATGATTTTGCTGGAATAAATTTTAGGTATGAGTAGGACTATATGCTGAGTCCTGTAAAACTTCCTAGCAAATTACTGAACCCAAGGATGGTCTTGGGGATCTCCAAAACCATTGACATCCGAAGCGGGATTATCTAGAACAGAATAGCACTGACTGACTGAAATATGGCTAAATTATTGTTTTGTCAAGGAAAAAACAGCTGGACAGTAAAGCCAAAAACAAACAAGCAAACAAAAAGATTTTATTCGGGACTGTTGCGTTAGGGAAAAAGGGATCTCAGTATACAACCAGGCTCAATTCTAAATACAGCATGGGCAGTAGGAATTTATAGTCAAGCAGCAGAGTGGGGGGTCTGTGGATGGAAAATTACCAAGCGGAAACATCAGGGTTAAGGAGGACTTAGGTTAAACCAACCTAACAAGAATCTTGCTAAAGACAGGCCAAGATGATCAGACATCACCTGGAGGATGGTAGAGGATGAAAAACTGATCAGATATCCAGAGTGATCAGCTATGGAGAATGAAGGATTCTAGTTAAACTGATTGCCAATAAAGCTACCCACACAGTGGAAATCAGAAATTGCCGGACTTGTCATTTGGTCTCCAATTGCCTGTACCCTACCTTACATGCTTACTCTGCTGATATATTCAATTTCAGCCAACTCCAGCTCACAACACCATTGCCCCAGGGTTGCCTTCAATTATATGGCCCACTAGTTTTCCATCCCAGTTGCTCAAGGAGTAAGTTAGAAGTCCATTTAGGGGTCCATTTGCTGGACCAGCATTTGAAGAGGAATTATTTGAGAAGACAGTTACATCTCTCAGTATACTATCCATCCAGAACATGTCAGGGACATGGAAGTCCTATTGAATGCCTTTTCCAAGAGTCCAGAATTGTGTATTTTGAGAAGTAAAATGTGTGCTTTGGTTACTACTAGTAATGTCTTGTACTTTGAAGGGAAAGAGGAATGTCCTGGCAAATCCTTGTATCATAGCATTAGTATGTATAGAGACGTATGATTTTTTTAAGGTTTATTTATTTATTTTGGGGAGGGGCAGAAGGAGAGGGAGAGCGTCTTAAGCCGACTCCACATTGACTGTAGAGCCCAGTGTGGGGCTCAGTCTCACACCCTTGAGATCAAGACCTGACCCCAAACCAAGAGTCAGGCGCTTAAGACTACACCTCTCAGGGACCCTGAGATGTAGGATTTTGATTTATATTTTTTTAACTTATATTTATATTTTGAATATCCGGGGGCAGGAGATTTCCAGAGTTCTTTACTTTGATGGGGTTAACTCTTAAGCAATGTCTCAGTAGTTCATAATAAATGTGAAGATGGGACTATTTTTTGGCAAAAGCATCCAGTGCTAAAATGACTACCTGAAGTTTGGCCAAATTTGTTGACCTTGGGGTCTCATCCTTTATCAAAGACTTCCTGACTAAGGGATGGAAACAGTAATATCCCACTGAGTTATATTATTTTTATGATGAATGGTAGTGCCAACAAACTCCTATTGCTATTCATTTGGCTAATCCCAAGGGACTCTCTAGGCAGCTCAGGGGTCTTGAGGAGAGGTGGCCTCTTCTAGCACCATGGCATCTGGCAATGGATTGGGGACAGGGGAGGCCACTGCAGGTGGATTATGCCAGAGATCCCAGGTTTGGCTCCATCTTGTATTAAAGAGGCATTGGTAGCTAGTGAAGTTTGTGAGGTCTTGTTTCCATGACCCAAGTATAATGGGCATCTGGGTGTGGAGGGCCATAGGCTTAGGGTCTGTGAGAGCCTTTATCTCTGAGATACCCCAGGATATAGCCAGTAATTTGTTGTTCTAATGGTGTATAGCATGAAGCTAAAAGGTGCAGTCTCTTCCACCAGAAGCTCTTGGGCAACTTAACTTATGTCCATGATAAGCGGTCCAGAGACTCTAGGAGGCATGAGATGAGGCTGTCAAAGTCTCTTTAGTGAAGGAGTTTCTGAGAGCATTCACAAGAGTGCCGTTGATTTCAATATGGACAGATTTTAGAGTTTTTTGGCTGGAAAGAGCCCCACTGGAAGTGAGTTGATTTGTAAGAAGCAGCAGCAGTGAGAGGAAGCAAAATTTATAGATGATGACAGTGTCATCACTAGAACCCCCCAAAAGACTAAAAGATACTGGATTTGTATGTCTTTAATGAGTGTGTCAAAAGAATCTCCTTGTAGGAGGATGTCATCAATGTCACGTCAGACCTGTGCTGCAATGTCAGCCACCTGGAGAAAGGGTGAAGCAGTTAATACCGTGTCTGCAAAGACTGAGCACAATGGCAGAACCACTCAAGTATGCTGTGAGTGGTCTGAAAAAGGTGTGTTGTGTCCCTTGGGAACTGAAGGCAAACTGCAACTGAGAAACTATTAAAATAGGCACTGAATAGAACATGCTGGCCAAGTCTACAAGAGCAAACTATTAGCTGCTGATTGGATAGAATCAGTAATTTTAACAATATTGGATAGTAAGTGTGAGGGCTGTTATGGACTGAATATTTGTGTCCCACAAAACATGTATATTGAAGACCTAATCCATAGTGTGGCTATATTTGAAGAAATAAGTAATTAAAGTTAAATGAGGTCATAACGGTAGGGTCCTGATCCAATAAAATTAGTGACCTTATAAGAAGAGAGACCAGACAGTGAGCTTTCTCTTTTTCTGTCCACATGCCAACACCCAAGAAAGCCATGAAAGGACTCAACAGGAAAGCAGCTATCTGCAAGCCAAGAAGAGAGCCCTCACTGGAGACTGCACCCTATCAGACCTTGATCTTGGAGTTTCCAGCCTCCAGAACTGTGAGATAATAAATTTCTGTTGGTTAAGCCACCCAGCCTATGCTATTTTGTCATGACAGCTTGAGTAGACTGATATAGGGGCCCTAATGGATGGGACCACAGGATTCAGGTTGTAGTGATTCATCATGAGGCACCCCTTATATTTTCCAGGTTTCAGAACAGGCAAAATTGGGGTGTCACACAAAAAAAGTAGTGGGGATTATCAGTCCTTTATTAATTAGGTTTTATATAATAAGTTTTAATCCTCTAATGCCATTTTAGCTTACATTAGGATATATTAACAATTTTAACCGGGGTCCATGGGTTCCCATTTTATCAAGCCAATTTGTAAATCCCAAAGATTTTATGGGTATCTATGCCTAATATGCTTAATATGGGATATTTTAGGGCAGTGGGTACTACAACTGTGGAAAATTTAGGCAAGGCTACAGTGAAAGTGAAACATACCTATTTCTCCTCTATTATTTGGTTAATATCCTAATATTATAGTAGATATGATGCTTACATTTAGCAGCCTCCCCAGGTATAACAAATAATTTTTTTTTAAAGATTAGCTTCATTGTTTGAATCTCACATTTTTTATTTATTTATTTATTTTTTAAAGATTTTATCTATTTATTTGACAGAGAGAGAGACAGCGAGAGAGGGAACACAAGCAGGGGGAGTGGGAGAGGGAGAAGCAGGCTTCCCACGGAGCAGGGAGCCCAATCCCAGGACCCTGGGACCATGACCTGAGCCGAAGGCAGACGCCCAACCTCTGAGCCACCCAGGCGCCCCTATAACAAATAATTTGAGATCCAGTGTTGATGAAGTCCACAAAGTTTTGTCAGCTGGTGCATTTTAGCAAATACTAAAGTTAATTTAGAACCTATATTCAAAAGAAAATCAGCACCCTTTTTATCTTTTTATTTTATAAATCATTTTAGTATAGAAATTTTGGACTTTCAATTGGGTCAAATCATGGGACCTCTGTTTTGTTTTTGTTTTTGTTTTTTTTACGGGACCTCTGTTTTAATAGTTATATATACACATATGTAATTTATTTACTATATGTTTATATTAAAATATTATATGTCACTTATTTAGTTGTGTTTTATTTTCTCCCCTCTAACTAGGGCTTTTGTTTCTTTTTACTTGTTTCTGTTTTTGCTTTTGTCTGCCTGAAGCCATGGTTTTTAGATTATGTGTCTGCTGAAAGAAAAAGGGGAGGAGGAGGGAGCACCCTGGTGCCTTTAGGCAGGAGCTTCTATGTGAGATTAGCCCTGTCTGCAGTATAATGAGAGCCTTTCCCCACTTAAATAAAATCTTTTAGAATGATTTGTATCTCTAGGTGGATAAATTCACTCATTCTGTCTTCCTTCCTTCCTTTCTTTTGTTTTTGTCATCTGTTCCTGATCATGTTTTTCCCCCTTTTAGATGCTTCCCTGATAAACTCCTGGTGGCCCCTAGTGGCCTTCCTTTCAAGAGTGTCCCACTTGACCTCAAAGGGTGTGGGGTTTACGTCCAAGAGAACAACAGTGGGATCAGCTTTCGCTTCACATGTTTTGCGTAGAAGACCGTTTGTGTGCTGATAAGCAGCAGCCCTTAAGAGAGCCCATACACACTGATAAAGTATTTTAGAATTTTTTATTAATTAGGCCACATCCTTGGGGTTTGGGGCAAAGTCAGAACCAGATATTCCTTTCCGTTCAACTTTTTCATCGAACATTGAGCCGCTCGTCTCCAGAGACGGGCCCTCTTACATCCTGCTGGGTCTGGAGTCAAACTGACAGCACCAAGGCACACAATAGCAGTAGTCAGCAGCCACATAACAGTTGCAGGGAGCTGTGGTCCCCATGGGACAGGCATCCCCAAACCAATATTCAGTAGGTCCTTTCAGTGTAAGAATGCCTAGCCAGGCAGTTTCCTACTACCTGATGAGGCAAGCTGGTGCGTCCTTTGAATACAAGGAAAATAAGGGCGAATAATGGAGCAGCCCCTGGGCACATTGGCCTGGAGGGTCAACACATCAAGCCTGCCTTTCAGGTGAGGGTGGAAGGGTAACTGTTTGAGTCCCTTTAGAGGACCTTTGCTCAGTATGGTGGCCACTTACCCTAAGCACCCTGGAGACCTCATCCAGTCTAGGTGTGTCTGTCACAAACACACAGGGACCAACCGGGGACTGCTCTGCCGAGACTACAGCACCCTAAGCTAGGCAGATGATCTCTCTTCTTGAGCTCTAACACAACTGAACTGGGTAACCTAAGCAACCCAACAGACACCGCACAACGTGGTGGCCACTAAAGCACAAGTGTGCCAACATCCAGCAGTGTGCTCCCAGGCAGGATTTGCTGTCCGTGGGATTGGTTAGTAAGCCAAAAGCATTCTAGAGACATACCACTCTGGTCACTGTACCAGTTATCTCAAGATATACCCAGGATTTGTTATAAGCAGGTCTGATAAGATGACAGACGTGAAGATAACTGCATACCCAGGATTTGTTATAAGCAGGTCTGATAAGATGACAGACGTGAAGATAACTGCCTTTGAAGGAAAACTTTATTATGTACAATTTTCAAGAGGAAAGAACACACCACACCATGCAGGGCCACCCAGGGAAGCACCAAGGTCAGTGAGGAGACAGAAGTGAGAGAAAATCATGGATGAGAGCCTTTATTTCTATAGTGTAGGAAGTTCTTAGGTGAGGATGTGCCCCACTGGGCAGGAAACAAAACAGATTTAGGGTTTGTGGTTGGAGGGTTTGTAATATGATTTCTGTGCCCCTGTGGAAACAGAGAGATGGTATGAATATAAACAACTTTAGCCATCAGCTTGATGATGATTTTGAGATGCCAAACCATCAGTTACAGACTCTCAAGAGGGATTATTACAGTAAAACATCAAACTAATAGAATAAACTCATATTGTTATCTCATGTAATTACATATAGACACAGGAAAGCACTCAACAAAACTCAACAAAATCCAGCACCCTTTTGTGATACAACACACAACAAACTGTGAATAGAATGGAACTACCTCAACCTCCTGAGCTTAATAAAGGCCATTTATAAAAAACCCAAGCTAACATCATACTTAATGGTGATTAAGTGAAAGTAAAATGTTGAATTTGGACAGGGTGGTTAGTTTGGCTAGCATTCCAAAAAAGTAGAACTTTAGAAGGAGGACATTTTACAATTTAATGTCTCTTATCTGATTAGCGTATTACCATACAACTTCAGCTGATCATGTCAGGAATTGCCAAACCCATCCCATCCTTAACACCAAAATTGTTAAGGAAATATAATTTAAAACAACATCTTCTCCAAACCTAGAAAACATCCACTCACGCAGAAGACAAAGAAAACAACTTTATTATTGAATGACATGATACATATCACAGACAATCCAAAGACAGAAAGAAATCTCACCTCCCCCACTTTTGTGTGTGTGTGTGTGTGTGTGTGTGTGCAAAAAGGTGTTTTTATTATAGCATGCGGACAGGACCCATGGGCAGAAAGAGCTGCTTTTTTTTTTTTTTGGTACCCCCCCTTTTTTTTGAGAGAGAGAGTGAGTGGGGGGAAGGGCAGAGGAAGAAGGAGAGAGAATCTTAAGCAGGCTCCACGCTCAGCACAAAGCCTGACACAGGGCTTGATCTCACAATCCTGAGATCATGACCTGAGCCAAAATCAAGAGTCAGACGCGGAGCGCCTGGGTGGCTCAGTTGTTCAGCGTCTGCCTTTGGCTCAGGTCATGATCCCGGGGTCCTGGGATCGAGCCCTGCATCGGGGCTCTCTGCTCAGCGGGAAGCCTGCTTCTCCCTCTCCCTCACTTGTGTTCCCTCTCTCACTGTGTCTCTCTCTGTCAAATAAATAAATAAAATCTTTAAAAAAAAAAAAAAGACACTTAACCAACTGAGCCACTCAGGCACCCCTCACCCTTTTTTATAGCCAAGCAGATACAACCCATTACATACATGTTGTCAAGATAAACACTAACTAGTCCTCAAGTAAGAGGACTTGAGAGCATCATTTATCACACATTGTTTGCCCTAATTTACCTGGTAATTGGAATGACTGGCTGTGTTAGTTTATTGGTTTTTCAAAAACTAAAAAAAAAGAACAAAAAAAACAAAAAACAAGCTTCTCATATCTTTATGACAGGAGGTAATTTTGCAACTTGGATCAAGGCACCCACCACCAAAGTTAGGCTTCTACTCTGTCACAGAAACTGGGAAGCCTGAGTGCTAGGTCCCTTGAAGTTTACATTTCAAAGAGATGGTTCTGAGGCCCTTGAGAAAGACATTCTAGGTTGTAAAACTGCCAAGAGACATTTAAGAAGATTTATGTTCATTCTCGAAGGGGCAGAAAAAGAATTTACAAGCTTACAAAAGAAAATACAAAGATATCTCTTCCTTTATTTTTTTTTTAAAGATTTTATTTATTTATTTGAGAGAGAGAGAATGAGAGATAGAGAGCATGAGAGGGAAGAGGGTCAGAGGGAGAAGCAGACTCCCTGCTGAGCAAGGAGCCCGATGTGGGACTCGATCCCGGGACTCCAGGATCATGACCTGAGCCGAAGGCAGTCGCTTAACCAACTGAGCCACCCAGGCGCCCCTCTTCCTTTATTTTTAGAGGAATATTAAGCCTCTTATTTTTAATTTGTATTTGTCCTTACACCATTCTTACCACTTAATACTTAATATTGTACTGAAGGTCCTAGAAGGGCAATTAGACAATGAAATAGAATAAAAGTCATCCAGATTGGAAATAAAGTGGTAAAACTATATCTGCAGATGATGTGATCTTATATGTAGAAAATTCTTAGGAAACTGACAAAAAACATCAGAACTAATAAATGACTGCAACAAGTTTACAGGATACATGACCCCAATATATTAATATCAAATGAATTTGCATACATTAGCATTCAGCAATCCAAAAACAAAAAAGTTCTTAGAAATGAATTTAACAGGAGTGTAAGACTACTACAATGAAAACTGCAAGACTTCTACAAGATTTGTATAATGAAAATTTCAGTGAAAGATTTTAAGGATCTAAGTAAATGGGAAATCAGGAGTGATGTCAGCAAGATGGCAAAAATGAAGTTTCAGTCCTTGTTCCTTCACAGAAACACCAATTTAACAACCACCCATGGATAAAAATACCTTCAGACAAGCTTCAGAATCTAGGTGAGAGGTTAAAGTACATTGGTGGAGCACAGAAACAGACAAACATATGGAAAAGGGTGAGAATAACAGTCTCACTATACCCTCATCACCCCTCCCAGAAACCCACACAGTGTAGCACCAAAAGAGATTCCCTTAGCCCGTAAATTCTCCTGTAGCAAAAAAGAGAGCAAAGTGAGTATGCAACTTCAGTGCAGACCCACCACCGGGCCCATTCACTCCCAGACGCAGCCAACCAGCCCACCCAGTGTTCCTGGCCAGGCTGACTTGTATAGGGCTTCGCTGACAATGCAAGTCCATAAGGACTAGAAAAGGTGACTGCTTCTTCAAATGTACAGACACCAACACAAGGCTATACATACAACCACCATAGGAACAAAATAAGCCCCAGTAACCAACCCTAAAGAAATGGAAATCTATATACTGCCTGAGAAAGAATTCAAAATAATCATCTTAAAAAAGCTCAGTTAAGTACAAGAGAACAGAGAGAGACAGCCAAATGAGATCAGGGAAACAACAAATGAACAAAATGAGACCTTCCACAAAGTAAAAGAAACCACAAAAAAGAACCCAATTGAAATTCTTGGAGCTGAAGAGTACAAAGATTGTATTGAAAATTTCAATAGAAAGCTTCAACAATAGACTCAATCAAGAAGAAAGAAATAAGGGCACCTGGGTGGCTCAGTTGGTTAAGCAACTGCCTTCAGCTCAGGTCATGATTCTGGAGTCCCGGGATCGAGTCCCGCATGGGGCTCCCTGCTCAGCAGGGAGTCTGTTCTCCCTCTGACCCTCCCCCCTCTCATTCTTTCTCTCTCAAATAAATAAATAAATAAAATCTTTTAAAAAAAATTAAAAAAAAAGAAGAAAGAAATAAGTGAACACAAAGACAGGTCATTTTAAATCATCCAGAGGAACATACAAAAAAAAAAAAGAAAAAGAGTGAAGAAAACCTATAGGACCTATGGAATACTATCCAGAAAACAACATACACATTATGGGAGTCCCAGAAGGACAAGACAAAGAAACAAGGAGAAATACATTTGTGTGTCCAAGAGTGGGAAATGAATCCAGCAAAAATTCATGGAAGGGGCAGCATTTTGTCCTTACTGGAACACTCTGGACACAGTCTTGTCTTCTTTGCATGCAATGCTTCTGCCAAAACAACCATCTGTGGACTTACAGAATGTCTTATTCACTGTCATGGTGTTCCACACTGTGTTGCTTCTGATCAAGGAAATCACTTCACAGCAGATGAAGTGAGGCAATAGACCCAGGCTCATAGAATTCACTAGTCTCACCATCTTCTCTACCATCCTGAAGAAGCTGGCTTGAACGAATGGTAGAATAGCTTTTTGAAAACTCAGTGACAGTGCCAAGTAGGTGGCAATACCTTACAGACCTGGAGCAAGTTCTCCAGAAGGCTGTATATGCTCTGAATCAGTGTCCAATAAATGGTGCTATTTCCCCCATAATCCGGATTCACAGGTCCATGAACCAAAGGGTGGAAATGGGATTGGCACCACTATTACCTTTAGTGACCAGTAGCAAAATTTTTGCTTGCTATCTCCATGACCTTCTCTTCTGCTGGCATAGAAATATTAGTTCCAAATGGAGGAAAGCCTCCATCACGAGACACAATCATGATTCAACTGAAATGGAAGTTAAGACTGTCAACTTGGCCATTTTGGGCTCCCCATGCCTTCAAAGCAACAGGCAAAGAAGGGAGATACTGTGTTGAGTTGATTGATCCTACTAAAGAAACTAGACTGTTACTACACATTGGAGGTAAGGAAAAGTATGTCTAGCATACAGGAGATCCCTTGGGGCATCTCTTAGTACTAGCATGTCCTATGATTAAAATCAATGGAAATCTACAACAACCCGATTCAGGAAAGACTACTAATGTCCCAGAACCTTCAGGAAGGAAGGTTTGGATCACCCCACCAGGTAAAGAACCATGACCAGCTGAAGTGCTTGCAGAGGGCAAAGGGAGTAAGAAAGGGTAGTGGAAGAAGATCATTATAAATACCCACTGTGACCGTATGACCAGTTACAGAAATAAGGACTGTAATTGTCAGAGGAGTATTTCTTCCTTATTTTGCTAATAGGTGTATGCATATATCTTCAATTAAATATATATACTGAATACATATATATTTATATACTAAATATTTTAGTTAACATATTATACTTAGTATAATATATGTACTTAATTTATACTTGGTGTATGTATTAAGTAGGTATCTTTGTTTACTACCTTCTCTTATCCCTATATCCATAGTATATGGTGTACTGATTTTATATCACGGTGTTTAAGTATTGTTAACTTAAATCATACTATTTAAGTTACGGGCTATCAAAGAGAAGAGTAAATAAACATCACCCAAGGACTCTGCATCCTCTTTCAGGGATATGGCTAATTTTTTTTCAGTTGTACCCTGGAGAGTTGTGTAATGTTAGATGGAGGAAGTATGACTTTGTTATTGTCTTTATTTGGAGATTAAATATGGAATGTGTTACTAGAAACCAGGATCTGGGCACTGCATGTACATGTTGCTTCTAGGATGTTGGTGTACCTATATCCTGTCAGGTGACAGAAAAGATGTATTTTGTATATACTAGCATGTGTATATAAACATAAAAACTTATATATGCAATCATGTATCTATATTCAGTTAAATATAAGTCCACATTGGTATTTCCAGCTCTGACCCACTACCATGTGCATCATTTTAGTGTCCTTTTCTTGCTGATCTGTAACCTCCCAATGCAACAGTGATAAACCTGAGTCTTCCCATTTGCTACCTGTTTACTCAGTACCCACTGTAAATGTATAGCAGTACCAGAATTGTTAACCTGTACCCCATGGAAAACAACTTTATCAACTAGAGTAGAATGCTTGTGCAGTTCTTTGTCTTGAGCATTATAGTTTCCACTCACTTCCATAATTACTTAAGTCAGCACCTTTCACCCTCCACCTCCTTCAATGAGGTTGCCCCATAGATAGTTTACAATCCTTCCTGGTATCCCCAGAACCCATCAATGGCTTTTTAAATTTGCTTACATTAAGTTTCTTTATTTATGTTGTAAAGTCCTATAGGTTTGAACAAATGCATAAAGTCATGTACCCACCATTATGGTATCCTACAGAATAATAGCTTCACCGCTTAAAAAATTTCCTGCGAATCATCTGTTCAGCCCTCTCAACCTCCCCTTGAAGCTTTCTAAATAAATGTTTTTCTCTATAATTTTGCTTCTTCCAAGGTCATATAAAAATCAATCATACATCATGTAGCTCTTTCAGACTGACTTCTCTCACTAACCAATAGGCATTTAAGATTGCTCCATGACTTTTAGTGGCTTAATACACCATTTTTTCTTATCACCAAATAGTATTTCATTGTATGGATATGCCACAGTTTGTTTATCCATGCACCTATTGAAGGGTATCTTGGTTGCTTCCAATTTGGGACATTATGAATAAAGCTCGTATAAGTATTCATATGCAGGTTTTGTATGAATGTTAAGCTTTCAAATAAGTTGAGTAATTACCTAGGAGTGCAGCAGTTGGATTATATAAGACTATGTTTAGCTTTGTAAAAAACTGCTGAAGTTTGCAGATATTTTTAACCTCAATTTATAGTAAGAAATACATTTTGATTCATGATCCAATATAAACACAAACATTCATTTAACATTTATTCATGGAGTATTTACAATGTGCCACAATCTAGGCACTGGATTTATAGTACTACCTAAAATGGAGAAAACCCCCAGTTTTTTTTTTCTTTTTTAAGTTTTTAATTTTAACTTTAATTTTTTTATTACTATGTTATGTTAATCACCATACATTACATCATTAGTTTTTGATGTAGTGTTCCATGATTCATTGTTTGCATATAACTCCCAGTTTTGATGGAGTTTATATTCTAATGAGGGAATATAAAGAAAATAAGACATTTCATTTGCTAAATAACAGCTCTATAAAAAAAATTATAGTAGAAAGGGAATAGTTTACAGAAAAGGAAAAATTATGGAGACAAGATAAAACAACCAAATCAACACTTCCCTTGTCACCTGGTGTGAAGCAATTTAGCAGCAAATGCCTTTTTCCCCCCTCTATAGTTATTAGTAAATATCATCATAAACAGTTTGTTTTCTGCTGGCAAGGGCAGCAATACACCTTTACTGTTCTACCTCAGGGGCATATCAACTCTTCAGCCCCATATCATAGTCCAGTCTACAGACAGATGGATTGTCTTTTTCTTCCACCAGATAGATGTCTTGCTGATTCATTGCACTGATGATATAATGCTGGTTGAACCTACTGTGCAGGAAGTAGGAAATACTCAAGACACAATGGTAAGACACTTGTGTGCCTGAGGGTGGGATTTAATCCCACAGAAATGCAGGGGGCTGCCACCATGGTAAGATTTCTAAGGGTCCAGTGGTGTAGGACATGCCAAGATATTCCTTCTAAGGTAAAGAATGAGTTGCTTCTCCTACCAATAGGAAAGAGGTACAACCATTATTGGGCCACCTCGGATTTTGAAGACAATATACACCACATTTGGGCCTGCTACCCCAAGCCATTGACTAAGAGAACAGAAAAGCTATCAATTTTGAGTTGGGTCCAGAACAGAAGACTGTTCTGCAACAGATCTGAGCTGCCAAGCAAACTGCTGTGCCACTTGGGCTGTATTACCCAGCAGATCTAAGGTTGCCTGAAGTATCGGTAGTGGAGGGTCAGGCTTGGAGCTTTTTGCAGGCACCTATATGTGAATCACAGCACATACCCTTAGGACTCTTTAAGCAAAGCCATGCCATCCTCTGTGAACAACTATTCTCCTTTTGAGAAACAGCTTTTGGCATGCCTGATGGGCCACAGGGGAGACTGAACACAACCACAGGCTACCAAGTTACCAGGTAACCTGAACTGCCCATCAAGAATTAGATGTTGTCTGATCCACCAAGCCATAAAATTGAGTGTTCACAGCAGCACTTCATCATTACATGAAACGGCATATACAAGATTAGCCTCCAGCAGGCCTGGAAAACACAAGTATGCCCATGACCCCTACTAATACTACATTCTACCGTCTTACCCTCTTCAGCCCACAGCTGTGTCTCATGAGGAGTTCATGACCAGCTGATGGAGAAAGAGAAAACTCAGGCTTGAGTTAGGTAATTCTGCACGGTATGCAGAACTTCAGCCTCACTCTGAGATGGTCCTGAAAGTCAGCGATGAAAGGAAATCATCCAACTGGGCACAAATTTGAGCAGGGCACCTGGTTACTTATTTGTCATGGGAGGAGAGATGGCCATAGTTATGTTTCTGTACTGATTCATGCACAGGGGCTAATGGTTTGGATGATCAAGGACTTGGAAGGAGTACATTAGAAAACTGCTTAACCAGCTCCCACACTGCATAAGGTCAAATCCCTGCAACAAATCTCTGTCTACATCTGTCTCCTAATGGTTCTGCTTCTCTGATTGAACTCACATTTGCATTCTAATCATGCAGTTTAAAAACCCGTGATATCATGAATATAACCAAGATTATGACTTCTGGTTCATAGGTAGGTACTCCTCAGAATGACTGTTCCAGTTTATCCTCCCCATGCCTAAAAAGTTTTGTATTTTTCTGTGAACCATTTTTCTGGAGTTAAAAGTGGTATTCTCAGTTTTGAACAGGTCTTCCCATACTTTGTGTACATGCTCAACTCCTAATGAACTGTGTGCCCCAAGCTTGCAATGGAAAAGGAGTCCTATACCCTAGGGATGCAAGCAGACTGAGAATTCCTGAGCTCCCCCCCCACCACCACCAATCATGTTCCTTACTCCCAAACAGCATCAGCAGATAGGGCCTGACCTACACAAGCAAGCATTTAATGGGGCTTTTGGTTCATAGCCCTGTAACAGGGTCATAAACACATTTCTGAAAAATCTATATGAAATGGGATTTACATGACAAAAAAGGATACAAACAGATTAAAGATGATCATCCAAATTCCAGTGATCTGGCTGTCCTGGTTACTACTGTTGTGTAATATTAACCAACCCAAACACAGTAACATAAAACATTCACCATGTTTTTATGCTGGGGAATACAGAAAGGGTATAGTAGACACAACTTGTCCCTGCTCCTTGATGTCTGAGGCAAAGCTGGGATGACTCAGAGGTGCGCTGCAGTCATTTGAAGGCTTACTTGGCTACCATGCACAACATAAGACTTGGGAAGACAGACTGGACTAACAGAATTCCTAGGCAAAACTTCCCTGTGTTGTTTGGCTTCCTTATGATATGGTAGCTTCAGTATAGTTGGACTTCTCACATGGAGGCTCAGGTCTCCCAGTACAAGTGTTAATAGCGACCAAGGCAGTGAGTTCTGTAGCCTTTCATGACTAAGATACAGCATCACTTCCACCATATTCTGTTGCTCAGTAGAGTCACAAATGTGCCTACATTCAAAAGGGACACAGAACTCCCCTTTCAATGGGATAAGTGTCAAAAGATTTGCAAATATGTTTCAAAACCTTCACATTTAGACCTCTTAAGAGTGGCTTCTTTCAGGGCTCCTGGATGGCTCAGTCAGTTACATGTCTGCCTTCAGTTCAGGTCTATCTCAGGCTCCTAGGATGGAGCCCCAAGTCGGGCTCCCTGCCCAGCAGGGAGTCTGCTTCTCCCTCTCCCCCTCCCCACTGCTCATGCTAATTAAAAAAAAAAAATCTAAAAAAAATGAGCAGCTTCTTTCATCTTCCCCAGGAAAGGTTGTATGGGAGTTGGGGTGTTGAAAAAAAAAAACACTTGAGTAGGTTTTATAATCTGTAAATACATGAGCACTCCTGCAAAGATCATAAGCATTTGTCTAAGTTCAGCATTAAGCAAACACTTTAAATAGCAAATTTGCACAGGTGTACTCAAATACTATAGCACGTCCCACATGCAAGAAGTGGCCTCTCAAATAAACGGACTGCCTGGGACTTACAGGGTTAAGTGAAGCTTCTACTGAATGCCTTTTTCAAGAGCCCAGGATTGTGTGCTCTGAGAAGTGACAGGAGTGCCCTGGTCACTATCAGTAATGTCTGGAACTCCTAAAGTAGGAGTGTCCTGGTTAGTTCCTATAGCCATAGTCCATGTAGAAACATGTTACCTTGATTTATATTCAGCCTATACTGTGAGACAAAAGGTTTCCAGAATTCTTTACCCAAGAAGGGGCAATTCTTAGGTAATAGCCCAAGAGTTTGTAAAACTGTGCCGATGGGACCATTTGTTGGCCAGGGCATCCAGTGCTAAGATGACTACCTGATGTTTGGCCAGTTATGTGGATTCTTGGGTCCTTCCCTTTATCAGGGACATCCTGGATAAGGGATGAAAACCAGCAACATTCCCCTGTGCTCCATCACATACAATGATGATGATGTCATCTGTAAAGTCTAAGAACTGCTATTACTGTTCGTTCATTTAATCCCAAGGGGCTGCCCCAGTAACAGGATCTGTGAGAGGAGTGACCTCTTCCAGCATCACAGCACCTGGTAAGGGACTGACTACAGAAGAGGCCACCCCCTCTTGCAGGTGGGATATGCCAGAGAACCCAGGTTTGGCTCCATCTTGTAGCAAGGAAGCCTCCATAGCCATGTGTGTGAGGTCCTGTTTCCATGATTCAAGCTATAATAGGCAGTTGTGTATGGAGGGTCCCAGGCTCAGTCTGTGAGAGCCTCTGTGTACTGGAGCACCCAGTATATAACCAACAAGGGCAGGGTACAGCAGATCGATCGATCTATTTCTCCATCCATCCATCCATCCATCCATCCATCCATCCATCCATCCATCCATCCCAGACTGTTCAGGCTGTTAAAACGAAATGCCATAGACCAGGTGGCTTATAAACAACAGAAATTTATTTCTCACAGTTAAGCAGGCTGGGAAGTGCAAGACCAGGGCGCCGGCGGTACTGGGGTCTGGTGAGGGCCGGCTTCCTGGTTCACGGATGGCTGTGCATTCGCTCTGTCCTCACGTGGCAAAAAGCCAAGGGAGTCCCTGGGGTCTTATAAGGGCGTTACTCCCACTCATGAGGACTCCCTCCTCGTAACCTGACCTTTTCCCAAAGGCCCCACCTCCAAACACCATCACGCTGGGGTTCAGATTTCAACATACAAATTTTGAGGAAACACAAATATTTAATCGACAGCACTTCTCTTTTATATTCAAAAACTCATTCAAGGTTTTAGGGAGTAACGATTAAATTTAGTGGAATGCCCAGAGATAGCTGTAATTTGAGCCCTGTTTTAAGGCCATGAAAGTTCGTCAATGGTGCATTTCAGCAGATATTTAAGTCAATTCAGAAAATAGTAGAGGTACAAGCCAATCAGTGCCCTTTTTGTCTTTTGCTGTATAAATTTTTTTAAGTCCGTACCCCCAATTGGGTCAATCTGTGGACCTCGGTTTCCGCCATTTTGTGGTCTCTTCTTCCCGTATCTAAGTCCCTCCCTCTCCCTCATTCTTTCTTGCCGCTTCTTTCCTTTCTGTTGTCACTAGATATACCTCAGGGGGCTTCTCTTTACTCTGATCAGATTTACAAACTTCATTCCCCAGAGGAGTCTCCAGTCAGGATCTTCAGGGCCACGGGCGCGCTCCACAGCAGTATGTGCTTCTTACAGATTAAAGATCCTGGGCTGAAGTCGCTTCCGGATTATCCCCTTGGCTGGGGCACAGAGTGCGCGTTTTCCCCTCCACACACGAGGATGAGAGTTTCCTTCCAACACAGACACAGGCAGCGGAGCATGCCTGGCCAAATAGCCCAGCAGTTGACTGATTATCTTCTGTATGGCTGCCTCTTTTCTGCCATGCACATCTTCTCTCTCATTCCTCTCTGTACAAATTCCCTCTGAATGTTTTGGATTTCTCGCCATGTCAAGTCGCAACTTTCAGTTTTTGTCTCTACTCAGTCACCCATGGCACGGACCTGCGTGGTTAGAAGGGAAACTACCAAAGCCCAGCAGTCGGCTTCATCAGCAGCTGTCACTTCCTCCAGGGAATGCCAGCCCATCTCCCTGCAGTCAGGGTTCACAAACAGTAGGGTCATTTGTCTATAGCCCAGGTCAGAGCCATTAAGCTCCATGATTCCAAGGTTAGACCCTTGGAAAACAATGGTGCTAAGCAAACCCCAGGTTCACTGGCTAAAGGTTTTGCATTAGAAGAGCATTTGAGGTGCTTCCTCTGGTAATTTGGAAGGGGTCCCTTTTCTCATCAGCATCTGGGCCATAGGACACCACAAACGTGCAGCTCCACACCGCTGGGCATCAGGTGTGTGCGCAACAGCAGCAAGGGAAGGAGCAGCAGAGGAGGGAAGGCTGCTACCCTGACCTGAGCAACAGCTCATTAGACAACTGGAATGCCATGCTTAATTCTCCTGGGGCTGGTTGTCCTACCATTCCAAAATTTCACAAAGGGCCAGCTGCATGCCCACCCCAGTGGTGCACAATAACAAACGATGGTATGCATGGGCACCCCGAGCAGCCAGGGATGGTTGCCGGACTCTATGCAGTAACCAGAGAGTTCTAACCAGACCCTTGGTAGGTGGGGCACAAATGCAGTAGGGGTACAGTGCTGTCTCTGCCTTTACAGGCAGGCAGCCTCACAGCCAAACTGAACCCAAAGGGAAGTCACCTGGGGTGTAGCCAAATAACAATTCTCTCATAGGGAGCTTTTTAGGGTGGGAAGACACAGTGACACCCCAAAAAGAAGGCAGTACAGTGCAGGTCAAAAGGCAGGCCTGCCTGCGATTGACAGCTCTGTCCCAAAGGGCCTTTGTCATATCAGAGAACCAGTTAGTCAGGCAAGAACAATTAGTTAATAACTAGATGAACCACATCTTAGATGGTGACCTTGTTCTTGGACGGGCCATCCTGTTCATTATGACAACTGTATTAACTGCCTCCTATTCACTCAGTTGGTGGTGGGATTCCCTCTTGGTTTCAGAGGTAAAAGAGTCCATTATACTAGGCCTTAATTTCAGGCCACAGTTACTATAATTTAAAATATTTCAAAGACTATAAAAACATCTCAAATGTTCACTAATGTTGATTATATTTTCAGTGCAGAAACAGAAACAAAGACCTTAATATAGAAACAAGATATTATGAAGAGAGGTAAGAAATTTATGATACTTCCAAAAAAGATAATAAGGCTTAAAAAGCAGAAAAGCTATAACTGAAAATAGGTTTAGTGGTTGTCAGTGTAAGATTTCTGAGAATGCATTCTGCCTCCCACCATGGGAAAACTGGTACCGAATAATGTGAGTTTTTAATTTTGTAAGTATAGAAGAAAGCACCTTCACAGATTCACCTACATTGCTATATGCAGGCAGCGTTGTTTATTTAATACACTTTATTTTTTAGAGTAGTTTTAAGGTTACAGAAGAATTGAGCAGAAAGTAGAGTTCCTATATACCCCTTCACTTCCACCCACTGCTACAGTCCCGTTATTCCCATCTTGTGTTAGTGTGGCACATATGTTACAACTGATGAGACAATACGATACATTATGACTAACTAAAGTCCACAGTCTACCTTAAGGTTTACCCTTTGTGTTTTACACTTTATGGGCTTTGACAAATGAATGACATGTATCTACCATTATAATATCCTACAGAATCGTGTCACTGTCCTAAAAATCCTCTACAATCCACCTATTCATCCTTCCCTGCCTTGTCCCAAACCCGTGGCCACCACTGATCTTTTTACTGTCCCCATATACTTGTGCTGTTATCAGAATCCATTTTAGACGGAAACCAAAGTGTAAAGCCTTTTCAGATTGGCTTTTTTCACTCAGCAATGTGCAAGTAAGGTTCCTCCATATCTTCTGTTACTTGAGAGCTCACTTCTTTTTACCACCCAATCACTGTACCTTGTAACCTTGTTATAATTGCTTACCAGTGTCAAGGTATTCTATTTTTGACTCCTCCGAATTTTCTACCTAAAGAATCATGTTATGTGTGAATATAGACAGTTTTATCTCTTCCTTCCAAATCCAAGTTTATTTCCTTTACTTGTCATACTGTGTTAGCGATGACTTCCAGAAGGAGGCTGAAAAAGAGTGGTCAAAGGGGCCTCCTTCCTCTTTATCTTAACTGGAAAAGCATCTAGTTTCTCACCATTAAGTACGATGTTAGTGATAGGGCTGTTGTAGATGTGCTTTAACAAGTTAAAGAAGTTCCCTGTATTTCTAGTATGCTGAGATTTCTTATTGTGAATGTGGGTTAAGATTTTGTGAAATGCTTTTCTGCACCTAGTAGTATGATCATATGACTATTTTCCTTTTGCCTGTTGATGTCATGAGTTACGTGAACTGATTATCAAATGTTGAACCAGGACTGCATGCCTGGAATAAACTCCACTTGGTCACGGTGTGAAGTTATATACAGTTGGATTCACTTTGTTAATGACTTGTTGAGGATTTCTGCATCTATGTTCCAAGACATAGAGTTCTGTCTGCAGTTTCCCTTTCTTGTAATGTCTGCCTGGTTTTGCTATTACAGCAATACTGGGCTCACGGAATGAGTTAGGAAGTATTTCTTCTGTTTTTACTTTTTGGAAGAGATTGTAGAGAACTGGTTATTTCTTCCTGAAGTGTTTGGTAGAATTCACCAGCAAACACATTTGGGCCTGACACTCTGATTTGGAAGATTAAGTATTAACTCAGTTTCTTTAACAGATAGATCTTTCTGTGAGTTTTGGCAGATTGTGTCTTTCAAGGAACTGGTCCATTTTATGTAGGTTATGAAAATTGTGGACACACGGTCATGCACAGTATTATTATCCTTTTAATGTGATGAAATCAGTTATGACTTTCTTTCATTTCTGGTATTAGCACCTAGTACTTCTCTTTTTCTTAGTTAATTTAGCTAATGTTTTATCAGTTTGACCTTCCCAAATAACTAACTTTTGGTTTTACTGATTTCCTCTATTTTGTTTTTGATTTCACTGATTTCTACTCTAATTATTATTTCTTTTGTTTCACTTACTCCGGATTTAATCAGCTCCTTATCCTAGTTTCCTAAGATGGAAGCTTAAGACTCTTTGTGCAAGTTAAGATCATTCATTTGTGTAACCTGGTTTATGTAATCTGACTGATGGTGTAATCTAGTATACCACCTTTATACCCTGTCTCTCAATAAAAGCCCCACTCTAGCTTCACTCTGGCTCTGCTCCAGTCTCAACCCACCTTCTCCTCAGAGTCAAAAATCTCCAAGGGTGCAGATCTGTCTCTGGGTACACTGGCCTCTGCCTTAGAGGGCAGTTACTTACAGAAGGTTTGTACAAAATTTAGGCTGAGGACTAGAGAACTCACATATGTACACTCAAGGCACCTCCTGGCTTGACATGGACCATGGGTGAACAGGGAAAATGAGACTAGGGACTAGATATCCCTCTGTACTGAACACATTCTATTTGCCACTTTGTTATTTTGATTTATACATTCTAAATGGTTATGTATTACCTCTGTGGGCCTCCTTTTACAAGGCTGCTCAGCCCTTATACACATGGGAGATGTGCCTGATACAGTAACAAATGCTAAATTAGGAGTGTCTGTTCTCTGTTCACAACTATATTAAGTTGCATTATGCAAATGAAGCACATATGGTTTATTATATAAAGAACCATATGTGGATACATAAGTCCTGTAAACTTAAGGGACACTTCACATAAGCATTTAAGGCTGTGACCCTAATTATTCAATTTAACTCTGCTTTTTAAAAGCTTCACATTCATGATTGCCAGGATGAGGGCTGCAGAAACAGTATGATTATTAACACGAGGGAACTTCTCGTGATGAAATCCTGATTCCTTTGTAATCCTAATGCAACAGAGACTCCAGATACCTTTTTGATTTTGTAACCTGTGTTGATGGTTACTCAAACTATTAAGTGATAAAATTTCACAGAACTACACTGTACACACAAAGTGCTTGTAAAAACTGTTGAAGTAGAAATAATGACTATATGTGACTTAGTACTGTGGTACCATCAATTTCCTGTGCTTGACAATATATACCGTGGTTGTGGAAGACAGCATTAGAGGAAGCTTGATGGAGGGCATGTGAGAATTCTATGTCTGACTGCAACTTGTCTATTTTTTCATTTTACTACTTTTTTTAATTTTTTTTGGTTTTTAAAGCTTCACATGGCACAATATACATCTATAAATTACAACTTTTTGTTTCCTAAAGATAAATATGGCATCAAAACCCAAAACACGACTTCTGTTATATTACTTCTAAAAATAATCTTTAAGTTATATACCTCAGATTGAAAGCTTTCTCTTTAATATAAATTCTGACGTAACCTAGTATTTTTGCTAAAAAAAAAAATTGTTGTAAATAAAAAAATCTGCAATATTTTATACCAGTATTTGCTTGGTGACATTCAATGGAATGTTACTTAACAAGACTGTCCTGCATTTGTTGCAGTCTACTTTGGAGTAAAATAAGGCCAGTTTGTATGGAAGAAGGTTCCCGAACATTCAGGATATCCTGTCAACAGAGCTTCCGCCAGTGTGAATTCTTGTATAATGGGTGCTGAACTGCAGCTCGACATTCCTAACATCCACTTCAATCATAAGGTTTTTCTCCTGCGTGTGTTCTCTGATGTACAATGAGGTTTGACTTCTGAGAGAAGGTTTTTCCACATGTGTTACATTCATAGGGCTTCTCCCCCGTGTGTGATCTCTGATGTTTAGCAAGGTCCGATTTACGGTAAAAAATTTTCCCACATTCATTACATTGACAAGATTTCTCTCCTGTGTGAGCCCTGTGATGCACTGTGAGGGATGATTTGTGACTGAAGGATTTTCCACATTCATTACATTCATAGGGTTTCTCCCCTGTGTGTTTTCTCTGATGTAAAATAAGTCCTGACTTCACACAGAAAGATTTTCCACATTCATTACATTTATAGGGCTTTTCTTCTGTATGAGTTCTCTGGTGGACAATTAAGGCTGACTTATGACAGAAAGCCTTTCCACATTCATTACACTCATAGGGTTTCTCACCTATGTGAATTCTCTGGTGCTGAGTGAGCTGAGACTTCTGGCAGAAGGTTTTCCCACATTCGTTACACTCATAGGGTTTCTCCCCTGTGTGTGTTCTATTATGTTTAGTTAGGTATGATTTATTATAGAAGATTTTCCCACATTCGTGACATTCAAAGGGCTTCTCCCCTGTATGAGTCCTATAATGTTGAGAGAGGGTAGACTTATGGCTGAAGAATTTCCCACATTCAGGACATGCAAAGGGCTTCTCCCCTGTGTGAGTTCTCTGATGTACTGTGAGGTCAGACTTCAAGCAGAAGGTTTTCCCACATTCATAACATTCGTAAGGTTTCAACCCTGTATGAATGATCTGATGCCTGGTGAGTACTGACTTGTGGTAGAAAGTTTTCCCACATGCATTACATTCGTAGGGTTTATCCCCTATGTGAGTTCTCTGATGTTGTGTAAGGTGTGACTTCTGACAGAAAGATTTCCCACAGTCAGGACATTCAAAGGGTTTCTCACCTGTATGAGTTCTCTGATGCACTGTAAGGTGTGAATTCATACAGAAGGATTTCCCACATTCATAGCATTCATAGGGTTTCAGCCCTGTGTGTGTTCTCTGGTGTTTAGTGAGGTCTGACTTCTGGTAAAACGTTTTCCCACATGCATTACACTGATAGGGTTTCTCCCCTGTATGTGTTCTCTGGTGTAACGTGAGGGCTGACTTGTGGCTGAAGGCTTTCCCACATTCACTGCACACATAGGGTTTCTCCCCTGTGTGTGACCTCTGATGTTTAGTGAGGTTTGACTTCTCCCAGAAAGTTTTTCCACATTCATTACACTGAAAGCGTTTCTCTCCTGTGTGTATCCTCTGATGTCGAGTGAGGTGGGATTTCTCCCAAAACGCTCTCCCACATTCATTACATTCAAAGTGTTTTTCTCCTTTATGAGTTTTAAGTTGTGAAAGGCATAAATTCCTCCTAAAATTATTCCCACTTTCATTACATTCATAGTGTTTCATATGTGCCCCATGATGTTTCAAAAGGGTAGACTTCACACGTAAGGATTTTCCACAACCACTAAATCCATAGTGATTTTCCTTTGAGGAATTTATCTGATGGAATAAGAAGGATTTATCAAAGAAGGTTCTCCCATATTCATTACATTCACAGTCATTCCCTTCTGCAATCTCTTTCTTGTATGTACTGAATATTGCCTTTTCAAGGAAGGTTTCTTGATAAATGTTATGATCAAAATTTTGCTCTAAAGTTTGAATCTTCTCATGATGAACAGGGTCCTCATCATGACTGAAAGTTTTCCCATTTTTAAAAAATTCACTTTTCTCTCTAGTATGAGTTTTCTCGTGTTTAATACTGAGTAGCAATTTTCCACAGGCATTAAATTCATCAGTCTTTTTTCCTAAATAGTTTTTCTTATTGATAAACAATTCTGAAATACAGTTGAAACTCACTCCACATGAGTCACACTGACAGAGGGTTTTTCTGGAAGGAAAAGAATTTGTGTCCAAGTTATGTGGTTTTCCTACTACGTTACCTCGTTCTTCAGTTAGCATTTTATTATTGATGAATGCAACTTCCCACACATGTTTCGGCTGGTTTTCGTGGCTCCTTTCTTTCTTGTGATCAGTTTTCCAGATTTCTAAAAATAAGAAAAATTAACCTTACATATGAATAGTAACACATTTTTTATGGAATGCAATGTATATACAAATGCCCTATGTTAGTTAGAGCTGATTTGGATTTCTTGTCTAGTCCAGAGAAGAAAATAACTGTAGGTGCATATTCTTTCTATTCTTGAGTTTTGACATGAAAAACAAAAAATGAAAACTAGAAACAAAAAGCCTGGCATAGTGGGAAAAGGGAGCGGAAACTGGCTATTACAACACATACATCTGCATTCTGGTGTCTGATGAATAACAGCACCCGTTAAAATCTGAATGTGTCCATCTAGCCTCCAAAAAACTGTATGGATCAATATAAGGAGAGCAAATAAAATTACCTACAACAACCCATGACTTCAGCATAACCAGGACATACAAAATACTACTAACTTCAAATTGCCACTAAGGAAAGAAACATTTAAACACAGACAATAACTGATAATGAGCCCACATCCATTGAGAGTCAGCTAGAGACTGTGGCAACCATACATAAAGAAGAGACAGGGAACTCAGAGATGATTAAATACAAATGAAATCATTCCCAGAAAGGGGAAGCCCCACTACGAGTGGGAAAACACTGAGATGACATCTCAGTTCTGATACGTGATAGCCCAGACCACTGGGAACTCCAACAGAAGGGACTTGTAGTTAATGGGAACTGAGGATGCAAGCACTGATCCAGGTGAGGAATAAAACTGTAAGAAGGACAAAGTGATCTTAGAATAGACTTAAATTACAAGGAGCCAGTTATGAACTGAACTGTCCCTCTCCCAAATTCATATGGTGAAGCCCTAATCCCCAATGTGACTATATCTGGAGACAGAGGCAATTAAGGTTGAATTAGGTCATCAGTGTGTAGCACTAATCTGATAGGAACAGCATCCTTATTAGAAGCAGAAGAGACACCAACTTGCTTCTTCCCACTGTGTGCACAGAAAAAAAGCCATGCGAGGCTACAGCAAGAAGGTGCTGTCTACAAGCTGAAGAGACAGGGCTCACCAGAAACCAACCCTGCTGGCACCTTCCCCTTGGCCTTATAAACTCCAGAAGTGTGAGAAAACAAATTTCGGTTATTTAGGTCACCCAGTCTGTGGTGTTTTGTTATAGCAGTCCAGGCAGACTAACAGAGAGTCCAAAGAGAAAAGAGATTTCACTGAAATTTTAATAAATAGCCCTGAAAAAAGGCATGACAACAGAGCAGAAAGAATGACAATAAAACCAAAGAAAGAAGAACTGGTTCACAAAGAATATCCAGGATAAAGAAGGTAGTCTGCAAAATAAATAAAAATTTAAAAATAAAATTGTATGCATATATGTAGGATTATACTCTCTACAGAGAAAAAAAAAACAATGAATATTAAAAACCATAATATTGGGCGCCTGGGTGGCTCAGTCATTAAGCGTTTGCCTTTGGCTCAGATAATTATCTCAGGCTTCTGGGATCGAGCCCCGCATCGGGCTCCCTGCTCAGCGAGAAGTCTGCTTCTCCCTCTCACACTCTCCCTGCCTGTGTTTCCTCTCTTGCGCTCTTTCTCAAATAAATAAAATCTTTAAAAACAAAACAAACAAAAAGGAGCCATAATCTAAGAAAACTGCTGAAAAGGAGACCTCATCCACACAGGCTAAAGAACCACCACAAACCTGGGCAAAGCTGACCTGGAACAGTCTTCTCTAAGGCACACTCTAGTAAAACTACTAGACCTTAAAAATGAAGAAACATCCTTGGGGCAAAAAGACTAAATCTCAATAAACAAATAAAAATGTAGATTTGGCAATAGATTCTGTCACCAATAAACAAAGCAAGGCTCAGTGGAGGAACATTTTCAAGTTAAAAAAAAAAGTGGGAATCAAGGATTTGATAGGGAACACTGGCAGAAAAACTGAGCAGTGGATAATTTAATTGTAGGCCCAAGACCAAAAGAAAGTTGAGAACAAGAATAGAAGAATAATATATAAATGTTAGAGGCCCCTGGGTGGCTCAGTTGGTTAAGGGTCTACTTCCGGCTCAGGTCATGATCTCAGGGTCCTTGGATCGAGTCCCACATCGGGCTCCCTGCTCAGCAGGGAGTCTGCTTCTCCCTCCCCCTCTGCACCACCCCCACTCGTGCTCTCTTTCCTCTCACGTTCTTGCTCTCAAATAAATAAAATCTTTAAATACATACATACATATGTGTGTGTGTGTGTGTGTGTGTATATACACACACACACACACACACATATACATAAATGTTATATATTCTAGTGAAGCAGAAATAATGCAATTAGAAAACCTATAGGAAACAGGAATGAAAAGAAGAAATAAGAATAAGCTCAGAGATAGCCACATAAATAATAGCCTAAAGAATGTCACTAAAAGCTAAAAAATCAAATAGAGTTAAATAAGGAAATGGGCAACTAAGGCCAGTATAAAAAACTATTAGTGTAAAAGTAACTACAAGAACAAAACCATAAAAATTTAATTGACTCCCTCCAAAAAGAAAAAAAGACCAAACAGAATAATTCAGTAAATGTGATACACTCATTAAATGTAACAAAATGACAGAAATGAGACGAAACATGAATCATATTAATAAATATGAATGGGTTTAATTCATCAATTAACAAATGACTTCAAACTGTGTCACAAACAAAATCCAAATTGATGCTATAAAGGGGAAACATAATGATAAAAACTGACTCAAAAAAGCTAAAACCAAAGGGATGGGCCATATTATTCCAGACAAAGGGAAACAATAAGGAAGCAGAGATGCAATCTTGTTATCAGTAAGGACAAAAAAACCCCCCAAAACCCCACTTTACAAGGCTAAAATCCTCAACTTTCAATGTGAAAATCACAGTATGAATATCTAGAGTCCAAAAACCCTTGAAGCAGAACTCAGAAAAGCAAGGAAAAAATGAAATACACTATTCAAAAGAGTATTTCAAGAAAGATCAAAAAGGAAAAAGTTGGGGGTGTAGAAGACTTAATGACAACAACCAAGAAGACATATATCTTTATAATGTCAAAACTTGTAATAGAAAAGACACTTCCATCTCAAGGGTGCCTGAAACATTAAAAAAAAAAAAAAACTGATACAGGTAAAATGCTCAGGTAATGCTACAGTAAAACTAGAAATTATTAGGGAAGAATAAGCTTCCATTGGGACTTCAAAAACAAACAACTCTCTAGTAAAAACTGCTCTTTGATGAAAAAGGAAACAAACCAAAGCTGAAGTTCTAAACCAAAATAGTGAAAATATTACTTAGGAGTATATATGGGATACACACACTGATCAGAGATTTCATAGCATCAAATGTTTTGTATCAGTGACAAAGAATGAAAAATAAGTAAACCCTTGACTCAAAAAATTAAAAAAACTAGAAGAAAACAATAGTAATGTAAAAGAATGGAGTAGAAAGCACAAAGAGTGAAATAATAAAGATAAAAACAGATAAACACAAAAATAAATTTAAAATAATACAGATAAAAACTTTCTCTTCAGGGCGCCTGGGTGGCTCAGTTGTTAAGCGTCTGCCTTTGGCTCAGGTCATGATCCCAGGGTCCTGGGATCGAGCCCCGCATCGGGCTCCCTGCTCCAGGGGAAGCCTGCTTCTCCCTCTCCCACTCCCCCTGCTTGTGTTCCCTCTCTCACTGTGCCTCTGTCAAATAAATAAAATCTTAAAACAAAACAAAACAAAAAACCTTTCTCTTCATCTTTAAGGTCTACTAGTTTTATTAAAGGCGGTCTTTAGTGAACCATTCCACATCAGTTTTCCCAGGTTGCTGGTGGTCTCTGAATATGTGCGTCAGGTCTTCTTTCATTTCTGGATAGTTTACTTAGATTAGAAGTTAATGGAACAGAAACAGAAAAACAGTAGAACAAGAGTTAAGTCAAAAAAGCTGGTTCTTTGGAACCCCTGGCTGGCTCAGTCAGTGGAGCATGCAACTCTTGATCTTGGGGTTTTGAGTTCAGTCCCCACGTTTGGTGTAGAGATTACTTAAAAAATACATAAAATCTTTAAGAAACAAAAAAGCGGGTTCTTTGAAAAGATTAACAAAGAAAGCAAATCATTGACTACCCTAATCAACAAAAACAAGGGAAAGAAAGTTCAACTACCCAAACTGAGAAACAGTAAGGAGGAAACAATCACTGGAACAAGGTATGAAAAAAATCAAAAAGGCTATTTTTGCTCAACATGATACAGGTATGTTTGAAAGAAAAGTAGCAAATAATTTCCTAAGAAAATACACCTTATCGAAATTAAACTTGGTAGAGACAGAAAATGTAAACAGAATAATTTCCACATAAGAAACAAAGTATCAAGTTTGCGTGAGCCATAAAATAAAGCATTTCTGTGCTTTTCACCTACATTTACAAATTGTTAAATTTTTCCCATACTTGCCTTATCTTTCTCTATATAAAGTTTTCCTGACCATTAACTCTGTGGGTTAAATGCAAACATCATGATCTGTTATTTCAAATGTATCAGCATGTATCTCCTATGAGTTAAAGGCATGATCACCCTCAAGAACACTGTACGATGATACTACATCATCCATCATACAGTCCACTCAAGAAGAACAGTATCTTTGAAAATATCTATGTGCTTTTCAACTATACAAATCCCCTTCCTTCACTGCAAAGTCCTCCACCATCAAGGGGTATAGGTATCATGAAAATGGGTTTAATCAAAATTGTCTTTAAAGATTTTCCACATAGGTTCTGAAATTTGTTAATGTATCTCTGAGGTATGCCTGTAATATCTTTGTCTAGTTTTGGTATTAGCAAAATGCTAGCCTCAGAGACTGAATTAGTATAACCTTCTGGATTTTCTGGAAGAGTTTGGTAAAACTGGTATTATTCCATGTGTGGTAGAACTCACTAATGAAGTCCCTGTACTTGGGTTTTCTTCATGGAATGGTTATCTATTTCTCCTGAAGTGAGCTGGGATAGCTGTTGAAGGAAATTGTCCATTTTACCTAAATGGTTGAATTTATAAAGCTAGAGGCAAAACATTTCCTTATTTTTCTTGTAATATCTGTAGAATCTTTGGTGATATTGCCACTGCTATACTTTTTTTTTTGGTAATATTTTATTTATTTTTTGACAGAGAGAGACAGCAAGAGAGGGAGTGGGAGAGGGAGAAGCAGGCTTCCCACGCAGCAGGGAGCCCGATGTGGGGCTCTATCCCAGGACCCCGGGATCATGACCTGAGCCGAAGGCAGACGCTTAACTACTGAGCCACCCAGGCGCGCCACCACTGCTATTCTTGATATCAATAATGTGTCTCATCTAGAAGCCTGTCAATTTTACTGATCTTAAAGAACCAGCTTTTGGTTTCACTAATTTTCTCAACTATTTTTCTGTTTTCAATTACATTATTTAAACACTTTGTTATTTACTACTTCGTTTCTTCTCCTTACTATGGATTTAATTTGCTCCTGTCCCCCTAGATTTATAAGGTGGAAGCAGCCATTAAATTGTGACCTTCCTTCTTATCCAGTATGAATTTCACACACGTGTTAGATATACATGTGTGTATACAAACACAAAATCCAACATGTATGAAATTTACACATATTAAATACATATTATTTATAATATATATTCCATATAAAAAGAATTTTATGTATGCATTTGTGCATTAGATACATTCACACACAAAAAATTTACTTGTGTTGCATAAGAAAGGTCTCAATTATCTCAGCTGTTTTCACCTTAAAAAACAAGAAAAAAAAACACTAGAAAAGAGAAAATTAAACCCAAAAGTAAGAGAAGGAATAAAGATCAAATGGAAAATAATGAAATCAATGAAATATTATACATACTTTGTTTCCTATATTAAAATTTCCTATATGTAAATTTCCTACAAATTCTGTTTTCATGAACATTCAGTTCAAAATAGTTTCTAATTTCCCCTTTGAATTCTTCTCTGAACCATCAAGTTAGGTAAAAGTGTGCTATTAAGTTTCTAACTATTTAGGACTTTTACAGCTCTTTCTGTTACTGATTTTTAATTTAGCTAGATTTATCTCCACTCTGGTAAGAGAAAACATTTTATATGACTTGACTCCTTTTAAATTGAGATTTGTTTTAGGTCTTAGAATATGGATCTACCTCGGTTTACGTTCATGTGCTCCTGAAAAGAATGTGTATTCCACTGGTTTACCTGTGTGTGTGGGGGGGTGGTATTTTATAAATGTCAATTAGGTCATTTGGTTATTCGGTGTTCTTCAAGTCTAGTACAGCTTTGCTTATTTTCCACGGGAGAGGGATGTTGAAATATCAGACTATAACTGTGCATCTATTTCTCCTTCAAGTTCCATCAGATTTTCCTTCATATACTTTGAAAAATTTATCTGCACCATAAAAGGAAAGGATTAAGTTTTCTTGATAAATTTATCTCTATCAATATGAAAAAAAAATCCTTCTCTTTCTCTGGCAATATTCTTGGCTTTGAAATCCACTTCATCTAATACTGACACAGGAATATAACCTTTTGAATAATTTTACCACTGTTTATCTTTTTCCATCCTTTTTATGTTCAACCTATTTGAATCTTACCCTTTTAATTTATCTCACTTGGCAATCTCTGCCTTTTAAATGGGGGTAAAGTAGTGAAGAAAACAGGCAAAAATCTCTGCTTTCTCAGGTTTACATTACCACAGGCTCATTGTATATCTCAATCATTTTGTGGGTTCTAAGTATTAAAGGGGTAACTTGACTTCTTGAAAACAAAAACACACCATCAAACCTCATAGGATTTCTAATTAGAATTAATTGAATCTGCATGTGAATTAGGGAGGAATACATCTTTATGATGCTGGCCCTTCCAATAATCAACAACATAATCTATTCATATATAGAAACCTTCTTTAATTTTTTCAATACCATTTTAAACTTCTTATAGAAGAATATTATGTGTCTTATGCTTATATCAAGTTTTAAGAAACACTCAGACAGAAATACACACATCTACTAATCGTAAACCACAGCATCACTCTGAGAGAAGCGGGGCACTGTTCTGGCTCCTAACTCCAGAGCAACACTGTAGTACTTATATTCAGAGACACAGGCAGAACACAGAACTATCAAGTTCTTCTTATGAAAATAACGCCACCTTCAAAAACAATGAAATTTCAGTGTTCAGCAACTAAGAAGAGACTGGTGCCTCCATTAGGGCAACAAGGTAAATCACAGACCAACTAAAATTATACCAGAAGAACAAGGGAAAGAGACAATTAAGGAGAACAACCCAGGCTATAGATTTGATCCTATCTACCAGAAACATTCACACAAATACACTTACAATAGAAGATTTTCTACGGAAATAATTTTCTCAATTATTTTTTGAGAAAAAAATAAATTTTCTAGGAGATGATTTCGCCATGAAGGGCAATACAAAGATGGTTTGAAAGGGCTCAAAATTGGACCAATCCATAGAGCAATATATGACCCAGGACAATGTTGGAAACAACAGACCAATGGGCCAATAATTAGTAGAGGCTAAAACAGGATGTGACACCAATAGAGGCAGAGAAGTTAACACAGAGACCAGTGAAAGAAACTGTGTTAATCAGGGTTTGCCAGAGAAACAGAGCCAGTAACCATACATATACACACGTGCGTGTGTGTGTGTGTGTGTGTGAGAGAGAGAGAGAGAGAGAGAGATGAAGTTTATTAAAGGAATTGACTTATGCAGTGATGGAGGCCAAGAAGTCCCCCAATCTGCTGTTTGAAAGTTGGAGAACCAGGAAAGCCAATGGTATAATTCAGTCTGAGTCAAAAAGCCTGACAACTACGGGAGATGATGGTTTAACTTTTAGTAAAGATTGAAGGCCTGCAAACTAGAGGGCCAGTGGTGGAAGTCCCAGAGCCCAAAGGCCAGAGAACCAGGAACATTGATTTTTGTCTTAGATATCCCAGCACAAGAAGAAAAAGAAAATTTGCCCTTCTTTGCCTTTTTATTCCATTCAGGCCCTCAAATAATTAAATGCTATCTGACCATAAAGGTGAGGGTGGATCTCTTTATTCAGTCTACTGAATCAAATGCTGTTTCCAGAAACATCCCCCAAGACACACCCAGAAATAATGTTTTACCAGCTATCTGGGCATCAGTTAGGCCACTGAGGTTGACACACAGAATGAATCATCAAAAAGACACAGAGCACCCCCCCCGTAACACTATCGTCATTCTAATAACCGTGTGCGTGCCCAAGGCAGCGCCCTCTGACAACAGACATCAGAGATGGTACACGGTGGGAGGAAAGGACTTCAGCCAAATAATCCAATCAAGTCATTAAACAAATAAGCAAGCAAAAATAATAACGGGCCCTAGAAAAAGAAGGAATCAGTATCAGACTAGGAACAAAATATCTAAGATATCCTTTTGTCAAAAAAAAAAGTTTCACAAGACGAACAGGTAAATTTCACATATATGGGAGAAACAGCAGGCAACCAACTGCCCTTGAAAGAGTCCAGATATTGGACTTAGCAGATCACAAAGCAGCTATTACAAACATGTCCAAAAGGCAACCATGTTTAAGGAAGTAAAGGAAGGTACTGATGACACCTCATCACACAGAGAGTATTAATAAACAGAAAAGAATGAAACAAAAATTCTAAATTTGAAAATTATACTACCTGCACTGTAAATTCATTAGATGGGCTCAACAATTGAAGCTTACAGAAGAAGAAGAATTAGTAAACTTGAAGATAGATCAATAGATATAACTTAAACAAAAGAAGAATGAAGACAACTGAACAAAGCCTCAAATAAATGAAAGACAGTGTTATCTGCACCAAAATATTCAAAATGGGAATATCAAAAGAAAAGAAGGAAGAGTAAGGGGAGAAAAACTATTCAACAGAACGGTGAAATCCTGCAAATTTAAGAGAAAAATAATATGCAAATTCCAGAAGATAAATAAACTCCACATGAGATAAACAGAGATCCATGCCAAGATGCATCATAGTAAGACTATTTAAAAAGAAAGACAAAAAGAAAACTTAAGTATCAAGAGAAATACAACTCATCATATACAAGGGAACTCCAGTTAGATTAACACCTGACTTTTCAACAGAGTCAACAGAGAGCAGGAGGTAGGGTGACATACTGTGAGCTAGGAAAAAAAAAACAAAACAAAATAGAACTGTTTTCAAAACTGAAAGCGAAATACATAAACCCATACATTTCCAGTCATTAATTCAAATCCACAAAGATTGCAGGTAAAGTAACTCTGTAATTTTAAAAGACAGCATAAAGACATATTTCTTCTCCTAACCACTGCCCCAGGCCATGCAACAACCAATATGTATACAACTATATTGTTAGGTCTGTAACCTATAGAAATTAAATACGTTTGACAATAGCAAACACAGGCAGAAAAACAAAGTTATACCAGAGTGAGGAAACGAACCTGGATGGTAACCTGAATTCACAGTAACAAATGAAATGAAGCAGAAATGGTGAATAAGAACGTTAAGATAGCAAACTCCATAAATAAATACTTGCTATCCTTTCTTGTCTCAGTTTCTTTAAAAGACATCAAATTATATAAAGTTGTAATTCCAATAATGCATTGTTGGAATTTAAACATATACAGATCTACTATGCACAAAAGTAGTATCACAAAAATAGAGTAGAATAAATAGAATTATATATGAATGGCATCTCTATATTTCAGTGTGGATAAGGGAGTATATATCTGAAGTAGATTCTGAAAAGGTAAATTTATTAGGAAAATCTTAGAACCATTAGGAAAATCATTTTTTTTAAGATTTATTTATTTATTTGAGAGAGTGAGAATGTGAGAGAGAGAGAGAGCACATGAGAGGGGGGAGGGTTAGAGGGAGAAGCAGGCTCCTCGCTGAGCAGGGAACCCGATGGGGGACTCGATCCAGAGACTCCAGGATCATGAACTAAGCCGAAGGCAGTTGCTTAACCTGAGCCACCCAGGCGCCCCAGGAAAATCATTTTTAAGTGAAATCGTCATTGAAGAAATTAAAATATTATGCTAAAACATACTTAATGAAAAAGAAGGCAGTAATAAAAGAATGATAGGATCAAAAAGGCATAAGGCAGATAAACACCAAAAAGTAAAACAGCTAGAGTAAATCCAACCATACCAACACCAGAAAACCGGGAATGGACCTAGAAATCCAATCAAAAATCAGCAAATGTCAGGGTGTATGAAACATGTATATGCAAGCACATGCTACCTACAAGATTCAAAGCACAAATAGGTAGAAAATTTTAAAAACAGATAAAAATATATCAAGTACACAACATTTATAAAAAGGCTATAGGAGCTATATTAGTATCAGGCAAAAATCTATTTTTACACAAAAAAGTGTTATTGGAGATAAAGTGGATATCATGCAATGAAACTGGTCAATAAGTAAAGGAGACATTAATCCAAGCAATTATATGCTGCTAAAAACAAAAGTCTCAAGTGTATGAAGGAAATTCTGACAGAATTCAAAGGAAAAACACACGTCAACAATAATAATTACAGACTTTAATATCCCACTTTAAGTAATAGACAAAACAACTGGGAGAATACAAAAAAGCAAAAAATAAATAAATACATAAAAGGAAGTTAAAATACACCATAAAGTAAGCTAGACCTAACAGATAACATATTTAAGACAATCCACTTGAAAAGAGCAGAATACATATTCTTCAAAAGATGGAACATTCCCTAGGATAGATTTTATTTTTAAAAGATTTTATTTATTTATTTGGCAGAGAGAGAGACAGCAAGAGAGGGAATACAAGCAGGGAGAGTGGGAGAGGGAGAAGCAGGCTTCCCGGAGAGCAGGGAGTCCGATGTGGGGCTCAATCCCAGGACCCTGGGATCATGACCTGAGCCGAAGGCAGACGCTTAATGACTGAGCCACCCAGGCGCCCCTTTCCAGGATAGATTTTAAAAGGTTCTCCTATCACAATGGAAGAAAATTATAAATCAGTGATACAAAGGGATTTTGAATTCATAAATATAAGATTAAATAACACATTCCTGAATAAAACAGAGGGAAAAAATAACAAGGAAACTTAGAAAATACTTGAAGTAAAAATGTAGATTTAATATACCAAAACTTATGAGATACACACAAAACAGTACTTAGAAGATAATTTATAGGGGCACCTGGGTGGCTCAGTCGTTAAGCATCTGCCTTCGGCTCAGGTCATGATCCCAGGGTCCTGGGATCGAGCCCCACATCGGGCTCCCTGCTCCGCGGGAAGCCTGCTTCTCCCTCTCCCACTCCCCCTGCTTGTGTTCCCTCTCTCCCTGTGGGTCTCTCTCTCTCAAATAAATAAGTAAAATATTAAAAAAAAGAAGAAGAAGATAATTTATACCCACAATAACCATACTAAAAAAAAGGATCCCAGGGCACCTAGGTGGCTTAGTCAGTCAAGCATTTGACTCTTGATTTCAGCTCAGGTCATGATCTCAGGGTCATGACGTCGAGCCCCACTCAGTGCAGAGTCTGCTTGGAATTCTCTCTCTCCCGCTCCCTCTGCCCCTACCCACCAAGCTCACACGGGTGCATGGGCTCTCCTTCTCTCTCAAATAAATATAAATGCATGCTCTCTCTCTCTCAAATAAAATCTTAAAAAGAATGATTCCAAATCAATAACCTGCCTTGCACACCTGAGAACAATGGAAAAAAAAAGCAATACCAATCCAAAGCAAGCAAGGATAGAAAATGAGATGAGTAAAAATTAATAAAACAGCAAAGAAAGGCAAAAAATGATTCTTTGAAAAGATCAAGAAACCTGACAAACCTGTATTTAGGCTGACATGAAAATAAGGTCAGGGTCCTGGGATTGAGCCCCGCATCGGGCTCCCTGCTCAGCAGGAAGCCTGCTTCTCCCTCTTCCACTCCCCCTGCTTGTGTTCCCTCTCTCACTGTATCTCTCTCTGCCAAATAAATAAATAAAAATAATCTTAAAAAAAAAAAGCCCAGATCCAGATGGTTTCACTAGTGAATTTTTTAAAATCATTTAAATAATAATTAACATTAATTATTCAAATACTCCTCCAGAAAATAGAAAAGACCTCCTAACTCATTATATGAGACTAATACCACACTGGCACTAAAATCAGACATAAGAAAAGACAATAAAAAACTAAGATCAACATCTTTTGAATACAGACCCACAGATACTCCCCAAAATGCAAGCAAATGTTATATAGTAACATATAAAAAGGATTATACACAAAGGCCCTGTGGGATTTATCCTACTAATGCAATGCTAGTTTATCATTTGAAAATGGTTAAGTGACTACGGCCATACCACGCTGAACGCACCCGATCTCGTCTGAAAATGTTAAGTGAGCACCGACAGTGCATTCTCCCTCCTCTAACTTACTGCAGCTGGAGGGCGTCTTCTCTGCCTTCTCCTTCTGCCTCACTCCCGCTCTCCAGTATCTCCTGAAAAGGAGTCTGTATACTCAACTGCTATCACACTTTTTCGACTTTCTGGATTTCCAGGCTCTGATGTCTAGGGTGACCTGCTTTCAGTCTCACACGACAATATATATTTATGTACTTTAAGAGGTACTGCCTGAGGATCTCCCTTCTCTTCAGCCTGAATCTAGATGCTGACCAAGATCCCCCCACTGGGACACTGACAGGTCTTGAAACACCCTCAACTACTAAAGCCACTACTAGTAAAACAGACTGGTTAGACAATCACAAAATTTGACAGACAACCAAGAGCTAAGTCAGAGTTGAACAATGAGGTTTTCACCTACATGAGGCCATTCCTCCAATACTAGGAGAGTTGGCTGTTTGATCTAATGTACAGAAACCCACACAGAGAATCAAGAAAAATAAAGAAACAAAGAAATGTGTTCTAAATGAAAGAACAGGATAAAACCTCAGAATAAGTCTTTAATGAAATGGAGGTAAGTGATTTACCTGATAAGGAGTTCAAAATAATGGTCATAAAGATACTCATCAAACTCCAGAGAAGAATAGATGAACACAGTGAGAACTTTAACAAAGAGATAATATAATAAAATACCAAACAGAAAATACAATAGGTGAACTGAAAAATACATCAGAGGGATTCAACAGCAGAATAGATGAGGCATAAGAAATCAGTGATCTGCAATACAGGACAGTGGAACTTACTCCATTAGAGCGGGGGCGGGGGGGATATAGCTTAAGGGGATGTATCAGACCATCCAAAGCAGACCAACACTCACATTATAGAAGTCACAAAAAGAGAAGAAAAAGAAAGGGGCATAAAACTTATTTAAAGAAATAATGGCTGAAAACTTCCCCAAATTGGGGGAAAAAATGAAATCCCTATTCAGGAAGTCCAGAGATTTCTATATAAAATAAATCCAAAAGACCCACACCAAAACACATTATAATTAAAGTGCCAAAGATTAAAGACAAGGAGAGAATCTTAAAAGCAGCAAAACAAAAACAAAACCAAAAAACCCACAACTAGTTATTCCAATTCTTCAGAAGAAACGTTTCTGGCCAGAAGACAAGTGCCATGGTATATTCAAAAATTCAAAGAGCTGGAAAAGAAAAAAAAAATTACTAACCAAGAATACTCTATACAGCAAAGCTGAGAATTGAAGGACAACTAAAAAGTTTTCCAGACCAAAAAAAAAAAGGCTAGAAACCACCAACACTAGAACAGCTTCACAAGAAATGTTAAAAGGACATTTTTAAGCTGAAACAAAAGAACACAAATTAGTAACAGGAAAACATATAAAAGTATAAATCACAGTGGTAAAAATAAATATATAGTAAAATTCAGAATATTCTAATATTGTGAAGATAGTGGGTTGATCACTTATAAAAACAGTATGAACCTTTTTTTTTTAAGATTTTATTTATTTCACAGAGAGAGAGCACAAGCAGGGAAAAGAGGCAGAGGCAGAGGGAGAAGCAGACTCCCCGCGGAGCAGGGAGCCCGATGTGGGGCTGGATCCCAGGACCCTGGGATCATGACCCGAGCTGAAGGCAGAGACCTAACGACTGAGACACCCAGGCGCCCCAGTAGTATGAAACTTTTATGTACAAAAAAATTGCCATAACTACAATTATTAGTTAAGGGATATATAAGATCAAAAGATACAAGATTTGACATCAAAACCATAAAATAAGGAGGGGAGAGTAAAACCACAGAGCTTTAGAATGTGTCCAATCTTATGCTGTCAACTTACATTTGGCATTGGTTTTAAATGTCCCATTAGACCAGATGGACTTTACATTTACAGAACATTTCATCCAAAAACAAAGAAAAATGCTCAATACACATGAAAAATTTTCAAGGACTGATCATACATTAGGACAAAAAACAAATCCTACCAAATTTAAGTAGATTCAAACCCAATCAAGTATCTTCTCTGACAACAATGGTATGAAACTAGAAATTAATTACCAGAAGAAAACTAGAAAATTCACAGATATGTGCAGATTAAACATGCTCCCGAACAAACAATGAGTCAACAGAGAAATCAAAACATACCTTAAATGGAAATACAATATACCAAAACTTACAGGATACAGCAAAAAGCAGTTCTAAAAAGGAAGTTCAGAGTGATAAATACATTAAGAAACCAGAAAAAAAAAACCTAACCTTACACCTCAAGGAACTAGAAAAAGATGAAGAAATAAAGCCCAAATTAGTAGAAGGAAGGAAATAATAATGATCAGAGCAGAAATAAATGAAATATTATCTAAAAAGCCAACAGAAAAGATCAATAAGATTAAGAGCTTGTTCTTTGAAAAGATAAACAGAATTAAACTTTTACTAGGCTCACCAAGAAAAAGAGGACTCAAATAAGTTAAATTAGAAATGAAAAAGATGTTAAAATTAATACCAAAGAAATACAAAGGATTTTATGAGAGCACTGTGAACAACTGTAACAAATTTGACCATCTAGAACAAGTGCATACATCTCTTAAAAAAACTGAGCCTACCAAGACTGAATCATGATGAAATAAAAAATCTGTAACAGACCAATAAATAGTAAGGAAACTCAATCAGCAAATGAAAGCCTCCCCCAAAATAATGCCCCCCCCGCAAATAAAGTCCAGGACCAAACAGCTTCACTGGTGAATTCTACAAATCATTTATTTATTTATTTATTTGAAGGATTTTATTCATTTATTGGACAGAGAGAGAGAGAGAACACAAGCAGAGGGTCAGAGGCAGAGGGAGAAGCAGGCTTCCTGCTGAGCAGGGAGCCCGATGCGGGGCTCGATCCTAGGACCCCTGGATCATGACCTGAGCTGAAGGCAGACGCTTCACCAACTGAGCCACCCAGGCGCCCCTCTACAAATCATCTGAAATAGAATACCATTCTCAAACTCTACCAAAAAAAATAGAAGAGGAGGGAACATTTCCAAACTCATATTATAAGGCCAGCATTATCCTCATACCAAAGCTGACAATGATGTTACAAGAACAAAAAATTACAGGACAATATTCCTGCTGAACATAGATGCAAAAAACCTAAACAAAATATTAGCAAACTGAATTCAACAATACATGAAAAGGATCATACACCATAATGATGTGGGATTTATTACAGGACACAAAGATGGTTCAACATCCACAAATAAATCAATGTGATATACAACATTAAGAAAATAAAGGATAAAAATCATAAGGTCATCTTTCAAGAAAGTAGGGTTAAAGGCAACATACCTCAACATAATAAAGGCCATATATGAAAAACCCACAGCTAACATCATACTCAATAGTGAAAAACTTTTCCTCTAAGAACAGGAACGAGACAAGGATGTCCATTCTTACTACTTTTATTCAACAGAGTAATGGAAGTCCTAGCCACAGCAATCAAGACAACAACAAAAAATAAATAAATAAAAGGTATCCAAATTGGTAAAGAAGTAAAATTGTCACTAGTTGGAGAAGACATACTATATATACAAAATCATCAAGACTCCACCAAAAAAGTGTTAGGACTGATAAATATGTTAGGTCAAATTGCAGGATAAAAAAAAAATCAACATACAGAAATCTTTTTGGGGGGGCACACAACACAGATAATTTTTATTAATTAAATTACAGATGCTTTGAATAAAAGCTTAGAACTAACAACCATTTAAGGGTCAATGATTTACTTTCTCCCACAGATGAGAACCAGTTATTTTTCTTGTTTTGTTCACCTGAACACTGAATCAAGGCCATGGTGCTTAAACACAGTTGTATTCCTTTCACATCTTACTACTTTCCAAATTAGAGTCCATCATTTCATGTCAGTTACTCATTAAGGGTTTCCTCTACAGCTCTCCCAGGAGATTGTATAGTCTTCTGATTGCAAGCAACAAGTTTCATATAAATTAATCCAAGTAATTCTGCTAGAGCTATAATACCCAAAGCTGAAATTAGAAGGAAGATGGCCATGCACTGGGGTGCACTCTGAAACACAGAGGCTTAGTCCAACCACAGAGAGCACACAGCCCACTACCTGAAGGATCACTATCACTGTAGGAATTACAATTAAACCAAGTCCATAGCATTCCTTGTTGAATATACACTTGGGACAAAGTGACAACTCTGGTGAACACTAGTCCAACAAATAAAAGAACGGTCTTCTCCTTTTAAGACTGGATTTATATTTTAGTGTCACAATACCAAACTGTCCCCAAGACAGAAGGACAGCCAAAATTGGGAAAACAACGAGGATGTTTTCATTTGGAGAAAACGATGAAACAATACAATATTTTAGTTCTATGATTTCCCCTTCTCTGCTTAATTCTGTTACCTCACAAGTGTAGTTTCCTATGACAGCCTCTTTCTCAACCATCCTCAAAGAGGCAAAGTCATTAAACAATCCTTCTGAGATTTTGGTCCTCTTAAACTTATCCCCGTTGAGTGGTCCTTTATACAGCACCATCAAAATGTCTTTTTTCTCTAAATTTCCACTTTACATACATTTCATTAATGTTTGATGCACCCACATTATTAGCAAACATAGGATGACAACAGTTTCATTGCAAGCCCTGTGTTCTACAGATCTGGTAATGTCAACTATTAGCTGAGCCAAACCGCGGCACACCGACCCCAGCAGCAGCACCACCAGAGGCCACACGGCCGTGGCTGCCGCAGGTTCACCACTGCGGTCCATCACAGGCAGGGCCCGCCGCCCAGGCTGCCTGGCCGCTTCTGCCACCCCGCGCCTGCTTCCACTCCTCCCGCCTCTCCAGGTGCGCACAGGTACTCGCCCCCGCCCGCCCCAGCCCCCAGGGCTGTTGACGCGAGGCCCTCCCTCCCGCTTCCCTCCTGCTTCGTGGGCTCAAGTCCCCACCCCAGTCCGCTCCAAGGAGGCCTGGACCCGGCTCCCACACAGCGGCACGCGCTGGACTTGGGGATCACGTTCCACAGGCCCACCACGTAGTCTTCCACTCACCTGGGACCTCCCTCCCTCCGAGGTTCTCCCCTGCCTCTCACATCAACCTGGGCCCCGGTCGTCTCCCACATTCACGCTTCAGCAGCGCCGCGCCTGTGATGCGGGCGCCTTAGCCCACAGGAGCCACTAATCTCTCTGCCGTCCGGGGTCCCAGGTCAACCTGCTCATTGACCCTGCTGCATTCTTGCCCCCACCTCTGCTCCAATATACAGACACCTGTTGCATTTCTTTTTTTTTTTTTTAAAGATTTTATTTATTTATTTGACACAGAGAGGGAACACAAGCAGAGGAAGTGGGAGAGGGAGAAGCAGGCTTCCCGCAGAGCAGGGAGCCCAATGCGGGACGCTTAACGACTGAGCCACCCAGGCGCCCTGCATTTCTATAGAATAACAACGAAGTAATAGAGAAACAATTAAGAAAACACTTACAATTTACAATTGCACCAAAAAGAATAAAATGCCTAGGAATAAACTTAACCAAGAAGATAAAAGATCTGTATTCCAAATAATGAAACACCGATGAAAGAAATGGAAGACAAAAGGAACAACTGGGAACATATACTATACTCATGGATTGGAAGAATTATCATCATTAAAATGTCCTCACTACCCAAAGCAATGTACAGATTCAATGCAATCCCTATGAAAATACCAATAGCAATTTTCACACTAAAAGAAATAATACTAAAATCTGTGTAGAACACCACAAAAGATCCTGAATAGCCGAAGCAATCTTGAGAAGGACAACGAAGCTGAAGGTATCATGCTTGCTGATTTCAAACTATACTACCAAGCTATTGTAATCAAAACAGTATGATAGTGGCATAAAACCACAGAGATCAGTGGAACAGAACAGACAGTCTAGCAATAAACCCACTTATATGCCAACTAATCTACAACAAAGGAGCCAAGCATATACAATGGAGAAAGGACGGTCACCACGTCAATAAATGGTGTTAAGAAAATTGGACGGCCACGTGCGAAAGAATGAAACTGAACCACTATCTTACACCATACACAAAATCTAATTCAAAATGGATTGAAGACTTGAACACAAAACCTAAAACTATAAAAGTCCTAGAAAAACACATAAGCAGTAAGCTCCCTGACATCAGTGATGTTTTGGATTTGACCCCATAAACAAAGGCAACAAAGGTAAAAATAAACACATGGGACTACATCAAACGAAAAAAAACTTCTGCACTGCAAGGAAGACCAACAAGAAAACCAAATGACAACCCACTGAATGGGAGAAAATACTGCAACCATTTGTCTGACAAGTCGTTAATATCCAAGACAGAAGTAATATTATCAGTCGGAAAAATACAAATCTCATTTAAAATGGGAGGAGGACATGAACAAGACATTTTTCCAAAGAAGACATACAGATGGCCAACAGGTACATGAAAAGGTACGCTACATCACTCATCACCAGGGAGATGCAAATCAAAACCATGAGACAGCACTTCACACCTATTACAATGACTATTATCAAAAAGACAAGACATAACAAGTTTACAAAGATGTGAAGAAAAGGAAACCCTTGTGCACTGTTCATGGGAATGTAAATCGTGCAGTCATTACAGAACACAATATGGAAGTTCCTCAAAATATTAAAAATAAAACTATCATATGATCCAGCAATTCCACTTCTAGGTATTTATCTGAAGAAAATGAAAACACTAACCTGAAAAGATACAAGCACCTTTGTTCACTGCCAACATTATATAAATAAGGAAAGAAAGAAAAAAAATATATATATTAAGTATATATAACTTACTGTATATACTATATATAAATGCAAATATATAAATGTAAATACATATAAATACATAAGTATTTACATATATATTTACAATATATATTATATATTAACCTACATATATTATGTATACTATATGTATTTTATATATGTGTGTATACTATATGTATTTTACATATATGTGTATATTATATATTATATATACATATATATATGGTGTATGTGTGTGGAATATTATTCAGCCATAAAAAAAATTTTTTTTAAACATTATATTTATCTGACAGAGAGAAAGCGAGAGAAGGAACACAAGTAGGGGGAGCGGGAGAGGGAGAAGCAGGCTTCCCGCAGAGTAGGGAGCCTGATGCGGGGCTCATTCCCATGACCCTGGGATCATGACCCGAGCTGAAGGCAGACACTTAACGACTGAACCACCCAAGCGCCCCTCAGCCATAAAAATTAATGAAATTTTGCCATTTGGGGACAAACAGATGGACCTTGAAGGCATTATGCAAAGTGATATAAGTCAGACAGAGGAAGAAAAACATCATAATGATCTCAATAATGATCTCACTTATATACAGAAATTGAAAAATGCAAACACAACACAATGATCTGATAGATACAGGGAACACACTGGTGGCTGCCAGAGGTGTGGGTTTGGGGCTGGGCAAAATAGGTAAAGGGAGTCAAATGGTACAAACTTCCAGTCATAAAAAAATAAATCATGGGAGGTAATGTACAACATGGTGACTACAGTTAATAATACTACACTGCATATTTAAAAGTTGCTAAGAAGTGGATCTCAAAAGCTCTCATCACATACAAAAAAATCTATATCTATGTATGGTGACAGATGTTAGCCAGATTTATTGGTATGATCATTTTACAATATATGCAAGTATTTAATCAATATGTTACATACCTGAAACTAGTTAAAGTCAAGGACACCTCCATTAAAAAAAAAGAAAAAGAAAAAGAAAATAGATACAAATAAGTGTCTCCAGTGAAAAGAAAACAATACAATAAAACTATATGCCTAACTTAAAAAAAAAGTCTTTAGGAAGACTTATAAAGGAACATTTTGTTTTGTTTAAATTAATAGGTCACATGGTAATTACAGCCACTTCTACAGCATGGTACCATTTGTACTCCAGCAACACTATTAAAATTGGTGGAGTCACAAAATGTTCCGAATATTTATAAATTATAAACTTTTTTCCTGGATATTCCGCATGTAATTGTCAAAGATCACATAAAGACAACTCCTCCAACGCCAACTCCATATTCTTTTTTCCCGCCTCAAAGCGTGAAGGGCTCCACCGAAAATTACATACAGAGTACAGACTCATGGCAGTGTAAGAGAGAGTACAGACCACAGCTGGTCAGATACACATTCTATTCGTATGAAAGCTCTACTACACTCTTTAATTACACGTTCTCCAAGAAGCTGTCTAGTAACAGAATTTGGTTTTAATGAATCAGAGCAATTAAGCAGACACAAAATAGCTTTAAACTGCACTATTCAAGTATGTTTGTTGCATACTTGGTATATGACTGGCTCTGAGGTTTATAAAGGTGACGGAGATAAATTCCCTGCTCTAAAGAACTCAACAACCTAGAACTCAACTAACAAATCTGAGTCTCATATTTTAGCATGTGTATGATGGTTTCAACAACCCCCTCCCCCCCAAAAGAAAATCAATTAGCCTATGTAAGCAGGAAAAAACAGGACAATAACTGCCTGATCATCTCAATACACACAGAAAAAGTGTTTGTCAAAATCTAAGACCCTTTCTTTTTTTTAAGATTTTATTTATTTATTTGACAGAGAGAGACACAGCGAGAGAGGGAACACAAGCAGGGAGAGTGGGAGAGGGAGAAGCAGTCTTCCCGCGGAGCAGGGAGCCCGATGTGGGGCTCAATCCCAGAACCCTGGGATCATGACCTGAGCCGAAGGCAGACGCTTAACAGCTGAGCCACCCAGGCGCCCCTCTAAGACCCTTTCTTAATAAAATCAACAGACGAGAAACAAAGTAAACTCTCTCAATCTTTTAAAAGACATCTATGAAAAGTCCACAGATAACACGATAAATGGTGCAAAATGGAATGCTTTTTTTCTTTCTTTTTTTTTTTTTTTAAAGATTTTATTTATTTATTGGAGTGATTCAGAGAGAGAGCTAGAGAGCACAAGTGAGGGAGAAGGAGAAGCAGGCTCCCCACAGAGCAGGGGAGCCCGATGCGGGGCTCGATCCCAGGATCCCGGGATCATGACCTGAGCCGAAGGCAGATGCCCAACGACTGAGCCACCCAGGCGCCCCACCCTCTAAAATCAAGAACAAGACAAGAATCTACTCTCACCACTCATACAGATAGCTCTAGTCAGGACAAAAAAAAAAAAAAAAAAAAAATACAGGTTGGAAAAAAAGAAATAAAACCAGCTGTATTGAACACTAAATCTGAAACCAATGATGTACTGTATGTTCGCTAACTGAATTAAAAACAAAAAACAAAAACTACACTTGTAGTTGCAGTTCACACAATCTTGTACATAGAATCCAGTAAAATACTATTAAAACAAATGAATTCAGTAAGGTTACAGGGTACAAGATCAACATATAAAAATTAATTGTATGGGTGCCTGGGTGGCTCAATCAGGTGGGCATCCAACTCAGTTTCAGCTCAGGTCATGATTTCCGGGTCCCAGGCTCAAGCCCCACATCAGGCTCTCTGCTCAGCAAGGAGTCGGCTTCTCCCTCTCCCTCTGCTTCTCCCCCCTGCTCATGTTCTCCCTTTTTCAAATAAATAAATAAAAATCCTAAAAAAACCCCACAAAGCTATAGTACTCAAGACTGGCAATGTGGTACTGGCATAAGGACAATCCTACAGATCTATGCAATTAAACTGGGAATACAGAAATAAATCTGAATATTTATGTTCAATTCATTTTCAATAAAGATGCAAAGATGATTCAATGGTAAAAAAAAAAAAAAATCCTTTTCAACAACTGATGCTGAGGCAATTGGATACTACATGCAAAACACTTAAAATAAACCCTTTTCTCACACCATACACAAAAATGGGTATCAGACCTAAATGCAACAGCTATGTACTAAATACAGGAGTGAATCTTTGTGTCCTTAGGACAGACGCAACCCTTTTAGATACAATACCAAAGCCACAAGTGACAAAAATAGAACTGTACTTCATGTAACAAAAAACTCTTGCTGCAGAGCACACAACCAAAATGGTAAAATGACAACCCAGAAATGGGAGAAAATATTTGCAAACTATGTACCTAATTAGGACTGGTATACAGAATATGTAAATAACTCTTAAAACGCAACAATAAAAAGACAACTATAACTACAATATTGACAAGGCAAAGGACTTTTGAATATTAAGCTTGTCTTGCTATAAATGACTTCTTTGTAGTAGGAGTGTGCCACTCTTCTAGGATTCTTAGACAATCAAATCTCTTAAAAAAAAGTTTTATTTCTTCCTTTGTCATCTGTGTACCTTTTATATTCCTGTTTTATTGCATGTCGTGGGATTTCTAGTCAGATGTCAAATAAGAGTGGCAAAACTGGACATTCTTGCGCCTGACCTTAGGGAGAAAGTATCCAGTTCTTCTTTCTTATGTACGAGGCTAACAGATTTTTTGTTATTGTTTTTTATCAAGTTGAGGAAATTCTCTATTCCTAGTTTGCTGAGTTTTAATCATGAATGGGTGTTGGAGTCTGTCAAATGCTTTTTCTGCATCAATTGATAGGATCATATAATTTTTCTTTCTGCAGCCTGATGGGATGGATTATATTAATTGATTTGAGTGGTAAATGAGCCTTGCATGTTTGGAATCAATCCTACTTGGCCATGGTATGTAATGCCTTTTATATATGGTTGGATTTTATTTGGATTTTTGCATCTATATTCATAAGAAACATCTGTCTGTAGTTTTTCTTTCTTATAAAGTCACCATCTACCTTTGAGATTAAAAAAAGAGTAAGGAAGGTTCCCTCTAACTACTAATCATCCTAAGGAATCTACAAGAAAGCTACTATAGGTAATGTATGAATTCAGTTAAGTTGCAGGCTATAATACAACCACCCCAAAATCAGGTGTGTTTCTACATACCTACAATAAACAATCTGAAAGAAAAATAAAGCAATTCTATGTATAACAGAATCTTTGTTAGCCTATAGTGGATTACACTGATTGGTTTTTTAATGCTGAACCACTCTCGCATACCTGGTATGTATCCCACTTGGTCATGGTTCTTTTTATACATGGCTGGTTTCTATTTGCTAATATTTTGTTAAGGAATTTTGCTAGCAAATTTATGGGAGATATAGGTCTATAGATTTACTATTGTTTCCTGTACTGTCATTGTATGGTTTTGGTATCAGGATAACAAAAAAACCTGTTAGGAAGTGTTCCATGCTTTCTATTTTTCTGGAGGACATTGTGTAAGATCATTATTAATTCCTCCTTAAATGTTTACATGTTTGGTAGTCTTCTATGGTGAAAACATCCGTAAGAGATTTTATCTCTTTATTTTAAATTAAATTCAAATTATCTATGTCATCTATGAAAATCCACAGAACCTTCAAATTATCCATGTCATCTTGAGTTTTGGTAGCTTGGAATTTCTAAAGAGTTGATCCATCTCTTCTCAACCATCAAATTTAAGAGCATAACATTTAAATTATCCTCCTGTTAATGAATGCCAAAGTGATATCCCCCATTTCTTTCCTGATATTGGTGGTTTGTTGTGTGTGTGTGTATTGAAGATTGCTAGGTTAATAAATTTTACTGATTTTTTTCCCTAAGAACTGGCTTTGTGTTTCAGTAGGTTTCTCTATTGTTTTCCTATTTTCAACTCATTGATACCTGCTTTATTTTCTTCCTCCTATTTGCTGTGGATTTACTTTGCCCTTTTGCAGTCTCTAAAGGTAGAAAATTAATTATGGATTTGAGACCTTTCATCTTATCCTAATACCACTGCTTTGGCTGCTTCCCACATACATTGGTATACTGTTTAATTCAATTCTATGTATTTTTAAAATTTCCTTTCAGCCTTCTTTGATTCACGCTTTACTTACATGTGTCTTAATTCCAAAGGGTTTGGATATTTTTCTACCGACTTTCTATTACTGATTCACAGTTTGATTTCCTTGTGCTCAGAGAACATAGCACGGTTTCAGTTCTGTTAAATTTACTAAGGTTTGTTTATGGCCCATGACATGTTGTATCTTACTGAATGTTCCATAGGCATTTGAGAAGAATGCATACCTTGTTTTTAGGTAGTGTTCTACAAATGTTCATTCAATTCTGCTGGTTGATGGTGCTGTTCATTTCTTCTATATCTGTTAATTTATATCTGCTATCTAGAAGTTCTACCAATTGCTGAGAGTAAGGTGCTGAATTCCCCAAATATAACTGAAAATTTGTTTATTTCTCCTTTCAGCTCAATCAGTTTTGATTTGTGTACTATGAGGTTCTTTCTGTTGTTTGGTGGGGGTCACATTTTGGATCAGTCTTTTTCGTTGGAATACCACTTTTTCTCTAATAATTTCCTTTGCTCTCAAGACTACTTTATCTGATATTAATGGAGTCAGTCTTGTTTTTGTTTTCATTAATGTTTGCATAGTGTATCTTTTTCTGTCACCCATCAACCTCACTATGTTGCATTTGAAGTGAATTTCTTTGTAGATAACATATTTCTGCCTCATGTTTTTTGTTTTATCCAGGCTGCCAGTCTATACCTGAATTGGTGTGTTTAGATCATTTACATTTACAGTAGATATTACTATGTCAAGGTTTAAGTCTGCTGTTTTATTTTTCTGTTGTTTTCTCAGTTTCTCATTCATCTGTTCCTAATTTATTTTCTTACTGATTACTTGAACATCTTTTTAAAGATTCCACCTTCATTTACTTACAGTATTTCTAAGTGTACCACCTTGTATAGTTTTTTAGTGGTTCTTTAGGTATTCGAGTCCATTTCTAGGTAAAATGCACATATATAATTTATTACAATCTTCCTAGATTAACATTTTACCACTGACTTCAATGGAAATGTAACACTTTAATTTCAATTAAATCCCTGTATTCTATCTTGTAAATATATCATTTCCTCCACATGTAGAGCATCAAATCATATGATATTCTAAATTTTGCTTCAATAATCAAATATGATTTCAGAAACTCCTGAGAAGGAAACTCCATTATTATATTTATCCTTATTTTTTGCTACTTCCAATGTTCTTTCTTTTTGAAGTTCCAAGCTTTCTTATGTTATTTAGTTTCTATTTAAAGAAACTCCTCTAGGCGTTTTTAAAAGATAAGTTTACTAACAACATTTTCTTTGTTTTCCTTTGTATGGTATCTTCAGTTGTCCTTCTTTCATGAATATATTTTCACAAGCTAAACAAGTTTTGTTTGAAAGTTCTTTTCTTTCAGTACTTGGAAAAAAATGTATTATTTCCTTCTAGCCTTCATGGTTTCAGATGACAAATACACTATCATTTCCAAAGGAAATGAGTTGTTTCTCTCTACTTTCAAAATTTTTTCTCGTTTTCAGAAATTTAATCACGATATGCCATTAGTATGGATCTCTTTGGATTCATCTCACTTAAGAGTTCACTCAGATTCTTCAATGAGTATTCTTATGTCTTTTGACAAATTTGGGAAGTTTTCAATCATTATTCCTTTAAATACTTCAAGTGCCATCATCTCTTCCCTTTTTGTTACCCTGATGATACTGATGATTAGTTTTATTTTTTTTTAAAGATTTCATTTATTTATTTGAGACAGAAACAGAGAGAACATGAGCAGGGGGAGAGGGGCAGAGGGAGAGGAAGGGCGAGAAGCAGACTCCCCATTGAGCAGGAAGCCCAATGCAGGGCTCAATCCCAGGACCCTGGGATCATGACTTGAGCCAAAGGCAGACGCTTAACCAACTAAGCCACCCAGGAGCCCCAATACAGATGTTAGTTCTTTAGTTATTCCAAATACAGAGAGAATCCAGCCTCTTCTCATTACCTCCATGTCTCCCCAATTTTGACTAAATGACCATAATTGCCCTTCAGGAAAACTACTAGCGAACTCTCTAAGTACTTATGTTCTTTCCAGTATTTTCTCTATAGAGGTGAGAAAGATCTTATAAACATGAATCAGACGTTGCTTGTTTACCAAATTACACTAGTAAGAATTAAAATAAAATCTTTAGTAAGATTTATGATATTCATCTTTTGGACCATAGCTGCCTGACATCATTTCCTGCCCCCACTTACCATCAATCATTCCCCTTTGGCCACTGTGACTTTTTTTTTGCTATTTCCCAAGAAGCACCAAGCACATTCCTACTCATTGGCTTAGCAGTTGCTATTACCCCCGCTGAGAAGAGGCAGGACCCTCACAGCTCACACAATCATTTCATTCAAATTCTGCTCTAATGGTGATCTCTTTAAGGTTTCCCAACTATTCTTCTTGTAGCACCATTTAACTCTGCTCTCATTGCTAGGATAATTTTTACCACTACAGAGCTTTAATACACGTAAGTATCTGATTTTAGTGCTACCTTTTTAATTTATCTTTGACATATAACCGTATAAATTTACAGTGTACAACCTGTTAATTTGATACACTTATATGCCATGTAATTGCCATTGTACCAATAATTAGCACCGCTATTATGTTACATAGTTACCATTTCTTATTAGTGATTGGAATCATCAAGTTCCAGTGCCTCAGCAAGCTTGATTATTCTAATACAATACTGTCTATATTCACTATATGCTATATTAGATCTCTAGGGCTTATGTACTACTCATTACACTTTTTACCCTTAAACATCTCTCTTTTCCCACATCCCCTACCCCCTGGTGACCACATTACTCGTGTTTATAACAAGTTTGGCTTTTCTAGATTCCAGATACAAGTGACACCACATGGTATTTGCCTTTCTCTGTCAGACTTATTTCACTTAGCATAATGCACTCAAGGTTCATCCATTTCGCAAGTGGCAGAATGTCCTCCTCTCTCATGGCTGAATAATAGTCTATTATTTACACATATCTATTTTAATTATTTATCCACTGACGGGCAGTTAGGTTGTTTCCATATCTGGTTATTGTGAATCATGCTGTGATAAACATCAGCGTGCATATTCTCTCTTTGATAACCTGTTTTCATTTCCTTTGGGTGTCTTCCCAAGTGGAACTGCTGGATCATAGGGTAATTCTATATTTTACTTTTTGAGGAATCTCTATACTGTTTTCCATAGTAGGTGAACCAATTTACATCACTGCCAACAGTGCACAAGGGCTCCTTTTTCTCCACATCCTTGCCAACACTTGTTATCTCTTGCCTTCTTGGTGCTAGCCATTCTAAATGGTGTGATGTATGGTTTTGATTTGCATTTCCCTGATGTTTAGTAATGTTGACCATGTTTTCATATATTTGTTGGTCACTACTGCTACTTGTATAAACTCATCGACACTTATTTCTTTCACTACTATAGCATTTAGATAATAGCAACTACTCAAAAATTATTTGAGTAAAAAAATGAGCATATGAAAGAATGCCTGATGATGGCAAGAATGCAGAGCAATGGAGGTAAGGTAGGCAACTGAAAACTGCTTTGAGAAACAAAGGAATGAAGAAAAACAACAGTAAAGATGAGGCAGGCAAAGACTGGTCTGTTGACAGATTAAGAATGGTAAAAACAAAGTGAATCAAAAAGAACATTTCTTGTAAGAGTGGTATCTGGAGATTTGGTTCAAAAACCAGTATTCCCAGTCACTTCCAAGGATTAAGACTTCTAAAGAGATATTCTTGAAAAAAACATCTTAAAGTTGTCAACCTCTGGATTAATCATGGGAAAATAATAAATCCCCTGACGTTCATCTGTGCAGTACCCATTAACTCACCTGGGAAGCTCTGGCTTGGGAATTCTTCCTCCAATATCCATGGCTCCTCTCCTTGCTCTAGCCTGAAGATCACCTCTGGTTTGGTAACACAATACCCTGTCAAAGCAAAACAATTTAGGATTCAAACCAGAAGGCCTAGCCTGCAGGGTCTCTGAAAGAGAAGCAAGCTTCCAGAGCTATTTGATGAAGAGCTATTGAACATTTCATTGGAGAAGTAAACACAAATATCTTCCTGGTGCCCAAAAGAGATCAACACTGATTCCTGGTTCCAATATAAAAAATCATTAAACTCTACAGTGTCTACATGCTTCATAACTAAAAGAATTAAAACATGCTGTTTAGAATTACAAAAAAACAGACCTTACCCAGTGAGACAAGGTTACTGTAGTTCTCCAGCATCACATCTCTATACAAGGACCTCTGGGCTGGGTCCAGGCGCTGCCACTCTTCCTGGGTGAAGCCCACAGTCACATCCTTAAATGATACTGATCCCTGGAATTTCTGTTCAATCTGCAATGTTCAGAATTGGGTGACATGGAAAAAGCTGTATGGGAACCAATCCTTACCATGATTACCAAAATAGTTTGCAAAACATTTGTTTGGTTTTACACTTTGAGGGAAGATGAGAAATCCTAACAGAAATATTATGCCAGGGGCACCTGGGTGGCTCAGTCATTAAGCGTCTGGCTTCAGCTCAGGTCATGATCCCAGGGTCCTGGGATCGAGCCCCACATCGGGCTCCCTGCTCTGCGGGAAGCCTGCTTCTCCCTCTCCCACTCCCCCTGCTTGTGGTCTCTCTCTCACTGTCTCTCTCCCTGTCAAATAAATAAAATCCTAAAAAAAAAAAAAAGAAATATTATGCCATTGCCTTAAGGTTTATTCATGTAAAAAATTATCAAATCCCACAATGTATCTGGAACCATTCTAGTTCTTAGAAATGCTAAGATTAATAAAATTATTCTTGTAGTCAAGTAGCACACAATTTGGTAAAAATATGAGGTAGTATGTTATAATTGCTAAGGTGAAAGTACACAGCAGACAGACTTTAAAATAAATGAGGAACAAAATTATTTCTATTTTGAGCTTCAATGAAGAACAGCTGATTGAGAAATAGTAATACTGTGCTCTTCATGAACACGGTGCCATGGTACAAGCAAAAGCAGGGCACCTCCAACACCATCTGGGAAATGAACAGAGGGCAAACAGTACAGAAAACACTGAGAATACAGCCTGGAGCTGTGATGACAGAAAGGGCCATGAAGAAAGAAAGTCATGGATTAGAGAGTAATTTTAGACCAAATCTCCAAAGTATGTGATCACTTTCAACCTTAAAGAATATTTTTGAGTACTAATGAAGTTTATATTTATGAATTATAGAAATAAACTATCAATATATTTTGTGACAAATTTTAATTTTTTTCCTCAATTTTAAAAAGTAAAGAGACAGCTTAATATTTTATTTCACTGGAATACATATTCTAGGTTCTAAGTCTTCAATTTAGAGACAACTAGAACGTGTAGAAAATGAGAAGGGAAGATTTTGGAACTGTTACACTTGAAATACCTGTAGAACATATAGAAGATACCAAAGGGATTATTTGGGATATCATCTAGAGTGCTTGCCTCTACTTTAGGGCTCACTGTTTCAAAGAAAGGGGAGCCAAAGAGATCTGAGTGTATATTAAAATTATGTGACCAGGTTTTTATTTATAGAAGCAACTCTGTCAAAAAAGTAAAGGGAAAGCTAATGGACAAAAACCACGATTTACATAAACTACTATAGGAAAAACTGTAAAGCAAAGAGGGAATTGATAAAAGGAAAGAGAGTGATAGAACACAGTCACCAATTATTGGCAGAAAGTTTCCTCAGGGTATATGTACAAACATCTGTATAAACACAAGTATCACAAAATAAGCAAGGAAAAAATAGATACTGTATTTTAATAAGATATATCTTAAATGTGAAACATAATACTGTAGGTCTAGAATGAAAATAAGGATTTGAGAAACATTAATAATTTGGTAGTGTCTGACGTCACCAACAATGAATCAGAAGGCTCTCAGAGAAGTAAGAGACTGAAAATAATCAAGAATGTAAGGTGAGGAAATACCATGTTTTAACTGAATAACAGAGAAAGAACAGGCTATGAAGGAACTGCCTGAAGGTGGAAATAAAAATAATAATAAATAGTTTTAAAAATTGAGAGATGATGATAAGATCACCTGAGTATATACACAAAAGCATGATAAAACAAACAAACAAAAAACTCTTGGCAAACTAGAAAGGAATTTCCTCAGTGTGATAATGGATTTTAACATATACCTATGGCAAATATTACACTTATTGGTGAAATATAGAATGTGTTCGACTTAGGGGCGCCTGGGTGGCTCAGCTGGTTAAGTGTCTGACTCTTGATTTTGACTCATGTCATGATCTCAGGGTCATGGGATCAAGGCCCGCATCAGGCTCCACACTGAACCGGGAGTCGGCTGGAGATTCTCTTTCTCCCTTTCCCTCTGCCCCTCCCCTGCTCGCACATGTGCACTCTCTCAAAAAAAAAAAAAAAAAAAAAAAATGAAGGAAGGAAACATGGAGAAGAATTCTGACCTTCATGTATGAAAAAAAATTAATCTTATTTTGACTCCTGGGTTTAGCTTAATGATATCCTTGAGACTTCTTCAGATAAACAATTTGTCATTGTCAACTCTGTGATTTTTGTAATTTTTGTTGAAGTATAAATATATACAAAAACAACACACAAGTATACTTTGGCAAAGAAATGGCTCAATGTATTTTCACAGTGAACACACCCATAAAACCAGCATTCAGATCAAGAAATAAAACATTACCTGAAATTGAGAAGCTCCTTCATGCCACTACCTAGTATCTACCACCGCCCCCATCCTAACTCACATGATAACCACAATGACATACACACTCGGATATCTAAAATGAAAAAGTCAGAAAATACCAAATAAAGATAGTGGCCAAAATATGAAGCAACTGGAACATTCATACCTTGCCAGTGGGAGTGTAAGTAAGTATATATACTTTGGGAAAATAACAGGGAATTTCTAGGGCACCTGGGTGGCTCAGTCGGTTAAGTGTCTGCCTTCAGCTCAGGTCATGATCTCAGGGTCCTGGGACTGAGTCCTGCATCGGGCTCTCTGCTCAGTGGGGAGTCTGCTTCTCCCTCTGTCTTCTCCCCTCTGCTCTTGCTCATGCTCTGTCTCTCTCTCTCTCAAGTAAATAAAATCTTAAAAAAATAATAATAATAGGGAATTTCTACTAAAGCTGTATGTATTAATTCCTCTCCTAGTTATATATCCAACATGAACGAGTGTTTGTCAACCAAAGGCCCTATAGGAAATGTTCATAGCAGTTTTATTAGCCAAAACCTGGAGACAGTCCAAAAGCCCATCAACAGAATGGAAAAATAAAAGTGTAGTACAGTTACATAATGGAATACATAACAGCAATAAAAAGAAAAACTGGGGCGCCTGGGTGGCTCAGTCGTTAAGTGTCTGCCTTCAGCTCAGGTCATGATCCCGGGGTCCTGGGATCGAGCCCCGCATCGGGCTCCCTGCTCAGTGGGGAGCCTGCTTCTCCCTCTCCTACTCCTCCCTGCTTGTGTTCTGTCTCTTGCTGTGTCTCTCTCTGTCAAATAAATAAATAAAATCTTTAAAAAAAAAAAAAAAAGAAAAACTGATACACTCAGCAAAATAGATGAATCTCACATATACTATACTGAGTGGAAGCCAGACATACAAGCAAAGCTAATCAATGATAATAGATTCAGAGTAATGAACTTGAAGTACCAGAGAACCTTTTGGGATACTGGGTGGTCATTACAAGGGGGCGGGGTGCCTGTGTGTGTGTGAGCATGTGTGCACGCATATACACACACAAATAAAAATTCATCTAGCTTGACACTTAAGTTATATGCAGCTTACCTCAATGAACTGACAAAAAAAAATACTTTTTGGAACTTATCATACACGCTAACTTTTTGGCATAAAATTGATGATATGCTGTTCATAAAATTAACAGACTAAAACAAAAGATTCTGAAATACCAGAGCATAAATCAAGGCATTTGTTTGGAAGTTTATCATTCTGATCATTCTGACTTCTTTTCTAGCTTGGGTGAAAAAGAAATGGACAATCAAAAGATCCTGATGATAAAACACTAGTCAACAAAGATACGTTAACAGAGAAATACAGACTCTATTATAACAGTAATGTCTTCATAATCAAAACTAGAAAGCAGCAATCTATCAAATTAGATAAAAAAGAAAATAAATTTGACCAGCAGTGCAAAAAGTAAAGAAACAAATGTATGACAAAAACTATAATAAAGTAGAACACACAAAATATTAATGATGTTATACTAGGATACACAGTAAACAAAACTGTAAAACAAAAATCCTAAACTGTAAGATGGCATATGAATATGCTGAATTTCTTACTAATGACCGACATAACTGATTTGAAAACAAAACCTGTCACAGGTTATTTGCAAGATCAAGAAAATTTGAAAACAAAATAATGGGCAAATATCAAATACACTGTAAAAAATATATGTGCAAAATAGGGACACCTGGGTGGCTCAGTCACTTAGGCGTCTACCTTGGGCTCAGGTCATGATCTCAGGGTCCTGGAATCCAGCCCCATGGAGGGCTCCCTGCTCAGCGGGGAGTCTGCTTCTCTCCCTCCCTCTGCCTCTCCCCCTGCCCATGCTCTCTCTCTCTCAAATGAATAAATAAAAAATCTTTTAAAAAATATATAAGCAAAATAAAAGGTGGTTTGGCTTAACTCACAGCAGATAAGGTAACACTGACAGCTACAAGAATGAAATGAGCAAAGATGATTCTTCAAGAAGAGAAATAATCCATTTATCTTTTCTGGCACCAAATACCAGAAAAGCTAATCACTTAAAGAAAATACAACTATAAATACAAGGATACTTTAAGACACAGTCACGTGTACCTATGAAAACATAGGAGATACACTCACATCTCCACGAAATGTATTTTGTTTTCCTAAAGAGAATATTGTATGAAATGCCAAAAGAAACAAATGCTTTGGGTCAAAGCATTAAGGAACTACCAAAATAGACTTAGAAAAAGGTAGAAAATCAGTGCAAAGACCAATAACCAGAAATAGTATTTAAAAATATTTAAAAATCGATTGAAGATCTTGAAGATCTACCATGGAAAAAATCCATTTCAGATATTTTCAGGATTAAAACTCTAGCCAACATTAAGTAACAACCCATGTAATTTATTTATTTTTTTATTAAAAGATTTTATTTATTTGAGAGAGCGAGCAAGCGCACACACATGGGGGGAGGGGCAGAGGAAGAAGCAGACTCCCCACTGAGAAGGGAGCCTGATGCGGGACTCAATCCCAGGACCCAGAGATCGTGACCTGAGCTGAAAGCATACATTTAACCGATTGAGCCACTGAGGTGCCCCAACAACCCATGTAATTTAAACATCCCATACCATAAAAAAAAATTTGTGAACTGTTACAAACTTAGTAACAAAATATTGTTCAAAAATAGTTCCTATTTAATTTTGATACAAATATTCTAAATAAAACACTGGCAAACTCAATTCACAACAGTCTATTAAGAGTAATTCAGAAAGGGGGGGCGCCTGGGTGGCTCAGTTGTTAAGCGTCTGCCTTTGGCTCAGGTCATGATCCCGGGGTCCTGGGATCGAGCCCTGCATCGGGCTCCCTGCTCAGCGGGGAGCCTGCTTCTCCCTCTCCTGCTCCCCCTGCCTGTGTTCCCTCTCTCACTGTCTCTCTCTGTCAAATAAATAAATAAAATCTTAAAAAGATAAAAAAAGTAATTCAGAAAGAGAAAAAGAAAGCAATTCAGCATGTCCATGCAGAATACTCCAGGTTCCAAAGAGGTTCAGAAAAAATTATTTTGTTTACAGTATATACTCCAAACACTTAAAACAGTCAACGAAAGGTGTTCAAAAAATATTTGCCAAATGAATGGCCTAGTATATTTTTTCCAAAAATTCAAGCTGAAGACACAGGGAGCTCCAAACATTGGAATTACCTGGCAGATTTAACAACTATGGTTAAAATGATACAGAAAAAGACTTGTTGAAACACCATGTTGTACACCTGAAACTAATGTAACATTGTGTGTCAACTATAATTTAAAAAAAAAAATGATAAAGGGAAAAAGATGGCCAGATTGAGAGTTTCAACAAGAGAACTAAAAATTAAGAGAAAAACTGAATATAAATGGCAAACCTTAAAAGCAGCCAGAGAGAAATGAAACACTACCTTCAAAGGAGAAAATGCACTCCCAAACTACAATATATATATATTTTTCAGATTCACACAGACCTTCTGTTCTTAAATTGACCACAGTCTGGGACACAAAGCAGATTTCAACAACTTCAAAGATTTGATATCATAAGGAGAACATTCTTTTTGCAGTGTTTAACATAACAATCAGTAAGAAAAAGATTAACTAGAAAATTTCACAATGTTTACAGATTAAAAGATATATTTCTTGTTATATTTATTTAAGAGATATATTTCTATATAGAGATTAGAGAATTTTTTTTAATTTATTTATTATTTGAGAGAGTGTGCCCACATGCCTGCGAGTGGGGTGGGGAAGGGCAGAGGGAGAGAGAGAATCTCAAGCTGACTCCCCGCTGAGCATGGAGCCCAACACGCAGTTCATTCCCACTGAGACCATGACCTGAGCTGAGAGCAAGAGCTGGACGCTTAACCGACTGAGCCACCCCCATACCCCTAGATTAGAGAATTTTTTTAAGTGAATTATCAAAAATATGACATGCCAAAACCTGTGAGACACAGCTAAGAAGTTACGCTTAGAAAAAAACAAATCCTTAATAGTATATATTAGAAAAGAGTTTAAAAAAATCAGTAAGTATCTACATTTTTTTTTAAAGCAAAAGAGCAAGTTACAGCTAATACATGCACAAAGACATGTTACAGATCAGGTATCAATCTCAAGGTTGTGAGTTCGAGCCCCATGTTGGGCGCAGAGCTTCCTTAATGAGAAAGAGACAGAAAGAGAGAAAGAAAGAAATCTTCCCATGAAGGAAACTCCAGGCACAGATGGCCTCACATATGAATGAATACCTAAGAAGTAGCAACAAAATAAAACAAAATCCGACTTCCGGTTTCAGCTCAGATCATGATCTCGGCATGGTGGGATCAGGTCCATGATGGGCTCTGTGCTCACTGGGTCTGCTTGAGATTCTCTCCCTCCTTCTGCCCCTACTTGTGTTTTCTCTCTCTCTGTCTCTCAGATAAATAAAATAAATCTTTAAAAAAAGAAAAAAGTGAACACCAGAGACATTGTGCAAGCGGCCAGCACCATGAAGATCTGGACTTCAGAGCGCATCTTTGACCACCCATTGGAAACTGTTACAACAGCTGTAATGCAGAAATACCCAAACTCTATGGACCCAAGTGTGTTTGGAGGTGATGTACTGGACAGTCACACAGATTGCTCTGGAGGGCTGCAGAGCCAAAGACTTCTCAGCACAGAGTGGGGACTGCCTTCCATTGTGAAATCTCATATTGCAGCAAGAACTAAAACATTTGTGCAAGAACATTCTGTAGTTGATCCTGCAGAGAAAATGACGGAACTTAAATCCACTAATATTTCACTTACAAATATGGCTTCAATAGTTTATACAACCACACCCTCTGGACCTAGAAAAATCCGTTTTGACTCAAGAAGCCCTAATCCCTGGGAATGGAGTCAGTCTCAGCAGTTACCTTGAAGGACCAACGGCAAGTATGGTATCTTCAAATGCCAACAAAGGTCGAGAAACAATGGAATGGGTAACACATCAATTAAATGCTGAGATTGAAGACTTGGCAGCTTCAGTGAGAGGGAACACAAAGACACCGACGGCGGCAGCAGGGTTTGTAAGAGAAATGAGGATAAAAGCTGGTATATGATGCACCTGCTCCCCACATCTCTGCAAGCTGGCAATATACTTGTTATTTAAAAAACAAAACAAAACAAAAACAATTTCTGAAAGGTACTTGGAAAATCATATTGGCATATTAAATCTCCTTTAAGGTAGAACTGTAAAGCTTTTCATGCATTAGAACTCTACCTGGCTTTGGACTAATCCCAGAACAAAGCTGAGCCACCTAAATACATATAATTACCCCGATACAGTAAACCTCCAGAGCTTGCATTAAGGAATGCTTTTTAAAAGAAGAAATTATAGGGGCACCTGGGTGGCTCAGCTGGGAAGACGTCTGCCTTTGGCTCCGGTCATGACCTCAGGGTCCTGGGATCAAACCCCATGTAAGGTTCCCTCCTCAGCAAGGAGTCTGCTTCTCCCTCTGCCTCTGCCCTTCCCCCTCTGCTTCTGTGAACACTCGCTCGTACTCGCTCTCTCTCAAGTAAAATCTAGGGCGCCTGGGTGACTCAGGCAGTTGGGCTTTGATACTTGCAATTGTTACATACAGAGTATTTTAGTTAGACGGTAATTAGCTCATGCCTGGATTCTGTAATGCTTAATGTGATAAACGCATAAGGTTTCTTGTAAAACAAACCAGTTAATATAAGCACATAACCACAGAAAAAGTATACCAAACTATTTAAAAATTAGTGTTTTTCTACTTAAAATATTGTTTAGCTTAAGACTTCTTAGGACATTGGTAAAATCAAGTTAAATCCATGTTTTTTTTTTTTTTTAGATTTATTTTAGAGAGAGAGATAGAGTGCACAAGCAGGAGGGGCATAGGGAGAGGGAGAGAAAATCTCAAGCGGACTGCGCTAAGCACAGAGCCCAATGTGAGGCTTGATCTCACCACCCCAAGTCCACAACTTGAGCTGAAACCAAGAGTAGACACCTAACCGGCTGTACCACCCAGGCACCCTCCAATAAGGTTTTTGATTACTTTTTGCAACTGAAGGTGGTTTTTACAATTGAAATAATATTTCAGCTAAAGAAAACATTGTTAAACACTGATATTTGATAAAAAGTTCCATTCTATAATTTCTGTAAATTATACTTGTTCTGAAAAAGGTGCAATGCCCTAATGGTAAAAAGATTTCTAAACAAACAAAAGTAAACAGCAAGTCCATTAAAGTAGACACAAATGTGAAAGCCAAAACAATGCACATTTAAAAATAACAGAGGAGATTATCTATGTGGACTTAGAGTAGGAAAATTAATTTTAAAGAGGACACAAATGACAGCAATATTAACAAATATAATAAATTAATCCAAGGATCTGCAAAGTTTTCCGTGTAAAGAGCCAGAAAACAAATATTTTAGGTCTTGAGGGCCAGATGGTCTCCATCATTTCACTCTCAACTCCACCCTGAAGCCACAGATCAGACACAAATGAATAGGTAGGTAACAGGTAGTAGGGAGGGATTTGTGGGAGGAGCACAAGGGAGGCTTTAGAAGTCCTGCCAGTGTTTGTTCTGACCTATGTATTAGTGTTGTGGGCATTAGACTTGTAGTAATTCACTGACCTATAGACTTAAAATGTGTGGATTTTTTTAATACATCTGCTATACATATAAAAATAAGATTTATTAAAAAAATAAAACACATTTTAGGTTAGTGATCAAAGAAGGCATCAGAAAGGAAACTGAAACCTGTGTAGAAAAAAAGCTCCATATATTGATACTTGGATTTTGTAGCTAAAGTAGTAGTAGAGAGAAATTATATTCTTACATGAGCATAATAAAAAGCTTTACAATAAACTCATCTTCAACAAAAAGTTACAAAAAATAGCCTATAACCAAAGATAGCTGAAGGAAGGAATAAAGGTAAAAGCAGAAGTTAATAAAAACAACAGTGAAGGGGTGCCTGGGTGCTACAGTCGGTTAAGTATCTGACTCTCGATTTCGGCTCAGGTCATGATCTCAGAGTTGTGAGATCGATCCCCACATCGGGCTCCACACTCAGCATGGAATCTGCTTGAGACGTTCTCTCCCTCTCCCTCTGTCCCCCTCCCTGCGCTCACACACGCGCATGCTCTCTCTCAAATAAATAAATCTTTTTTAAAAAACACAGTGAAAATCAATAAAACCAAAAGCTGGTTCCATGAAGAATAAAGTATTATCTGTGATAAACATTAGTCCAAAAAAATCAGAAAAACCTTTAGGAATAAAAAGGAACAAATTAAACATTTTTATTTTTTTCCCAAATTTTTATTTAAATTCCAGTTAGTTAACATACAGTGCAATATTGGTTTCAGGAATAGAATTTAGTGATTCATCACCTGCATACAAGACCCAGTGCTCATCACAAGTGCCCTCTTTAACACCATCACTCATATAGTCCATCCCCACCCACCTCCCTCCATCAACCCTCAGTCTGTTCTGTCCTTTTTTTTTTTATTTTTTTTTAAAGATTTTATTTATTTGACAGAGCGAGACACAGCGAGAGAGGGAACACCAGCAGGGGGAGGGGGAGAGGGAGAAGCAGGCTTCCCACGGAGCAGGGAGCCCGATGCGGGGCTCGATCCCAGGACCCCGGGATCATGACCTGAGCCGAAGGCAGACGCTCAACGACTGAGCCACCCAGGCGCCCCAGTTTGTTCTGTCTTTAAGAGTCTCTTATGGCTTGTTTCCCTCTCTTCCCCCCCCATACGTTCATCTGTTTTGTTTCTTAAATTCCACATGCGTGAAAAAAATTAAATATTTTTAAAATGATTAAGAATACTATAGACAAGTTTATGGAAAAAAATACTGCCAAACAGAATTACAGTGATCACCAAAAGAGTAACCCTTTTTGACCACGTGGGACTTGTTTTAGAACACAAAGATTAGTTATTAAGAAATGTGGAAATGTAATTCAATAGATCTAAAAAGAAAAACTGTATCATCATTCCCATAAAATGTTAAGAAAGCATTTGGAAAAATTAAACTCTAATTTTCAATAAAATAAGACTCAAAGGATACTTTGTGAACATGACAAAACCTACCTCAGTCGAAAACCAGCAGCACGCATAGCATTCCCACTCACACGTATTGTGTTAGTCCTTTCATTGTGCTGCTTATTTTTTTAAAGATGGACAAGTACAAAATCAGATCCTTTCATCACATTATACTAAAAAAATTCTGGATTAAGGTACTAAATATTAAAGAAAAGTCTTATTAGAAAAAAGAATATAGAAGAATTTCATTAGGCCCATGGAGTCAGAAAAACAAGAATAAAAAAACAAGACATGAAAGGGTTGTATCACAATGTAAAACTTTCAGAAAGGATACTATTATGTTAAAAGACAAAGCATATGAAGAGAAGATAATTAGTAATTATAACAAAAGATTAGCATTTAAAATACATAGGGAATTCTTAAACTCAGTAGGCTGAAACAACTTAAAAAGCATAGGTTTATGAAAGTTGCACAAACTCAGTAATCAGAAAAGTAGAAATTAAACAGTGACGTTTTACACTCTTTAATATAAGAATAATTTTTATGTCTGGAGAGGAGGGAGGAAGTTGTCCTCTAATGAATAAGTTTACCTAGAAAAATTAGAAATCCTCATATCCTGTAACTCAAAAATACTAATCACTGGACTTTAGAGCAATAATTCTTAAATTTGGTGTGTATCAGCATCATACGGGCACCCTGTTAAAAATATGGATTGCTGGGCCTTGCCCCCCAAGTTTCTGTTCCAATAGGTTTGGGAGGGTACATAAAAATCTGCATTTCAGACGAGTTTCGAGGTGATGCTGCCATTTCTGACCAAAGAACCTAACTTTGAGAAGCACTGCTCCAGAGTGTGGAGACAGACTTGCATCTATGCAGAGAGAACACGGATATTCATAGCAGTATTTATATTAATGAAAAGTGGAAATTACCTAAATGCCTACCAACAAAATATATTTAGAATACAGTGCACCTATACAGTGGGAAAAACAGAGCATTACAAGGGATAAGCTACATATGGATCGATCTCAAATTACTGGTGAACTGAGGGGAAAAATGTCCATCATGTATACATGAAGATAATTTATACATTTTTAGAAGTCCTAAAAACAATGAACAGTATTGTTCAACTCTCTACCTATTTTTTTCAGTGTTCATGTTAAAAAAAAAAAAAAGACAAAGGATGAAAAATTGGAACTGAACAATAGGGGACGATGAGGAAGACTCCAAGAAAGAGCCATCAGATGACTGGTACCGGAAGAGGACAAAGAAGACGTGCACCATCAGTTGCCAGGAGAATAATGCAGCAGTTCTTCAAGGAAAGCAATGACAATTAAATCATTGGCCACCTTTACCTGGATCGATCCCAAAAAGCAGAGAGGAAAGACCAGGACAGAATGACAGAATTCCAAGGGAGGAGTCTGAATGGGAAGCTCAGACACATTTGTCGGAGAATGTTAACTCTGAACCATCCGCTGTGCAACTTATACACCCAACCTGGCCAAAGTCACTACGGAGAGTTTTTGTAACAGGCCTGCAGGCCATTCATTCCTCTAAACATACCAGCTTTCACAGCAGGGTCAAGCAAGACCTGTAACGTTAACTACTAAAATAACAAGACAGGTAAAATTAACTACTTGAACAATCTCCTGGACCCTGTTCCTCTCAGTGAGGGATGGTTTTAAACACTCATTTCAGGGCTGTCACTGGAAGGTTATCCACTACGTGTCCCTATATTAAGACCAAAAGAGATATCTTCCAAGAAGTCCTTGTGTTTAAAAAAAGAAAATTCTGTCTGTACCCAAAATAGTGTCTTCCTTTTTCCGTGGTTATCAGGAACATCAGAGACTTATTTGTGGATCAACTTAGAAACTCTAAGATATATAATGATCAGGATCTATCTACAAGCCAACTTGGCCCTGCTTCTGATCTATTACTGTATATTTTCTGTAAAGTTAGATGTTTATCTATCACTAACTTCCCCCATCTTAACATACGGCGGAGTCCTACAAATCTCACAGAGTCCACTGTAAAATAAAGTGGGCAATGAATAAATAACTTACCTGGGATTTGTTCATTTTCTGCTGTCTTGGAAAAATGCGGACAACTCTGAAGACGTGCTGGGTTACAACAAGAGGGATGGGGTCACTGAAGATGTGGGCTGCCCGGGGCTCCTGAATCCACCCGCCCTACAGAACCACACATACCCAACAGACAGGAAGAAGAGCGTCAGGACCTCCGACCTTCAGATGTTCACACACCACCTATCGGACCTGACTCCGACATAATCGCGCAGTAGCTCCTGGGCATAACATTTTCCGCTGGGTAAATGTAAATATTTGCTCCCTGAGGATTTAACAGTTTAAACTTCTCTTGATGCTCACAAAAAAAAAAAAAAAAAAAAAATTGCTTTAAATAAAAAAAATGGTTTAAACAATACACCCAGTGAAGTAACATTAACTCTTCACTGAAACTGTGATAAAAATACTCCCGACTAATCTGTTTTATCAATTTCCCTACTGTTACTAAACCTTTGGTTAGTGATTCCACAGAAAGCTATAAAAAGCAGTGCTTTAAGGAAAGGTCTAAGGTTTCAATTTCTGTATCTTTGTTGCCGTTTCTCAAAGGATCTTTTTAATGTAATTTGCTTTTCCTTGCGTGGAAAGCAGGCAGTTCTCTCTCATGAGTCAGGAGACACCACTTTTAGTCTTCGCCACTAATTCTGAGCAAGTCAATAACCTTCAAGAGGGGAAGTTTTTTTTCTATTAAATGAGACAAAAACAATTCTTGAGGATCCTTCCTGAATGGAAGGGTATGTCAGGACGGAGCAACAGCGCACATCAGGATGCAGTGATGGGCACGGCTGGTGAGCAACGCAGACTCCGGGAAGGATAAAGGGAGCACCGAGGGAACGGGGTCTCCGTGAGGCGGGGGGGTAACCGCACAGCCCCAGCAGGTGGGCCCCGTTCCCCCGACCACCGCACGCAACCACCCGCCGCGCACGCGCAAATGCCCTCCCCGCAGCGCTGTCCCCTTCCCACCGGTTCCGACACCCACCGTGCATGCGCACACGCCCTCCTCCCGCGGCCTCCGGAACGGGGCCCCACGGACGGCACCGCACGCTCCGCGCAGGGGCCGATCACGTGGGGTCCCGACCCCTAGTCTTGATGCAGACGTCCCCATCCTGCCTTCGGGGGTTCCGCCGAACTCCTCCACACTATCGGGCACCGACCGCCTACCCCCGACCCGCGACCCCCGGGCAGCACGGCGCACCCCTCGGCCCTCGTCCAACTGTCCCGGGCTTACCGGTCGCTCCCTCGTGGTGAGGAACTGGCCCCAGAAAAGCGCAGAGCATAAGCGGCCTCCCACGCGAGAACTGAAGAAAACCGCGGGGCGGGGAGGGGGGGGAGACGGAAGTGCACGGAGGCAGGAGGCGGAACCAGGCATGCGCAGAAACAGGCCTGCGCAGAACCGGGCAGTCCGGGCAATCAGTGCTGCAAGTCAGAACTACCTTTCCCTGCTGACTACCGGCGGTGCGAGATTGGCTGAGAGTGCAGTCTTTACCCAGCACGTGAAAGTTTGGGGCGCTTGAGATAGTTCCCCAGGCAGTCAGAGCCCGTCAGGGACTCCCCACAGTTTACGGATTACAGCTGAGTTCTATGTGCAGCAAGTGTGCAATTCAGACACAGCTGTCAGGAAAAGAGAACCCGCATGTCACGTTCACTTTTTCAAATACTAGGAAATAGATTCCATCAATAAAATAAAAGAATGCCTAAAAAAAAAAAATAGTATCGGACACCATCAGCGATTCTCTCAGAAAATGAAAAGCCAGGGGGAGAGGGCGGGGTCAAGAAACTAGTTCATCAAAAATCATGAAAACAATAAATGAAAATTGTAGATAAATCATAAAACACATTCCAAAAATATATATTCATTTACACGAACATACTCTTTCCTCTGTGGAGACATTAAGATTACTTGAATAAATGAAGATCTACCCTTTCACAGAAAGAAGCGATATTCTTTGAAAACATTCCACTAAGAATCTCAGTCTTGCATATATTTTTTTCTCTTTGATTTTTGTGTATCTTAATGTGTACTTTACAAAAGCGTTCTCAACTTCATCTGGAATAAATAATCTAAATTAGCAGACAAAAAACATTTCAAAAAGAAAAATTCCTGAGAAGTATCAATATGCACAATATTGCTCGAATAAAAATAGTTTGGCATCTGCTTCATGGAAACAAAGCCATGACTAAGTGTATTTTTTGAATGCAGTATAACAAATGTAGCATTTCAAAGCACTGAGGAAAGAATAGAATATTCCAAAAGCAATTCCTTCCCAACAATTTGGAGTAAAGTTATGTACATAGATCACACATGGTACAATTCACATGGATTCAAGATTTAAAATAAAACACTAAGTTAATAAAAATAGAGGTGACAAGTTGTAACACCAAAAATAGAAACCATAAATTTAGTACCTGATACATTATAAAAAACAAACAACTCAGCTCAATTTTTTTAAGAAGTTAAAAGCAAATAAACAAGAAAATTATATTTTTATTATTTGAAAGAAAAGATATATTAATTAAAAAAGAGATCTTTAAATCAAGAGAAAGTAAAACAAAATGGGCTACAGAACTAAGCACTAATATGATAATGAATGACAAAGGTATATAAAATGAAAATGAATGATAAATATGTATAAAAGTCCATTATGAGAATTGAAAAAATGCAATGTTTAAGTAAAAACATGTAAGATATTGAGATTTATTTTTTTAAATTTCTGTACAAAAGTTCACTCTGCTGTAGTTTTATGAATTTTGACAAATGCATAGATCTGTGTAACCACCACCACAGTCAAAATACAGAACTGTTTCATCACAGCCCCCAAAATTCTTCACGCTACCCTTTTGAGGTCAAACTTTCTTATCCTTTGGCAGCTACTCTCTCTTCTTCATGCCTATAGTTTGCCTTTTCTGGAAAGTCACATATATAGACTCTTACCATATGGAATCTTATGAATCTGTTATCTTTTACTTAGTACAATACACTTAAGATTCATCAGTGTTGTTTCGAGTATCAATACACTTGTTGGCTTTTATTTCCCAAGTCCTACTCCATGGTATGAATTTACCACACTTCACTTATCTCTTTCCAAGTAACTTTAATTTCCAATTTGGGGAAATTATGAATAAGTAAAATACCATTTTGAAGTATAAGACTCAAACATATTTTTAAAAAGAGTAATACAGAGTTAGGGTGTGTGCTTGAGAAGATGCTTATTCCTACTCACTTTTATTGAGAGTTTAATTCATGTAAACTCTCTGGAGGCTCATTTTTATCAAATTCTAAAGGAATTTTAACTGGGAAATTCCACTTAGACAACAACACATGACTTTATAATAATAGAATTAATTTTCATTGACGTACGTACAAGAATGTTTACATCAGTCAGAGTCCAGGTGGGAAGAGAAACCTCTCAAATATGATGAGAGGGAATTTAATAGAACAGGTTAAAACAGGTATTTTAAAGTCAAAAGTGAACACAAAGGTAACGGGGATAACAACTGCAGACAGCAGCTACCACCCCAGGGTAACATGATGAAAGAAGTCAAAGAATTCAAACGTAGCCACTCAGAAGAGGATTCCACGCTTGAAGACCTGGGATTCCACACCTGAAGCAGGGGAGGTGCCTGGGTCATGCTGATATATCATAGGTGCTGAGAGAAGAGCCTCGCAGAACTGGAATTCAGACCTTCAGAGGGGTGCTATCCAGTTACTGCACGACTGTCAGAAGGGCATGGTGGGATAATGCCTCTGAGGGGTGTCCTGCTCAGCTGGTGCTGCCTGTCAGAGAGGAATCAATATGGCTACATGTGGGAGAGCTGAAAGAAGCTGGAGAGTGAGCGAACCTGCTGGGATTAGCTCCTAGTGATGGCTGCAGAACTTTGTGAATATACTTGAAACCACTGAATTTTCTGCTCTTAAGGGAGTGAATTTAATGATATGTGAATTATATCTCAATTTTTAAATATTTCAAAAAAAGAAGCTGTAGTGTACCACTGGTGGCCAAGGTGAAGGGCCATTGCTAGGGTGATGTTAAGGAAAGCATTCTGAAAACAGGAAGAAGGAAGCTGCTCCTCCCATAACCGTGTCCTCCACACTTCCTGTAGGGTCTCCTAGGGCAAAGCAGGGGACAAGTGTAAAATGTGGTTTACACAGTCCCAAGCACCAATATTGCAATGCACAGTAGAGAATGCTAGGCTTAGCGTAAAGAGGCAATAGCTAAAACTAACAGGATTCCTCACAATTTAATTTATAAAAGCAAATACTAGAAACAAAATGTCCTTGAAGTTTGTGTAAGCAAAATAAATTAAGGCCATATAGTGGAACACTATGTAACCATTAAAAGCAGTAATGTAGAGGGTCACCTGGGTGGCTCAGTTGGTTAAGTACCCAACACTTGATTTCAGCTCAAGTTTTGATTTCAGGGTCGTGAGTTCAAGCCCCATGTTGGGCGAAAAAAAGAAAAAAACTGGTACTGTAGAGGTATACTAACTTACATAGGGGATTGGTTACAAAATACTTTGAAATTAAGAATTTGGTTTATGTAAGAATATTTAAGACAAGATCACATTAAAAAAAGGTACTAGAGAGGGGTACCTGGCTGGCTCGGTCAGTAGAGCATGCAACTCTTGATATCAGGGACATGAGTCCGAGCCCCACACTGGGTTTAAAGATTACTTAAAACAAAAGTACCAGAGAGTGACATCAGCATGATGGAAGCATAAGACATTGGTTCCTCCTTTTTCTCTCCCTTTTTAAAAAACTAATTTGACATCCATCCATGAACAAAAATGCGTTGGTGGGAGTTGTGGAACCCAAAACTATATGCCAAGAGACCCAGAATGAGTCTCCTCTACCTGTGTACCTATTAACAGGCACGCAGTCCTTACTAAGAACTGCAGAACCAGCAGAGCCAGCAAACCTGCCCAGTGCCTTTTGCCCTGGGTGGGAAAACAAACCGGAGAGTGCTCATCTAGGACAGATGAATGGTAAAGAAAATACACACACATACGTGCACACACACACACACACACACAACACAGGAATATTATTCAGCCACAAAAAGGGAAATCTTGCCATTTGCAATACAGTTACACCTTGAGGGCATTATGCCAAATGAGGTAAGTCAGACAGTGAAAGACAAATGTTGTATGATCTCACTTATATGTGGAATCTTTAAAAAAACAAAAACAACCAAAATCATAATATAGATGGGGGGCTGCCAGAGGCAGGGTGTGGGGGAGTGGGTGTCATGGGCAGAGGGGGTGAAAAGGCACAAATTGCCAGTTATAAGATAAATAAGGCTGGGGGATATAATGTTTGGCATGGTAAGTACAGTTAACAATACTGCATTGTATTTTGAAAGGTGTTAAGTAGATCTTAAATTTCTCATCACAAGAAAAAAACCTGTAACAATTTGTGATAATGGATATTAACTATATTATGGCAATTATATAACTATATATATATATATATATATATATATATATATATGCACCAAATCATCATGTTGTCAACCAAATACTTACCCAATGTTATATGCCAATTATATCTTAATTTGAAAAACTATCCAGGGGCGCCTGGGTGGCTCAGTCGTTAATCGGCTGCCTTCGCCTCAGGTCATGATCCCAGGGTCCTGGGATCGAGCCCCGCATCGGGCTCTCTGCTCAGCGGGAAGCCTGCTTCTCCCTCTCCCACTCCCCCTGCTTGTGTTCCCTCTCTCGCTGTGTCTCTCTCTCTGTTGAATAAAGAAATAAAATCTTTAAAAAAAAAAAAAAGAAAAACTATCCAAAGCCTATTATATATTCAATGCAATCCTATCAAAATTTTAATGGCATTTTTCACAAAATAGAAAAAACAATATTAAAATTTGTACGGAGCCATAAAGACCATGAATAGTCAAACCAATCATGAGTAAGAACCAAGCTGGAGGCCTCACACTTCCTGATTTCACACTATACCACAAAGCTGTAGTAATTAAACCAGTAGAGTATTGGCATAAAAATAGCTGGGTAGACTAATGGCACAGAACGAAGAGTCCAGAAATAGACTCATGCATATACAGTGAACTAACAGTTCACAAGGGATCAAAAAATCCTCAATGCAGAAAGACAGCCTTTTCAATAAATGGTACTAGGAGAATGAGATAAACCACATGGAGAGACATGAAATTGGACCCCTATCTTACACCATTCACAAAATTAACTCAAAATAGGTTGAAGACTTAAACACTAAGACCTGATACCATAAAACTCTTAGAAGAAAAAATAGGGAAGAAGCTCCTCCACAATGATTTTCTTGGTAATGATTGTTTGGACATACACCAAAAGCACAGCAACAAAGAAAAAAAATCAGCAAGTGGGACTACATTAAACTAAAAAGCTGCTACACAGCAAAAGAAACAATAAAAAAATGGAAAGGCAACCTATAGGAGAAAATATTTGCAAACCATATATCAAATAAATATATAAAGAACTCCTATAACTCAAAAGCAACAAAAATCTGATTTAAAAATGGGCAGAGGAGAGGTACCTGGGTGACTCAGTCAGTTAAGCATCCAATTCTTGATTTCGGTTCAGGTCATGATTTCAGGGTCATGATCTCAGGGTCATGAGATCAAGCCCTGCATCAGGCTCCATGCTAAGCAAGGAGTCTACTTGAGATTCTCTCTCTCCTTTTGCCCCTCCACCCCACTCTCTCTCTAATAAATAAATAAATAAATCTTTCCAAAAAAAAAAAAATGGGCAGAGGAATAGGCATTTTTCCAAAGTAGGTATCTACACGGCCAAGTACATGAAAAGATGCTCAGCATCACTCATCATCAGTGATATGCAAATCAAATCCACAATGAGAGATCACCTCATACCTGTTAGGATGGTTATTATCAAAAACACAAGAAATAGTATGTGCTGGCAAGGATGTGGAGAAAAGGGAACTCTTGCACACTGGTGGTAGGAATATATGTCAGTACATCTACTATAGATAACAGTATGGACGGTCTTCATAAAATCAGAGATACAATTCTCATATGATCCAGCAATTCCACAAGTGGATATATACCCAAAGAAAATGAAAACAGGACACTGAAGAGATATATGCACTCCCATGCTTACTGCATTATTATTCACAATACCCAAGATATGGAAACAACCTAAGTGTCCATCAACACATGAATGGATAAAGCAGGTGTGGTATATATATGTGTACACACACACACACACACACACACACACACACACACACACATACACACCAGAGTATTACTCAGCCATGAGAAAGAAGGAAATCTTGTCCACTTGCAACATGAATGGACCTTGAAGGCACCCTGGATAAAGTTTCCATGCCAAGTGAATTTTTCTCATGCACTCAGGTCCCAGCACAATGAACAGGAATCCCACCTGGAAGATAAAACTCTCTTACCTGAGCTCTCTCTCTCTGTAGAGCTAAATCGCAGAGACAGAACCCCCCAAAAGAGCTTACCTTGTATTTCTGTGATCAGATTGTTATTCATCTCCCAAGAAGTGGGCAAAACCTGCAGGATGTCGCCATTCTCAGAAGCCATCAAAGACTCTGATCCCAGGTTCAGAAGGGAAGACAAGGTGGAGCTGCATGAGGGTGACACCAGCACTCTGTGCGGGAAGTGTCACTTGATTGAGGGGACGGCTTCCCAGTATTTCCTGATCTTTCACAACCTTGACATTTTGATGAAAACTGGTTGGTTATTTTGTAGAATGGCCCCCACTATGTGTTTGTCTGATGTTTTTTCATGATTAGGATGATGTATGTGTGGGACAAAAATACCACTTAAGAGATGTGTGCTTCTCAGAGCATCGTATCAGGGAGTTCATCATGTTTCTACGTCTTATTATGAGACACGTTAACCATTCTGTTAAAAGTTATGTCTGGCAGGGTCCTCTGCTGTAAAGTTACTATTTTTCTCATTTTAATTAATATCTTAATACTAGCATCTGTTAATGGATAGTGTCTGCAGTAATCATTGATGTGTGGTTTGCCTAATGATGGTTTTCTTACTTCCTTCATTTAGATGACTTTTAAAGATTTTAAGAAATATTTTCAATTTTAATTCGTAATTTAAAAGAAGCCCAAATCATCAAATCACCCATAAGACCTCCTGGGCACTTGTGTAAGAGTGGGGTCCATTCACAGGATACCAACAATTATAAAATTCATTTAGGCTTCCTAGTTAAAATATCATTACCACATGGCAACCAGAGGCACAATTCGTATTTCATTTGTGAAGTCTGTTTTAACATTTTCTGATTCTAGACAATTAATAATAATTCAGAAATTGTATTATTTCAACATTTACAATAATAAATACCAGACTTCATGAATGCTTATATGATGTCATTTAAAATTTGGATATCAAAAACAATCTTAAAGTGAGATGGTACTCCTTTTATATAGTCTTTTATGTACATATATATGAGTTTTAAATATATGGGAAAGGAAGATGTTATAGGTTAAACTCTGAACTAATAGCAATGGTTACAGCAAGGAAGACTACCAATGTACAAGTGGCGGGTTCAAAAAAAAACTAATTATTGGAAGATTTACTTTGAAATAATTTCAAACTTTAGGTAAGTTGTAAGAACAGTGCAAAGAATTCCCATATCCCCCACAGCTAGATTCCCCAACTGTTAACATTTCACTGCATTTGCTTCATATCTCTGTCTGATCAACTATCCTCCTATTATCATTATTCTTTTCCTGAGTATATGAGACAGAGCTATGGATGTCATATATCACAATTCCTAAGTACTCCGCCAGGCCTTCTCCTAAAACAAGGACATTTTCTTACAGAACCACCAACCAAATACGCAAGTCAGAAAATCAACCTTGACAGAACACTACTGTCAAATCCACAAACCCCATTCCAATCTCAATAACTGTCCCAACAAAGTCTTTCCTTTCTGGTCCTGGATCCAGTCAGTCTGGGGTTTGTCCTGTGTTTCTTCATTACCAGACTTTCTTGGTAGTAACCACAGAAAAGGTGGATCAGTGTGTATGTCAGGGGCCACAAAACGCAGACCATGGTGGTATTAGCCTGGATCATCTTATCATTTTGGTGTCTGCCAGGTTTCCCCACCGTAACATCACCATTATCCCCTTTGAAATTGGTATTTGTGGAGATATATTCTGAGGTTATGCCAATATTGTTCCTCAACCACTCACCAATCTTAGTATCTATTAATCATCTCACTAATAATCACTACTATGATGGTTACCAAATACTGGTTTTCTATTTCCATTGTTCCTCATACATTTACTAGTAAGGAAGAGATTTCCCTTCTCCCCACTTATTTCTACCTCAATATGGATTCATGGCTTTTTGTTTTATACCATAGGTTATACTCCATTGTTACTATTCATTTTTATGCTCAAATTGTTCCAGATTTGGCCAACAGGAACATCTTCAAGCTATGCCCCTATTATTCGTTGAGCCATTCCTTGCCTTCTCTCACAGGAAGATGTTTCAGGCTCATCTGCTTTTCCAGGCCCAGGTCTGGAATCAGGCATTTACCAAGGAGTTCTGCTTCCTTTAAGTGGAAGATAGTATCTAGAAAACAAACTCTAGAAGCTAGTGCTCATTGCTCCTTGGATGGAGTTGCTTCTAAGCAATCTTAGCATAAAGAGCTAGGAAGTATGTGTACGGAGGACATTCATACACACACAGACACACACAAACACACGTATGTCTGTTTGTATACACACGTATTTCCATATACATGTGCACGTGTCTACCCATGTATGTACACACACACCTAGAAATGTATTATCAATGTATATATATTTAAAAAATGATCAATTCCTACCAATACCTACAATTCTGATTCAACACCTCGGGGTTCTGTTCCGTCTTCCACCTTTCTATATTTATAAATACCTTCAACAAGGAGAAACGTGGCTCCCATTTATAATACACTCATCTTCCCCTCAATGTAATCAATCTCCAACCACGCCAACAATTTCCTCTATAATCTCCTTAGCCACCAACTCCCCAATGTCCCATGTCTCTATGATAGGAACAGTAGTACTACTCTGTTCTCTGCGTGAGCTCCTCTCTTCACCTCACTGACCTGCAATGGGACTGCTGTCCTTGTGCTGGGAAGGGAAGGGAAAAAAAAAAGGAATAGCTATAATTTGAAAAAAGAATATATTCCAGTATTATTTGTAAAATAAAAATAATAAAAATGAAGAAATAACACTATAGATGGAATGTTTATGTCCCATATCACTTAGTCCCTCCAAAAAAATCACGTGGCAAACTAATCCCGATGTATTAATCCTATTAGATGGCACACAAATTCAATACTGTTGAATGATACCAAATGTCAGTATTATTTATGTTAACTTCTGTGGCTTGACTGGGTTGGGTCAGCTGACTTTTTCCACTATGACCATACTTACGTTTTACCAGCTGTCATGCCTGGCCAACAGTATATGCTTGAGGACTGCAAGGGTGAGGAGGGCAAAGGGACATGCTTCTTCCCGTTCGTTTCCTGTGGGCTTTCCATCCGCATACTGTGCTGTCAGCACCTTAGCAATGCTGCTTCACACCCCAGTCAGGCATGGAGTCTTCTGAGAGAAGCAGCTAAATTCAGTTTGCAGTTTTTCTAACACTCGCATACCAGCGTCATCATGTCCCATCAGAGAAACCAGTGCCAGGCAACCAGCACTCTCTCCTCAGCCAGCATGGGCCCCAGTCCAGAGAGGCCCCTCCTCTGGGCTCCAATAACCACATCAGTGGGACAGGTTCTTTTCGGAGGCCTGCATTTCAGCTCTGAGGGAGGGCCCCCCTACCCCGGTCCCTTCATTTGACCAGCCTAGAGCTGGTAGCTGCAGCCTGCAGTTGCTATCTTAGTGATACATTTGAGTTTCATTTTTCCCTTTTCGATTCCTGCTATCTTCACGATATCTCAGTGTTCCCTTTTTACCCTTTCAGATCCCCAGTTAACAACTGTACACCAAGTTAACAGTGCTTTAGATCGTATTGTTTCTGTTCAAATCACTGCTCTGGTTTCTGTCTTCTGACAACGCTGGTATGTCTCACTGCAATTTAATCTCAGGAAGAGTAGAATTTAACTTTTTTTTTTTTTAAAGATTTTATTTATCTGACAGAGAGAGACACAGCGAGAGAGGGAACACAAGCAGGGGGAGTGGGAGAGGGAGAAGCAGGCCTCCCGCAGAGCAGGGAGCCCGACGCGGGGCTCGATCCCAGGACCCTGGGACCATGACCCAAGCTGAAGGCAGACGCTCAACGACTGAGCCACCCAGGCACCCCTAGAACTTACATTTTATTCACTGTTGTACAATGCCTCCTCTTTAGTAAGTGACTAATAAATACTGATCGCATCAACAAATGTTTGTATTTATAGTCACTAAAACTTTTTCTCACTGTGGGTTGAGGATTCAGCTCTACTCTGGATAAAATACACAATGTCCAAAATCGTATTGTTCATCATCATGAAAAATTAGAAACAAGATGCCTTTCAACAGAATTAAGTTATTTTAATAGAACAGAGTATAAGATACTAGAAAATTACAAGAGCTACATATATAAACATGGACGTAACTCAAAACCGTCATGCTGGTTTTAATAAAGGAATGGTGTTCAGGATAAGGCACAAAGCGTGATGTGACAAAATGTTACCAGAACCGCTGAAATTCACAATGAGTTTATACAGAGCAGCAAAAAGCGGAGAGTGAAGAGCAGTGAAATCATCAGCGTGGGGCAGTAGGGTGGTACCCTTTGGTTGGCCCGTATGGATCGTGCACCACCAGAATAAGGGGGGCAGAGATACAGGGCCTAGAGATGTAACAGCCCCACCGAAGGATAAATCTCGACACAACAAAAATGTGGTTTCAAATCAGCGAAATAGGGGTGAATGAATCAAAAGGTGAAAGATCAACTGGCTATTCATTTGGAAAAAAACAAAGTTGGATTTTTAGTTTATACCATATTTAATCAACAACAGGAAAAGGTCACTAGATGATTCTATTTACTTTAAACACATTTGTTTCATATGTTTTAAAGACAAACCTGACAAAATACAAAGTTTTAATAAGAATTTTCTTGTATCAACTCCAGAAGCAGAAATACATTTTATACCACGGAATGACAGACCATTTTATTTCTAATGTTCGAGTTCTAAACATAAAGGCCTTTAGCTCTAATAACAGAAAACTCTGACCCAAACTGTTCAGTATCTGTGAGGTAGGTAATATTATCTCCATTTTGCAGATGAGGAAATTGAGGCAGAAATTAAATCACTACATAGATCACTCAAATAATAAGTGACAGACATAGAACAGCCTGTCTGAAAAAAACATGTATAATTGTAGGAGGGAAAATGTGGCATTCTACCACACTAAATACAAATGCAGATAGCTTTTTGCTCACATAAAATCTGAACTTCACACTTAAAACTTATATAAGCATATCCTTTGGATATAACACAAATATAAAATGGGGAAAATTTCTTCAACAGGCCCTGCTTTCAATCTGTACAGAAATAATAAGTACTAATGTTCAAGGACAATTTTGAAAATTGATTCAGATGTGTATTATAAATAACTGTGTACTGAATCATTGCATACTTCAAGTAAATCTTGATTTTATCAGTTGTTATTTGGTCATTTCCTAAAAGAACAGTTTGTTAACAATGTCTGTACTGATTTACACGTGCCACCAAAAAGTAGAAAACACACATGATGCACGGTATGTCATGCATTCAACGTTTCTTTTAAAAAAATATACATTGTGGTGTAAGAATATGATGGGACAACAAAAGCATTTGTCAGAAATCGTAGTGTATGTTACAAAAATTATTTAGGTAAGGGTGCATTGTTCCTACTATAACTATTTTGGAGGCTAAAACAAAATCAAGCATATAGAAAGTAGCCATTAAAGAGCACACTCCTATGTATAAGCCTAACAGAGCTCAGAGGCTTATTATTATTATTCACGTGAACAAGCAGTGCTGTTACTTTATTCACATAGACACTTAGTGCTGTTACGTTGAGTTTACATATATTATTCACATATACACTTAGTGCTGTTACTTCGATGTTTACAAAGTGCTGTTACTTTATTCACATATACATTTAGTGCTGTTACTTTGAGTTTACATATATTATTCACATATACACTTAGTACTGTTGCTTTGATGACTCAACTCACTTGTGCCTTCTCAAAGCTACATACTCCTTGTTGACCATGACGGTCAAATAAATATCCCGTGTCAGGTTATTAATAAGATATTTAGTATTGCATCCAAAACATTACTTCCAGAAGAAGATTATTTCTAGATGAGGATGTTTTCCTCACTTCCTAAACTGACAGTTTTCATTTGTTACGTATTCTCTGATAAATAAATCTTGAATGTTTTTCAAGTTATTAGCTTTTATTCTACTCTCAATTATCTGATGGTCAATCAGATGTAGATTCTTTGTGAAAATTTCCCTATTTCCATTTCATTTTGGGGTGTTTCAATTCATAAATTTCTGATTTACAAAATGCTTGACTTGTTGATGAAAGTTTATTAAAATGCAGAATACTGTCAGCAGTTTCCCTGCCTATTGAATTCTCTGACATACAGTGTTTCTCATACCTTCATTAGATTCGCGATGTATATGAGATGAGGGATCGCTAAGATATACCATGACAACAAAAAGCCCTAAATGTGTAATGGCTGAACAAGTTCAAAATTAATTTCTGGTTCATGACAAAACTTACAAGTGATGTTAGAGAAGGCAGAACTTTGCACAGGACCCTGGTTTCTTCTAACCTGTGACTCTGTAATCTCTAATGACTAGCTCCCAAGTTATCCTGAGGATGATCTCCATTACCCTTTGATAAGGAAAGAAAAATGGGAGTAGGAAAAATTCCAAATGAGGTCCTTTACAGGCTTGGAATTTGTTTCAGAGGTCATATGGCTTCATGTGAATGGAAGGAAAGCTAGAAAATCTTGACTAGTTGTGTAAGCACAAAGAGAAATGTGCATTAGGAAAAACAGCAAGTTTCTGCCACAGAGTTTCTACCCTATGTGAATTCCTTGATGATGAGTAAGCGCTGATTTCCGGCCAAAAGTTTTTCCACATTCACAACATTTATAAGGTTTCTCTCCTGAGTGAATTCTCAGATGGGTAGTGAGGGTAGATTTATGACGAAAACTCTTCCCACATTCGTTACATTCAAAGGGTTTTTCCCCTGTGTGAGTTCTCTGATGATTAATAAGAGTCGACTTCGTAAGAAAAGCTTTCTGACATTCATGACACTGAAAGGGTTTCTCTCCTGTGTGAGTTCTCTGATGTACATTAATGGCTGACAGATGACGGTAAGTTTTACCACATACATTACACTGAAAGGGTCTATCCCCTGTGTGAGTTCTCTGATGTTGAGTGAGGGCTGACTTCTGGCAGAAGGTTCTCCTACATTCATTACATTCATAGGGCTTTTCCCCCGTGTGAGTTCTCTCATGTCGAGTGAGGGATGACTTCTCATAAAAGGATTTCCCACATTCATTACATTTATAAGGTTTCTCTCCTGTGTGAATTCTCTGATGTGCATTAACATCTGACTGCCGATAGAAAGTTTTCCCACACTCATTACATTGAAAGGGCTTCTCTCCTGTGTGAGTTCTCTGATGAACATTAACTTCTGACTGCCGATAGAAGGTTTTACCACATTCGTTACACTGAAAGCGTTTCTCTCCTGTGTGAGTTCTCTGATGCACATTAACGTCTGCCTGCCGATAGAAAGTTTTCCCACATTCATTACATTGAAAGGGTTTCTGTCCTGTGTGAATCCTCTGATGTGCATTAACGTCTGACTGCCGATAGAAAGTTTTACCACATTCATTACATTGAAAGCGTTTCTCTCCTGTGTGAGTTCTCTGATGCACATTAACATCTGACTGCCGATGGAAAGATTTACCACATTCATTACATTGAAAGGGTTTCTCTCCTGTGTGAGTTCTTTGATGTGCATGAACGTCTGACTGCCAATAGAAAGTTTTACCGCATTCATTACATTGAAAGCGTTTCTCTCCTGTGTGGATTCTCTGATGTGCATTAACATCTGCCCGCCGATAGAAAGTTTTATCACATTTACTACACTGAAAGGGTTTCTCTCCTGTGTGAATTCTCTGATGTAGCTTAATGTCTGACTGCCAATGGAAAGTTTTGCCGCATTCATTACATTGGAAGCGCTTCTCTCCTTTGTGAATTCTCTGATGTACCTTAATGTCTGACTGGCGACGGAAAGTATTCCTGAGTTCATTACATTGGAAGTGTTTCTCTCTTGTATGAGTTGTCTGATGTTGAGTGAAGGCTGACTGCTTGCAGAAAGTTTTTCCACACTCATTACATTCATGAGGTTTCCGCCCTGTATATGTTCCCTCATGTCGAGTGAGAGATGACTTCTTACAAAAGGACTTCCCACATTCACTATATTTATAAAGTTTGTCCCCTGTATGTGTTATCTGATGGTCTGTGAGGGGTGATTTGTGACTTGTTTTCCCACATGAATTAAATTCATGGGGTTTTTCTCCTGTGTGTGTTCTCTGATGCACTGTGAAGTTTGACTTGTAGTTGAATGTTTTCCCACATTCACTACATTTGAATAGACACTCACGTCTCTGTTTTTTCTGAACTTTAGTGAAATGTGACATCCTGCTGAAATTATTTTCAATCTGATTGCCTTTGCATTGTTTTATTTCAAAGGAGACCCCATGACATTTCAAGAGAGATGCCCTCTCACAGGTTTCTCCACGTCCATTATATTCACAGATTTTCTCTCCTGTGTCAATATGCCTGTGTGGAATTACTGTGATCTTTTTTCCTAAGGACTTTCCACCATCATATTTTAAAGTCTTCTCTGAAGACTGACTATTTACGTGCTCAGTAACACCATTCTTATGCCCAAGGGCTTTCTCATATTGATTATTTTCATGAGAAATCTCTTGAGTACGAGGTTTATCCTGCTTAACATCAAGTAGTTTCTCATATACATTTAACATGGGAGGCTTTTTTCTTGAAGAATTTCTCTTACTACCAATTGATATTAAAATATTTTTCAAATTCATTCCATGTAAGTCATGTTTACAGGGCATTTTTCTTGAAGGAATAAACTCCGTACTCATATTAGATGATTTTCTTAAAGCATAAACTTTCTCTGAAGTCACTGTTTTGTTGTTTAATAAAACTTGTGGCAAATATTTGTCTTGGTTTTTCTGGATTCTCTCTGTTAGGTAAGCTTTGCTGTCTTCTAGAAATGAAAACATTGAACAAACCGTAAGAATTTTACAGTTCCAATGGAACTGGATTAACATACAAATGTTCTATTATATATTTGACTTTTGGTTTCAGTAGTACCTCAGGATCAAAGTGCCTTTTTCCCACCCAGTTCAAGAAAACATATGTGGAAAAAGGAAGAAAATGAAGATACAAATTCAAGAAGCAATGAAGAGAGGATGGAAGAGTCTATAGGAGTGACAGATCCAGGTGTGAGAAAAATCACAGAAAATAAGATCGGTCCAACTGAGCTAATGAAAAGTAATTGGAATCACAAGAAAAATGAGTAGACAAAGGTGTTCATGGAGAAAAAAGAGACATTAAGGAGACAGACTAGGTCTAATACTCTCAAATCTATGTTGTTTTAGTAACACCCAAACAAGTTTTCATGCTTCCAGTTGAATTTCCCTCCTACACAATAGAAAGATAAATTTCTGAATGCACCAATGGCTTTATGTTCAAGGAAAGAGTCATCAGACTGTACTCTAATTCCCCTCCCAACAGGAATGCCAATGTCCCTAAATAAAGTATAAGATAATGACAAAATAAGTAATCCTGTGCCAACATAGATCTGATGTATCACCCTATTTTGGCTTTGATACTTTCATATTGCTCTACTATAGCCACTAAACAGGTGAACCTACCATGATAATCACATTTGTGTTCACTTACTTTTCCATAAAATAGCATTACCAGTGCCAAAATACTAATACTTAATTTTGGTTTATCTTTCACATTTCACATTTCCACATTTCAGGTTTCTGTTTTTATCAAAATTTAAGGATCATATATTTCCAACCAAATCCCAGGAAATGAGTAACATTTATGTTGATTTACCATTTAAAAAATATTGTCCACATTTGCTACCCAGTGCAACGAAGTCTATCCCAAGCTAAAAAACCCACAGCGAACAAAATTTACGCCAACTAAATGCACATCAGATTTCAAGTTGGCATTCTACGACTCCCCAGTCAATATCCTCTGCACTGGTTTAGTCACTTCTTTGTCTCATTAATTTACCCATTCTTGACTACAAAGTCAAAGTGCATTCTCTCACTCAGAGCCAAGGCTAGGATGTAGGCTATTCAGTATCTAGAAAAATGACATAACACCACCATTATTCCAAATCTTCAAGAATGCCTTTTCAAATCTTCCTACTTTCAAGACTTTCAAACGTATATTCACTCTAAATCTAAAAGTAGATGAGCTGTTTTAACACAACCATAAATAGCACTGCTTTGTAATATATACTGCACTTCATCTAATGTAATATACACATATTAAACATTCTAAAATCAGAATGCATCTTATAATTGATAAAAGATCTGCGATAAGCAGGTCACAATATAATGAGCAGAATATTTTTTCCTTACTGGTTCATCACATAATGGTTTAGTTACAATCTATGGCTTCTTAGATTTGAGAGAATGACAATTTTCTTCTTAATTAAATGCTGCATTTAAAGTGGTAATGCAATTTTATTCTCATTCTTCAATCCAGATGATGGCAAACTTTTCCTTAAAAGGCAAAATAGTACACATTCTAGGTTTTGCAGGCCATACCTGTCGTCACAATATTAAACTCTGCTATTAGAGCATGAAATTGGCCAAAGCCCATATGTTAACAAAGGAGTATGGTTGTGTTGCAAAAACATTTTATTTACAAAAACATGTGGTAGGTCTGCAGACCACACTTTATAACCACTGCTCATAACAGGGTGTTGTTAAGTCTGATTTTCTGTGAACCTGAGTAATTTAAATCAGTACGCTTCAGCACGCTGGGTGTATGAGCATTACCTGGAGAGCTTTTTCAAACACAAATGTTTAGACGCTATGCCATTTTATTCCTCAATCAAGAATTACAGGTTCATTTAAGTAATCAGACAGAGATCCTTCACAATGTTTTCAGAATATGAAGTTTTTCCTCTCCTTGATTCCAATCAACATGTGTTTATCAAATGTCTATTTCGGGTTATATACCAAAGTAAGAAAGAATAACACGATCGCCATTTTCTTTGTTAGATCATACCCCAAGTGTGAAAAACGGTAGATATTATCAGGTAACAGATCATTTAATTTTGTTTCTTCTGAAAGACGCACTGCATACTGAACACTGAGAGAAAAAAGAGATTACACTGGCTCAAACATTCAAAGGCTCTTTCTTGGAAACAGATACACTTAACTTGTACCATAAGGACGTTCAATATAATAACAGTAAAAACAGTGTTTTACCTACATACTAAAAAATGTTCTGAGTAATTTTCACTTATTAACTCATTTAGTATCTAGTCAGGGAAAACAAGAAAGGTGTGACATGGGAAAGCATACACTATGCCTGACATTTGATGCGAGTGGATCTAATGATGTTTAGCCTGAGTGTAAACAACATAAAAATAAAACTGGAGCAGCCAAATAAGGCAGAATGCAGTAGCCAATAAAAGGCAAGTTAATTTAAATTTCATGAAATAAATAATAGGGGGAGCACAGATTTATCTTCTCAGGCTACTGAAAAAAAGACATATTCTAGGCAAACAAAAACACAAAATTACCACCATCAAGAACAAAAAAATTCTCACAACTACAATTAGGAATGGGGAAAAAATAAGAGCATGAGGGAATATAGTTCTTACTCATATTGATGTAAAGCAAGAACATGAAAAATATTAGAAGTTTACAAAGAAAAAAATACTCAAGAATACAAAAGAAAAAGAAATAGTTTGTCACGTGTGCTTAATAATTTTGTTACCAATTTCTGGTTTTATCAGACTATAACTAGGGAATGTCTTATTTCCTACTCCGTAGGATTTACCAAGGGTTTCCTTTTAGCATCAAATACACTTCCACTTGTTTGCAAATGTTTTTTAGGCACTAAAATAGGTCTTTTTCCCATTTATTTTTTTTTAGGTACCAACAGAAGGATAATTGTAAAATTAAGGAGACTGTACTTTTGTTACATTTATCTGATAAATATGAACTTGTAATCCTATTAATCCATAGGTAATTTGTTTAAATAGTATCAAGTACTACTATATAACACGCTAACACTGAAAATATTGTTTCCTCCCTTCTCCTCAAGAACCAAATTTTAGTAGACTTTATTACCTTTCTTAGTTTTATTTTTGTGCTATTAAACACAAAAACGCCAGTATTACTTGCTTGTCTGCATAAATGATAACCCTGGACCCCTAAATTTGAACAATCAGAAAAGCAGTTTACATTCCTTCTCAAGCATTACCCTTTTTTCTCCTAATTTTATCATACATATTTATCTATCCTCTACTTCTAAAGTAGGTCCCACTAGGAAGAGATTCTTAGAAAACATTTTAAGTAATGTCCAACTCCTAGACTGACCACCTAGATTATAATTCCCCCTGGGCTCCTCACTAACCTTTCTGATACTAACTCACCTGGGTAGTTCTGGTATAGGGATTCTTCCTCCAATATCCATGGCTCCTTTCCTTCTTCCAACTTTAAGATCACTGATGGCTTTTTAATGAGATACCCTGTAAAAGGAAAAACGACACAGTTTGGACATGGGCTACAGCAATTCTAAAGGAGAGAGGAGATAGAATTTCCAGAGCTACACCTTGATGATGCTCATTTAAACCTTCACAGGATGTGAGAATACAAAAATTGTTCCTTGTGATCAAAAGAGATTAACAACCTCAGACTCCTGAAGCAAAGTTTAACAATATTAACTCTGAAAGACCAAAAGTTTTGGTATCTAAGAAATAAAATGCATGCTATACAAAATCTGATGTGGAAACTGCTTACCCACTGAGACAAAGTTGTGGTAGTTCTCCAGCATCACATCCTTGTACAGGGTCCTCTGAGCAGGGTCTAGGTGCTGCCACTCCTCCTGGGAGAAGTCCACAGCCACATCTCCAAATGACAGTGACCCCTGGAACAGCACATTTCTGCTCAGTCTGAAGTGGTCACAATTGGGGCACACAGAAAGAAATATGGAAACAAATTCTTCCCAGGTTCACTGTTGAGCATTGATGTTACAATATGCCTGCTGTGTACACTGTCTTGTATTAGGTTTTACAGAAGAAAAGTAAAAGAACATTCTGCTTATTTTAATTTATTAATGCTCTACACCTTGGATGTTGTGAATACTAAGGAGAATAAAACACTGTCTTGTTCTCTAGAAAATTAAATACTACACAGACACAACACAGTCCAAAATTGAAAATAAGATATTACTAGAACATATTAGAATATGTAAAAAGTAGGGGCGCCTGAGTGGCTCAGTCGTTAAGCGGCTGCCTTAGGCTCAGGTCATAATCTCAGGATCCTGGGATCAAGTCCCGCATCGGGCTCCCTGCTCGGCGGGGAGCTTGCTTCTCCCTCTCCCACTCCCGCTGCTTGTGTTCCCTCTCTCGCTGTCTCTGTCAAATAAATAAATAAGATTTAAAAAAAAAAAAGAATATGAAAAAAGTAAAGAAAATGTAAAATGTATACTGGAGTCAGAAAAGAAAAGAAAGATTAACTATTTCGTATCACAACCTGTGCTTAATTGAAGAGTTAAAGCTGTAGGGCTGAAATGTGAGTGTGAAACTCCTTCAGACCACAGACACGGAGGAGACTTGCACCTTCTCACAGGCGTCTTTTCTTTTCCTCCCTCCCCCCCCTTTTTTTTTAATTTACTTATTTATTTTAGAGAGGAGAGGAGGGGCAGGGGGAGAGTGAGTCTCAAGCAGATTCTGCACTGAGCACAGAGCTCCCCACAGGGCTTGATCTCATGACTCTGAGATTATGACCTGAGCCAAAACCAAGAGCAGGATGCTCAACTGACCGTGCCACCCAGGCGCCCCTTTACAGGCTTTTTCTCTGTGAACCCCACTGGGCATTTACTCTATTCCTTGAGGGAGGGCAGGATTACGCACTGAGTCTACAACTATAGCTGGGTGCGGGGGGGGGGCAAGAGAACCAAGAAGGACACAGGACAGACATAAGGACACAGAGCAGGGCGCCTAAGTGGCTCAGTCGTTGAGCGTCTGCCTTCGGCTCAGGTCATGATCCTGGAGTCCTGGGACTGAGCCCTGCATTGGGTTCCTTGCCCAATGGAGAACTTGATTCTCCCTCTGCCCCTCACCCATCTCATGCTCTCTCTTGTGCACGTGCTCTAATAAATGAATAAAATCTTAAAAAAAAGAAAAGTTGTGAAATCTGTGAAATACAATAAAATGTTCCAACATATACATAATTTGGACGTGGGCGGGGGGAAGAATGGGACAGAGGAAACACTTTCAGAAATAGTGTCTTAAAATTACTTGCAACTGGGCTGCCTGAGTGGCTCAGTCCGTTAAGCATCCAACTTTTCATTTCAGCTCAGATCGTGATCTCAGGGTTGTGGGACTGAGCCCCACGTTGGGGTCCCCAAGGTATGGAGAGTCTGCTTGAGATATTCTCTCTTGTCCCTCGGAGCCCCCCCGCCCCAAAGATAAATAGATAAATCTTAAAAAAAAATGTTGCGGGGCACCTGGGTGGCTCAGTCATTGAGCATCTGCCTTCAGCTCAGGTCATGATCCCAGGGTCCTGGGATCGAGCCCCGCATCGGGCTCCCTGCTCAGCGGGGAGCCTGCTTCTCCCTCTCCCACTCCCCCTGCTTGTGTTCTCTCTCTCTCTCTCTCTCTCTCTCTCTCGCTGTGTCTCTGTCAAATAAATAAAATCTTTAAAAAAAAAATGTTGCAATTAATGACAGAAAGCAAACCAAAAATCCAAGAAGTTCAACAATACCAAGCTGCATTAATGCCTCCCAAAAGCATAAAGACACACAACATATTAAAACTGCTAGAGAGTGAGAGACTGAGAATGAGAATCCTGAAAGCAGCCAGTGAACAGGAAAATATTACAAAAAAGGAATAAAGATACAATTAAAGCAGACTTTTTACCAGGAACCATATAAACTAGAACACAATAAGATGACATACATAAAATGTTAAAACAAACATGTTATAATCACAGCACAAAAGGAAAAGTTTGAAAAGCACCTGGGTATATTTCAAGATTTACTAACTAATTTGAAAATGTGTGCAGGAAGGGCTGGGATCTACAAAAGCTTTCTCCAGAAACAACGGAGCTGGAGGGCACTATTTTCCTTGCCCTCCCAAAGCCCAGCCAGATGCTTACAGAGCCAGTGCAAACACTCTCCATCTACCTTTCTAGCACAATGTGCCCCACTCCAGTGCTGCCCCACCTAACCCACCCTGGGTCTGGTGCTCCTCCAAAGTGGTTTCCACCCCACCATAGCTGGTGGGCAGCCCCAGCAAGGAAGGTGCCTCTCCAATGTGACTCAAGGCCTGAGCAGGAGGGGAGCTAATCCCACACACCAATGCGCCGAGACTCTCAGCTGGCTCAGCACGGAGCAAGTGCTGCCCATCAGTGCGCCCAAGCTGTCCCAGTGGCTAAGTGCAGACAACCAGGCTGAGAGCAAGGCTTGCTCACCAGTGTGCATGCAGCAGGCAAAGGAGGTCATTACAGGTAGCCAAGCTGAGGGTGAGATACAACTACCAGCACACCCACAGCAATCGTGGCTCAGCAACAATGCAATACTCCTGAAGCACCTGGTTCTGGTGACCAGGGGCACTGCATTACAGGGAACAGGGTCCCTTCTACACAAGGTGAGTCCTTTCAAGACCAATATACATAGCTGACCTACTTAATACACAGAAACAGAGAGGCAGACAAAATGAGGAGACAGAGGAACATGTTCCAAATGAAAAGAACAAGACAAAACCGAAAAAAGAGCTAATCAAAATAAACATAAGCAATATGCCAGATAGAGTTCAAAGTAATGGCCATAAAGATACTTACTAAACTCGACAGAAAAGTGGATGAAGTGACTGGGATCTTCAACAGAGGGATATGAAAGACAGAGAAGAACCGGCAGGAAATGAAGGACAGAATGCAATGGAACATACACCAGGATACTCCTCCCACCGACAGGGTGCAGAAGAATGGGCCGGCACGCTTGAAGACATAGCGGAAAGCAGCCAAGCTAAACAGCAAAAAGAAAAAGCTACACTAAAAAATGAGGATCGGTTAAAAGACCTCTGTGACCTCATCAAGCTAAGTATCATTTGGATTATAGGGGTATCAAAAGAAAAGAGACACAAGGAAGCAGAAAAATTATTTGAAGAAATAACAACTGAAAACCTCCCTAACCTGGAGAAGGAAACAGACATCTAGGTCCACAATGCACAGAGGGCCCCAAACAAGGTGAATTCAAGGAGGTCAAAACCAACACACATAATTAAAACAAATAAGGTTAAAGATAAGGACAGAATCTTAAAAGCAGTTACACACAAGGGAAACCCCATAAGGCTATCAGCTGATTTTTCAGCAGAAACTTTACAGGCCAGAAGAGAACGGTATGATATAGTCAAGGTGCTATAAGGAAAAAAAAAAACAAAAACAAAACCTACAACAAAGAATATTCTACCCAGAAAGGCCATTATTCAGAACTGAAGAACAGATAGAGTATCCCAAACAAACGAAAATTAAAGGAGTTCACCAAACAAGCTTTAAAAGAAATATTAAAGCGACTCCTTTAAGTGGAAAGAAAAGGCCACAATGAGAAGAAAATTAAGAAGGAAAAAAATTTCACTGGTAATAGCAAATGTATAGTAAAGGTAGCAGATCAGTCACTTATAGAGCCAGCATGGAAGTTAAAAGTAGTAAAATCAATTATATCCACAAAAATTACTCAAGGGATTACACAAAATACAAGGATATAAAATGTGACATCATATACGTAAAATGTGGAAGTGGGAGTAAAAATTTAGTGCTTTTATAATGCGTTCAAACTTAAGCAACCTTCAACTTTATATAGATTACCATACACACAGGATATTGTATATGAATCCCATGGTAACCACAAACTGAAAATCTGTAACACATGCACAAAATATAAAGAGAAAGGAATCCAAACATAAGACTAAAAAAACCATCAAACCACAATGGAAGAGAGTAAAAGAAGAATGGAACAGAAAACAACTAGAAAACAATTATTAAAACAGCAGTAAGTACATACCTATCAATAATTACTTTAAGTGCAAATGAACTAAATGTTCCAATCAAAAAACACAGGGTGATGTAATGGATAAAAAAAACCAAGATCCATCTATATGCTATCTAAAGACACAGACAGACTCAAAGTAAAGGAATGGAAAAAAATATTCCAAACAAATGGAATAATCATTAAAAAAAAAAAACAGAACAAAACAAAACCCAAATATCAAAATCATGGGGATATCAAATCAGGGGATATCAAAATCAAACAGAATAGGCTTTAAAACGAAGATGGTAACAAAAACCAAAAAAGCAGGATCAATCCAACAAGAGGATATAACAATTGAAAATATATATTCACCCAACATAAACAGAATTCAAATTCAGGAGGCAGTTATTACCATATGAAAAAAGAAATTGACACTAATACAATAATGGTAGGAAACATTAACAACTTGCTTACATCAATGCATGGATCATCCAAACAAGAAATCAATACAGAAACAGTGGCTTTGAATGACCCATTAGTTCAGATGGACATAACAGATATCTATAGAACACTCTACCCACAAAGTGCAGAACACACATTCAAGGGCATATGGAACATTCTCCAGGATAGATCACATGCTAGACCACAAAGCAAGTCTCAATGAATTAAAGATGACTGAAATCATATCAAACACCTCTTCCAACTACAACAGGAGAAAACTAGAAATCGGTTACAAGAAAAAAACTAGAAGAAATACAAATATGAGAATCTAAATCTAAACCTAGGGGCACCTGGGTGGCTCAGTCGTTGGGCGTCTGCCTTCGGCTCAGGTCATGGTCCCAGGGTCCTGGGATCGAGCCCCGCATCGGGCTCCTTGCTCAGTGGGAAGCCTGCTTCTCCCTCTCCCATTCCCCCTGCTTGTGTTCCCTCTCTCGCTGTGTCTCTGTCAAATAAATAAAAAATTTTAAATAAATAAATAAATAAATAAATAAATAAATAAATAAATCTAAACCTAAATAGCATGTTACTCAACGACAAATGGGTCAATGAAGAAATCAAAGAGAAAATCAAGAAATATCTGGAGAGAAATGAAAATGAAAACACAACAGTCTTAAATCTTGGAGCTGCAACAAAAGCAGTACTAAAGGAAATTTATAGTCATCAAGACCTACATCAAAAACAAGAAATAACTCAAATAAATGATCTAACCTTACAATGAAGGGAACTAGAAAAAGAAAAAACAAAACCCAAAGTTAGCACAAAGAAGGACATAACAGAGGAGTGCCTGGGTGGCTCAGGTGGTTAAGCATCTGAGTCTTGATTGCAGCTCAGGTCATGATCTCAGAGTAGTGTGCCCTGTGTTGGGCTCTGCACTCAGCAAGGAGTCTATACTTGAGATTCTCTCTCTCCATGTCCCTCTGTAGCTCTCTCCCCCTGAGCTGTCTCTGTCTCTCTAAAATAAATAAATCTAAAAAAAAAGAGAGAGAGAGAAGGAAATAATAGAGATCAGAGCAGAAATAAATGAAATAGAGACGAGAAAAAAGAAAAAAGAACAGATCAATGAGGCTAAGAGCTGGCCCTCTGAAAAGACGAATTAGCCAGACTAATCAAGAAAAAAAGTGAGAGGATGTAGGAAACAGAATGCCACAACGACCACTGGTGCATGTTCGCTCAGACTCCGAGATCTCTGAGAAAACTCGAGATCGCAGGGTTAAAAATAACCCGAAAGGACCAGAGTGAAATGCCCTTGGAACGTGTGTGGTCAGTTCTAAAGTACGCAGCAGAAGATGTTTTGTAGATAGGAAGCCAGCTGTAAACAGCACACTGCGCACTCCCCTCTTTGTTCCCTTGTCCTGTAAATTCTGTTTTAAAGATTCTTACATACTTAACTAATCCTGTATACGTGGAGGAATGTGCCTTACTATGCCCCTGCTGTAGAAGGTATATAAGAGTATGGAAAATAAACCTCGGCACCTCGGGCTGTTAGCTCGGGGTCCCCTGTGCCTCGCTATACTGTCGTCTCTTTTTCTCAGTTCCTTTGCCGCCCCAGGTCCCTGACTCTCAGAGGTCGACAAGAGGACTCAAACATAATGAGAGAGGATTAGTTAAAATTGACACCACAGAAGTACAAAGGACTATAAAAGATTACTATAAAAAATTACATTGGTAAAACCTAGAAAAAAATTGACAATCTAGAAAAAATGGATAAATTTCTAGAACATATAGTCTCTTCTGAGACTGAATCATGAAGAAACAGAACAATCTGGGGAAAAAAGACAATTACTAGAAATAAAATTGAACTGGTAATCAAAAAACTCCCCACAAACAAAAGTCCAGGACCAGATGGCTTCGCAGGTGAATTCTACCAAAGATTTAAAGAGTTAATACCTATCATTCTCAAACTATTCCAGAACACAGAAGAGGAAGGAATGCTTCCTAATTTATTCTATGAAGTCAGCATTACTCTGATAGGAAAGCCAAAGACACTATAAAAGAAAATTATACACCAATATCCCTCAGGAAGACAAAAATTCTCAACAAAATATTAGCAAACCAAATCCAACAATACATTAAAAAAATCACTCACCGGGATCAAGTGGGATTTATTCTAGGAATGGAAGGATGGTTCAATATACACAAATCAATCAATGTCATATTCAATGGTGAAAAGCTGAAACCTGTTACCTAAGATCAGGAACATGACACTCTTAACCACTTTTATTCAACATAGTACGGGCATTCTTAGCCATAGCAATCAGACAAGAAAAAGAAATAAAAGGCATCTGAATTGATAAGGTGCAAGCAAAACTGTGTTTGCAAGTAACATCATACTATACATAGAAAAACCTAAAGACCCCACCAAAAAACTATTAGGTCTAATAAATGAACTCAGTAAAGTTGTAGGATACAAAATTAATGTACAGAAATCTGTTCTGTTTCTATACACTAATAACAAAATAGCAGAAAAAGAAATTTTTAAAATACCATTAACAACTGTCTCACAGAGCATAAAATACCTAGGAATAAACTTAAGAGGTGAAAGACCTGTATTCTAAAAACTTAAGATATTAATGAACGAAACTGAAGGCAACACAAATAAATTGAAGATATATTATCCTCACAGATTGGAAGAAGCAATATTGTTAAAATTAAAATGTCCATACTACACAAAGCAATCTATAAATTGCAGCCTATAGATCTGCAATCCCTATCAAAATACCAATAGTGTTTTTCACAAACTAGAACCAAAAAATCCTAAAATTTGTATGCAACCACGAAAAGCCTCAAATAGCCAAAGCAATACTGAGAAAGAAGAACAAAGCTTGAGGTATCACAATACTAAATTTCCAGAAATACTACAAAGTTACAATAATCAAAACAGTATGGTACTGTTGCAAAAATACACATTTGGGTCAATGGAACAGAATTGTGAGTCTTTATGCACACATGAAGAGAGGAAGAGAGAACACCAATTAATCTATGACAATGGAGGCAAGAATATACAATTGAGAAAAGACACTCTCTCCAATAAATGGTGCTGGGAAAACTGGACAGCTACATGCATTAAGAATGAAACTGGGCCACTTTCTTACACTATAGACAAAAATAATCTCAAAATAGATTAAAAACCTAAATGTAAAACTTGAAACCATAAAATTCTGAAAAGAAAATACAGGTAGTAATCTCTTGGATATCAACCTTTGCAATACTTTTCTGGATCAGTCTCTTCATGCAAGGGAAACAAAAGCAAAAATAAACAGGAATACATCAAACCAAAAAGCTTTTGCACAATGAAGGAAACCATCAACAAGATGAAAAGGAAACCTAATGAATAGGAGAAACTATCTGCAAATGACCCGACTGAGAAGGGGTTAATATCCAAAATATATAAAGCATTCACACAAACATCAAAAAGCCCCCAAATAATCCAATTAAAAAAGTGGGCAGAATGGTGGGAAAGTAAGTGTTGCCCCCACTATGAAAAACAGTATGGAGGTTCCTCAAAAAATTAAAAATAGAACTATATAACCCAGTAATTCTTCTACTGGGTATTCACACAAAGAAAACAAAAGTAAGAATTCAAAAAGATATATGCACCCCTGTTTTTATTTACAACAGCCCAGATATGGAAGCAGCAATAGTGTCCACTGAAAGATTAACGGATAAAGATGTAGTATACATACACAATGGAATATTATTCAGCCATGAAAAACTAGAGCTTGCCATTTGTGACATGGATGAACCTAGAGGGTATTATGTTAAGTGAAACCAAAGACACCATATGATTTCATTTGTATTCCACTTACATTTGGAATCTAAAAAATAAAACAAATGCGCAAACAACAGCAAAAGAGAAACAGACTCATAACAACAAAAAAGAGAGTAACAGACCCATAAACACAGACAACAAACTGGTGGTTGCAAAGAGTACAGGGGAGGGGGGAGGGGGAGAGATTAGTGAAGGAGATTAAGAAGTACAAACTTCTCAATTATAACATAAATAAGTCACAAGGATGAAAAAGTACAGCCTAAGAAATATAGTCAAGGGGCGCCTGGGTGGCTCAGTCATTAAGCGCCTGCCTTCGGCTCAGGTCATGGTCCCAGGGTCCTGGGATCAAGCCCCGCATCGGGCTCCCTGCTCTGTGGGAAGCCTGCTTCTCCCTCTCCCACTCCCCCTGCTTGTGTTCCCTCTCTTGCTGTGTCTCTCTCTGTCAAATGAATAAATAAAATCTTTAAAGAAAAACAAATATAGTCAAAAATACTGTAACTTACAGTGATAAGCACTTCATGTTATATAATAGTTAAGTCACTATGTTTTACATCTAAAACTAATTTAATATTTTGTCAACAATACTTTAATTAAGTTAAAAAAAACTTCAAAACTAAAAAACAAAAACAATAAAACAACCCCCCCACACACACAAGAGAACTTCAACCAAGAATTACTTATTGAAAACATCTTCAAAAATGAAGGAATAGGGGCGCCTTGGTGCCTCAGTCAGTTAAGCATCTGCTTTTGGCTCAGGTCATGATCTTGGGTTCCTGGATCAAGCTCCATGTCTGGTTCCCTGCTCAGTGGGGAGCCTGCTTCTCCCCCTCCCTTTGCCCTTCCCCCTGCTTGTGCTCTCACTCTCTCAAATCCATAAATTTTTTTTTAAATGAAGAAATAATACTTTCCCAGAAAAACAAAAATTTAAGGAATTCTTTACCAGCCAAACTACTCTGCAAGAAATATTAAAGGAGGGATGCCTGGGTGGCTCAGTCAGTTAAGCGTCATCTGCCTTCGCCTCAAGTCCCGTATCAGGCTCCTTGCTCAGTGGGGAGCCTGCTTCTCCCTCTGCCTGCCTCTCTCTCTCTCATTCTCTCTGACAAATAAATAAATAAAATCTTAAAAAAAAAAAAAGAAAGAAATAGTAAAGGAATACGGCACCAGTGAAACTTGAATTTACACATAAAAATGAAGAGTGATAGAAATGGAATAAAAAAGGAAAATTTAAGTTAATTCCTCCCTCCCCAATTTTTAAGTGTTCTAAAGCAAAGGTTGGAAATTTTTTTCTGCAATGAACTAGATAATAAACACTGTATTGTGAAGGTAGCCCCAAACAATACATAGAAGAAAGCATGAGGCTGTCTTCCCAGGAAACTTAATTTGTGAAAGCAGATAGGGAGCTGAATTTCACCCATGGGCTGCAGGCTGCCAATCCTTATTCTAAGGGACAACTGACTGTCCAAAGCATAAATAGTAGTATTGTATCATGTTTACATAACATATGTTAGAGTAAAATGTATGGTGTAATAACACAGAGAATAGGAAAGAATAATTGGGAATACACTGCTATAAGATCATTATACTATAACATCATGTGGTTTAATATTTGAAGGGAGGCTTTGATCAATTAAAAACGGGTATTATAAGTCTTTGGCTAACTATTTTAAAAGTAAAAAAAAAGAGATAAGTAATAAGTCAAGGAGTGCCTAGGTGGCTCAGGTGGTTAAGCGTCTGCCTTTGACTCAGGTCATGATCTCAGGGTCCTGGGATCAAGCCCCACGTTGAGCTCAGCTCATCAGGGAGCCTGCTTCGACCTCTCCCTCTGCCTGCCGCTCCCCCTGCTTGTGCGCAGGCATTATCAAATAAATAAAATCTTAAAAATATAACACAGCAGCAATGATAAAATGGAATAATAGAAAACAAATTCAAAAGAAGAAAAAGATAAAAAGAAATAAAGAACAGAACAAACAGATAAGTAGCTAGCAAAATGGAAGATTTTAATCCACTATACTGACAACCAATTTTTAAATATGAATGTTCTAATATCAGATTGGGTTAAAAAATAGGACCAATTACACACTAACTACAAGAGACTGACCTTAATTACAAAAATACATAACTTAAAAGTAAAAAGATAAAGAAATACAACACAAACAATAATCCAAAGAAAGTTGGAGTAGCTATGTTAATATCAGACAAAACAGAACATACAATAGGAGATATTACTGAAGATAAATAGGCACATTACATTAATGATAAATGGTCAATTTTCCAAGACAAAACTAAATGTACATGTACCTAACAAAGGAGCTTCAAAATATAGGAGATAAAAAATGATAGGACTGAAAGTTTGAAAAACAGACAAAAAGTAATATAGTTGGACACTTCAATATTTCTCTCAGGAATTAATAGAAAAAGATAACTGGAAAGAATACAGAAGTCCTAAACAACACCATCCGTGAACTAAACCTAAATGATGCATTTCTAGAACATGCCACCCCACAATTTTAGGGAAGTCTTTGTGTACCATTAAGAATCATGATGGGTTATTCTTTTCACTGCACTTCCTATAATAATGTTTGCTATTGCTATCAGCAACAGAGGTATAGCTCAGCACTGACAACTTCAGCATTAAGTACTTGAAGGTCAACTTCAACATTAAGTACCTTAAGGTCATCATCATAGCCCCTTAGCCCTGCTATTAATCTGCTACTCCATATTTCCCCCAAAGTTGACATTTATCTATTTCTACATTTACATTTTAAAGGTTATACCTTATGCATAAGAACTAATGTAAAACAAAATAGGAATTAAAAAAAAAAAACTCACCTGGCGTTTGTTCATTTTCTGCTGTTCTTTAAAAAGGCATGGAGACGTGTGAAGATACAACTGAGAAATAATAGAAGAGAGAGGAGTCATAAATGATCTTGCCTCCCTTCCAGCTCCTTGATTTACCTGCCTACAAATACGCTGCATACTGGTGGGTAAAATGCCTTTCTATGGGCCAACGTCCTGTTGGTTCCTAAGAAGAGAGGGAAGGGCCACATAGAAGTAGTGCCAATAGACTCAAATACTTAATAACAGCCTCTCAAAGAAACCCAAACAAACCCAAACAACCCCCCAGCAAATAAAAAAAAAACCTTTTAGTTGCCCATTTCAGACGCATAAATACCCCTGCCATGGCCAATTACAGACTACCAACTGATGTCACTGAACAGAGCTGGGAAGAAATGTGCAATAGCATACCATTATATAGGATTTTTACCATAATGATAGATAGTCTCAAGAACACAGAAATGAGTGAAAAGAAGGAAATTACTTAGAAGTCATGAGTTTTGAATATGATCACAGCCATGAGGAGCTTAAGCAGACAGCTACTAAATGTAGTGCAGGATCCTAGAAAGGAACTCAGAAGAGAAAAAAGAACATTACAGAAAAACTGCGGAAATATGAAAACATATGCACTTTACTGGTTCATTAATTGGGACAAACATACCATACTAATATAAGATGTTAAAAATAGAGAAAATTAATGTAGGGTCTACAGAGTTGTCACTGGATGAACTGGGGAGACCCTGGGCCCTGGATCCTCAACCAGGCCCATCCCAAAAATGTCCCCAAAGGTTCCTGGTCTCATCACGAGGAAGAATTCAAGGACAGACACAACACAGTGGGGAAGTTTATTAGTAAAGTGAAACTACACTCTCAAGATTTGAGAACGAGAGAGAGCAAGCAAGCGTGCTCAAGAACCGTGGGTGTTGGGAGTCTGTGTTTCTCTTTTATGTACAGTTGTTAACTAGGTGGTAGAATATTCATTATGTGGGGTGGGGATTTCTTGGAAGCAAGGGTTTTTTTCCTTCCTTATTTGGAGTTTCCTGTCGTGGCACCCACCTTCGTGGGCCTATCTGGTTGGATCCAGCTTTCTTGTGACTCTGTTTTAGAGTGATGCCAGCTCAGGCCTCTGACTTTCCCCACCGCTGCCTGTGACTTCCTTGTTGATGGCCACCAGGACAGAACCTGGATAATTGTTTTTGACAGAATCTCTGCATTATATTGACCATAATTCTTTAAGTCTAAAATAATTTACTTCAAAATTCATCAAAGGAAAACGTAAAGAATATCCACTTAATACAAACGGTGGCAGTAAAGGAGAAACAAAAGAACAAAAAAGACATGAGATATATAAGGAAAGCATAGCAAAATGGTGGACATAAATCTAACCAAGTCAACAGTAACATCAAATGTGAAAGGGTTAAACATAGCAGTAAGGTGTCTGATGTGGTGGGGACCCAGCTAGACCCCAAAACCTGACTTTTACAGCCTACCTGGTTGTACCCACCTCTGTCCCCCATTTGTCCTTTAGTTCTTCTTTCCACCTTATCTCTTAAATCAGACAAATGGAAACTGAAACCACCCCTCAGGCAAGTGCCCTGACAAAACCTCCAGCCAGCCCGGACCACCCAGACCAGCGGGAGCTTAACCTCCAGACTCGCACCTCAACAGGTGCACCACGGAGCAATCTCTGGAATGACCAACAACTACTTCTACCTCATTGTAAAACTAAAATCTCCACCCAAAAATGAGCACAAGTCTCATTTACTAACATACAATGTATGTATAAGCCCGTTTCCTTAAGACATATGCCTGACCTTATGCTCGCCTCTACATACAATGACAAGGCTTCCCTAACCCTAAACAAAGGAACCATCCACCCTTGCTCAGAGAGTCAGGGCTTTGGAAGTGGTTCCCCATGATCTCCTTACTTGTTGCAAATAAATTTTGCTTCATGCAACAATCCCACCTGATGTAGTTCTAGGACACACCACGGAGCAATCTCATGTTAGTTTGGTCACAAATTTGGCAACCCAGATATGACTGTTGTCCCTCTGAGGTTCTGCCCTCTGGTTACCTGGTTTCCAAAGGATGGAGCAGGGAGCAGCGGCAGCCCTTCTGGGCTAACCCATTCAATTAACCAGGACTGGGGGTGGAATCCCTGGAAGGGGCTCTCCTTTCTTGGGGTCTGTGCTGCTGGACTGGTATTGCTGCCCCCTTAAAGACACTGTGGCCACTCCAAGCCTCTTGCTGAGAATCTCTCCACAAGGGTAAGTGGTGCCAAGCCTATGGCACGACTGTAAGAGTATTTTCTTTGAGTTGTCTCACAAAGCCTGGCAGGTCGGCAGTCAGTTAAGAACAGGGCCTCTCCACTCAACACAGGGGGATTGAACGCTCATTATAGTCAAGTCAGACATCCCTGGGTGGCAAAGGATAACACCTGGCCATTCAGAGGCTGAATGCTTTAGCGTGGCAGTTGGGAAGTGGCCAAATGAGACTAGTATAGAATCAGCAAGGGTGAAGGATATCTCCATCTTATGTTTGACCTGTTAATGTTTGTTGGGGACATCTGACACTGTTCCAGGTTTGTTTTTCCTCTTAAAAAGGGAAGTGTGCCTTGAGTTACTGAATCTAAACCAGGTTCTCCCTGAGCCATTCCCCAAGTAAATCCTTTGGGACTGCCTGGACGTTGAGGGGCCAGAAGAGGCAGCCCATGCACCAGGCCACTGCTCCTCAGGGCACAACTACCCAGACCCACTCGGACACCTTAGCATTAACCCACTCTCCTTGTGGGCTTGGTTTTAAGTCAACCGAGTCTCATACATGTTGTGGGTAAGGTTGTGTGTATCCATGAACACTGTAAGTTACCTTGAGGAAGGGTAAGAGAGCCTAAGAAAGAATCCCAGATCGTGGGAGCGACAATTCCACCCTGAAGGAGAGCCTCCGTTGGGCTGTAGCCTCCAGAAATGGAAAACGCTAGACTACCTTCCTTTAACCCAAAAACAGACGACTTTCTTCTGTAACACAGCCTGGCCACAATAATAGACTCTAGAGGATGAAGAGAAGTAGCCAGAAAATGGGACCTTAAATTTTAATACAACACTACAACTGAGCTTATTTTGTAAAAGAGAGAAAAGGGGAAGAGATTCCATATGGTCAGTGCTTTATGGCATTATATGAAAACGAGGCGCTGCAAAGGAAGTGTTAAGATTTGTAAAAAGGTAGAATTGAAAACCCTAAAAATGCGTCCTGTCCCCTCTGGTGAGTCGGGGAATCTTTGTCCCCATCTCCAACTCCTCCTCCAAGTCATTAAATTGTTAATAAGCCTCTGCCTTATTCCTCTGGTACTCAGGCCTCAGCTGCCCCACCTTCATGAGCACCAATCTCTAATCCTTTACGAACACCCCCAAAGCCTTCCCCAGTGTCTCCTGTATCCCTTTAGCCTCCCTTGTCAGATAGCACTACCAGATTAGGGACGTATTTTAAGCCAGGGATGGAAATGTTGCCATTGAGACGAGTACCTGATGGAGATGGGTGTCTCATTAATGTGCACGTCCCATTTTTGACCTCGGACCTGTATAACTGGAAGGCACACACTAAAGGACTATGGGCTGACCTGATTAATTTATATGTTTAATGCAGGATATCTTTTCTACCCACAACCCGTCTGAGCAGATATGCAAGCTTTGCTAACCACTCTCTTAACGGTAGAAGAAAAGTTTGCTGTGTTAGCAGGAGCCAGACAGGAAGCTGATAAAGAGGATCAGCCAGGATCAAGTTTTTGGTGACTAAACGAGGAGGCAGCGCTAAGAGCTGACTCTGAGGGGGATCCCAACTCCCACAATGAAATAGAAAGTTTAGGGCATTACTGACGGCTTCTTTTAAAAGCTATGAAGGAGATACGTAGATCTCCTGGTCCAAATTAAGGGAGATTGAACAAAGGACAGAAGAAAATCCATCAGCCTTTTCGGAAAGGCTACAAAACTCCCTAAGACGAAATATAAACTGGGACCCTGAGGCTCAGGGTAGTTGAATGGCCCTTAATAATCTATTTCATATCTCAAACTGCTCCAGACATCCAAAGGAAACTCCAGAATGGGCTATAAGTCCCAATACTAACCCTGCTCAGCTTCCAGAACTAGCTTTCAAGGTGTTCCATAACCGGATGTGATGGAGGACCTAAGAGAAGACCAGAAGATGAGAAGGCAAGCTGCTCTTTTGGTGGTAGCTCTCCAGCCTACATGAAGTAACCTGGAAGAGGAAAAGAAGACATCTATGGGTGAGTGCCCTGAGCCCCCTCCGTGGGACCAAAAGACCAGCAACAAAGCTGGGGTCCAACCAATGTGCACGTTGTAAGCAGGAAAGGCACTGGAAACAGAACTGCCTGAACCACTCCCGGAACAGAAGGAAGAAGGGCAAAGCGGACTCATTTCAGCTGTTGTCCCTAACTGAAAATGAGATATGATAGAGCCACAGGGCTCTCCAATTGGTCTTGGACCATTAGATCCTCATCTCCCAAAAGCAGCCCTGAGTAACCTCTCAGCAGTAGGAGCGAAGCCAGAAATTTTACTTGATACTGGAGTTAATTTCTCTGTACTCAACACCCAGAAGGGTAGTCTTTCTAACAAAAATTGTAATATGAAAGGACTCTCTGGAAAAGGAGACATCAAAAGGTTTCTGGATCCTCTGACTTGTGAAATAGGATCAAACATATTAAAACACTCTTTTTGGTATGTGCCAGAATGTCCCATATTCTTTTAAGATGAGATATTTTAGACAAATTGAGGCCCACAGTAAGTTCAGAACGCAACAAATTAGCAATTCAAGTCCCTAAATTCCAAGGAACTGAATTTATGTCATTATTACAACATATCCTAGTATTTAAAACAGGAAATTCCCCCCCAAAAATCTTAAGGCAAGTCAACCCGAAAGTCTGGGTGTGAGGGCAGGTGGGGGCATGCCATTAACAACACATTTGTAAAAGTAAAATTGAAACAGATTGCTGGCCCCAGATGCTATACAAGGGATCCACCCAGTAATTAACAAGCTCTTAAATGTGATTAACAGGTTGATTAGGTCATGTAGATCCCCATGTAACACCCCAATTTTACCTATTAAAAAGCTGGGAAGTGAGGAATACAGATTTGTTCAAGGCCCAGGAGCTGTTAATGAAGCTGCTTGAGACATACAACCTGTAATACCCAATCCCTATACTCTATGACCAACTACCGAGTAACAGTAAATATTACATGGTGTAAGACTGAAAGGATACCTTTTCCTGCATCCCACTAGATCCTAAATTCCAAGTACTATTTGCTTTTGAGTGGGAAGATTTTATCCATTTAATTTTAGAGGGAGAGAGAACGTGCGAGTGAGCAGGAGGAGGGGCAGAGGGAAAGGGAGAGAATCTCAAGTGGACTCCTCGCTGAGCACGAGCACGACAGGAGGCTTGCTCCCATGACCATGAGATCATGACCTGAGCTGAAGTCAAGAGTCCACCGCTTAAGTGATTGAGCCACCCAGGTGCCCTGGGCTTTATTATTTCAAGAGGACAGTGAAGCCTCCCTCAAGAGAGAAAAATGGTAATATGGAGCTAGCTCCACCAAAAACCCATATTGAGTCTTCCCACTGGGTAAAAAGAGCCTCAAAACTAATTCTGGTTGGTGTTGGATTGGCTGTCGGAGTAGATGCCTCTTGGGGAGGTTTTATAGGTTATAAAGTCACTGCAAGGAAACTAACTGATGTCATAGAAACCTTAGCTAAAAACACAGGAAATGCCCTCAAAAACTTAGAAATTTCCCTAAACTCTTTAGCCAACGTAGCGCTAGACGATGATTAGCCCTAGACTACTTATTACCAGAAGGAGGAGGAGCATGTGCAGTAACAAACAGCTCATCCTGTACCTGGATTAATACTTCAAGTGAAGTGGAAATAGATATTTAAAAAATCTTCAACCACGCAGCCTGGCTACATACTTTCAACCAAAAAGGAAGATCCCCTGATGCGGTCTGCAGGCTCTTAAAACAGCGTTAACCAATACTACATGATTTTTCCCCATCCTGAGGCCACTAATATTCCTACTGCTCTTAGATTGCTTGTTTAGACTTTGCATCATTAACTGACTAATACAATTCTATACAAATGCCTAGAGGCCAAAAATTACAGATGGTAGTAACAAAGATAGGAGCAGCTTAGAGTTAAACCTAGTGACCCACAGACATATCTAAAACCGGGTGAGGAAAAATTCTGCTCCGCTAACAATCTCAATGACTACATCCGTGTCTGGCAGGAACTACAGAAGGAGGACCTTTGCCCTGTGCCCCTCAAGAATGAGCAGCAGAATAAAACTAGAAGAGGGATTTGTCACCTGCTGGACCCCAAGACTGGACCTTTTACTGCCCACCTGCTTGTACTCACTGACCTCTGTCCGACATTTTTCCTTAACCTCTTCTTTCCAGCTTCTCTCTTAACTCAAGCAAATGGAAACCAAAATCACCCCTCAAGCAACAGCGACTGCCTGGACAAGGGCCAGACCACCCAGACCAGTTTGCGCTTAACCCGACTCTCACCTGCGCAGGTACGACCATGAAGTGACCTCTAGAATGACTACAACTTTTACCTCATTACAATACTAAAATCTCCGCTCAAAGAGCACACAAGCACCACTAACATAACATAGAATGTATGTACCGGCATGTTTCCTTAAGAAACAACCTTATGCCTCCTTTACACACAAATGACCAAGATCCCCTTTCTAAATATTCATCCCCTCCCTAAATAAAAGGAACACATCCACCATCTCAGGGACTCACGGCTTTGTAAGTTATTCCTCATGATTTCCTTATCTGCTGCAAATTTTCCTTTGCATGACGACTGGATCTGGTATAGTTTGTGTCTGTGACTCGCCAAGGAGCTAACTCAGGTTAGTTCAGTTACAGTGGCACCTCAACAGGAAAACAAAGAATTGCCATGCTATGCTCTGCAGTTCTAGGATCTATCCCTTTCTGGGACTATCTCCATTCTGAAACTCTGGAGAGGGATCAAAAGTCCCTAGGGTTCTCTTCAGGATGAGATTTCTGTTTCTGAAATTGCAGCTCTTTATAATCTCACAGGAGGCCATAGGTTCCTTGGAAATTAGGATATAAGATTAGAGGACAGGGGCGCCCGGGTGGCTCGGCTGGTTAAGCGTCTGACTTCAGCTCAGGTCATGATCTCAGGATCCAGGGATCCAGCCCCTAGTCAGGCTCCCCACTGTGGGGCGTCAGCTTCTCCCTCTGCCCCTCTCCCAGCTCCTCCTATCTCTAATAAATAAAATCTTATTTTTTAAAAAGATTTTATTTATTTGACACAGAGAGAGTACAAACAAGGGGAGCAGCAGGCAGAGAGAGAAGGAGGCTCCCCACGAAGCAGGGAGCCCAACGCGGGGCTCGATCCCCTGACTCTGGGATCATGACCTGAGCCAAAGGCAGATGCTTAACCAACTGAGCCACCCAGGTGCCCCTCTAATAAATAAAATCTTAAAAAAAAAGATTAGAGGGCAAATTCATATTGGAACTCTCACCCAGCACCTCAAATCTTATTAACCCCTAGAAACTAGAGCCAGTGAGGACAAAGACAAAGGACACCACATCCAGGGCACTTGTTACCCAGCTGAAAGCCAAGTCGGCCTCCAAGTCACGGGGCACCCCACGCAGCCAGAGCGCACCCTCACGCATGCGCACGCGCGGGGCGCACGAACAGAACCACTCGCTCAGAAGTGGGGACCCACCGGACCTCAAGCCGCTGGTCCGCACCCAGAAGGCCCCCCACCCGCCGTGGGGGTTCCCGCTGCGGGGTCCCGGGGCTCCTCCCCACCGAGGATCACCGCCGTTTCCCTCCCGGCCCACGCTCTAACCTCTGCTCTTGGGAAGGTGGGCAACCAGGACCTTGAAAGTTACTGGGAAATCTGGAAACGGGATTTCGGGCTTCGCTAAACCTGTTGGCGCAGGAGGGGGACCAGGAAGATGGCGAAGCTGCGCGTGCGCAGCACTGTCCGCAGCGGGGCGCAAGTTCGGCTGGGTAAGCAAACTAGTCTCAAGACTACGTCTACCATAATCCTTCGCGTCCACTTGTTTAAATAACTATGTAAATAAACCTGTCTTATTCAAAGAGTAGGGCGGTGGTTGCTGTGGAGGGTCTGTAGCTCTCTCTGGCGTTTTCAGAGGCCGCCCCCTACTCCACTCCCGGAGGTTAGGCCTCACGTGTAAGAACTACTAAACGTAATTTGTGGTCCTTTAGAGCATCCTGGTTTGGCAAAACAAAAAACAAAAAACAACTCTTTGAAAGACTTTTGCGGACATCATGGGAGTTTGATTATAGGTGCGCTATTAAAGAACGTAGTTTTGGAAATATATACTGAAGTATTAAAGAGTGAAATATATCTAATTTATTTTAAAATGTTTTCGCAAACACAAGATAAATATGGCAAAATGTGAAATTTGTCCAGTATAGAAAATGGTAAATGGGTGATCATTTTTCTTTGTTATTTTAAGATTGAAAATAGAAACTTCAGTAAAAGAAGAAAAAAGTAAAAAGAACTGGGTGTATCTTTTAGACACAAAACTAATAAAAAGGAAGATGTTTGTCAGTTATCTGTTCTTGTGAATAGGGAATTTAATTAAAATGTTAAAAAGATGGAATACAGTAATACATTAAGAAGATAACATCTCTCTACCAAGCAGTTTGTCTCAAAATTGAAGAAAAGGAATTTTTCAAAATTAAGTAAGCAATATTTTTTTTTAACTAAACCAGAAAATATATGCATACTTAAAAGATTTTAAATAAGTACTTCACTCAAGTAATTCCACTTATTGGGTTATATGCTGTAATTAAAAGATTTATATAAAGAATTCCCTTCACAGTTTGAGTCAGTAAGAATATTCAAAAATTTATGGGTAAAATATGCTCATCCACAAAGTACAATAACAAGCAGCAGCCTTTTTTATTTTTTTAAGATTTTATTTATTTATCTGACAGAGAGAGACAGCCAGAGAGGGAACACAAGCAGAGGCAGTGGGAGAGGGAGAAGCAGCCTCCCCGTGGAGCAGGGAGCCCGATGCGGGGCTTGATCCCAAGACACTGGGATCATGACCTGAACCAAAGGCAGACGCTTAACGACTGAGCCACCCAGGCGCCCCAAGCAGCAGCCTTTAAATGTGATAGAAATATATTAAATGATACAAGGGATATTCAAAATATATTCTGAAATTTAAAAAAATATGCCAGTAACAAAATAGAGCTATCTATAAAACGTATGTATTCATGAAGATATGACAGTGTCTGTCACAAGGTAAGCGGTCAAATAGACATTATTTCCAGTCAGGTTACGTAAATGTATTTATTGTGTCAGTGAGTCTGTGTGTATGCATTTTTGTGAAAGAGGTTATTGCTGTATGATTTGTATATTTTTGTGTGTCCATCAGTTGTGGGAGTCACCACCACAAACTCTCTTGAGAATAAGGCAGGTACTAAACAAACATAACAGTAAATAAAAATGATACATTTATTATCTAAAAATACTTGTATATCTATGTGTGAACTATCCTTCATCAATAAATAGTAACTACATCCATGGTTCCCCAGGCCAAAATCTGAAATCACTTGTTTGGGCAGAATTCTAAGAAGACCTTTTATTTTTAATTATTTCTCCAACCGTCCATCTAGAAAATTGGTATGTGTATATAAAAGAGGATTTCAGTTGCCTCCATTTTGACCTCAAACTTTCTGGTTGGTTTCTTCTTTCCAGCTTCTCTTGGCTCAGGTGGAAGACCAAGAGAGTAAAGAATCCCACCCCTAACAGACGCTACCCACTTAGGGAATAAGGACTAGCCTGAGCCCTCAGGCCCCCACCCATGTTTGACTCCGAGACAAGGATTCCATTGGACCCTCAACTGCCGACCTGTAGTACCTACTGTCTTTTGCCCCACATTTTTCTTTCTTACATAAACCTGGAAATATTTTTTAGCACTTTGGAGACAGTCTTTGAGATGCTAGTCCACCGTCTTCCTTGTATTGGCCTCACCGAAATAAATTCCTTTCCTGTTTCACCATGGTTCCTTTCTCTTTCTTTGCATTTTTGTCAGCGCTGAGTGGCCAGACTTGCTCTATTTGGGACTCCCACAGGCAGGTGTTCCTGCATCCCTGAACGCCAGCTACGTGGGTATGTACGTATATTTTCTCTATATGGATTTTATGTTTTAAAATTAATCTTACCAAAAAAAATTAATATTTTTGTCATTACCTTGAATGGAAACTCGTTTCTGTTGGCACAAGAAAGAGTAAATTACTGTCACGACGTTACTGACCAGGAAATCACTACATATTTAATATATATTCCCTAGTGAAAGGAATTAAAATATTTTATACCATTAACATAAAATGAGTAAAAATCTCAGACTGTGCACTCACATTAAACTCTTTTTTTTTTTGGACAGTGGTATGTGTGTCACTAGTCTTCTGTTTTAGCCTATACATATTTTCTCTTTATTACAAGTTTCATGTATCATTTGCATAATTTTGAAAGCTTAAATTCAGACGTTACAGGATATTATTCTTTGAATGTACTATTGTACTTAGTTACAAGTACTTTCTTTTTTTAAAGATTATTTGTCAGAGAGTGCACACAAGCGGGGGAGCGGCCGGGGGACAAGTACTTTCTTTATCCAGTGCTGGTTTTGTTTTCAAGCCCCCACATTGCGGGCTGCCAGGTCAAATTAGCCCTCTCTCTGAGTGATAGCCTCCAGAAAATCCCAGCAGTACTCAAGCGGCTGGAAGAGGTCGAATATCATACGTTGTCCAAAGCGAAGATGCTGCGGAGGCTCCTGGGAAGTGTATTTTCAGAGTGAGGCGCGGGGGCCTCTTGCGCATGCGCAACCCCACCTCCTTTTGATAGTCGCCATCTTGTCTCACGCCCCGGGGCGGGAGAGCACTCTGGAGTCTTCAGGTCTGCGCGGTGCGACAGAGGGCGGGGCCTGGAACCTGCGCGGGCCGGGAGCGGTGGCCTTGCCCTGCAGGTGTGTGGCCGGGAGGGCTGGGGGGAAGCCGGGTCTCTGCGGCTGCGCCGCGTCGGAGAACCTGGAAGGCGCCGCCGCCCCCCTCTGAGCGCCCAGCTGGCCTCCGAGGAGGACTGGGGAGGGGGGTCAGGCAGGGGGCTTTGCGGGGGATTGCCCGTTGTCCACCGTCCTGGCTCTCGACCTGCGGAGCCGGGCGGCCCGAGTTGGCCGGGGGCGCGGGGGGAGCGGGGAGGGACGCGGGGGGGACGGCTTTTGTGACGTGGACCCCGGGCCCGCCACGTCCGCGCTGGCGTGGCTGCTGGCGTGGCTGCTGGCGTCGCAGCGCTGTCAAGCCCGGGGGACCTGCGTGCGTCCTGCTCCCGCCAGGAACCGAGCAGGACGACCTCGGTACGACCCGGGCACTCATCTGTAAAATAATTCCAGTAATAATTCCAAAAATAATTCCACTGGGGTTGTTTGCTGTATTAAATAGGACTGTATATATAAAGTAAGATAAGGACTCAATAAAGGTGAGCTTCTTTTATTATTACAAGGTATGCTGTTCTTTTCGTTATTGGCTCATTTAATCATATCATCATAACCATCCTTTGAATCGGTACTAATCAGCTCCATTTTAATACGAGTACTAGAGGTTTAGCGATAAATGGGTGTACTCAGGACTAGCGGAGGAAGGTGGGTAAATTCTCATTGTTTTACTCTGGTTCATGCTGTTTCCCACGATAAAATCCAGTCTTCGGTTGTATTTAGTACCGTAATTGTCCCTGAGCAAAACTGTGAGTGTGGTAGACCTAACCTTACCACGTAGAGTTCTATTTCCAAAAATTCTTGAGGCTTTCTCAGAACTCTTGTGTGAAAAGGCTAATTAAGGCCCTTCTTGCATTCTCCGGCCTGTTCCTATTCTCAGAGGGCTGCTAACACGTAAACTGAAACCGTTAAGTTGAGCCCTGAATTTTAAGTCTTATTGGAGAAGCTGGGAACCCTCTAGTTTCTAGAGAGGGGAAATGGGACAGACTTTGTTAACAGACGAAAACTGGCATTTCATCGGGGCTCCATGTTTCTTAGAAAGTGTTATGTCTCTGTTTGGCAGGTGTGTCTGGACTTAAGTTTTGTAAGCATCATGCCAGCTGGAAGAGGCATTTAGTTACCTTTCGCTACCTAGATAAAGTGTTTTGGGATTTATGGTGTCAAATTGTTATTTTAAGGTTTAGATTTGTGTGGCTGTCAGAAGATGAGATGGCCATGTCAAAATTCTTCAAGGCCTAATTAATTTTTACCTTAAGGCCCAGCCCAAGATTGGAGGGGACAGTGAATTCCAGGGTACTGTCTGGATTTGTGGCAATGAGTGAAGACTTACAGAATCAAAATGGTACAGGAAAGGATGTTCAAAATGATCCAATTCCTTCTCATGTTAGATAATAGCATTGAAACGAAGTCACTAAGTTTGTTAATAGCAGAGACTAGCACAGAACAGGTCTCCAGGTCGTCCACAGTACCATGTTTAAGTCAAAACAAGTTTCTTGGAGAAGTGATTCTGGAGAAACTGCAATTTAGGGAGAGGAAACATGTTAATTTTTGAGGGCTTTGAAGACTTTCTAACTTTGTGGGGTTTATAATATTAATAGGAAAAACTGTTATGTAACTTAAACACTTCCATATGAGTATTTCTTTTTAACATTTGTAATGCCAGCACTGGGGGCCATACTTTGGATATATATTAAACACCTTGGATATATATTATATACCTTGCCTAACCTATCTTTGGATGTTTAAGGTTTTCAATTCTTTTGTCCATTTACTAAATGGACTGAATGGCCAGTAGGAAAGAAATGTTTAGATTCACTCAAAATTTTCCCAGATTCATCATGATTATATCAGAGTCACCAATGGACAGGTGGGTAACTCCTTTATCATGGTCCTCCTATTCCTCTTCATGGCTCAAAGGGGTATTTTCCTAGGGGTTTATGTTTTACTAAAATATATGGAAATTTCTCACAGGTGATTCCTGAGCTGCAAGATAAGGTCTTTTAAGACTTCTGTTTTCCAACTTTCCCTGTTCTGGCTTCATAGTTTCTGTCCTTTCCCAAGAGCAGCAAAAAATGAACAAGTATCAGGTGAGTCATTTCCTTGGCCTTCTGTGTGTGTGTGTGTGTGTGTGTGTGTGTGTGTGTGTGTGTGTGTGTGTGTGT
>NW_027397094.1:8427454-8567395 GCF_003265705.2 Callorhinus ursinus | reverse complement strand
TGTGTGTGTGTGTGTGTGTGTGTATCTATTTTCAGTGAGTTTTATGAAAGCCCATACATTAAACACGAAAAGTGGAAATACTTAAAAATCACCTTAAGGGAAAATGCTGTTTGAATAGCACAGCAGTTCCAAAGTGTACTCTGCAGATTCCTGGGATCCCCAAGACCTTAATAAGGGGCCTGTGAGGTCAGAACGTAATACTGAGATGCAAACTGCCTTGCATACTGATGGTGTAAGAGCAATGGTGACTAGGTTGCTGCCTGTTTGGCATGAATCAAGACAGTGATACCAATGACTATTTCTCTGCAGTGTACTCACAATAAAAAACTGCCACCTTTACTTAAGGGTATCTTTGATGAAACAGTAAAAATTAATTTATTAAATCTTGACCCTTGAATACGTATCTTTGTAATACTGAGTCTGAGGAAATGGGAAGTTGACTTACAGTACTTTTGCTACATACTGAGGAATGATGGTTGTCTAGAGAAAAGGCACTTGTGTGATTGATTCGTGAGCTTACCTAGCCACCTTTTCATGGAATACTGTTTTTACTTGAAAGAGCAACTGGCAGACAAACTGTGGTTATTTGGACGGGTATTTACCAAACATTTTCTCAAAAATGGCAGAAGTGAGCCTGCCACTTCAAGAAAAAGAACTCTCAGTATTTGTTGCTAGTGTTAAAAGTTGAGCTTTCCGGTGAAACAGATTTTTGGAAAACTTGTATCCTCCACTGTGAAGCTGACACGTTCTAATAGTTAAAAAAGACTTTTCTGAGGAGACTGGTGAAGATACTAACAAATGTAATATATTTTTTATATGTGTCTGCATTTGAGTAATATTTCTCTCTTTTAAAGATTATTTATTCATTTGAGAGAGAGAGCACACGTCCGTGCACAAGCAGGGGGGAGTAGCAGAGGAAGAGGGAGAAGCAGACTCCCCACTGAGCAGGGAGCCTGACATGGGGATTGATCCCAGGACTCTTGAGATCATGACCTGAGTGGAAGGCAGATGCTTAAGCGACTGAACCACCCAGGCGCCCCTGGAGTAATACTTTTGATATATGTGCTCAGAGGCAGTTTAGGAGGACAGCGTGACACAGAGAAGTGAGGAACAGAATAACGTGGTTAGGGAATGCCACTCTAAAAAGGTAGTATTTGAGGAGAGCCCTGGTTAAATTAGAGAGGGAACCAAGTAGGATTCTGGGGGAAAAGCATTCTAGATATGAAGAAAAGCAAATACAAACACCCTGAGGCATGTTCCAGAAACAGTATTCAAGACATTGAAGCTACAGAGCGGACATAGGGGAGAATGAGCTAAGAGGGAAGATCAAAGACGTAGAAGGGGCTGCAATATGTAGGACCTTGTAGGCTGAAGAAAACATTGAATTTAAGTTTTATTTAAAAATCATACTTATGCAATCAAAGGAATGTATTTAATGTATATGTAAAATTAAGGGAATATTGATGAAACACAGGTGTATCCCCTATCTGGCTTAAGAAATGAAAATTACTACTATCTTTGAAGCCCCGTGTGCCCCTCCTCACCATTCATGACCCAGAGAAAAACGAATCCTGACTTCTGTGGTAACCATTTCTTTGATTTTATAAATTTAATGCTTAAAAACAAAAGAGTGTATTTGGCACTGAATTTCCCAGCCCTTTTATAAGCACTTGACATAGTGTTTGAAATTCTAATAGCCCAGGGGCGCCTGGGTGGCTCAGTCATTGAGCGTCTGCCTTCGGCTCAGGTCGTGATCCCAGGGTCCTGGGATCGAGCCCCGCATCGGGCTCCCTGCTCAGCGGGAGGCCTGCTTCTCCCTCTCCCTCTGCCTGCCGCTCTGCCTACTTGTGCTCTCTGTCAAATAAAAAGGTAAATCTTTAAAAAAAAAAAAAAGAAAGAAAGTAATAAATTCTTATAGCCCAGCTTCTGAAATCGTTCACTACCATATCATAAACTTTCAGTGTGGACATTATGTTATTAACTAAAAATCACAGTCTTTGGGCATGATGGTAGGGAGAAAGAGACTATGGAAAGAGGGAGAAATAATATAGGAGGAAGCTCCAAAAAAATTAGCCTATTCAACAGTTCTGCTTTAGTCTTGAACATGTATCTTTTACAGGATATTCTCCTTATCCAGAATTCATTCAGGGGTGCCACATGTTCCCCACTTTATGCTCTGTAACTAATCTCTGACTGGCCAGTTTGGCCAGCACAACTGACTAGTGAGCCTTTTAGTTTTTTGAAGTAATTTTGAGTGCAGTCATCACTACCAACTCTTGGAGAAGTTTATTTTATGCAGATATGTAATTTTTGGTTTGTTCATTGCCATTTTGGCCCAATGATGTGATCTTTTTTTATTTCTTCTTGAATCTTTCAGGTTGTATTGGCATAAATTTCTTCTGTTTGAAAACATCCTTTACGTTGTTTTTATTCTGTTCGCTTGCTTGTTTTAGTGAGGATCTGCTGGTGGAAAATTCTGAGTTTGGTTTATCTGAAATATAAACTGCTTTTTCACTGTGTCTAGAACTCTTGGCTGACAGTTCTTACAGTTTAAAACATTGAAAAGCATTCATTGTCTTCTACTGATACTACTGAAAATTCACCTTTTGTCAGACCTCTAAAGTAAATTTGCACTCCGGGCTAGCTACTTTTAAGATACCTTAACTCTCCTGTGTGTATGTGTGGATTTTTCTTTATCCTAATGAGACTCGTTGTACTTCCTTTGGGAGACGTCTCTTCTGCCCTGGTGCTCTGCTCCCAGCCTGTGGAGGGCTCTTGCCATGTACTCGGCTGTCTGTACTTCAGACCATTCATATTGGTTATGGAGCTTCCTATTTGGTTCCAGAAATTGTTTCCCCAACTTATAATAAAACGATCACTCTGAGACATTTGATGGGAAGTAAAAAAAAAAGTCCTGCAGATCCTAGGCTTCCATTTAGGGACCTTTTGGATGTGAAACCTCCAGTCACCAGCTAGTATCAAATGGCAGATTGGTGTTCACATGCTTTGTGACTGGAGTTCTAAGACATCGCAGAAATCCATAAGCAAACATTAAAATTTTGTTGAGCTGGATTGGTTCCCTCTCCCCTACTTGCCCCTAAAAGTGAAAGTCATTGTGGTTTTCTTTTCTGGAGCATTCATCTCTTGTGAATTTTTCCTTTGTTCATCTCAGTTCTCTGATTCTCAGTTCTCTGATAGGTTTTTGGAAAACTTGTAATTTTCTATGTTAGGGGCTTGTTCTTATTGTTAGGGTGAGATCCACTTCTCTTTTGCCTTTCTACATTCTATTCAGAACTAGCTTTTTATCCTTATGGTCAGGATGCTAGCTCTAAGCTACTTTCTGCTCTGCCCTGAAATTTGAAAATGCCCCAAAAATTCAAATTCAAGGTATAGGACTCAATTTCTTTTTTTCTAGGCTCTTGATCCCCCCACAATTTTGGTGCATATGGTAATATCTGATGCTTTCGTACTGCCATTCTTAGTGTTTTCTGGGGGTTTGGTTTTTACTTTTATTTTTTAATTGGGGCAAAATATACAGAAAACTTACCATTTTAACCATTTTTCACTGTACAGTTCAGTGGCTTTAAGTACATTCACATCATGGTACAATCATCACGACCATCCAACTCCAGAACTTTTTTCATCTCGCACAACTAAAAATCTAGCCATTAAACAATAACTCCTTATTCCCCCTTCCCCTGGGAACCACCAGTCTACTTTCTATCTATAACCTGACTATACCAGGTCTCTCATATAAGTAGAATCACAGAGCATTTGCCGCTTTTAACTGGCATATTTCACTCAGTATAATGTCCTTAATATTCATCAATGTAGCATGTGACAGGATTTCCTCCTTCCTATTAAAGGCTAAATGATATTCCATTGTTTCTATATACCACATTTTGTTTATGCATTCATCTTTTTTTTTGGCATGTTTTATTAAAAATCAAGATTTTATACTTTTTACTGTGTTCCATCTTTCCTTTTGCATCTAGTTCAACTTCTCTTAATACTCACACCTACCTTCTTTGATGCAGCCTCTTCTCTACTTTTAGTTGTGGAGTTTGTTCGGCCAGTCTTGGGGTTGCTTTCATGGGTTATTTATGCTGACGTGTTACCTAGTTACATTCATGGGAGGATTGTGCTAGGTCCTCCTCCTCCTCCACCATCTTCCCAACCTCTCCTTGATGCATTCATCTCTTGATGGACACTTGGGTTTTTTGCACCTTGTGGCTATTCTGAATAATGCTGCTGTGAACATTGGTATACAAATACGTGCTTGAGTCCCTGCTTTGAGTTGTTTTGGATATATAACTAGGAGTGGAATTGCTGAATCATATGGTATACTTTTAAGTTTTTGAGGAACCAACGTACTAGATTCTCTGTAGGAGTTGCACCATTTTACATTTCCACCAGCAATCCACAAGGTTTCCAGTTTCTCTATATCCTTGCCAATACTTGATATTTTCCTGGGTTTTTATGTTGTTGTTGTTGAGAGTCGTCATCCTAATGGGTGTGAAGTCATTTTTGTTTTGTGCTGTTTTATCTTCTTTATTCTTTAACTTTATTCTTTAACTTACAGCAGAATTCACTCTTTTTGGATATACATTTCAGTGAGTTTGGACACATGCATAAAGGCACACAGTCATCACCACAGTGAGGAATTAGAGCAGTTTCCTTGCCTCAAAATTCTTTTGGTTCCCCCCACCACTAATTCCTAGCAATCACCAATTTATTCTTTATCCCTGTAATTTTGCCTTTTCCTGAATATCATATAAGTTAAGTCAAACAGTATGTAGTTTTGTGAGGCTACCAACGTTCATTTAGCATAATGCATTGGAGATGTAATCATGTTAATTGTACCCACAGTTCATTCTTTTTTATTGCTAAATAGTACTGAGCTGTATGTATGTACCCAATTTATTAACGCATTCACCAGCTGAAAACCATTTGGGTTTCTGTTTCGTGGCAATTATAAAAGGAGGTGTTAAAAACAATTGCATGTAGATTTCTGTGTGTACAGAGATTTTCATTTATCTTGGGTAAATACCTAGGCATGTGCTTACCTGCCTCAAATTTAGTATTGTGATTAACTTTATAGGAAACTGCCAAACTGTTTACCAGAGTAGCTGTACTATTTTGTGTTCCTACCACGATGTACAGAGTTCTACCTGTTTTGCATTCTTGTCAGGATTTGGTATTGTCAGTTGTGATTTTTTTTCAAATCCTGCTGGTAGGTGTGTAGTGGTATCTCATTATGGTTTTAATTTGCATTTATCCAATGACTAATACATTGAAAATGTTTTAATGTGCTTATTTGCTACCCATCTATCTTTTTTTGGAGTGCACTTACCAAGTTACACTACCTTGGACTTTTATATTTGGATTTTGAACTAGAACTGCCCATTAGCTGTGAATCTCTTTCCTTGGCTTCCTAAGCACTCTCCTCCTGACCTGCCCATATACTTAGAGTCCTGTCAGACTCTGGTCTTGGCCTAGTTTCTCCTACCATTATCTTGAATGTTGTTGCTTTCAGACTTCTTTTTTGACTCTTCTGGAACCCCGTTTTTTAAATATGACAATATTCTTTGTGGAAATTTACTTACATGGATATCCATCAGAATAGACAGTTCCAGCTATATGTTCCACAGTCACTTCACAGTGTGAACAAAATTCAACTCTGTCTCCTCTTGCCCAACGGATTCTTTTTCTTGTTTTCCAGTTTCTTTTATGGATTTCCTGGTTGCTACAGAATAACGTTAGTTGGCAAAATACAAATGTCTCCACACGCCCCAACCTATTCCTACTGTATAGCTAGGAGACAGGAAACTTCTGTCTCTGTATAAGTTGAGAGATCACTATTACGAGCAAAAGCAGTTTGGAGCTCACCCCAGAGCAGGAAGTCAGGAGGGCATTGATGGAAGAGGAAAGATGTCGAGGTCATAGTTGTAGAGCAGCATAAGATCAAGTGGGCACAGAGACGCTCACCCTGATTGGGGAGATGCTGGAGAGGTCTGAGACCGTGGGAGCCGAGGACTGGCACGGGGAGGAGAAAGGAGGGGCTTTAGAATGTGTGCAGGAACACAGACGGCAGCTTCAAGCAGTCAGCAGCACAGAGGAAAAGAAGTGGAATCCCTTGTGTCCTTAGTAGCGAAGGCAACCAGAAAACAAGCAGCTGAAATCAGGTGTCCTAAAGAAAAGTACATTATCACAGAATCTGAAGACCCCACCCCCAGTACTGCTGTTTCCTTCAAGAATGTGAATATACTCTGGCAACAGAGAGAGTTTTTTGGGGAACTGAAGACGAGGGTAAAACACTTCCACCCCTCCCCACCATTTATGTTCATTTGATCATGAACAAAAAATGTTACTCAACATGCAGACAGTACTAAAAGAAAAAAGTAGAATGCGTGAATTAACACTTTGTTGACGTCAGTACTCCTCCCTCAAACAAACGCAAAGTAGAGGAGAGTACAGCTTTCCGGTATTAAGGAGTTTCAGATAGGAAATAACTTTAAAACCCAGAGACTAAAGACTCAGAAACTGAAAAGCAAGTAGGTATAAAATACAAGCAAAGTAACTCAGGGAAGAAATAGTAGAACAGAAAATCCTGTCAGGTTAGAAGATTAAATGACAGTGCAGCTCTGGAAGAAGAGAAATGCAAGTCGGATGACTGACATGGGGCAGAGGGATTGGAAGACTGTGGAGTCGGGGAGAGGGTAGGGGTGCCGTTAGGGATGAACAAGGAAGAGGGAGAGAGAATAACAAATAGGAAATAAGGTAGAATCCTTGAATAACAAAACCTAAATAGTGGAAGAGAGCTAATGTTTAATCCAGGGAAACTTTCCATAAAGAAAAGAAGAACTGAATTACATACTGAAAAGGCTGTGTGTGCCAGAAAGAACTGACCCAGAGTGGTAAACCCCAAGAGAGAGTCTAATAAAACTACTAGACTTACTTAAAGGTAGAGAAAAAAAGAGTCCTCTTCATCACAAGGAGAAAAGTCTACGTCCCTTGCCAAGGAAAGAAAATAAAATTGACATAATTCTCATTAGCAGCATATATATAACACAAGAATAGCGGAACAGTGTTTTCAAGAAAAGTAGAAGGAAGAACTTATATTCAGCAAAGAAGCTCTTCAGGTTTTCACATTACATGTCAGATTCTGTGGAATATAAGCAAAGCAATGATTGGAGGAAATTTCATAGCCTTACATAGTCCTACCAATAAAAATGAGAGAATGAAAATAATTAGCATTGCAGTTCTAGCTATTATCAAACGCTATAGATACTGTAGGAGTTATCCTTCCCTGCTCTCAATAATTATTCATTTCCAATGAAGGTATGTTTCTTCCCCCCACTGCTGCTATTTTAAATGTTTATCGTTCACATATGCCCTTAATTTTCTAACACTCCATAATTCTGGTGTGGTATTTGCCTCTTCTACTTCAGTGTTTTCTTCTAAACTACCAGGCTACTCCTGTAACTCTAGCACTTCACATCTGTCTCTTCAGTGGCTCCATTATCTATAAGTGAATGGGTGAACATCCCAAAGATGTGTAGGCCAGCCCACAAAGTGGAAAAATAGTGTGAAATAGCAGAATATCTATTCATATTTCTCTTTCTTATAAATAGAAAAACAAAACATCAATTTTTAATAAAGACTTGCAAATTTGTATTTATAAACAGGCACCAATTAAGTGGGTATGCAAAATATATTTTAATGGCCCAGAGACACACTCAGAATTTTTCCATGTTCTGTCACCTGACTGGACTGTATCACCTTCTAACTAATCTTTCCTATTCTCATATCATGCCGTCTTATTTGTAACTTTCCTAAACTTGCCATTTTTCATGCATCAAGGCCTTTGCCGACTCCATTTTCTTTCTTCCCAGTTTATGGTAGCTTGACTACCTAGTAAAATCTGATTTGAGAATATACAGTGCAAATATCTATCCCCATTTGTGACCATCGTATGTCTGGTACATGTTTCTGTCAGAGCAGCTGCTATGAATATTGCAATCAAGTATTTACATCTTTGCCTCCTTGTCAGAGTGTAAGCTCCTTGACAACAGGAATAGTTGCTTTCATTCATCATGTCTCCACAGAGTTCCAGGCATGGGTGGTATTTTCAGTAAATACATATGGAACATTTCATCTATGTACAGAGGAGCAAAATATCTTAACTTTCTAGAGTAAACTTTATAGTTGGCAGGTTAACAGCTAGTTTACGTGTGTCTTTTTGTGGTGCCCTACTCTGATTACTTCAGTTTGAACTGAAATCTGTTGTTACAGGGACCAGTAACATTCAAGGATGTTATTGTGGAATTCAGCCGGGAAGAGTGGCAGTTACTGAGCGCTGCTCAGAGGACCCTATACAGGGAAGTGATGCAAGAGAACTATGGTCTCCTAATCTCAGTGGGTGAGAAAGACTTCCCCATATGTAACTACCAAGAGTTTGCATTTCCTTTCCCAGTTGCTGGACTGCATAATATTAGCTTTGTTTCAGGGGTAAAAGGTGATGAATCCATTTTGGGTATGAGAAAAAATATTTGTGTCCCCTCCCTCCCCACTGAAAGAATCTAAATCTGCCAAGCCTAAGTAGGACCTTCATTGTTCTCCTAAAACCGCATTTCCTCATTCTTTAAGTCCCTAAATTCCAAGTAATCTGTATTACATACTTTTCCATTAATAGGTTACCGTGTGAAAAAGCCGAATGCAGTCTTCAAGCTGAAACAAGGAAAAGAACCGTGGATATTGGAAGTAGAATTTCCACATCGGAATTACCCAGGTGAGTGACGACCTGTGGCCCCTGTTGCTAGTGAGGTGGTTGGTGCCTTTGGCCTTCTGAAATATTTTTAGGAATCTCTTTTTTAAATGCCCTATACTTTTGGAAAAGACCAAGGACACTTGATCTGCATATGCAAGCAACATAAATCACACCTCCGGTTTTCATTTTTCCACATAATTCCTCCTTTGCCGGACTTTTAAAAATAGATTTACTTTTCTTTCCTATATACAAAATCTAATTGCTGCCTAACCTTGGCTTAAATTTTTGTCTTCTTTCTAGAATTCCCAGTTACTGAAATTCTAGAACACTGTAATCTTAAATCTGATGATAAATTTTTCTCCAAATGCCATTTCCCTCCTTTTACTAACAATGAGATGCCTCAGTTATTTTTCAGCACCGGTTTTATTAACTTCCTTTTCTCTCTTTAAACTCTGAAATCAGATTACAAATCTTTATGTCTTTCATCAATTACATTATTTCAGAGTTGATACTTCCTTTTAGATGTGGTTTGTCTTTCACACAAAGTACTCATTATCCCTTCTAAAATCTACTTCACCTTACTTGGAGTGTTGTAACACTAAGATTTAAAAAACTAAAAACAAGCCAAAAAAAACTACTAAGATGATCTCACTCTGCTTCCTTAAATGCTTTTCTCATATTCCTGACTTGTGTACTTAGATGTTGCCAGGACCAGGAACAATGCCTGGTGTTCAGTAGTTGTTCACTAGATATTCTTGAAAGGTTGAATGTGAATTAACAAGAGGCAGGCACTGTCTTCTCCTCTGTGCCCTTCACAGTAACTCCTGCAAGGGCTCCTCCTTTCCTAAGACCAAAGACACACACGATCTTGTTTCCTGTGTGTCCCAGTTAGCCCTGCCCAGGTCCCCATCAGGTAACATCTTACGTCTTCTCCACAAGTGCCGTGAAATTCCAACCCCAAGCCTCTGCTCATAATCCTTCACTTTCTGTCAAGCATTTAAAGATGAATAACTGTGAAGGTCGGTAAAGGTTCCAGAATGATGTTGAGTACTTACTCTTTATAGATCATGTAATAAATTGAAGCAGAGAGGTGGGAACTAAACTATGAAAGCAGAATAAGCCTGGGATTGAGTTGTGGCTAACACTGCTTTGGAGATGCAGTATTTGGCAATCAGGCTTGAAAATCTTTGCTACTGCAAATGGGAATTCATCCATTTTATGATGGCTTGCACTCTCTTTTTAATTATCTTTCCTTTAGGATATATGTTTTCCTGGGTCTTCTGCCCCCGTGAAAATTAAGCCAGCTAGATGGACAGTGAGAGCCCAAAGTCTAGAACTATTCCTCCACATACGGGGAAACAGATGTTCTCAGAAAGTCACTTTAGTGTTGGCATACAGATTGTCGTGTGCGGGTATAGAGGAAATCAAGCAGAAGTTTATAGTCTGCTAAAGTAACACAGGAAATTAGATTTGAGCTGACAAAGACCTGTGAGCTTTTCATCCAGTTTCATCTTTCCCCTGAAATTTTCAGTGAACACAGCTGTCTTCTAATTTTTCTTGTCACTCTACTTACTGTTCCTGTCTGTCATGGGCTTACAGCATTCTGAGTCCCTAAGTCTTGTTCAGCAGCACTCTGGATATCTTTTGTTCTCTGCTCCCTATTCTTTTATTTTTTCTTCCCCCTTAACTTTTTCCTGCCAGTTTTTAAGGCCATATTTGTAAAGTGTCAGAAGTACTTGGATTTATAACCACGTTTCTTCCCTGGTCTGCTACTGCAGTTTTTAATGTTTCTGTTTTTTCTAAACCAATGGGATAGATGAGATTTGCATTTGAGAGTTCCTTTATTTGGGGAGATTGCCTGAAGCCTAAGAATCAACCCTACAACCATAATAATACATTAAGATTTATACAGTATTAAATTTTGGATTCCTTTGTAGAAGACCTCTGGAAAATTCATGACCTAGGAGCGAAATACCAGGAAAGCCGAGCTGAAAATTCAAGGCAAGTCCAAGATTTCGATTTTAAGATTAGAAGCCTTGTAATAAGAAAGTACTGATGGGAGTACTGGAAGTAGGAAAACACGAGTTCATACTAAATGTGAGAAAACTAACAACTGGAGTGAATTCCAAAGCATATAACCCAAATGGGAACGCTTTCTTCCATAATGGAGATCTTATTCAGGACCAGGAGATTCAAACTTTGAAGTTTCATCTTTTAATTCTTCTGAGTTACACGGTAAGGGAGGCTTTGTAGATCTCAGGCACTTGAGAGACACTGTGCATACAATGCAAGGGAAGGTTCCTTCTACCAAATGTTAAACCACAGTGTGTGTCAGAGAACGTAAGTGGAGAAACTGAATCTAATCAGTATGGGAAAATCTCTAGAAGTTGGTTCTCAGCTAAGCTAGTGTACCTTAGACATTACTGAATTTGGAAATTTCCTTTCTAGGAATGGAGAACTCACAAAACACCAGCAAACTCAAGCCAGAGAGAAAATCCATAAATGCAATGAATGTGGAAAGTCCTTCTGCCAGAAGTCTATCCTCCTAATACATCAGCATATTCATTCAAAGGACAAACCCAGGGAATGTGGGGAATCTGGCTCTAGAAACGGAGACCGCACAGTACAACAGAAAACTCACACGAGAGAGAAAACCTATGAATGTAAAGAATGTAAGAAAACTTTCTATCACCTGTCATCTCTTAGTAGACATTTGAGGACTCATGCAGGGGAGAAACCGTACGAATGTAATCAGTGTGAGAAATCCTTCTACCAGAAGCCACACCTTGTAGAACATCAGAAAACACACACAGGAGAGAAACCCTTTGAGTGTAATGAATGTGGGAAGTTCTTCTATGTTAAGGCATACCTCATGGTACATCAGAAAACACACACAGGAGAGAAACCGTATGAATGTAAGGAATGTAGGAAATCCTTTTCCCAGAAATCACACCTCACAGTACATCAGAGAACACATACAGGGGAGAAACCTTATAAATGTAAGGAATGTGGGAAATTCTTTTCTAGAAATTCACACCTCAAAACTCATCAGAGAACTCACACAGGAGAGAAACCCTATGAATGTAAGGAATGTGGGAAATGCTTCTACCAGAAGTCAGCTCTCACAGTACATCAGCGAACTCACACAGGGGAGAAACCCTTTGAATGTAATAAATGTGGAAAAAACTTTTACTATAAATCAGACCTCACCAAACATCAGAGAAAACACACAGGGGAGAAGCCCTATGAATGTCATGAATGTGGTAAATCTTTCTCTGTGAATTCAGTCCTCAGATTACATCAAAGGACACACACAGGGGAGAAACCCTATGAATGTAAGGAATGTGGGAAATCCTTTTCTCAGAAGTCACATTTTATCATACATCAGAGAAAACACACAGGGGAGAAACCCTATGAATGTCAGGAGTGTAGGAAAACTTTTATTCAGAAATCAAAACTTACTGCACATCAGAAGACACACACAGAGGGAAAAAGCTGATAAATACTATGAACAGGGAACTTATTTTGGAATTCATCCTTCAGAATAACTGGATAATTCACACAAGACAAAAAGCTTAGGAATATCATCTATCTCAGAAAATTTCAGTCAAGAGTCTTTCTTGACAGAAAAGGAAATACACAGAAATTCTTTAAATCTATGTGGGAGAGCTTTTTACCATATGTCAGACTTAATGAAGTATCAGACAACCCACAAACTGTAAAACATGAGGGAGACGGTTCTTTTAGAAGTCATACTAGATCGCACAACACAGAAATCACATGAGAGAAATCCTGTAAAAACAAATGAATGTCAGGGAATTTTCTGTCAGGGCAGCCATCACTAGATATCCAAAAGCTTACCTGAGTGAGAAGCTCCCATCAGTATCCTTTCCAAGCATTCAGAAACCTTTGACACCAGGTGGACTTGGAGCACTCAAAGGTGTAACTGCACAGACTGCAACAGATACAGAAGCCTTTATGGGGAAGTGATGTTTCAGTGAACTTCAGATCCGTGATGCTGGGATAGAACCTTTGCAGACATTTCAAATATGTGAAAGTTCCTTGACAAAAATTCAAAGAGAATCTGTACTGAGTGAGGGTAACAGTTACACCGAAAGTCATGTTGCAGCAGTTGGATTCTGAGGGGTTTCCTTTGTTTTTTGGGTTTTGTTTTGTTTTTTAAGAAACCTACCAATGTCTAGATATTTGAAGCTTTTTAAAAAGCACAAACACATGGAAAAAACCAGGTGATATCCTTATACACATGCGAAGAATCCTTTAGTATGTAGAACTAATGTGTGTCAGCACGCTACAAGACAGGTTGTGGATGTTTATGTGCACATGGATCCCCTCCATAATTGTACATAGGGAAATATGTAGCCTTGGTTCAGTAGTTTTCACGTATGTGAAGATATTTCACATTATGTCTCAGCATCGACTCCTGTTGTTACTCTAATGTGTATTTTAAATGTAATATTCTTTTAAAATTTAATGCATCTTTTTCTATTTCCTTGCATTTTTAAATGAATACAGATGTTACTGAACCAATCCTTCAGAAAGGTCAGCCGTGTTTTACATTAGGGACACATTTATTCATAAAAAAAGACTGAAATTATTTTTAAAAACAGCTGAAAACACTTAAACCATAACACTACATAAAGAAGTCGTATCCATCTTACTGTTGATGTTTTAGCAGGGGGCAGAGCTCTCTGCCGTAGAATTTTGTATGAGTGTCTTAAGAATGTTCTTCGCTGCCTTTTTCTTCATAGCAGAAGCAACATGGTAGTGGTTAAGAGACGTGGAGCCCGGACTCTCACTGCCATGGCCCAAATTCCAGCACGGGGCATGCCACTTAACCTCCCTGTGCCTCTTTCCTTTTCTAGAAACAAGAAGTGGTAATGAAAGGATTGCTTTGATGGAGAAATGAGTTAATATTTTTAGAGCACTTAGAATAGTGTCTGAGACACAAGAAAAGCCTATGTTAGATACTATTATCATTATAATTTGTATTTCTTGAATTATGCTAGAAAGAAAGTTGGCTACCAACATTCACCACTCACTTTATTGCTGTAGTGCCTTGGTTTGGCTTGGTTGTGCATTTTCCCACAAAGGATTCAGATATTCAGATGTGACCCAAAGCCCGTGTTTGTAGCCTACAAGCCAAGAATGGTTTTGCATTTCTGAGTGGGTGGAAAAAAATAAAGAATATTTTGCAACATGTGAAAAGTATATTCAAATTTCAGTGTCCATAAATAAAGTTTTATTAGAACACTAATAAAAACCATTTGTCTCTGTTTTGCCTGAGGCTGCCTTTAGCACTACAAGAACAGAGTTGAGTAGTTCTGACAGAGACTGTATGGCTCACAGAGCCTGCGATAGTTACTATCGGGCACTTTTCAAAGTTAAGTTTTTCTGTTACTTAGAGCTGAAAACACCACAATCAACATATATGATGTACTTTTATATATAGTATGTGTTTCAGAAATGATGCATACAGCAATTTGTGGGTGGGTGGTTTTGTGCAGTGTATTTATTTTGTATATTGTATTTATATGTTAAAAGCCTAAGCATTAGAATCTTTTCAAATAAATGTTTTATTTGTTGAACTGTCATAAAATCAAAACATTTTCTGATGGAATATAGCAGTACATGTATAAAATAAACATTGTCTAAATTAAGTCAAATTGTTAATTAGTCCCTACCTAAAAATATTCCCTTATTTTCTTCCAAGTCAATGGCCAGTGTTCCCTACATCATTTTATAATTTTCTCACTATCCCATGACCATCTTTGTCATACTTAACTAGCATAATCTAATAACAAAAACCTTACAATGCCCAACTCCACCAGCTACATTACTAGTAATCTACATTACTAGTATTACTACAGTACCAGTAGAATTATTTTATTGCCTAAACTTCAGGATTGTCAAATGCTGCTCCGATCTAAATCCTGCCACTTGCCTGCCCCTTCCAAATGATGACTTTCGTGATGCTCAACTTCTTAAACATGCCTTGATTTGTCTGCTGTTTACCACCAATGAACACCTACTGTGATACTTAGTAATTGCTTTGCTACCTATATAACTTCTAAATCCTCAAACAGTAAGTATTGCTACCAGTACTCTCCCCAACACTGACGTAAGCATGCCATCTTGATTACAGCCATGCCTTCATAGCAGTTCTTTACTTCAACCTGCTGTGGAAGCAAATATGTTTCCTAGTGTCCCCTGGCTTCTCAATCAAAAATTAAATAAAAATTATTGCTTTTTGAGGAAAATCCAGTAACGCTGTTAAACCTGTCACTAAGAATAATGTCTGTACTAATGAAAAAACTTTAAAGATACTCTGAAAAGAATAAAAGATTCCTGGCCTTCAAAGTCAAGAAGGATGGAGGAAGACTGACTGCCTCTTGGCCAGAGTTTTAAGTCATGAATTAGTAACCACAAGAATCGAAAGATCAGAGACAACTGATCACCAGATCAACTGATGGGTGTTTCATCAGATGCACACATGCTTATGAGGGCCAGCCAGCCTGACAGCTCCACATTTCTGAAGGCCAATCAGCAACAGCATTCACTATGACCACGTTCTGGAAAGTCAGAAAGTCAGCTACAGCCTCATTCCAGTGACCAAACTTTTACAACGGAAAGCCAGCCAGGCATTCCCTCAACATTCCTGTTTTTGAAAGCCCACCAATCCCTGAATCTATTTCCCAAACTTGTATCACTTCTTAATTTCCTGGACTGATTTATAAGTATAGCCCTTCTTTGGTTAGTATGATGGTCAAAGACGGTATCAGTTCCTTCTCTTAATTCCATTCTAAAAAGCTGTTCTTGTTTTCTGCTCTTCAATCTGCAAGGGCCTTGTGACTTGCTTTGGCTTTAGTAGAATATGGCAGAAGTTCCAGGCCAACACTTCAGGAAGTGTGGCAGTTTCCACTTTCCTTCTTGAAGCTAATCATCATGCAGAAAGTTCAACTAGTCTGAAATTACCAAGCTGTGAAGAAACTCAAGCTATGAGGAGAAAGCCCCATACAATTCCAGACATGTGAGCCAAGTTTCTTTAGACCTTCTGGCCCAGCCCCATCACTGGCTGAATTTAGCTAGCCAAACAAGACTTCAGCTAATGCCAAGTGCATCAGAGAAACCACCCACTCTACAAGAAATAAACATTTTAAACCATTAAGTTTTGGGTGTTTTTGTTACACAGTAATAGATAATTGAAACAGAAAGTGAGCCATAAATCAAGCTTTAGATATTGATTAGTCTCTTCTCAAAAAGTTGTGCAGCATACGAAGCCCTCAGAAGTTTTGCCACATTAACAACACTACAATGACCATTGTTTAATCTGATGTCAAAAAAGGCTTTGCCCACATACAATCTACCCCCATGAAAGAGAAGCAATCCTAGCTCAACTACAGTGTCTCGTGCTGCCACCCCAATTACAGCTGTATGCTGGAAATTAAAAAGACTAAACCCCAATGATGGGGAAATTGTCCAGACATTTTTTTTACAGTAATGATTCTTTTTTTTTAAAGATTTTTTTTTATTCGAGACACAGAGATACAGAGAGAGAGACAGAGAGAGAGCATGAGCAGGGAGAGAGGCAGAGGGAGAAGCAGGCTCCCTGCTGAGCAAGGAGCCCGATGTGGGGCTCGATCCCAGGACCCTGGGATCATGACCTGAGCCGAAGGTAGACGCTCAACCATCTGAGCCACCCAGGTGCCCCCACAGTAATAATTCTATTTAAGAGATTCAACAGGTGACCAGATCTTGCTTTATCTATAAAGTTCTGATGTGGCTTTGGACCCTCCCTCGTGGAGCATTATAGCTCTGGGCCAAAGAGGTGTTTCGGGTTGTCTGGCTGATATAGGGCAGGGCAAGTACTAGGTTGCTGTGAGAGAGTTAGAGGAGGAGGTTGGGGCTGGGACTAGTTGGTTGACATTTGAAAGATGAGCTCCAGGATCAGCCCTTTGCCATCTCTTAAAAGAGGAAGACTCTCCCTGTCCAGCAAGCTTTTTAAAGTTGCCAAACATAAAATACAGAAAAAACATGATTAATACAGGATGCTTTCAGAAAAGCTCAATATTCCCTAGCCTAAGGTCCTATGACTATTCCTCATGATAATGGCAATGTGATCTATACTTTTAAAATCCCTATAAAGTCTCATGAAATTGTTACTAAATGACCTGAGAAATAGCTTGAATTTTCCCCTCATAAATTGAGATTATCAAATATCTAATGTCATGTAAACTGTATGCCTGAAAGGTGAGAACTGCATTTCCAAAAGTAAGGTCACCAGAAACACTCTACATATTCTGTAATGAGATTATATATGTTAAAACAGACACCAATTAATGTCAGTCTTAAAATCACATTGAAAAGGATCATTTCCTGTATTTATATGCTTAATAATAAATGCTACAAGAATAAAACCATGGATAAAAATTACCAGAATATCTGATCCATTTATTTCTGCCTTTGGAACAAATGGACAAAACAGCTTAAGTTGTAAAGGCCCCACAGACTAAAATAAATCCATTCATTGGCGTAATACCAAGAAATAACATTGATGTTGAATATTGAACAGAAAGACAGAATCTTTACATATGTCTGGTTCCCAGGTGCTTAACCATTGCTACACAGCCAGTATGCTCAGCCAACAATAAATGGTGATTCTGCACTAAAGACACTAAGGGCTTCGTGGTCAAAACCGTTTTGACCAAAATGAGGGAAACTGAGAAACTCTAATGAGGAAAATGTTACAGATCTAATTAATGTGGAGTTGCTAAGAGAAGAACATTGACATTGTGTAAGAGGCAACCTGTGAGTAATACTTAACAGTTAAACTCCCACTTTTTTTCAGAGAATCCATAAAAATTAATATTTTCTTGGATGTCCTGGGTAGGCTACTTAAAGGTAGACTTCCCAGAACGATTTCTGTTAGCTGCCAAAGTACTAAATTTACCTAAAGAAACAGAATAGTTAAGATTCATTGTTCTCACTGTATCTATGATTTCCCATTTATCCTCATAAATGAATCCTATATTTTAGCACAACTATGTGGTATGAGTAAATTTGTGTACAGAATATCTCTTAACTAGCTTTTTGACGTAATATGGACTCCGTAATTATAGACATCCGTTCAGAGGTTCCAACACCATAAGCAACATCTCACCATCTCATCTCATCCCATCATTCCCTTGGCTTGAAATTCTCTTTCCCCTCAAACTCTCATCACACCCTGGGGGGAGTCCTTGCAAGATTGTGACCAGCCCATCTCACATGTTTGTGACAAGACTGGCCTCAGCTTTCCACATAGTGCCTGCCAATCTATTTCATCCTAGAATCCTCTTTAGGAGAGCTTAAGATTGACCAAAATCTCCCCCTGAAGAGACAGAGAACAGCCAGAGGTGGTGGGTGATACCAGTACCTCAGACCATCCCTGCCTCCTCTAGGGGCAAAATGTTCACACCATGAAACTAGAGAACTGCCATTTCTGGAAACCTCCATGACATGTGCCCTCGGTGTCACCAGTCCAATTCCCTGAAAAGCACTAAGGGCCAGGAGAGGTGCAAGGTTCTGTGCTACAGATAACCTTTTCAGGGTATTGGAAGCCTGGTCATTTAAAAAAAATTTTTTTTCCCCATAAAACAGAAAAGAATGGAGAATAACATGAACACCTATCCCCCTGTTAACAAGTAAAAGATTACAAAAATCAAAGCCATGGGTATCTTTGCAAAATCATTGCCCAAACTACAACTTTCCACTCTGAACTCTTCTAAATTTGTTTATCTTCTTTATTGACTTACACTCTTACTTTATATCTAGAGTTTGTGTCTAGAAATAATAGATTAATATTTGCTTTGCAAGTTTTCTATCAGTGTGGTAACATGTAAGCTCTTCTGAAACTTGCTATTCAATTCTATGGTTTTGAGATTTATCCATATCGATCTATGTTTATAGCTCAAGTTGAATATTTAAACTATTATATACTTTATAAAACTACAAGAAACTTTTCAGTTGTTGAACATTTGGTTTCCAATTTTTTATTATTAGTGAAATGTAATTTCACTATACGAAAGAATAAGAGAATTCACTATTATAAATACAATTACTGCCCATACTTTTGCCATTGAGTTAAGAATTTCTTTATAGAGTGTTTTAAACATTTAAAAAAAAACTTCCACACTATAAGAAACAATTTATTATACTTCATGACCAACACACCCACAGAAACATATTAATTCATTCACAAAACTTTATTAAGTACCTACCATTTATCAGGAACTATTTTAGGCACTGTGGAAATAGTAGTGAATAAAAACAGTTCTACCTTAGTAACACTTGTATTGTGGTGGGCAGGGTACTGGGGGAGGAACAGGGTTTCGGAAATATAAAAAATTTACATATATAGTACACAAGATGGCCAGTGTTGTTTTAAAAAAGAAAAAAGGATAGCGAATTACAGAGAGGGAATTCAACTGAAAAGGGGGTCAGAAAAGGTCTGAGAAAAAGAAGTCCAGCAAATAGCTGAAGAATGAGGAAGTGAACTTTGTGGATGTATGTGGGAATACGTGATATGTGAATATATGATAAATGCAGTACATATAATTATATATTTATATATGTATTAATGAATGTATGCATTTCAACTTGAAACACATTTGCACGAAACAATATCATTTCTACCCATGATGTTATTTTCTAATCAATTCTATTTTACCCTTTTACTTATTGATATGAGCACTTACTAAGTCTTGGACACATTATGGGAGTTTCTCTAAACAAGTTTTTTTTGTATTTTTTTTTTTAACATCCGTTCCCTTTAAGCAATGCAGTATTCTCCAAAAGCAGTAAGAACTTAAATGTGGTCATACCTTCAACAATGTTTAAACACTTATTATGTACCAGGCACTATTCTTGGCATGGGGTTTATAGCAGTGAACAAAAGAAAACATACGCTCACAGAGCTCACAGAGGTTTAATTCTAGTTGGGGAAGACAGGATAGGTAGGGGGTCAAAAAGTAAGATACTTCTTATGGCAGACTGTGATAAGTTTGAGGATAAAAAAACTAATAAAGCAAGCTAGAGAACTGATGATGGACGGGGGTGGTCAAGGAAGTCCTCAAATGACACTATACTTGAGGAAACAGTGTAAGGATATAATCAGACGAGCCACGTCGCTATCTAGAGTAAAAACATTAAAGACAAGGAAAAAAATATTTATGGTATACACAAATACAACTGAAGTGTATCCTAAAAAAATTTCTGGAAAGATACCCTCACTATTTATAATGCACTGTTTTATATTCTATTTCAGCCTTGTATATGAACACATTTTGCCCAAATCCACTGAAAGAACAGCCTATTAATAGATGTCATCCTACAATTTTAAAACCAAAGCTCCAGGAGTTACAAAGACGAATGGGATTGCTGGGTCACAGGGCTGGTCCTCTCAAAAGAGACCATGCCAACTTTGTAGGTCACTCAAGTGGGAAGGAACATACCAGTGACAGGAGCACATGTACAACAAGCGAGCTTAATGATGACTGTGCTCTGCAGGCCGAGACTAACGGTAGGAGATGCCGCTATGGAACTGCTCTCACAAAGGCCAAAGGAGATGATGGAATTCTGACACCACAGAAGCCAGGTGGCAACACTAACAGTCAAAAGTAGAAGCAAGGAGAGGGCTCCACTCCGTGACCACATCTAATCCTAATTCATTCCCAAGGACCCCAACTCCTACTACCATCCTATTGGGAGGCTGGGTTTTAACAAATGAATTCTGGCGGGACACAAACATTCAGTCCATAACTACTAGAAACCAAAACTGACCTCGTCTTGGATTTATAATGCACATATAACAACCATAACAAAAAGAACAGTGCCAGGCAGGAGGGAAATGGACTTTTACAGTTGCAAGGTCTCGACATTTTATGTGAAATGGTACCTTATTAACTCCAACTAGAAGGTGAAAAGTTGAAGATGTATACTGAGGTAGTTGCTCTAGCAACTGCCATACATATAATGCAAAGAGATATTGCTAAAAAGCCAACAGATCGATTAAAGTCGAATTCTAAAAATATTCAAATTCAACAGAAAAAGGGCAAGAAATCAGAAACAAAAAAAGAGGGACCAAACAAATAGTGAAAGTATAGAACTAAATCCATCAATAGCTACATTAAATATTAAGGGAGGAAATGAGGAGAGGGATGGTAGTTTTCGAGAAGGCCAAGTATGACTGTGAAAGGCATCTGCAGTCTCCAGGAAGGGGTAGGGTATTCTCTCTATTAAAGAGAAATGGCTGCTTCTGCCAGCCTGAAGAGTTTAAAAGAATCTCTGCGCCCAAGTCTTGGGTGACCAGCTGCAAATTTCGCATTCTAGATCTCAATTTTCCACTCCTGTTTCGCACAAGAAGTCTATTAACACCTGCATCGTTGCAATCTCCTGCCATCCTGAAGTTAAACCTTGGGCATGACCTAACAGGACACAGCCTCACTCCTCAGGACACAAAAATCTTTTGAATGCTTTTATGGAGGTCTACTATCCTTCACTATGCCCTGTGTTGACAGCTAACTTGAACCTGTATGTTCGAGGCTTCTAAGGCAGAAATGTCACTAACTCCACAACTCATTTCTCACAACTTCATAAACTTATCATTGCCCCATCCGTTCCAAGTGCTACAGCGACTGCACAGGACAAATCTACCCGTCCTCACCCTCATCTACCACACAGGAGAATCCTTCTATTTCAGGATGACAAGGGTTATCCTCATACTATCAGCACCGCGGACTTCAGTGAAATGTGACCAATAAGTCATCGAGTTTTAGATTCAAAAACTCAGGTTCTCATTTCAAGGACCACTTCTGGCACCAACAGGACTATGGTGGGTTTGCACAAAAGCAAGACAGACATGGAATTAGGCACAGTTTATTTTGGAGGTCACCTCGAGAAAACAGAGAGGGAAAGGGGAGAGTTGGACAGTTAAGGAGGGAAAGTTAATAAAGTGCCACTGGAGAGAACAGTGTCTAACACCACCATGGACTCTGAATCACTCTAAAGGATGTGCCTCAGAATAGACCCTGTTGAGGGGTGACTGGGGCAAAATTAACATTCAGGGTGTTTTTTTTTTTTTTTGGACCATTTTCTTACTGTTTGCTCATAGTCCACTGGTAGTGATGTTTTATCACTGAATGACATATGGAATATTACTACCTATGTTCTTTACAGGTCCTATTTTGAAATATAATTGTCTTTAGTATTTTCATCTATATATATATATTGAGTACCACATCGGGTGGTGGTATTTTTTTTTTTGCTTCCGATATGAAATAATTTAAGAAGCTTACGAAAATAGTTTTATACTTCCCCATATTTTTACCCAATTCCTTCTTTCTTTTCTGAATTTCCAAGACTCCTTCTCTGTTACCATTTTCTTGAAAAACTTCTTTTAGCCACTGTCTGAAGGTAGGTCACCATGCAACACATTCTGTTTTCCTTTATCTGAGAAAATATTTCCCTTTTATTCCCAAAGGCTATTTTTAATACAGACTTCATAGTAGACAATTATTTAATGGCTTGAACAATTTTATGCCATATACTTCTGGCCGCCAAGGTTTCAGGTGAGAAATCTCTTACCATTTGTACTGGGTTCCCTAAAAGTTAATACACAGTTTTTCTTGAACTTCTTTCATGATTTTTTCTGTTACTAGTTTTTAGGTTGATTAAAACATGTCTCTGCATGGACTTGTATTAATTTATCCTCTTGTGGTTAACTTTCCTTCTTCAATCTGTATATTTGTTTTCTGCCAAATTTGAGAGACTTTCAAATACAGGCATACCTTGTTGTATTGTGCTTTGCTTTACTGCACTTCAGAGATACTGCATTTGTTACAAATTAAAGTTTTGTGGTGATCCTGGGTCCAGCAACTCTATTGGCACCATTTTTCCAAAAGCGTTTGTTCACTTCGCGTCTCTTCATCACGTTTTGGTAGTCTCACAATACTTCAAACGTTTTCATTGTTATTATTTTTGTTATGGTGATGTAATCAGTCATCTTTGATGTTAGCATTTTAATTATCTGGGGGCACGAGAACTGTGCCCATCCAAGACAACAACCTTAGTCATGAATGTGTGTGTGCTGACCGTTCCACTGACCAGTCATTCCCCCATCTCTCTTCCTCTCCACGGGCCTCCTTAGTCCTTGAGACACGACAATGTTGAAATTGGGCCAGTTTACACCTACAGTGTCAAGTGTTAAGTGAAAAGTCATGTCTCTTAAATTAAGTCGAAAGCTAGAAATGACTCAGCTGAGTGAAAAGGGCACGCCAGAAGCCAACACGGGCCAAAAGTTAGGCCTCTTGTGTCAGGCAAGTTATGAATGCAAAAGAGAAGTGTTGGAAAGAAAGTGCAAGTGCTACCCCAGTGGACGCACAGATGGTAAGAAGGCGAAACAGCCCTACTGCTGATATGGAGAACGTCTGTGTGGTCTGGACAGGTCAAACCAGCCACATTCCCTTAAGCCAAAGACTATTCCAGAGCAAGGCCCTAACTCTCTTCAATTCTGTGAAGGTGGAGAAAGGCGAGGAAACTGCGAAAGAAAAGCTGGAACCTCAGAGACGCTGGTTCACGACATTTAAGAAAAGAGGCTGTCTCCAGAACATCAAAGTGCCAGGTGAGGCCGCAGGTGCTGATGGAGCAGACGCAGCAAGTTCTCCAGGAGATGGAGCTGAGATAATGCAGGAAGGTGGCCACACTGAACAACAGATTTTCAACGTAGACAAAGCAGCCTGCTATCAGAAGATGCCACCTAGGACTTCCGTCACTAGAGAGAAGTCAATGCCTGGCTTCAAAGCTTCTAAAGACAGGCTGACTCTCAGTAAGGGCTAATGCAGCTGGTGACTTTAAATTGAAGCCAATGTTCATGTACCATTCCAAAAATCTTGGGGTCCTAATAACTATGCTGAATCTACTCTGCCTGTATTCTGTAAGTGGAACAATGAAGCCTGCGTAACAGCACATCTGTTTACATCATAGTATTTAAGTCAATTACTGACATGTACCGCCCAGATTAAGATTCCTGCTCATTCACCAGGAATACACCTGGTCACCCGAGAGCTCTGATGAAGATGGACAATGACATTGATCTTGTTTTCACGTCTGCCAACAAAATATCCATTCTGTAGCCCAAGGAGCAAGGAATAATTTTGATTTTCAAGTCTTACTATTTAAGAAATACATTTTAGAGGTGTCTGGTTGGCTCAGTCAGTTAAGCATCTGACTCTTGATTTCAACTTAGGTCATGATCTTGTGGGTCATGAGATCAAGCCTTGTGTCGGGCTCCAAGCTGGGCATGGAGCCTGCTTAAGATTCTCTCTCTCCCTCTCCCAATGCCCCTCCCCCCACTTGCACTCCCTCTCTCTCTCTCAAAAAAGAGGAAAAAAGAAATACATTTTCGAAGGCTATACCTGCCATAGATAGTAATTTCCCTGATAGACCTGGGCAAAGTAACTGAAAACCTTCTGAAAAGGATGCCCTGTTCCAGATTCCCATGTAGTTCATGGGAAGAGGTCAAAATATCAACATAACAGGGGTCTGGAGGAAGTTGACTGCAACCCTCATGGAGGACTTTGAGGGGTTCAAGACTTCAGGGGAGGAAGTCACTGCAGATGTGGTGGGAAGAGCATGAGAACTAGAACTGGAAGTGGAGCCTGAGGATTGGACTGAACTGCTATAATCTCATGATAAAACCTGAACAGATGAGAAGTTGCTTCTTATGGATGAACAAAGAAAGTGGTTTCTTGAAATGGAATCTGCTTCTCAAGATGCTGTGAAGATTGTTGAAAGGACAAGAAAGGACCCAGACTGTCACATAAACTTGCTGATTAAGCAACAGCAGGGTTTGATAGGACTGACTCCAATTTTGAAGGAAGTTCTGTGAGTAAAAGGCTGTCAAAGAGCAGCCCATGCTACAGAGAAATTGTTCGTGAAAGGAAGCATTGACCAATGTGGCAAACTTTGCATTGCTGCCACAAGAGATTGCTCCGGCCGCCCAACCTTCAGCAACCACCACCCTGATCAGTTCACGGCCAACAACACTGAGGCAGGACCTTCCACCAGCAAAAAGATTACAGCTCCCTGAAAGCTCAGACAATGATTAGCATATTTTAGCAATAAAGTATTTTTAAATTAAGGTATTTACTCTTTTTTTCTTTAGATACAGTGCTAGTGCACACGTAACAGACTACAGTAAGGTGTAAACATAACTTTCATAAACACTGAGAAACCAAAAAATTCATCTGACTCGCTTTATTGTAACATTTGCTTTATTGTCATGATCTGGAACTGAACCTGCAATATCTCTGAGGTTTGCCTGTATCTGACAAAGAACTATAATCCAGAATATAGAAAGTACTCTCAAAACTCATCAGCAAAACCACAACCCAGTTAGAAAATGGGCAAAAGACAAAAAGAACCACTTCAACAAAGGGCAAAAGACAGCAAATATATATCTGAAAACATTTTAAACACCATTAGGGAAATGCAAATTAAAATTACAGCAAGGGGGACACCTGAGCGGCTCAGTTGGTTAAACATCTGCCTTCAGCTGAGGTCATGTTCCCAGGGTCCTGATACCGAGTCCCGCATTGGGCTCCTTGCTCAACGGGGAGCCTGCTTCTCCCTCTGCCTGCCACTCCTCCTGCTTGTGCCCTCTCTATGACAAATAAATAAAATCTTAAAAAAAAATAAATTAAAAAAAAATAAAATGACAGCAAGCTATCACTACATACCTATCAGAATTTTTTTTTAAAGATTTTATTTATTTATTTGAGATGGGGGCTGGGGGAGAGAGAGAACACATAAGAAGCAGGTGGAGAGGCAAAGGGAGACAGAGAAGCAGACTCCCCACTGAGCAGGGAGCCCGATCTGGGGCTTGATCCCAGGACCCTGGAATCATGACCTGAACCGAAGGCAGACGCTTAACCAACTGAGCCACCCAGGTGCCCCATCAGAATTTTTTAAAGATTTTATTTATTTGAGAGAGAGAGAGAGAGCGAGAGAGCGATGAAGCACAAAGCAGGGGGGGCAGAGGAAGAGGGAGAAGCAGACTCTCCACTGAGCAGGGAGCCTGATGCAAGACTTGATCCCAGGACCCGGGGATCACAACCTGAGCCAAAGGCAGACACTTAACTGACTAAGCCACCCCTCTCAGAACTGTTAAAACAAAAAATAGTCCTAACACAAACGATGGTAAGGATGCAGAGAAACTAGATGACTTATACATTATTGGTGGGAATACAAAACGATGCATTCATAGCAGCTTATTTGCAATAGCCAAAAATTGCAAAAACCCCAGATCTATCAATGAATGGTTAAACAAACTATTTATTTTATATATATATATATATATATATATATATATATATATATAAAACACAGAATACTATTCAGCAACAAAAAGGAATGAACCATTGATACAATAACTTGGATGAATACTCAAGGTGTTATGTCTAGGGATAGAAACTAATCCCAAAGGTGACATACATACATATCTATGTAACATGTCTGAACTGACAGTGGTAGAGCACATAGGGGTAAAGAGGGTATGGTTATAAAAGGGCAACACGAGAGGTCCTTATGATGATGGAACTATACAGTATTTTGACTATAGTGACAGATACACACAAGCTACACAAGTGATGAAGTTGTACTGTACTAAATATATACATGCAAACAAATGAAAAGAAGAAAAACGAGAAATGTTCCTAACGCCTGTGATCAATGTCAATATCCTGGATGTGATATTTATACAACAGTTTTGCAAAATGTTACCATTAGCGAAAATTGAGTAAAGTGTTCCCTGGACTTTTATGTATTGTTTCTTAAAACTGCATGTGAATCTACATTTCTCTCATAAAAATTTCAATTTAAGAAAATAGCAAGATGGTAGATGTTCACCTCAGAACTTACTCCAAATAAAAACATTAAGATAGAAGGCAGCGATTATCAGGCAGGATAAGAAAGCAAGAGTCAACTCTACCTTACAGAAAAAAATCACTTGAAATTAAATAACAAATACAGACTAAAGAAAGATGGAATTAGATATATACCATGCAAACACTAATCATAAGAAGCTGAAATGATTATAATAATATCAAAAAAACCACATTTCAGGACAAAGAATTTTGCCAGGAATAAACAGGAAAATTACACAATGAGAAAGAAGACGTAACAATCTTAATGTAACTGTACCTAAAATAAGAGAGCTTCAAGTTGTATGACAAACCGACAATAGAAAAACACAGGGTCACAACTACACCTGGAAACTTCGTATCTGTCTCAGGAATTGATAAAACAACTGAAAGGGAAATTAAGCATAGATATGTATAATTTGCAAAACATTATCAACCAAATGACATTTGGGAATATCTCACCCAGTGACAGCGGAATACATAATCTTTTCAAGTTCACATGGAACATTCACCAAGAAAAACTTACAGAAAATCATAAAGATTATATTCTCTGAACACAAACAAGTTAGAAATGAATAGAAAAGTATCTGAAAAAAAATCCCAAACATTTAGAAATCACACAACAGTTTTCTAAATAACCCATGGCAGGGGTGGGTGGAGAAACCTTAACGTAAATTAGAAAATATTTTTAACTAAATGAAAATGAACACATAACTTTCCAGAATTTCTAGATGCTGTAGTGAAATTCAGAACTTTAAAAGTTTATAATTAAAATGGAAATAGTATCAAAACCAGTGAAAACCCAGCTTTCATTTTAAGAAGTTATAAAAAGAACTAACCCCATAGTGAATGGAAACATAAAAATAGTAGCAAAGTGAACATGAGTCAATGAAATAAAAAAAGGACAAATAGAGAAAATCAATGAAACCAAAAACTCATTCTTTTGAAAAGCATAATCAATGAAACTGACAAATTTCCCCCAAACCGATGAAGAAAGAGAAAACAAATTTTATCAATGTAAAAACAAAAGAGGGGTGGTCAGTACACATCATACAGACATCATTTTTTTGTGAATATTGACACAACCATCTTTAACACTTAATCTGCAAATCAAACTCAGCAACATATAAATGATGGACCACAACCAGGTGGATTTTATTCCAGAAAATACAAGGTTGTTTAAACATTTGAAAATATGTCAATGTAATTAATCATAGCAGAAAAATTTAAAAAGGAATCATATGATTAGATTTTGTGCTTAAAAGGCCAAATGACAAAAATCAACATTTATTCATAAAACTCTCAGCAAACTTGAATAAAAAACAACATTCTATACCTGAGAAACCCAGAGCTGACATGAAACATGGGAAATGACTCAATGCTGTCCCCTAAGACTGAGAGTAAGGCAAGGATGGTCTTTTGTCACCAGTTCTCTTCAGCATTGTAGTGAGAATGCAGTAAAGGCAAAAAAAAAAAAAAAAAAAAAAGACGTAAACAGCATAAAGATTGAAAAGAAAGAAGCAAGTGCAGGAGACATGATCATATACAATTAGAAAATTTTATGGAATCAAAAAGCTACCAAAACGATGTTTATCAAGGTTACAGGAAACAAGGTCAATACACAAGGATCAACTGTATTGCTATAGATTAACAAAGAACTACTGAAAGTGAAATTACATAAATAATACTACTTATAATAGCATCCAAATCAAGACAGACTTCGGGATGAATCTAACAAAACAATGTCTGTACTCAGGCAATACAAAACGCTGCTGAGAGAAATTAAAGACCTAATTAAATGGTGAGATAGAGCACATTCATGGATCAGAAAGTCAGTATTATTAAGATGTCAACTTTCCCCAGACATATAGAATAAATAAAATCCTAAAAGCAATTATGAAGGCAGCCTTTGGTTTTTTTTTTAGAAACCGACAAGTTCATTCTAAAATGTATGTGGAAATGCAAAAGACATGCAAGGGCCAAAACAGTTCTGGACAAGAGAACAAAGTTGGAGAATTGATACAATTTCATTTAAAGACTTATTAACAAAGATATGGGAATAAAGACAATGTAGAGAAGCTAAACAGATCAATGGGACAGGAAAAAGGACCCATAGGTAGAAACCACCCCCGACACACACAAAGACAAATAATCAATTGGATGTCTTAAAAGGTGCCAAGGTAATTCAATGGAGAAAAGATAGTCTTTTCAACAAATGGTGCTGAAAAAATGGAATGTTCAAATGGAATAATATAAATTTTGACCCTTAAAACACTATACACAAAAATGTATTCCAAATAGATCATATACCTAACATAGAGCTAAAGCATTTAGAAAACAAGAGGAAAAATCTCTGATACTCTTGGGTCTGCAAAGATTTCTTAAAAAAGATTAAAACTGGTAAGCTGGGCTTTATCAAAATGAAAAACTTCTAAAAAGCCACAAACGGGGGGGGGAGGGTACAGATTGCGGGAAAATATCCAATCAATAAAAAATCTTTATAACTCAAAAATAAGACAACCTACGAAGTGGGCAAACGATTTAAACAGATGCTTCACAAAATAAGATACACAAATGGCAAGTAAGTGAAAGATGCGTAACATCACTATTTATCAAGGCAATGCAAATGAAAAGCACAGGGAAATGCCACTATGCACATTAAAATGGCTGTATTAAAAAGTAACAATACCAAGCATTGACAAAAATGTGAAATAACTCCAACTCTCACACACTGGTGACAGAAATGTAAAATGGAACAACCACTTCAGAGAAGTCTGACATTATATATACTAATCCTACAAACCAAAAAACTTTGCTCCTAAGTATTTACCCGAGAGAAATAAAAACATGCCTACATTAAAATGCACATGAAGTTCACTGCAGCTATGTTCATAACAACCAAAAACTGGAAAGAGAATGGATAAACTGTAATTAAGCATCCAATAAAATATGACTTAATAAAAAACAAAGGAGTTACTGACAGATGCTAAAACATGTATACATCTCAAAATCATGCTGAATAAAAGACAAGGAAGAGACATCTTAGATATCTCCATTTATGTGAAATGATATTTTAAAAAGTCAGTCTAACCTCGTTACTGAAAGCAGATTATTGGTTGCCAGGGGCCATGGTGGGGGGCGAGTCCCAGGAGTGACTGGGAAAGGGGAATGAGAAACCCTTCTGGGTGATGGGTTGTCTCTAAACTGTAGGAGTCATATGTATGAGTATACTCTTATTAAAATTTGAGTCGGTAGAATTAACCATATTTAAATTATTGCCCAGAGTTGATTTTTAAAAATTTGGAAATGTTATTTTAATAACAAAGCTCTTAAAATTTTGAAAATCATAAACAGGAAAATAGACAATATTGTTATATTCATATATCATGCTTTATTAAAACGCATCAACTATAGCTAAGTATGTCAATATGTGTAAATATCAAAACCATGCACCTGAAGACAAAAGCAAGTTGCAAAACACGTGTTCCCACTGATATACAAGGAAAACAATGTTAGACACACACACACACAGAAATATATGTAAAATATTACTGTAAAAGTAATGAGATGTGAGATCAATATTAACCAAATTTAGAAAAGTGCTGAAGGTGGTAGAAGTTACAGGATATGGAATGGATTTGAGGATGGTATGCAGATACTTCAACTATTCTTGTACATTACTTCCAACCTGCAGCAGACACAGCAATGGTTATGATATTCCTCATAACTGGACACACCCCCTGGAAAGGTGGGCTATCACTGGGTCAACAGGCCTGAATTCAAGAAAGCTGAGCTATGATGAGCTTCCTGGAAATTTCAATTGGGACACAAAGGTCATATGCCCTACAGTACTCTACTTTCATTAACACACTCAATGTTTCTTCTGGTTCCTGAACCTACAAAGAGGAAGCAGATACGTCCTCCAGACTGTCCCTGGCTGGTGGCAGTGTACATTCTGGTATGAATCTAGTCCATGGGGAGAACTAGACCCCAGGATGAACCAGACCATCAAGCATTATTCGCAGAGGTAACAGCATAGTCTGGGGACAGACTAATCAAAAACCTATGATGGCTCATGCTAGGGAGGGCCATGGGGTGTCATGTGTTTCTCCCGAAGTGAAATCAGAGTCTGAAAAGATTATTCAGTTTATTTGTTCTTTTCAAAAAGCTTTGCATTCCAGTTAATGTTTTTAAAAATGTCTATTTTCAGCTTTGTTTCTATTAAAAAATTTGAGATCAGAGAAAAACATAACTTTAAGAATAATATATCTAAAGGAAAATTTCTGTCTATATTACCTAGAGACATTCTTCCTTCAATACAATCTTCAGATATAATAAAGTCTGAATTTTGTTACAGTCTGCATTCAAAACATCTTTATGACTTCCTCCAATATCAATTGTCTTGCTCAACAAAATGGCATTTCTTGATAAAGGCTCAACCATATTTGCTGCATTCTTTGGGTATTTTCCCTATTATTTCCCTGACATACATTGAATACAACTTGTGTTATGAAGGTCTCAAAAAAATACAAGATGTTGACACTTTTTCCCAAGGGTGGTCTGATTGTTATTTCTGGCCAAATTCTGGAAGAACATTTTCACTCATTTGTTTGATTGACAGGATTATCTCCTATGTAAGTTCTTTGTTTAATAAGCTCTACTTCATAATAAAAATAATTCCCCATATTTCCTACACGCATTAATAGGGTTTCTTCTACAAACAGTCACTTTTAGTTGTCTTACTTACAACAGATTTTTAAACATTCACCAAATTCAGAGTATTTGCCACTATAAATATTCTCTTCTTTACTTTGGAAGATGACTTACGGTAAAAGATTTGCCATTCTTTACATTCATAGGGGTCAGGTCTTTTGTGAATTTTCTGTGGTATTTTGAGGTATGAATCACAAGAGAAAGATTTCTCTCACTGCTGTGTTTAGAAATTTTCTTCCCCTGTGTGTAACCTTGGATGTACTGTGATAACTGTTTTCTTGGAGGTTTTCTCACTCTCAATACATTCATAGGGCTTCTCTCTTATGTGTCTTCTCTGATGTACTTTGAGGCCTGAGTTACAACTGAAGGTTTTCCCACAATGATTACATTTATAGGGTTTCTCTCCTGTGTGTGTTCTCTGATGCTTAGTGAGATCTGACTTATGATAGAAGGACTTCCCACATTCGTTACACTCATAAGGTTTCTCCCCTGTGTGTATTCTCTGATGTACGGTGAGAATGGATTTCTCAGAAAATGACTTCCCACACTCATTACATTCATAGGGCTTCTCACCTGTGTGAGTTCTCTGATGTGATCTGAGGACTGAACTGCAAGTAAAGGTCTTCCCACACTGATTACAGTGATACGATTTTTCCCCTCTGTGTGTTCGTTTATGTATTGTATAATCTGACTTATGGCAAAAAGTCTTCCCACATTTTTTACACACATAGGGCTTCTCTCCTGTATGAGTTCGCTGGTGTACTGTAAGGTATGAATTCCTAGAGAAGAATTTCCCACATTCCTTACATTCATAAGGTTTTTCACCTGTGTGAGTTCTGTGGTGTTTAGTGAGGTCTGATTTATTGTAGAAGGTTTTTCCACATTCATTACACTTATAAGGTTTTTCCCCTGTGTGTATCCTCTGATGTACTGTGAGGACTGATTTCTCAGAAAAGGATTTCCCACACTCACTACATTCATATGGCTTCTCCTTTGTGTGAGTTCTCTGATGTACTTTTAGACCTGAGTTGCGACTAAAGGTTTTTCCGCACTGATTACATCCATAGGGTTTTCCCCCTATGTGAGTTTTCTCATGTTTAGTGACATCTGACTTGTGACAAAAAGTTTTTCCACATATCTCACATTCATAGGGTTTCTCCCCTGTGTGAGTTCTCAGATGTACTGTAAGGTAGGAGTTTCTAGAGAAGAATTTTCCACATTGATTACACTCATAGGGTTTCTCACCTGTGTGTGTTTTCTGATGTATTGTGAGGACTGAGTTGCTTATGAAGGTTTTTCCACACTGATTACATTCATAGGGCTTCTCCCCTGTGTGAATTCTCTGGTGTACTGTGAGATATGACTTATGGTAGAAGCTTTTTCTACATTCCTTACATTCATAGGGTTTCTCTCCTGTGTGAGTTCTCTGATGAATTATGAGGTGTGAACTTCTAGAGAAGCATTTCCCACACTCCTTACATTTGTATGGTTTCTCTCCTGTGTGGATTCGCTGATGTAAAGTGAGGAGAGATTTCCGAGAGAAGCATTTCCCACATTCCTTACATTCATAGGGTTTCTCTCTTGTATGTATTTTCTGATGTTTGGTGAGTTTTGACTTTTTGCAGAATGTTTTTGCACATTCATTACATTCACAGACCTTGTCTCCTATGTGTGTTCTCTGAGTTACATTCAGAACTGACTTCTCCCAGAAGGGTTCTCCCAAGTTGTTATATTCAAATATTCTCTCTCCTGTGTCAGGGAAGTCTGATCTCCCATTGAAATTATCCACTCTTTCAATATACTCATAACCTTTCACCTCTACATGAACTCTGTGTTCCAAGAGAGATGACTTCTCAAAAGTTTTAGCATATTCATGAAACTCACAAGGATTTTCTGTTCTTTGTGCCATCTTACGGACCATGAGGGCTGAATCATTACAGAAAGTTTTATCAGATTCATTATGTTCACAAGGACTCTGGTCTATGTGAGCTTGGTTATATGGAATGACAACTGCCTTCTCATGGAAAGCTTGCCAACATTCCTTGTATTCCTTATCGCTTTGAATAAAGGATTGCTCTATATTTTTAATTCTCTGATATGGGATGAAATCTTCATTATGACTGAGGTATTTTCCATTTTGAATGAATTCACAAGGTTTCTCTCCCATTTGAGTTTGTTCATGGTTAATATGAAGGAACAATTTCCCATATGTATTGAGGTTAACAGGCTTCTTACTTAAAGAGTTTTTCTTATTAATAATTAATTCTGAAATACATTTCAAATTCATATCACACGAGTCACACCTACAGGGTATTTTTATGGAAGGAACTGTGTCTGTGCTGAAATTAAAAATGCTTCCTAATACATTACCTCTGTGCATAGTCAGTGTTTTGTTGTTGATAAACGGGGCTTGACAAAAATGTCTGTCCTGGGTTTCTTGATTCTTTTCTAGTTGGTTATCAACTTTGCAGACTTCTAGAAGTGAGAAAAACAAACCATAAGCCATGAATCGTATCATAATTATGATGAAATTACACTTAAAACAAATGCCATTTACATCACTGACTTCGTTTTGTGAAATAAGAGTGACCCAAATAGTCATATTGCCCCATCCTTCGGATTAAAAAAAATAAAACCTGACACGGTGGAAAAGGGGGATAGAAACTTAGAACACACACATCTACATTTGGCAATTTTCAAATACATATTTCAAGACTTAATATATACATTAGAAATAAATAAAAAGCATGGTGAAGAAAACAGACTTGGAAAAAAAATGGCTCATCTAGGAAGGGGAAATGCAGAGAACTAGAGAGGCCATGAAACTTAGTAGATAAGAGTGCCCGAAAGAAATAGAGGAACAATTTGATATTTTGAAGGATCAGACTTTACATAATATTCCTCATACTTACATTAGTGCAGCTAAATTCTCTCTACACTTTCCATGTTTACAGTTTCATTCTCCTCCTTTTAAAAGTACTTGTTTTGTTATACATTTAGTACATTGTTAATATCAAATTAAATTTCTGAAAGCACGGATTTCTTTGTGCTTGTGAATAGAGTCCTGTAATATGGTTTCTAATTTTCCCTCTACTTGTGTTACTTATAAAAAATATAAATGTCCACCAGGAAAATCAAAAAGATGAGAACAAGACTGAAAGATAATCAAACCCATCAGTTGTTTTAGTTGTGGTATATTCAAACTTATTTTGTCAGATATGCTACCACCAGATGCTAATTTTTCCCCACTATAAACCTGCTCTGACATAATATTAATAATTTTTTCTTTTACACCCGGATTTCTACATTTCGTGGTTTCATTTATAACCATGGAAGACCTGACCTAAAACATTCAATGACATATTTATTTACCCTAAGAATTCTCAGCTATACTTCACGTTACCTTCTTGCTCAGTACATACAACATAACAATGATGACCCTATTTAAAAACCTATTCAGGGTGCCTGGGTGACTCAGTCGTTAAGGATCTGCCTTCAGGTCAGGTCATAATCCCAAGGTCCTGGGATCGAGCCCCGCATCAGGCTCCCTGCTTGGCGGGAAGCCTGCTTCTCCCTCTCCCACTCCCCCTGCTTGTGTTCCTGCTCTCGCTATCTCTCTCCGTGTCAAGTAAATAAAATCTTAAAAAAAAAAAACCAAAAACCTATTCAAAGCCCATTGTCTCCAAGCACCATTAGAAGCAAACACACCGCAGTTATAATTTCGGGGGGGCGGGATTTGTCCCCAACCACATACATATTAGGTACTCAAGTGATCACTTCACTAGTCCATAATAAATGTCTTCTTTCTAGAAATGCCAGACTATTAATTTGCCAAAAATCATTCAAGTTCAACCAAGACTTTTCACTCAGCTGGTTTACATTCCCATTTTGGATTTGCTCAGACCTTCACTCTTTAGGAAAATGACACTGTCTCATTATAAGTCTTCACAAACATCTCTACCATTTCGAGTCCTACTTACATTGAAATTTAAAATTAATCACATTCTATACATCTCATTCTATCAGAATGTTGGATAATACCCCCTTTAAACATAAACATACCCTGTTAACTGTTGAAATTTGAAATACTCAGTAGTCTTTTTTCTTTTCCCAACTACAACCTATGGTGTCACAAGTATTTAAATCTGATTTCCTATGAATACATCTGAGTGGACATGAAAGATTTCCTATGAATACATCTGAGTGGACATGAAAGCACACAACAAGTGGTGTGCTTTTTCAAAACAAAGTCCAAGTTTTCTACAAATCTGTAATATTGAACAAGAATCTACAGGTTTGGGGCACCTGGGTGGCTGAGTTGTTAAGCGTCTGCCTTCACCTCACGTCGTGATCCCAGGGTCCTGGGATCGAGCCCCACGTTGGGCTCCCTGCTGGGCAGGGGGCCTGCTTCTCCTTCTCCCTCTCCCCACTGCTCCCCCTGCTTGTGCTCTCTGTCAAATAAGTAAATAAAATCTTAAAAATAAGAATCTACACGTTTATAACCCAACATGTGCATTTAGAAATTCCTTGTAGTATTTTCTGAATATAAAGGTTCTCTCACTCATCAAGAGGCACAGTTAATGAATTAAGTAATGATCCAATACCCATTATATATTATACGACAAAATAAAGATATGCTGTCTTTGAAGAAATTATAATCCAGTAATAGCTTCTTCATTCAACATCCATACACTATCAGGAATCAGATTACATACTAGATAATGTAAATCAAAGCAAGGAAGGAACATTTTACGAAAGCTGAGCTTAAATTTAAAAAATGTGCTTAAAAACAAAGACAATGCTGTTAACAATAGGAAAAGTTAACAGGAAAAGTAACCATTACCATACGCCAAGCACTGCTCCATGTACTTTTCATGTATTAATTCACAAGAATCCCCAAGTATGTTAGGAATGAAATGTGGACTTGTATGGCAGGAAAGCATATCTGTGGGCAATCCTAGGAATAAGGAGTAAATGGGAGTTTAGCACCAGTTCTGTGCCACAGAGATGAGATGTAGTCATATTTAAGGGTCACTGGAGCACCTGGGTGGCTGTTGGTTAAGTGTCCGACTCTTGGGATTCAGCTCAGGTTGTGATCTCACGGCTATGAGATTGAGCCCCGCTTAGGGCTCCATGCTCAGCAGAGTCTGCTTGAGATTCTCTCTCTCCCTCTTCTGCTGCACCCCCCCCACTCATGTGTGTTTGCTCTTAATAAATAAATAAATCTTAAAAAAAAGGTAAAAAAATATTAAGGATCATTAAATGAGAAAAACATAAATTTGCTAATTACATATTGGGGAAAACACAACTCAAGATATTAACATGATAAATTAGACGGTTTGTGTGGCAAAGTGTAAGTGCATTTAGGAATTAGAACAAAGAGTAAAACAGAATGCCCAAGTGTTTTGGGTGGTATCAGTGCAAAGTGAGAATATGAAAAGAATTTTTTTTAATTTATTTATTTGCCAGAGAGAGAGAGAGAGAGAGAGAGAGAGAGAGAGAGAGAGAGAAAGCATAGCAGGGGAAGCAGCAGGCAGAGTGAGAAGCAGGCTCCCTGCTGAGCAAGGAGCCTAATGTGGGACTCGATCCCAGGACCCTGGGATCACCTGAGCCGAAGGCAGATGCTTAACCAACTGAGCCGCCCAGGAGACGCTATAAAAAGAATTTTTTAAAGTTTACAAAAATAAAACAATAGTGATCTAACACTAGTAAGAAAAGAAGACAGAAAAATAAAATGATACTAAGACAGTTACAAGAGAAGACTCATAAAAGGTAACAAATGAAGCGGGTAAAATTTATGATTTGTGAATGCTAATTGTGATATTACTTCTTGCCACATTGAAGGGGGGATATCCTGTATATTCTGTATATGGGCAGGTATATAACACTGAACGTCAAGTGGGTAAAAGATGCTAAAAATATAACATGTAGTTAGCAGAATAAATGAATACCTATTATCTTAGCTATAGCAAGGTATTATTATATTTTGAAGATCCAATTTGACACTTTGCACTTTAACAGGTAAATGTAGTCTGTTTCCATTTATGATTACTGAAAAAAATTCAAGTCGTCTCTCACATTTTAGTTGGCACTTTGTATTTGTCACAATTTTACTACCGATTCTATTGTACTTTTCTTCCTTCTTTTTGAAATAATTTCGTATCTTTTCCATTTTTTCTTCTTTACAACTTTAGAAGTTATACACACCTGTTTCTCAGCTTTAGGTGGCTATCCATCACATCATACCATGAATATTTAACTTAAAATCTGGAGGAATTCAGTATCTTACACCTCTTTTTCTGAAGAACAGAAGCATCAAACTCAATTTGATCACCTCTCACCTCATTTATATGCAGTTATTGCTTTGTGTACATGGTTTTTTAGCCCTACACATTAGCATCATATCACTTTATATACCTATTGTTCAGATTTACCTCTATCTCTTGTCATCTCTTACCACTTACCACTCCTTCTCTCACCTCAAGCATTCTTTTGGGTTTCATTTTCTCTTTTCCTGTAGTATTTCCATTAGAATTTTACAATGAAATTACATAATTAAAGGTATGGCTTCTATAATTTATTTCATTACCAACCCAAATTTTATGATCCACTCTGACACGAACTCTCCTGTTGACTAAACCCCAGTTAGTGTCCTCTGAGCCCTATTCTCAACTAGGCCTTGACTAGGTCTTCCAGGTCTATCCGGGCTGAGCTCAGTTTTAGCAAGAATCTTTTAAGTCGGTCTAGTGACAATCCCCTCACCCTTGATATCTGATCAAGTTCCTTATACCCCGCCCCTGATGTATTAGTGCCTGGTCTGCATGCAGCAGGAATCCCCCTACAGTTGATGTTTCTCTTAGTAATCTTCTATCCAGTGATTCCCCCGACTCTGCAAGTCCCTAGCTGTCGTAGCAGTATTTGGAGTTGAGTTCAGCTTTACTGAAACTTCTCACCTATTCCAACAGCTACTGAATAAAATCTTTATCACTGTTAGCTGGTGGCTGGCTTTATTTCTCATTGAAACAGCATGAGCTCAGTCGACTGCTGGAAGAGAAATACGAGTAAAGAGATAAACCCTCTATGACACAGGCTTGGATGGGCAGGCCAAAGCTGAAAAAGGAGCACAAGACACTGAGGAAATTCTCCTCACATGACAGACCCAAGAACTAGGGAACAGTATCAAATACAGCCACACATTAAGTAACTGGAGTCCCAAGAAAAAGGATGAAATACATCAAACCACACATTTAGGTAACCAAGAAAAATACCCGGTAAACCCCCCAAAAACAAATCAAAGGTAAACCTGGAAACATCAGAATTGAACAGCTGAAAACCAAAGATGAAAAGAAAATCTTGAAGGCAATAAGAGAAAACAGAATATAAATACAGAAGAACAAAGATTTAAAAATCAGAGGAGGAAGTAAGTATGTAACCCAGAAGACAGTGAAGTGAATCAAGTATGGACAGAAAAGAGCGTCGATCCAGATTTCCATAACTAGAAAAAACATCCTGCACAAATGAAGACCTGTAGGCAGAAAGAACTGCTGCCTTGTGGGGTTTGAAGTAAAATACCACATAGAAAGGGAGGGAGGAACTGAAGTGTATTGTCATAACACTGCACAGCCTCATATAAAACAGTATGACGTCGTTTGAAATCAGACTGTGATAAACTGAAGATACCGTATTCCATAGGGCAACCACTTAGGTGGTTAAAATATTCCCGTTAAAAAATAAGGTTTCCACATTAGTTAAAAAAGATGCAACCATGTTATCTGTAGGAAATCCACTCTAAATATAAACAGATTAAAAGTAAAAAGGTGGCAAAAGATATACCATGTAGACATTACAAAAAAGCTGAAGGGACTATTTATGCTTTTTCTTTTTTTGCCTCCAGGACTTCTGACTATAAACTGTAGATTCCCATGACTAGCCATCCCACCTCAGATTTGATAATTCACTAGAACAGCTCACAAAACCCAGAAAAACAATTTACTTATATATTACCAGTTTATTATAAAGGATTCCACTCTAGAACAGCCAAATAGTAGAGATATATAGGCAAAGTTTGGGGATGTGTGTGGTGTGTGGAACTCCCGTGCCCTCTCTTGGGCACACCACTCAAAGCTCCCCTCAGTCTATTGTTTAGAGGCTCTTATGGAGGTTTCATTACCTAGGCTCGATTGATTAAATCCCTGGCCACTGCTGGTGGCCACCCCCAGGACTTAAGTGATCTAGCAGCCCCCAGCCACCAAGTTACCTCAGTATACAAAAGACACTCTTTTCACGCCAGGGAATCCAAGGGTTTTCGGAACTGTGTGCCAGGAATCACGGGCAAAGATTAAAAAAAAAAAAAAAATTTTTTTTTTTTTTTTTTGCTATATTATAGTCTCTCTCACTACTAAAAACTGCAACAGACCATTTTTTTTTAAACGAAATTCAAATTTTGCAGCATGGCCTAGAACTTCAAGATCAAGCTTATGCTGATGTCTCCAGCTGTATTTCATGCCGTTGCTCACTGTGCTTGCCATGCTAGAAACACACTAGCCATCTTGCTATTGACTGAATGAGTCTAGTGTGTTCCCACCCAGGGCCTTCCTGCCTCTCTCAGGAATGCTCTTCTCTCAGGTCTTTGCTGTCGAGATTTTTCATATAATTTAGGTTCTTTTCAAATATAATCTTGAAGAGGCTCCCTTGGTCACTTGGCTGAAACAGTCCACTTATCCCCCATCACATCATCTCATCTTCCTGTCTTTAAAACCCTTCACAGCATTCAGCATGACCTGAAATTGTAAGATTAATTTATTCGCATCCTTTCTTCCTCTGTGGTCCTTACCTCTACACCTCCCTCCTGAATCTAAGCTCCACAAAAGCAGAGTGCTTGACTTTCTTATTCATTGACGTATCCCGAGGTTTTAGGAGGGCATCAGTTAAATGTTGGTTAAAAGTATACATGTCCCGAAAGCCTATTTTTAGCAAGGCACTGTGTATTTATATCCTGCCTCATCTAATGCTCACAAATATTGTGACAAAGGTCTTATTATCTAAATTTACAATGAGGAAACAGGCTCAAAAAGGTTAAGTGACTTGTCTAAGACAATAAATGGTTTAGCTAGGATTTGTGGACTAGCTGTATTAATATCAAAGTAGGCTTCAGAACAAAAAAGTTCTACTAGAAATAAAGACATCATCATAAAGGAGTCAATTCATCAAGAGGACATAAAGATCCTAATATTTATTCACTTAATAATTCTTTAAATTGATAAAGCAAAAACCAACAGAACCGAAAGGAGAAATAACCACAAAATTATAGCTGCAGACTTCCAACACTGCCTCTCATTGTTTCACTGACAAAGCTTTTGGGGATATTTTCCCATTAGCCCTATGATTTTCAGTACACTATTTTATATGGAGCAGTGATTTTTTTTTTTTTTTTTTTAGGAATACACACATCATGTTATAACAATTCACTCTATTTGTATTCCTTCTTTCTTCTCCATTTATTTTTGGCTTCCTCTTATCTATATAGATACGTAGCCTTTCTGTGTTGCCCAGATTTGCAACTGGTACACTCTCTTCTATCATGTAGCTCCCACATGTGCTTTAAAATTAGTTCTTTGGGGGCACCAGGGTGGCACAGTCGGTTGACTGTCTGACTCTTGGTTTTGGCTCTCGTCGTGATCTCAGGGTTGTGAGATCAGGCCTTTCATCAGCCTCCACGCTCAGCGTGGGGTCTGCTTATTTCTCTCTCCCTCTTCCCACCATGCTCACTCTCTCTCAGATAAATCTTTAAAAAAATTAAAAAACAAAATTAGTTCTTCAGTTAAATTCAGAGCCCACTACCAGCCTTTTCGCCATCTTTTTTTTATGTCATTCCTTGGTTACCTGATATTCATTCTCTAGTAGAGGCTTCTAGGAACAAAGACCCTAGAGTTCTTGTCTATTCAGAAAAGATGTGCTATCCTTGTTAAAGAATATCTTAACTGGGCATAATATTCTCAATGTGACACCTTGAGGATTTTGTAGAAACTGCTCTTCTGACTCTTAGCTACAGATTTTACTGTGGAAAAGTCTGAGGCTATTTGGACTTTCTCTTTTATTGGCCAGTTGTCAAAATGATTGTTTTTTGAAATCTAGTGCCTTTATTAGAATATATCCTAATGTTGACGAGGACTGACTGGCTCTTTTATGTAGATTCAATCATATATCTCTTCCCCCACAAAAAGTGTTCTTGAAATATTTTAAATATTCTACTTCTTTTCCTTTCTATTTTGGGGAATGAATTCTCTGTATGGTATGTTTGTGAACTCTCTTTTTAATGTCATCTTCAAAATTTATTTCATTTTCTTCTTGCTTACATTTCTTTCTGAACAGAATTTTGACAGTACCTATTCTTCCTTGGGATTCCTCCAATTTGCCTTCTTTATTGTGATTATATTTTCTGTTCTCTTTTCTGAATTTGACACCCACCATGTGTTTGCTACTATTCCCTCATTAATATCTTTCTTAAATTCTTGTAACACAGAGATAATTAATTCAATTAGTTCACCCTTTGGAAATTCATGGTTTAATATTTGGTCACATTATTTATCTACTTTATGACTACTCTGATCAGATAACAATTCTATCACCAACTAGCTTTCTTCCGATCTTTTTCACCCCCTTTTTCTTTCAATAGTTTTTTATGCATTTTGTGCTGGTTCCTTTTCCATTACTTGGGCTCAAAGGATGTGAGCTTTTTAAGGAACAGCACACTGCAAAAGGATTACTTGGGAGAGGGAACAGAGTCATGTCTTAGGCTAGTGAGATAATTCATTATGAACAAGTGTTTTGCACATGTGCTGGTCTCAGTTTATAGATCAACCAGGATGTGCCTTCCTTCCTCGCCAGAGTAGCTTCGGCAAGGGCTTGCTCTCCTGGTAATAACTGAGTCAGGTCACTGGGGCTGGTGTTGCTGCAGCTCCAAATTGAGGAAAACCAAGTGTTGAGCTGACTTCACAGAAACTACAAGCCCAAGAGGCTGAACTGGGCCCATGGAGGCTCCGATTTCCCCAGCATCTGCCTAGACAAACTGCTGCAATCCAGAAAAGAGAGGGAGTTAAAACTCTACAGAACAGTTTCATCTCACGAGAGAGGAACAAGACAAAAGATACTATGCTTTTCCCTTCCACCCTCTGACATGCTGCTCCGGCACACACCGGTTCACATTAAGACTCAGAAAAGGTGCTGGTACTCTGAGCAATCAGAGGTGCTAATGACAGAGCTATAGATAATGAGGTAATCACCCCCTGGAGCCATCCCTTCCTTCTAATCAGCCTTAACCCCCCACCCCCGCTTCTCTCATTTTTGTAGAAGGTCTGTACATCCTGACCAACGGTTATCAAGTACGTTTTTGCTTCAAATTCTCTGTCCTAGGAGTACCCACTAAGATAGCATATAAGATTATTTCTACACATTTAGGTGTCTGTTAAGTGGTTTTCCCTCATGTACAGTCTCTCTTACACCGTCACAGAAACAGAGAAAATAGTTCAGAAACTGAAAAATACAGTTTGTGCTTCTACACTTTACTACGTCTGCTTTGCAGAACCAAACTGTCACGAAGGGAACTCAGGCATCTAGTTCACGGCACTGTTGTTCATCAAAGTTTTAGGTTTCATGCCTCAGAGGACGTACTCTGTTCATGAAAAGTGCGCTGCCAGTCCCGGTGAGCATCAGAAATGCTTTTGTTTTCTACCCACCTGCTGATATATACACTCTTTGATCCTTTCATCAGCTTTGCTGCATTTACACTTGTACTTATTTGGGATTTCAGATATCCACTGGTGTCATATAATGAAGCTTGTCTTGCTCACTTTCCTTAATGCTTCTGGATGATTTGTGGGCAGAGAAAGAAAATGCTGACTTTATATATTCTTCTCAAGAAGTTCATTTTGTCTTTGCAAACTGTCTTAACTTGGCTACAGGACACCACATTTTCTGTTTCCACCTTAACCCCAAACTGCTTCTTCTCTCTTTGCTGAGTCTTCTCATTTTCATGACTTCTGAACCTTCAGACCTCTCAAATCTGTTCACTCTTAACTTTAAGGAGAGGTGGTTACCTGATCCCTTAGCCTCAAATACTAAATTTAAAAACGTTAAATACTACAATAAGTTGATAATTTCCAAATAAATATCTCCAACCTGGGGTCTTCCCTAAATTACCTCTGCTCATACAGCCAAATACTTACTTATTCCCCTGTAAACCTGTGTATTTTATAATCACCTGAAATTTGGTATGTGCAATCTAAACTCCTAATGACCGCTCTAAAACCGTTTCTTTCCAGTATCCCGCATCTTGGGAACTGGTCCCCATTCATCTGACTGCTCTGGATGAAATCCTTGGAGTTGTTCTTGACTGCTTTCTTTCTCTCACATTCCTTATCCAACTCAAAGCAGATCTTAGAGGTCCTATCTTCAAAACAGATCCAGAAGCCAATCACTTTTAATCTTCTTCACCACTTCCAACCAAGGGTAAGCAATTATCACCTTTTCATAGACTGAAATACCATCCTGATGGTCTAACTTTCATTCCTCTGCCCCAATAGTATTTTCTTTGCCCAGCAGCCAGAGAGAAAATTTAAAAGATAAATAAGCATGTCACTTATATTAGATAAAATTATACAAATGGCTTCTCACTTCACTCAGAATAAAATCAAAGTCTTTATCATACCCCAAATGGCCCTACGTAATTTGAGCTCCATTACCTCTACAATGCCAACTCTTACCACTTTCTGCTCACTCCTCTCCCCGAATCCACACTGATACTTATGTATCCTCAAAAACACAAAGTACATTCCTGACTTGGTGGACTGACATTTAGTGTCACCTCTGCCATCAAGACTCCCCATGATGTTCACCCTCATTTCATTCAAGTTGATATCCTCAAAATGCCTTCCTGAACTTCCTTTTCTCAAGTATTACATTTCACTATTTTCAATCTATAACTTCCTTGCTATTTTATTGACATATTATGTGTACAGTATGTGTACGTATGTGCTCTTGTTTATTTCTTATCTTTCCCTATCGGAACGTAAGCTCCACGAGGTCAGGAACAAATTTAGTTCGCTGATGTGTTTCAGCACCTAAAACCTGAGTGAGGCACAGCAGGTCCTCAGTATTTGTTTAATGTGAAAATGAACATATAAACAAACACTTGAGATTAAAAACAACTCATACCATGTCACCTGGTGTCCATCTGCTTAATACGTACTAACTCACCTGGGTAGCTCTGGCTTGGGGACTCTTCCTCTAGTATCCATGGCTGCTCTCCTTGCTCCAACTTCAAGATCACTTCTGGTTTAGGGATGCAACACCCTGTAATTGGGAAAAGACATGGGAATTGGGCTAGGCTCATAGGATTCAGGGCCCTTGAAGAAGACAGAAAATGAATCTTCAGGGGCCAATTACAACGTTTCATTGAAGAAGAAAACATTCTTTATTGGTGTTTCAATAATCCTTCTGCTTAATACTTGAATCTCAAGCCTAAGTATCATTAAACTCAACAAAGCTTCTACAGGTGTCAAACCAAGAAAGGAAGTGCACACTAGGAGTCTACATGGAAAACAATCCCTACCCACTGAGACAAGGTGGCTGTAGTTCTCCAGCATCACATCCCTGTACAGGATCCTCTGAGCAGGGCCCAGATGCTGCCACTCCTCCTGGGTAAAGCCCACAGTCACATCCTCAAATGAGAAGGATCCCTGAAACAGCACATTTGTGTTCAAATGTAAGTAATCACAATTGGAAGACATGGAAAAGCTGTCGGAGAATTGTTATGGAGTTTACTGTTCACAATTAGAAAATGTGTTCTGGCACATCTACTTTTGTACTTGGTTGGAGGAGAAAGCATGATAGACATTCCTCACCACTGTGATAAGTTACTGATGTCCCATCATGTGCCTACATGCCATAAAGAACTCTCCAACCTTGAGAATCTGAAAACCAATAAAACCAGGTCACTGTTCTCAAGGAGCATATAATCTGACAAACAGAAACATTAAGCATCCAACTACCATGTAGCATACCATTCTACTACAGTAAAAACATGTGCAAAGTAGAGTGAGGTTACAGAGGGGAGAAAAGTTCTATTCCTGCTATTAGGGTGGGTTTCACTGATAACAGAGTATCATTCATGAACCTGGGGCAACAGCATAACCACGTACACATCTAAAATATGTAGTTAAGGGGCGCCTGGGTGGCTCAGTCGTTAAGCGTCTGCCTTCGACTCAGGTCATGATCCCAGGGTCCTGGATCAAGCCCCGCATCGGGCTCCCTGCTCCACAGGAAGCCAGCTTCTCCCTCTCCCACTGCCCCTGCTTGTGTTCCCTCTCTCGCTGTCTCTCTCTCTCTCTGTCAAATAAATAAATAAAATCTTTAAAAAAATAAAATAAAATAAAATATGTAGTTAAGGGGTGCCTGGGTGGCTCAGGCAGTTAAGTGTCTGCCTTCGGCTCAGGTCATGATCTCAGAGTCCTGGGATCGAGCCCCACATCAGGCTCCCTGCTCAGCAGGGAGTCTGCTTCTCCCTCTCCCGCTCCTGCTGTCTGTGTGTGCTCTCTGTGTCAAATACATAAAATCTTTTAAAAAAAATATGTAGTTAAAGGAGTAAGTGAACACAGAGGAAAGTACTGTTGGGACTATGTTCACATAAAGAACTATAGTAGTCTTTAGGGAATATGTTATTGAGTAATTCTGGACATAACTCCTGTAGGATAGGGGTATCCAAAATGGTTGGTTACTGTTCCATCTAGGAAACCTTTTTTTATAAATAGTAAACTTATAATGTCAATCTATATATTAAATTGCTTTGTTATTATTATTTTTCCTAAGTCACTTTTATTTTTTTCAACTGAATAAACTTGGCATGTAACATTGTGTAACTCTGATATGCTTATATAATGATTGCCAATGTAGCTATATTTATCACATTATATATTATAGTACAATATTACTATCTATATCCATTTCACTGTATGTTAGGTTTCTTCACTCTTCTTTTTATGGATTAAAATAAACCTAGGGAGACACCTGAATATTTTCTTCCCATAACTGAACAGACTGTCTTGTACAGTTCCTAGGTTTTATACTACCCACTTATGAGATGACCACTGTGGAAAATATTGCAAGCAGACACAGAGACATACCATTCTCAGGTTATCAAACCAAACAGCTAATCAATACTCATGCCATATAGTAAAAATTTGTTAATAGGAAAAAGAATAGACTATTATCCAGAAATGTATAAAGTATTATTGAGAAAAAAAACAAAGAATACCTAAATAAATAAAGAAATGTACTATATTCATGGTTTGGACAATATTACAAAAAATTTCATTTCTCCACAAATCGGCCTATAAATTCAAGACAATCAGAATTAAAATCTTAGCAGATATTTTTGTGGAAAATGGTAAGTTGATTCTCAAACTTACATAGAAACTTAAATGGCCAAGAATAACCAAAGCCATCTTGGAGAACAGAATGAATAAACTCACACTAATTATGGTAGGCAGAATCTCAGATTAACTCCAATGGATCCAACCTTGATATAAACTCCTCTGAAGTGGAAGAGACTTAAGTCCCTGTGATTATGTTACATTTTATGGCAAAATAGATTTTGCAAGTATAATTAATATCCCTTAATCAGCTGACTTCGGTCTAAAAAGGAGACTGACTTGGGTGGGCCTGACCTAATCATGTGAGTCTTTTAAAGAACGTAAAATATCAGAGAATCTTCTACTGACCTCAAAGAAGCAGCAAGCTACTGTGAGTTCTACAGCTGTGCAGAAATAATTTCTGCCACATATGTATAAATGGGAACCCAACCAAGCCCTAGATAAGGAGAGCCAGGCAACACCTTGACTGCAGCTTTAATGCCTAAGAGAACCTAGCTAACCTAGTCCTAGACACCTGATCCACAAAAACTGTGAGATAATAAATTTATGTGATTCTTACCTGTAAAATTGGAGGGAACTTATTATGAAGTAGAAAATTGATGTACTAGTGTATATAAAGATTTATTCTGAAGTTAGAGTAATTTAACAGAGCGTGCTATCAGTAAAAGAATAAACTGAAAGATCAATGGAACTAAATTTATAGTCTAGGAACTGGACATGCATGGACACCTGGTTTATAAAAAAAAGTGTTATATTAGGGCAGTGAGAAAAGGACATTAAAAAAAACAATTTTGATTTCAATCTCACATATGTGAAAATCAAGTCCAGATGGATTATAGGTTAAAATGTGATCAGTAAAACTTCCAGAAAATAACACAAAAAACTATCCTCATAATCTGTAGACAAGCAAAAAAATTTTAAGCAAGACACCAAAAGTACTAACCATAAAGGAAAAGAATGAAATAAATTGCATTACATTAAAATTAAGAACTTCTACTAATCAAAAGGAAACCATTAATTAAAAAAAAGCAAATCAGGGGCGCCTGGGTGGCTCAGTTAGTTAAGCGTCTGCCTTCGGCTCAGGTCATGATCCCAGGGTCCTGGGATCAAGCCCCGCATCAGGCTCCCTGCTCCTTGGGGAGCCTGCTTCTCCCTCTCCCTTTGTCTGCTACTCCCCCTGCTTGTGCTCTCTCGCTCTCTGTCAAATAAGTAAATAAAATCTTAAAAATAAAATAAAATAAATAAAGTAAATCAGCAGGAAATTTTGGCAACATACTGAAATGATAAGGAGATTATATCCAGAATATATAAAATACTTCTAAAATCAATATGAACAACACAATCTAATGGAAAAATGCGAAAAGGACCTAACAATGACTTCAAAGAGAAAAGATCCATGGCCAATAAACACGGTAAAAGGTGCTCAACCTAAACAGTCAACCACTGGATGAAAGGTCACTGGGAATAAGAACGTTCACAGTCTCCAAGTTTCACCTGACAGATTATTAGTTTACGAAAAGAGAAAAGAAAATCTACTCTTCAAGTGGAGGTATCTGGTGGTATTACCGATAATGCTACAGTCAGACCATATAAAAAGCATACAACAGGGGCACCTGCGTGGCTCAGTCAGTTAAGCATCTGCCTTCTGCTCGGGTCATGATCCCGGAGTCTCGGGATCAAGCCCCGCATCAGGCTCCCTGCTCAACAGGGAGTCTGCTTCTACCTCTCCCTCTCACCCTGATCGCACTCTCTCTCAAATAAATAAATTAAAAATAAACAAATAAATAAGTATACAATAAATGAGCCTAATAAAAATGTATATTCTGAATCTAATCATGAGGAAAAACAGATCAGTCAACACAGACATGGGGGCATTCTACAATCATGATTCTCAACATGGCTGCACACTGCCAGGTGTTACCCCCAGAGTTTCTGACCTAACTGGTATGGAGTGTAGTCTCAGTACAGGAATATTCAAAGAGTTTCAGATGATTCTAAAGCACAGTTAAGTACAAGAAAACTATTTAACAAGACATGTGACCAGGACTTAAAAAAAAAAAGTCCATAATATGAAAGAATACAAGGGCATGATCTTTAATTGGATCCTAAACCCAATAAAGTTTAAAGGACACTTTGGGCGCAGATAGGGGTAGATCACAAATAAAGAAAATATGTGAGGAAAATGCATGTATTTCTTTAACATTGTAAAATACAAAAGCTGAAGTAAAAATATTTAGGCATGAAGTTATAACAAAAAATGAACAAAACCTACATAAAGAAAACTATGAAAGTGCTCAGGCCATGATCCCAGGGTCCTGCGATCGAGTCCCACATCGGGCTCCCTGCTCCGCGGGAAGCCTGCTTCTCCCTCTCCTACTCCCCCTGCTTGTGTTCCTGCTCTTGCTATGTCTCTCTCTGTCAAATAAGTAAGTAAAATCTTTAAAAACAACAACAACAACAAAAACTACATTTAAAGAAACTGAAAGCTAGCTCATGTTCTCACATAGGAAATGTTAGCATCAAGATTTTGATTCATAAATTAATAGAGCAATTTAATGCAGTCTCAAAAAATACCACCAAGCTTCTAACCTGAAATAAGGCAAGTTGACTATATATTTGAACTGGAAGGAAAGCAAGGTCAGCCAAGAAAAACCTGAAAAAAAGAGCAATGAGGAGAGCTAATCTACCAGACAGTACCAGACATAAACATAAAACTGCTATAAATAAAATAACTTGGTAGAGACACTTTATAAATAGAAAGACGTATCAATGGAAACAGACTAAAATGCATCTGAAACTTAGTAAATGATAATGACAGTTTCATAAAGTAGGAAAAAGAATCTTTCACTAAGAGTGGTAGGATAATTTAATAGGTTAAGAAAGACAAAACAGGATCCATTCTCATCTATACATCAGGACAACTGCAGATGGATCGGTTAAGCTTAAATGTAAAAAAAAAAGGGGCGGCTATGTAAGTACTAGAAGAAAACATGGGTGAGTTCCCCCATAACTTAGAAAGAATAAAACTTTCCTAACCATAACTAAAAATCCAGATGCAGAGCCCACAAAGCTCAGTCAGTAGAGCATCAGAATTTTTTAAAAATCCAGATGCAATAAAATAAAGTACTGACAAGATTTGACCACATAAAATTATAAAACAAAAAACCAAACAAATCCTCTGCAGAATTAAATAAAACCCAAAGAAAAGTGACAAGAAAAATGACAACCCAGAAGTATTTGCAACTTACATGACAAAGAAAGGGTTGGTACCCCTATAGAAAGAGTTCCTAAAAAGGAAAAAACCAATAATCCTCTAAATATGGACAAGAACTGTGAAGAAATAACTCACAGGAAGAGAAATACAAATGGCACTAAACTTATAAAATCAAGCTTACCCTTTAAAAAGCAAAATGTAAATAAAAATTATACTGAACCATTTCACTCCTATTGGACTGGCAGAAATCCAAGTTTAACAGCACACATACTTAATTTGTTATAGGCATAAAAGCATCCTCATATCCTGTTCAGAATGCAAAGTGATTAACTAACATGAAGTGAAATATGGCAATGGTTAGCTAAATTACATGATTTTACCATTTAACCCAGAAATCCCAATTCTGGGAACCAACCACAAGGGCACACTGGCCAAAGAAAGAGGTGTAGGAACAAGGCTATATCACTATTTATATTTGCAAAAAAAACTAAAAACAACCCAAATATTGATTACTAAGGAACTAGTTGAATGTGTTATGGTATACTCACACCATGGAGTGCTAAGCTACTGGAAAAAGAACTGAGGAATATCTCCATGTAGCACTACAGCGTGAACTCCATAATATATTAAGTGACAAAACAAAGTTTAAGTTAGGGGCACCTGGGTGCCTCAGATGGTTAAGTGTCTGCCTTCGGCTCAGGTCATGATCTCTAGGTCCTGGGATCAAGCCCCATATCTGGCTCCCAGCTCAGCGGGGAGTCTGCTTCTCCCTCTCCCTCTCCCCCTGCTCATGTTCTCTCTCTCTGTCTCAAATGAATAAAATCTTTAAAAAAAACAAAGTTTAAGTGAGAAAATCAAGTACAATATGGGACACACAAAGATCTACATATAGGCCTGCTTATATTAACAGTAACAAAATGACAGGGCACTTGGGTGGCTCAGTCGTTAGGTGTCTGCCTTCGGCTCAGGTCATGATCCCAGGGTCCTGGGATCGAGCCCCGCATCGGGCTCCCTGTTCAGCGGGAAGCCTGCTTCTCCCTCTCCCACTCCCCCTGCTTGTGTTCCCTCTCTCGCTGTGTCTCTCTCTGTCAAATCTTAAAAAAAAAACCAAAATGAGAATCACTATATTGCACATCTAAAGTTAATATAAAATTGTATGTTAACTAACTGGAATTAAAATAAAAACTTAAAAAAAATGGTCACCCACATTGGGTAAGAGAAGGAGTAAGATGGGGGACAGAGATGGAACCAGACTGATCTGTGCATATGCTTTGCTTTATATTCACAGTCCATCCTCAGAAACATTTAAATATTTTTTATCCTTATCGGAAAATAATTATCAAAATGAAAACAAAACTCTAAAAACAAAGAGCAAATGAAACAAATGAATCATATTGTGTCTCAATTTGATGCTATACCTCAGAGAGGAAATACCTCCTGAGTTAAGACACAGGAATATGACTATGTATCACAACGGGAATATACCCAAGGATAAAAGAACTAAAACAAAAACTAAAAAAACACCAAAAAACAAAACAAAAAGAAAAAGCCCAAATAAAAACAAAAACCATGGAAAAAAGATTCACAAATCTGATGACATCAAAATGTAAAACTTTCATATGACCAATGATACCACGAAGTGAAAAAAATAAGACAAACCCTGGAGAAGACATTTACAATGAATAGAAGAAAGATTACTATACAAAACTCATAAGGGATATTTATAAATTAATAAGAAATACAGAACAAAATTAACAGAAAAATAAGTAAAAATATACAAAATACATAAATCAACATTTCACAGAAAAAAAGTGAAAGGCCCAATCTTATCCATAATCAGAGAAATATAAATCAAAACCATGAGGTTTCCATCATCCATCAGACTGGCCATAATTTTGAAATAACAGTATCAACTGTCAACAAGGAGACAAAGAAAAGCTGTCCTATCATAGAACAGCTGGTGAGAGTCATATGGTCACTTAGACCAATTTGGCACTACCAAGTGACACTGGAAGTCCTTCGTCTTTATGACCCAACATATTAATCATGTGTGTACACTACGGAATACTTGGAATGCTTGCTCCTATACAGGGAGAGAAAATGTAAAAGATGGTCACTGAAGATATATACGTAATAATGATAAACGGAAATGACATAAGAAGAAATGGACAACTAAAATGTATGCTGTCATAACAGAATATTAAAAGGAATCAAGTATTAACCAATTTGGATAGATCTTAAATGCAATATTAAATTTTAAACAAAGGGGCACCTGGGTGGCTCAGTCAGTTAAGCATCCAGCCCTTAATTTTGGCTCAGGTTATGATTTCAGGGTCGTGAGATCGAGCCCCACGTTGGCCTCTGTGCTCAGCAAGAAATCTGCTTGAGATTCTCTCTTCTTCTCCCTGCCACTCCCACTTGTGTGCACTCTCTCTCAAATAAATAAATCTTAAAAAAAAAAAAAAAAAAACAGCCAAGGGGCACCTGGGTAGCTCAGTCGTTAAGTGTCTGCCTTCGGCTCAGGTCATGATCCCAGGGTCCTGGGATCAAGCCCCACACTGGGCTCCCTGCTCAGCGGGAAGCCTTCTCCCTCTCCCACTCCCCCTGCTTGTATTCCCTCTCGCTGTGTCTCTGTCAAATAAATAAATAAAATCATTAAAAAAAAATAGCCAAAACAATCTTGACAAATTTGTCAAAAAGAATTTGTTCAGGAGAACAAACTGGAGAACTCACATGTCCTGACCTCAAACTTTCTACAAAGCTACAGTATCAAAACGGAAGTGGCATGATATTATACATACAGAGCAAATGAACAGAACTGAGAGTCCAGAAATAAACCCATATATCTATGGTCAAATGATGTTCAATAAGGGTGCCAAGATGATTCAATGGGAGAAAAAAATGGTCTCTTCAACAGAAGGTATTGGAATTGGATATCCATATGCCAATGAATGAAAATGGACCCCTTCCTCATATCATATACAAAAATTAACTCAAAATAAATCAAAGACCTAAATGTAAGAGCTAGAAACTCGAACACTCTTAGAAAAAAACAGGAGTGAATCTTCATGATCTTAGACTGACAGCGGATTCTTAGATATGACATCAAAAGCAAACAGAACAAAGGAAAAGAGATTAAACAGACTTTACCAAATTAAAACCTTTTGTGAATCAAAGGCTATACTTTCAAGAGAAGGAAAAGAGACAACTCACAGAATGGGAAGAAATATTTGAAAATCATGTATCTGATAAAAATCTAGTACCCAAAATACTCTTACAATAAATCCAATTTAAAAATGGGCCAAGGATTTGAATGGACATGTCTGCAAAGCAGATATACAAATATCCAACAAGCACATGAAAAGGTACTCATTAGTAATTAGGGAAAAGCAAATCAAGACCACAATGAGATACTACTTCACACCCACTAGGATGGCAATAATAAAAAGATAATCATTGTCAATAATGAGGAGAAACGAACTCTCATACATTGTTGGTGGAAATATAAAATTGTGCAGGCACTGTGAAAAATGGTTCGGCTGTTCCTCAGTAAGTTAAAACTACAACTAAGGCATGATCCAGCATTTTCACTTCTCAGTAAATACCCAGAAGAACCAAAGACATGTATTCCAGCAAAACTTGCACATGAATGTTCAGAGCAGCACTATTCACAGTAGTGGTAAAGCAGAAACAAGCCAAATGTCTGTTAGCCAGTAAGTGGAAACACAGAATGTGGTCCATCCGTACAGCGGAATATTCTTCAGCAATAAAAAAGGAATGAAACCTTGGTAAAAAGGTACAAACATTCAACTGTAAAATGAAGGTCTGAGGATCTAATGTATAACATGGTGACTATAGTTGATATCACTGTATTGTACAAATAAAATTTGCTGAGAGCAGAACTTAAATGTTCTCACCAAAAAAAAAAAAAAAACAAAACCGAAGAAATAAAGAAATATGTGAGGGGATGGATGTGTTAGATTAGATGTGAGGAGTCCTCTCACAATGTATACAAATACCAAAATCATCACGATGTTCACTACGTATCTTACAGTTTTGTCAAATATACCTTAATAAAGCTGGAAAAGAAAAACAACGAAGTCTGTAACATGTTCCAATACGGATGAAGTTTAAAAACATTATACTAAGTGAAGGAAGACACACACAAAAAAATACATACTGTATGATTATACGCATATAAAAGATCGAGAAGAAGCAAGTCCATACTGACAAAGTAGATTAGTAGTTGTCAGGGTCTGGGAATTTTGGAGTTATTTTAAGGGCACGCAGTCAATTTATTCTATAGAAGTTCTAGGTTTTATCAAGGGAAAACAAAAACAAACCAAGACCATGGGAAAGTGGTCTACATGGGCTTCAGTAATAGTCTCCTAAAAAGCCTCATTAACTGGGTTCTGCTTGGTACTCTGTTTTTTGCTTCCACTGAAGGATAATTATAGGCTTTTAGTTCATGGTTTGCCATAAGAAGGTTATCATTTATATAAACAGAAACAAAAGTTTTATTCAGCTCTTGATGCCAGAAAGTCTTTAGGTTCCAAAAGAAATCGGGATGCTCCACGCACGTGTTTTTTTTTCTCCCAGGGGCACGAGGGGAGTCGTGGCTAAAAGGTCAGAAATAGGGGCGCCTGGGTGGCTCAGTCGTTAAGCATCTGCCTTCGGCTCAGGTCATGATCCCAGGGTCCTGGGATCGAGCCCCGCATCGGGCTCCCTGCTCAGCGGGAAGCCTGCTTCTCCTTCTCCCACTCCCCCTGCTTGTGTTCCCTCTCTTGCTGTGTCTCTCTCTGTGAAATAAAATCTTTAAAAAATAAAAATAAAAAAAAATTTTTTTAAATTTAAAAAAAGGTCAGAAATATTTGCAAGTTAAGTCTGATAACCATCTAACTTCATAGGATCTGTGTGTGTATGTGTGTGTCTATCTCCTTGCCAACTCTGCCCTATTGATCTGCTAATCCAACGCTACTAGTCTATAGACCTCAGTATCACCTGCAACCTTGTTCAAAATGAAAATTCTCAGGCCCCATCCTATGGTTTAAAACACTTCCCAGTTTTGATCTGATACACACTAAAATTTGAGAACCACTGTGTCATGCTGTTCCCATCAGGTTCATTTTATCTATTTCTACTTTCCTACTTCAAATATGAATCATTATCCTCATAAGATCCATTGTAAAACAAAGCAGAAAATGACTTCAACAACTCACATAGGATTTGTTCATATTTTGCTGGTCTCTCTTGGAAAACTGTAGAAATTTCTGAAGGCAGAGCTGGGATAGAAAAAGAGGAATGAAGTCATTAGAGGTACAGACTGTCTTGCAGTTCCTGGACTTGCCTTCTTAAAAAGCTGCAAACATCACCTGGGTGAAATGCCTCTCTGCCTCCTGCCCCTTTTCGCCTTGCAGAAGGGGCAGGAAATAACACATGATAAAGCACCCACATGACCACGTATGACTATGATTTGGCCATGCAGAGCTAGGGTGTGCAATTTTTCACTGGGTGTATGGAACTGTTGTCTAGGACATTTTTAAACAAAGTCTGTACCCCTCTGTTCTGTTTCGAAGTAATTTTAAAAATGAGAAAATTGGTTAAGCAAATTACAATACGTTAAATGAAGGAACACTAAACCTTCAGCAGAGGTTGTACAACAAAAGTTGTTACATGTACATTTCCTTGTTTACTTCTCAAGTTAGAGAACACAACCAAAGCTACCAAAAAAAGGATGGAGGCACTTTCAGGTAACGGTACTTTTTAATTGTTTTTTCTCATTTTATTTTAAAGATTATTTATTTATTTATTTGACAGAGAGAGAGAGAGCCGGTGAGAGGAAACACATGCAGGGGGAGTGGGAGAGGGAGAAGCAGGCTCCCCGCCGAACAGGGAGCCCAATGTGGGGCTCGATCCCAGGACCCTGGGATCATGACCTGAGCCGAAGGCAGATGCTTAATGACAGAGCCACCCAGGCGCCCCTTTTTAATTGTTTTTTTTTAAAGCATGTGCAGATTCTCAAATGGCTGTCTTTTAAGGAATGTGTTTTACCAGTGATGATGTGGTCAGCATGGACTGGGGTGGGAGACTCAACACTTCCTCTGGGTTCTGCCCCAACACAAAGCCAGAGAAATTCACTTACACTCTCAGCACCAATTTCTCCTCAACTTTCAAGAAGAAAAATAAACAACTCTTCTTGTATTGCTGTCCTATAAAGAACTCATCAGCACATCTTTTAAAATGCCAGATTCACTGTGTGAGAAGAGCTCAGAATCTGGGAAAAGCGAAAAATAAAGAGTGGGGGCTGAACTGGGATTGTTGAGACAAAACTGCCTCACATCTACTTTTAAGGCCCTTTCCCACAATCCCTGGAATGCCTCCAGTGAAGTTCTATTTTCCACGTCACCTACCCGTCCTTCACTCCCTCCCGCCCAGCTGCCCTGGTCCCGGCTTCCCTCCATTAGGCAGCCTCGGAGCTTCTGAATGTGGCAACATTTTCAAATCTCATTCGTTCTGAACAGGCTGTGAAAACCTAGGATCTGCTCCTCTCTGGGAAATACACTGCCTCTGCTCAAAATTCACTCAAGAGGTGCCTGGGGGGTTCGGTCGGTTAAGCGACCAACTCAATCTCAACTCAGGTCTTGATCTCAGGGTCACGAGCTGAAGCCCCGCACTGAGCCTACTTTAAAAAGAAAGAAAGAAAAAAAAAAAACAAACCCTCAAATAGTGGGATGGTTCTCTCCACCTAACATTATGTATTTAGAGACTCCTCCTTCTTACTTTGCTTTTCTAACGTAGATGAAAAATGTGCCTGAGGGGCAAATTCATTTTTACTGGAATTGTCACCCAGGCCCACAGTTCAATATTCCATAGACTCTCAGGTCAGACCTTCCATAAACTCAAACCAAGGCTGCTGAGAACTGTTACAAACCTAACTCAGATACAATTATACTGTCTCTATCAAAGGCTCTAAAGACATCTAGAAATCCCAGAAAAAAAAATACTACATGGTTAAGATTCAATCGTTCAAATGCCGATCATTCACATGATAATTCACATGCCGAATTATTTCCGCTAAGTACTGTGCCCAAGACACCAAGCTGCAAAGAACATGACATTTGGAGAAACAACTAAAATTGCCTTGGGGCGCCTGGGTGGCTCAGATGGTTAAGCATCTGCCTTAGGCTCAGGTCATGATCTCAGGGGCCTGGAATCCAAAGCTGCATCAGGCTCCCTGCTCGGTGCAGAGCCTGCTTCTCCCTCTCCCCCTGCCATTCCCTCCGCTTGTGCTCTCTGGCTCTATCTCTCTGTCCAATAAATAAATAAAATTTAAAAAATAAAAATTAAAAAGATAAACAAAACTGTCTTCTGATGGGGCGCCTGGCTGGCTCAGTCGGTTACGGGCTGCCTTCAGTTCAGGTCATGATCTTGCGGTGCTGGAATCGAGTCCTTAGGTAGGGCTCCCTACTCAGCGGGGAGTCTGATTCTCCCTCTCCCTCTGCCCCTCACCCCGTTCATGCGCCCTCCCTCATCTCTCAAATAAATAAAATCTTTAAAAAATAAAATTGAAAAATATAATAAAATAAAATTGCCTTCTAGTTTATCTGCTAGTGTTGTGACACAGGGTATAACATTCCTCTCCATCTCGGTTTTCTAATTTGTTACAGCAGAGAGAGCTATACCGACCTAAGTGAGAGGTTGTGAGCATAAAGTAACCAGTGATAAGAAATAGTCTAACAACAGCGGCTAATATTTACTGCTAGGCACTGAGCTACAGAATTTAATCCTCTAAACAACCCCATGAGGCAGGTGTTATTAATATCGTCAGTTTTACAGACGTAAAGCCTCACGTAGGTTAACGTTCCCAGAGGATACTTTTATACACTGTTCAGCCCCACAGAAATCAAAGCACCCGCTCAACTCCGGCCGCTCTACGACCGAGCGCACCCACCGCGCATGCGCAACGCGCGCTCCTCCCGCGGCCGCACAAACCCCGGCGCGGGATCCACGCGGAGTCCGCATCCTCCCCCGGGGGCCGAGTCCCCGCCTCCCTGCCTCCCAAGCCGATTCCTCCCAATAGAGATTCTCCGGTCCCGTGGTCCCTCCACCCGGCCGACGCCTCCTCGTACCCAATCTCTCGGGTAGACTAGCCGAGGGTCCCGCCGGGGTCCGCGAGCCTCTTCCCTACTGCCAGGCATCGCCGCCCCCGCCCGCTTCCTGGACCCCCGCAGGGACCCTCTCGTATCTTCCCAACCCTCTGGTCTCGCCCACCCTCCCACTCGGGCCGCGCCAAACTCCCAAAGCGGCATGCAGACCTCCAGAGTCCTGAACGTTCCGGACCGTCTCCCACAGTAGGCCGGAAGACCTAGGAGCGCCTGCGAGGTACTGCGCATGCGCAGGAGGAGCCGCAGAAGACCAGCTCCCTTGACCACGTGCGGCGGGCTCACAAACTTCCGGACTTCAGATCCCATAAGCCTGCTCGCCCAGGACTTCCGAGAATTTCGGAAACGTTGTTTCTTTACCAATTCAGATTGTGGCATGGGGTTGTCGCTTCTGTAGGCAGCCCTGAATTTTTTCAGTACCTCAAAGAAATAGTCTCACAACCAGTGTGCCTTTTTGAACGCCAAGCGACCAAAGGAGGCAAAAATGTAAATCAATGTGCGTTATGAATATAAGTAGGGTACCTTACGTATATACTAGAAAGCAAAACGAATTAGATACTAGGAAACGCTAGCAATAAAATAAAAATAATACAGTTTCAAAGTAAACAATAGATAAAATAATAGCATCTCAGCAGCGAAGAAGATAAGCAACTAGGACTTTCAAATGTCAAATAAAAATAAATCCAGACTTAGGTAAGGAGAAACTTTTTTCAGAAAGACTTGCAATCGGAACAAGGCTCTGATTTCAGGATCTGAAAGCATCTCAAAATCAAATAGAAAAAGGCTTCTCTGGGGCGCCTGGCTTGCTCATTTGGGGGAGTTTGTGACTCTTGATCTCAGGGTTGTGAGTTTGAGCCCGATGTTGGGTGTAGAGATTACTTAAATAACTAAATAAACTTTAAAAAGACTTTTCTTTTAGAGGGAGGAGTAAGATGGGTCAGCAGGTACTTTTGAGAGGAAACTAGGCAAGTGAGTGGGGGAGGTGAACAAAATGCATGATGGGGTAGTCTGATGTGAAATGTTCCCACTGTGGTCAGTGGAGCTGTTCAGGGTGCTTGCTCAGACCTGGGGACAAAACAAAATTCAGGAGCTTGTGAAAGGAAGCAAAGCCTGACCAAAGTTTAGTCAAGGTAAGTCAGTGTGAACCTGACCTATAAAAAAATTCTAAAAGGCATCCTTTAGCATGAAAAGGAAGGCATTAGACATTAGATAGTAACTTGAAGCCATATTAAGAAATAAAGAATACCAGTAAAGATAACTACATAGGTAAATGTAAAAAAAACAGTATCATGTATTTTTTTAGTAACTCCTCTGTTTCTCGTGTAAGGTAAAAGATAAATGCACCAATGATTAAGTATAAAACAATGTTCATACCAAGAAACACATAAATTACCAAAACTGAAGAAGAAATAGAAAACCTCAACAGATTCATAACAAATAGAAATTGAATGAGAAATGAATAACCCCAACAAAGAAGAGCCTACTATCAGATGGCTTTACTAGTGAATGCAACCAAATATTTAAAAGAATACTTAACATCAATCCTTTCCCAACTCTCCCACAAAATAATGAAGGAGAGAACACTTCACTCGTTCTATGATGCCAGCATTCTCCGTATTCAAAACAAAGACATCAAAAAGAAAAACTACAGGTGAAAATTATCAGTATAGTTATAAAATCCTCAACAAAATACTAGCAAACACACACACACACACACACACACACACACACACACACACACACTCTCTCTCTCTCTCTACTAGCCATGATATATGAATTAGGTTAAGGTTTAAGATACAAGATCAATACTGAAAAATCACTTGTGTTTCTATACAGCAGCAATGAATAATCTGAAAAGGAAATTAGGAAATTCCATTTCCAAAGGCATACAAAAGAATAAAATACCTAGGAATAATCTTAAGAAGGAGATAAAGAAATTATACACTGAAATCTGTAAAACATTGCTGAAAGAATTGAAGTAGACTGAAATAAATGGAAAGACATTCCATGTTCATGCCATGGAAGACATAATGTTGTTAAGATGGCAATATTACTCAATCTACAGATTCAATGCACTATCCATCAAAATTCCAACAGCCATTTTGAAGAAATGAAAAAACCAATCCTCAAATTCGTAAGGAAATATGAAGCATCTCAAATAGCCAAAGCAATGTTGAAAACAAAGTTGAATGACTCACACCACATGGTTTCTAAACCTACTACACAGCTACATAAAAGAGAACAGTGTGGTGCTGCTTTAAGGATACACCTACAGAATAATGAATAGAGGGCGCGCTGGTGGCTCACTTGGTTGGGCGGCTGCCTTCGGCTCAGGTCATGATGCTGGAGTGCTAGGATCGAGTCCCACATCGGGCTCCCTGCTCGGCAGGGAGTCTGCTTCTCCCTCTGACCTTCCCACCTCTCATGTGCTCTCTCTTTCAAATAAATAAAATAATATAAAAAAAAGAATAATGAATAGAATTGAAGGTCCAGAAATAACCACATACCTCCATGGCCAATTCATTTTTGACAGCATGTATTGGCAAATAAAGACAAAAATGAATAGAACAGAATAGAAACCAACACAAATACAGTCAACTGATGATTTTGGCAAAAGAGCAAAGGCAATTAATTTAATGGAGAAAAGATAGTTTTTCAACAAATAATGCTGGAACAATAGGTCACACATATGCAAAAGAAATGAATCTAGACATAAAACTTACACTTTTCACAAAAATTAACTCAAAGCGGACCATAGACCTAAATGTAAAACCTCCAACTAAAAACCTTCTATAAGAAAAAGGTGAAAATCTAAGAGATTTTGGTGATATATTTTTATACACAACACAAAAGTATCATCCATGAAACAAAAAAAATGGGCAAGTGGGACTTTATTAACATCAAAAACATCTACTCTGTGGAAGAGAGTGCTAAGCAAATGAAAAGACAACAGAAGAGAAGAAAATATTTGCTAAACACATATCTGATAAAGAATTTGCCAAAAAAAGAGAATTTGCATCTAAACCATACAAAGTGTTACTAAAACACAATAAAAAAGAGCAATCCAATTATTGTATATTAAAGTATATTCTGAGAAATAACAAAATGTAAATATTTAAAATATCACATAATATATTGTTATGACATGATGAGATTGGCAAACATTTAAAAAATTATATGAAAAGTGTAAATACTAGGAGATATCCAGATTTGATGTGAATTTGGGCAACTGGTTATTTCTACCAAATTTTTGTGTAAGTACTAAAAAACTTTCTAGAAGCTTCTTTGTATCACACTTCAAAATGAACATGTTCTTTATTGCTAGATAAATCATCGATGCAATTAAAGAAACTATCACTACATGATATTACAGGAATACAGTGAACTTTATATTCATAAATTCAACAACTTAGAAGAAATGAATTTTTTGAAAATCACAAACTTCCGAAACTCAACCAAAATGAAACAGACAATCTGAATAGTCCTACAACCATTTTAAAAACTGGATTTGTACTTAAAAATCTCCTAAAAGAGAAAATGCAAGGCCCAGATGATTTCACTGGAGAATTCCACCAAACATTTAAAGAATTCATTCAATTTTACACAATCTTGTTCAGAAAATAGAAGAGGAGGAAACGCTCCCCAGCTAATTTCATGAGACATATATTACCCTGATACCAGTATCAACCAAGAAGTACAAAAATAAAACTACAGGCCAATATTCCTCATGAACTTAGATGCAACAATCCTCAACAAAATACTAGCAAACTGAATCCAACTATATATAGATATGGATAAGATATCTATCTATCCATAAAATACACCATGACCAAGTAGAATTTATTCCTGGTGACAAAGCTGGTTCAACATCAAAAAAAAAAAAAAAAAAATCAATCAATGTAATCCACTATATCCACAGGCTAAAAGTCACCGGCAATTCTACATAAAGTCAGTGTTTAATTTCAGGATTTCTCCATTGCATGTATAGGCACCAACTGGCCTTCACTGTGTTGCCCCATGGGTACTATAGGTCAGAGAATCAGTGCTATGAAGCCACTCTGGCTGGTGCTTTTGCTGACAGTAATAAACTGTCTTTATCTCTGACCCAAAGACCTTGTGTTTTCTGTATTTGTGTGCAAGTGTGTATTTGTGATTTTACCTTTCTTAAAGCTAATAATTTAGCCAGTCACAGTTTTATCTAAATAGCAGGCTAACTTGTTAGCTTGCAAGTAAAATGAGAATCTCATACCCTTCAGTTTGTAACTTAATGGCTAATGTCCACCAAAGGGCATCTATTATAGAAGGCACTTTTGATCAGGTGGACAAAATAGTATGCTCTGTGAATGTTAGCAAGACTCTTTCCCCATCTACCAGAGTGATCATGGCCCCAATTAGCCCCTGAGTAAAGTGGTCATGGTAACAGAGATGGACATTATACATGGGCTCAGCAACATGGACTTCCCCTAACCAAGGCTGACTTAGATAATGCTACTACTAAGTGTCAAATCAGTTATCAAGAAGAGAGATCAACCCCAAGTCCTGATATGCCAACATTATCTGGGAGAACCAATAAGCCACCTCCTGGCAGGATGATTATATTTGACCTCTTCCATCATGGAAGGGGCAGAGATTCATTCTTATTGGAACAGATACATATTCTGGATATGGATTTGTCTTTCCCATCTGCAATGCTCCTGCCAGCACCACTAGTTGTGGTCTCAAAGAATGCCTTATTCACTATAGTAGTATTCCCCATAGCACTGCCTCTGGTCAAGAAATTCATTTCACAACAAAGGAAGTGTAGCATTAAGCTCATGCCCATTGAATTAACTGGTCATACCAAGTACTTTATCACTCTGAAACAGCTGGTCTAACTGAAAAGTGGAATGGTTTACTGAAGATTCAATTATGTTGCCAACTGGAAGACAACATCCTCAGAAGGTATATACGGTCTTTAGGAATGCGGTATATGCTCAAATGAGCATAAGTCACTGCTGCTTCCCCCATGGCTGCTAGGTCCCTAGCACTCACAGAGCATTACTGGCCCTACCAAATCAATGGGGGGATTTTTTAATATACTCTCACACCCCCAGTCCACAAGATTTTAGGCCCTCAGGGGTTTTAGAAACTCAGAGACTCCTCAACCCCAAGAAGACCCTATAGGCCTCAGGGCCCACACAAGTTTTCCCACTTAAAGCAAATGGAGGAGCACTAGGGCCAAGGTGATGCTGTTCTTGATTCACATGAATGTATTTACAAATACTCTTCTCAACAATAATGTTTTTATTTCAACAATAATGTTTTTATTTAGGTCTTGACTCATGTTGAAAACAGTTGTGATGGTTGCTCATGCAATGTTATGAATGTACATTGACACCGTGTACAATAGTCGTCAAAAAGATTACTATGAATAAATGCTCACACGGAGATGTTCACAGAAAAGCAAATAATATCCAAACACTTTCAGCAGCTTTCAGAAGCATTCTCACGAGAAACTAAGCAGAAAAAAATAAAATGCCACCTATAAAGTGCTTAAAGAAATATTTAAGGTTATTCTCTTAAGAAACCCACACTACATCTGAATACAAACATAGGTTTAGAGAAAAGAATGGAGATATACCATGCAATCGCTAACCAAAACAAAACTGAAAAAAAACTATATGAATACTAGATAAACTGATGTCACCACAAGGAATATAATCCAGGATGAAGTGCAACGTTACACAATGTAAATGAGACCAATTATCCAAGAAAGCATAACAATTCTAAATGTGTATGCATCTAACAACAGAGCTTCAAAATACAGGAGGCAAATCCAATCCCTAATTGGAGACATCGACATTTTTTTCAGCGGAAAGAAAATCAGTAAGGATTTCAACATAAACAACACTACCATCCAAATAAACAGAGGGAGAGGGGGAGAGAGAAACTTAAGGAGGCTCCACACTGAGTGCAGAGCCTGATGCGGGGCTTGATCTCATGACACAGAAAATACAAGGAGCCTGGAGCACCTTGTATGTCAAAAAGTAAGGAAGTAATTTAGAAACAATGATAAGGATTTGTTAAAAGGACCCAAAAGCTAACCTGTGATAGCTCTCAATGCCCAAGCTGGAACAATCTGAGCAACATAGTAACATAATAGCTTTGGATGAAATGAAAAAAGTGGGGAGAAAGGAGCTGATTTGAGAAAAGGAGCAACAACACCAATGAGGCTTAAATGAATTTTGCTAAGTGAAAAAAGCCAAACTCAGGAGATACATATTTCTGAAAAGGATAAAGATGTAAAACATAAAACAGATGGAAGCGTTGGGTGAGAAAGATGGGTTGAGTAACAATGGAGGAGAAAAAAATAGATTATCTATGAGCCCGTACTCACATAAATACGTGATGGAATAAATAAATGGGGAAAATGAAAATCTTTCCTTAAGAATTCCAATAAATACAGAAGTAAAACAGAAGAATCACCATTTAGAACACCACAGTAAAAGTGGTTGCAGGCAAGATCCAGCAATGAAAGTTAAAATTAGTGGCCAAAACTCTAAATAGAAACAGTATACTTGGGTAGCCTCAGAGGGTCTCCTCTCAAATTAATACACGTGGTGATTTTAAAATATGACCACAAATTCCAAATGGAGCTAATTTCCTCTGTCCCCTGAGTGTGCATTGGACTTAGCAACCCACTCTTAAGTGCACACTGGAAATGGAAAAATCCTATCTATATAGTGGAGAAACCTGTCAGATACCATCTTAACCAAGTAATAAAGGTTAGTATGATAGTTGATATCATGTGTCACCTGATACATAGGTAGGGCACACCCTCCCAAGGGATTCTTCCTAAAGATTTATAACCTCAGTCCAATAAGGAGAAAACATTAGACAAACGTAAATTCAGGGACATTCTTCACAATACCTGACTATTCTTCAACCATGTGAAGGTCATGAAAGACAAGGAAAGACGAAAAAACTCTTACAGATTGGAGCAGACAGGATGATTAAATGTACTGTGGTATCTGGATGGGATCCTGGATCAGTAAAAGGACGTTAGTGGAAATCTGAATAAACTGTGTAATTAGTTAATAGAATTGCACCCGAGTTACTTTCCTAGTTTTGATAAAAGTACCATGGCTCTGTAAAATGTTAATAATATTGGGGGAAGTTGCGGTAGTGTAAATGGGAGGTTGCGGGAGAGCGTGCTTTCTTCAAGTTTGGTACACGAACAGTTTTTTACACATGAACGGTTTTTAGTATTAATACCGAATTGCTAGCTCGCTGCTTCTCTCATTCGAGAATAACCACGCTGGTCACAGATACCACGTACATAAATGAAATTCAAGCACAGCTTTCCTTCTCTCGGCTTGTGTCTAAAAGAGGCACTGCTTTGATGCACAGGTCGAGGAGCAAGGACAGAAAGAAGCCTGGCTCTACGCAGCAGGCTTGAGTATCTCAGCTAGTAATCTCTCAACTCGGCAAAGTCGGCAGAAACTCTCCAGCTGATTTCTCAAGAAATGGGTATGGTGTATACCGGGGAAAGACAATCTCGAGAGAGGTATTGAACAATTTACGTGCTAGATCTACGTCCTAAAGGCCTCTTCACTAAAACCCTGCTAGCTCGGTACTATTAGCTTACTTTTTACGACCAAGGGGTGAGGGATCCCTTCTAAGGGTAGAGGCACTTTCCCAGCCCAAGCGGCCAGGAGCGGAGCTCCAGCTACCCGCAGCCGCCGCGCCGTGCCGCTCTCTCCCTCTGCGCATGTGCATCCCCGCCTTCTCCTCCCGGCTCGTCCTTCCCCGGCCTCCAGCCCCTCGTGGGAAACCTTCCCTGGCTTCCGGGTCCACGCGGCGAGGAAGCTGCGGGTGAGCCCCGGGGGGTGGGGGCGTGGGCCGAGGGGGCCCTGCGCGGCTCGGGGGTCCGGCTGGGGCGGCGGGGCCGGGGGGTGGGTAGGAGCTCCGCGGACACCGGAGCGACCCCAGGAGTCAGCGGCGCTTGCAGAGTTGAAGGGACGGCGGGCGGGGCATCTCTAAGGGACCAGGGTCCCGCGTGGGAACGTGGGCTCGCGGGCTCGAAAGGCCCGCAGGTGTCCAGCCCCAGCGCTAAGCTGGCTGCGCCGTCGTGCGGCCGCGGGTGGGGAGTGCGCGTGCGTGACGTGTGCGCTGGGCCCACAGGGAGGGGGTGGGGCTCCGGGAAGGAGTGAGTGCGCGTGCGCGACGTGCGTGCGCGCCTGGCGTTTTGACGTGTGTGCGTGCGTCGTATGTGCGCCGGGCTTACTAGGAGGGGCGCGGTTGTAGGAGAAGCTGGCAGGGCGTCAGATGTGAATGAATTGCTCTGATCGAATAGTCGACATGAGGCTCGGTCTCCTTATCTGTAAAGTGTGGATGTCAGTAATACTTGCCGCATGGCATTGTTCTGAGCACTCACATTTTGCTAGCTATTTGTTTGTTATTTATGTAATACATGCGGCTGGAGCTTGGACAAGTCTCTAGGGCCTTCATTGCTCAGTTAACTCATTTGTGCAATGGAAGAGGATAGAGGCTGGACTAGCTAGCCACCAAGGCCCTTTCCTGGCTCTAACATTCCCCAGGTCCCCAGTTATTATTTATTATGTATTCATTTGTTATTTGTTATGTATAAGCATGACAGTATCCTGAAGCCATCGAAGGCTGTGTGACGGTGGAAGGTCTGGGACAAATTTAAGAAGAGCGAGGTGAGCTGGAGCTGAGAGGGGTGGGCACGCAGGTTACACAGGAAATGTCACCTCTTTGGAGAGTTTGTGAGGGCATGGTTGGGAATGAAAGGCTCACCAGCCATAGCGAAGGAAATTCTGTTCTCACCCTCCCCAAACACCCCCTACTTCCCTCATTTTCCGTTCAGTATTTCCCATTGTTGATGGCATCTAGAAAGATGCTGAGAATGGCATCTAGAAAGATGCTGAGGTTCCCGCTCTCCTGGCTCTATAGACGCACAGGATGGTAGTGCAGGCAACAGGTTATCTGTTTTGACCTTATTTGAAAAATGAAAAAAAGATTTTGAGTCTGAGAAGGTGACTGACCAAGATCATGCAGTTTGTTAGTTGCAGAACCATGGTTAAAAGTCAGGTCTGCAAATTCCCGAGCCACTGCCCATTTTGCGCTGTTAAGTCAAAGACTTGAAAGTTGTAAGAAGGTTAGAACAAACTAAACTTTTTTTTTTTATCTTGCCTTAAACACCCCCATCTCTTTTTTTCAGAGGTTTCTTGGATTATCTGACCTCAAGGGATTCAGTGTTAAGAGGAAAACAGATTAACAATGTGGCTTGAGATTTTTAATTTTTCCCTACCACATCAGTTCTGACAAATCCATAGTGTTTCCTCCTTTAGGTTACTGTTAAATGTTAAACTCATCTTCTCATGTTTTTAATTTTTCTGTGTCACAGAACCTAAATTGGTAATAAATCAATAAGAAACAAATGTTTACATTCACTCAGTGAAAAGTATCATGTCTAAGCTCAACATATATCGGAGCCACACATGGACACGTAAGTATCTTGTATGTGGAGCTGTGTAGGCAGGTAAATCCAGGAACTGCAAGGCAGGCCAAGTCTCTCCTAACTTCCTTCTTCCTTCCTTCTTCCTCAGCTCTCCCTCCTTCACTAAGAGCGGAAAATGAACAGATCCCAGGTGAGCTTTTTGTTTGTTTATTCCCACTTTGTTTTAAAATGAGTTTTCTAAAGTTTGTAAGGATTCATATTTTTACAATGAGAAAAGAAAACTATGCAAGAATTACTTGAAGGGAAATATGTTGAGAGTAGCAAATTCAAAGAGTTGGTAGAATTAGATGTAGGACTCTTAATTTTACAGAGTTGTGCAAGTTGTGAAATTTTCTCTGATCTTTCTAATCAAAACACTGAAATTGCCTGTAATCATCTGATAGACACAGCACCATGCCAAAGATGTGTGGATGCTTTTCAGAGGACCAAAAATGAGGTTTGAGTAGACAGCTCTCTCATGGTCCTGCTTAATCCAGGAATACGACTTTGAAGATCTGGCAGAATGGAGGGACCAGACATCCTCCAGATAACTCTCCATAAGTGTTTGCGTCAGCTTGTTTGTATTTCTAGCTTGAGTAGCAGACTCTTCTGGTTTTGGTCTCTGCATTTCTCATTTGCATTTCAACCTCATGAATGCATTCTTGCTCCTTCACCACCACCACTCACCTGAAGCATTTCTGGAAAAGGCCACCAAATTGTAGTCAAATCCAGTTTTTGTCTTTGTCTTACTTGACATTCCTATGGCATAGTCCTCAGTCTCTGTTGTCTCTGACATCCCTCCTAGCTCTCCTTTCTTAACTCTGATACATTCCCTTCCTGTTCCTCATGAAGTTGTCTTTCCCTTTTGCCCCGGACGTTGCCTCTCCTTGGGTTTATTGCTTACCCATCGTTGGCTCACTGCTTTTTTCAGTCTGTCTTTTTTCCTGACTGGTTTTGTCTTTCTTTTTTTTAAATAAAATATTTTGAATTAGTAATATATTAACATGGTTAAAAGGTTAAGTGATGTTCCCTCTAGGAATGGTGACATTTATTTCTCATCTAAATGGAGACACTTCCACTGAGAATGAAAGAGGTTCTATAACGTTATGATGGAACAACTGGCATATATTGGGACAGTCCCAGACAAACTGGAATATATGGTCATCCTACTGTAGATACCTGTCTTTCTTGTTTGTCCTCCCAGTGTTTCTTTTTTCAGTTAAAAGATATTCTTGTATGCCCCGTACTTTTATTTAGAAGGGAATCCATCATCCTTAGGGCTTTTCAAACTTAGATGCACCTGTACCTCACTGGCATCCTGTTAAAATGCAGATTTTGATTTAGTGGATCTGGTAGGGCCCTGGGTTTTGCATTTCTAAAAAGCTCCCAGGTGAAGCTGACTCTGCTGCTCAGGGAACCACACTTTGAGTAGCGAGTCTCTACATGATTTTCCATTTTTTCTTTGCTTTTTTTCACTTTTTTCAGCCTGTCCCAAACATCTTTCTGTTAACAGAACATGGATTGCTTCTTTCTTTGTTATAACCGCACAGTAATTCAAGCATGGATGTTCCATTGTTTATTAAACTGGTGATTATTACTTATGAGCTATTTCAAACCTTTTGCCACTACAAACCATGTTCTAATGAATGACCTTGTACATATAGGTTTTTTCTCTCAGATAAATTCCCAGAAGTGCATTGCCAGGTCAAAGTGTGAATATAATTGATACACTTGATCAGTTGGGATTATGGTATCATTTTGTGTCGCTCCCTTTGACACCGAGTGAGTGCTGTTTTGTCCACAGCTTCTTCCATAGAACATGTGGTTCAACTTTTGGAATTTTGGCAATGGATAGATAAAAAGTGGTATTTTATGAAGTTTGTATTTGCAATTTTTTAAACTATGAGTGAGGTTGAATTTCTTTTTCATGTATCTGAAAGATGTATTTACGTTTCTGTGAATCCTCTGTTCATATCTTTTGCCCATTTTGCTCTTAGGTTTCTGGCTTTTTTTTTTTTTATTCTTCAGTGTTTAGCTCTTTATATATTAGGCATACTAATGTTTGTCTGTTACATGGGTTGCAAACTATTATTTTATGGTATATAATTTGTATTTTGCTAATTGACCCTGGTGTTTTCTCCCCCATGCAGGTTTCTCTTTCAGGATACCATGTTTCACTTAGTCGTTTCCTTAAGCTCCCCTTGGCTGTGACAATTTCTCAGACTTTCCTTGTTTTTGATAACCTTGGCAGTTTTGAGGAGTACATTCAGGTGTTTTGTAGGATGTCCCTCAGTTGGGAATTGTCTGCTGTTGTTTTCATGGTAAGACTGAGGTTATGGGCTTCTTGGAGGAAGACCACAGAGATATAATGTCATTTGGTGACATCATATCAAGGGTAAGTGTTGTCAACATGACTTACTACGGTGATGTATCACTGTTGATCGCTTAGCTGAAGTAATGTGGTCGCGAGTAGCAGTAAAGCTACTCTTTGTTTCCTCTGTTTTCATACTGTACTCTTTGGAAAGAAGTGGGGAGTTACCTGATACCTCCTTCCTGCTGGAGTATCTACATAAATTATCAGGAATTCTTCATAGGAGATTTTTCTGTTCTCTCCTATTTACTAACCCATTTATTTATATCAGCATGAATTCATGGATAGTTATTTTATATTTTGGTTATAGTACAATGCTCCCTTGTTTTCTTTCATTGCTCAAGTTATTTCAGGTTGGTTATTAAAAGCCTCTTCTAAGGGCGCGTGAGTGGCTGAGTCGGTTGAGTGTCTGACTCTTGATTTCGGCTCAGGTCATGATCTCAGGGTCCTGGTCTCTCTGCTGAGCGTGGAGCCTGCTTGAAATTCTCTCTCTCTCCCTCTGCTCCTCCCCCTGCTCATGCTGTGTTTCCCTCTCCTTCTCTCTCAAAAATAAGAAAATGTTTAAAAAGTACCTTCTGTTGGTTCCTGTGTCTTTTGACACACCCCGTTATTGTTTGAATACTTCTTCCTTCCTCCCTGTTAGTAGGTTTTCCAGGTTCATCTTACGTCTTTCCTGCCCTGGAATTAGCCTTTTTTTTTTTTCTTTCTAAATAGCTCTGGTTCTTTTCATTGGAGCATAGTATGAGAAATCAAGATTGGGGGACTAGGTGTGTCTGTTGCTACTGGTGTGTCATTGCTCACAGACCCACTCAGCTAACTGAAAGAGGAAATATACGTGTATACTTTCTCACGTATATACAGGTGTCTATAAATATTTCAGTATGTAACCATCTATATATTAAGCTAAGTTTTAGTTCACACTGTTGTCTCCTGTTGTAATCATTACCACATGGAACATTGTAACCTTCTCTCCTTGTTTGTCTGTAATCTCCACTCTAACGATGAGAATCCAGCTAACGTCGTCTGAATTTCATTTACTTAATAGTTCAATTCCAGAATGCACATACATGATTTCAGAGTTGTTAACCCATGGACTCTTGATTCTTCCAGTTTGGGGCCATTATGAATTAAGGTGCGCATGTGTAGGTTTTTAAGCAGACATAAGTTTTCAAACACATAGGGTGTGAAATTGCTGGGTCAGTTTTGTATGTATGTATGTATGTATGTATGTATAGCTTTGCAAGAAATTGCCAAACTTTTTTTCAAAGGTGCTGTATCAATATGTGTTCCTACCAACTACAAATCAGAATCTTTGTTGTTCTGATTCTGGACCTGAAATTGGTATTGTCATAATTTTGGCTTTAAATTTTAATTTAACACATTCTAATAAATATGTCATGTTGTCTGCATTTTCCCACTAATAGGTGATGTTGAGCATCTGTTCATATATATATTTGTTATCCTTATATCTTTGGTGAAATGTTTGTTCAGATCTTTTGCCCATTTTTCAATTGGGTCATTTGTTTTCTTCTTTTGAAGCTTTAAGAGTTCTTTTGTAGTTTTTGGATGCAAATCCTTCATTAGATATATATGTTGCAGATATTTTCTTCCAGTCTGTGCCTTGTCTTTGATTTTCTTAGAAATGTCTTTAACAGAGCAGAAGATTTTATTTTTAATAATATTCAACCTGTGCTTCCCCCCACCCCCATGGAATATGCTTTTTCTGTTGTATCTAAAAACTCATTACCAAATCTAGGGTCACAGAGATTTTTCTCCTATATTCTTTGTTCTGTATTTTCTTCTAGAAGGTTTAAGGTTTTGCATTTTACATTTAGACCTCATATTCATTTTTAGTTATTCCTTGTGTAAGGTCTGTGTCTAGGTTGATTTCTTTTGCATGAGTGTCCAGTTGTTCAAGCACCATTTGTTGAAAGCCTCTCTTCTCTCCTTTTATTGCCTTTATGTCTTTGTCAAAAAACATTTGCCTCTGTTTTGGTAGATCTATTCCTGGACCCTCTGTTCTGTTCTGTTGATCTATGTGTCTCTCTCAGCACTAACACACTGTCTTGGTTACTGGTAGCTTTGTAGTAACTCTTTTTTTTTTTTTTTAAAGATTTTATTTATTCATGAGAGACAGAGGAGGAGAGAGAGAGGGGGGGAGAGAGAGAGAAGCAGAGGGAGAAGCAGGCTCTGAAGGAGCAGGGAGCCCGATGCGGGACTCGATCCCAGGACCCTGGGATCATGACCTGAGCCGAAGGCAGACGCTTAACCATCTGAGCCACCCCGGCGCCCGCTTTATAGTAACTCTTAAGATCAGGCAATGTGAATTCTCATTTTTCTTCCACATTGTGTTGGCTATTCTAGATCCTTTGTCTTTCTATATAAACTTCAGAATCATTTTGTCAGTATCTGCAAAATAGCTGGGGGTTTTATTTGGATTGTGTTGAATTTATAGATTAAGTTGGAAAGAATTGACATCTTAGGCATATTGAGTCTTCCTATTGATGAATATGGACTATCTCTCCATTTCTTTAGATCTTTGATTTCTTCCATCGATTGGTGTGTTTTTCTATATATACATATTGTGTTAGATTTTATACTTGAGTACCTTTTTTGGGGGTGCAATTGTAAGTGGTATTTTCAGATACAGGAAAACAGTTGACTTTTTTTATTGATCTTGTATGCTGTGATGTTTTGATATTTCCTTATTACTTCCAGTAGATTTTTTTCTTTCTTTTTGTAAGTTGCTTGAGATTTTCTACATAGACAATAATATTGACTTCAAATAAAGAGAGTTTGTTTTTCCTTTTCAGTGATACACCCAATTGTCTCATCCCCTCCTCCCACCCACCCTCCCTCTGATAATCACCAGTTTGTTCTCTATGTTTGGGAGTCTCTTTTTTTGTTGTTGTTGTTTCTTTTTTGCTTTGTTTGTTTTGTTTCTTAAATTGCACTTATGAGTGAAATCATATGATATTTGTCTTTGTCTGACTTATTTCACTTAGTACTATACCCTCTAGATCCATCTATGTTGTTGGCATTGTCAAGATTTCATTCTTTTCTCCAGCTGAGTAATATTCCATTACACACACACACACACACACACACACACACACACACACACACCCCACATCTTCTTTATCCATCTTGCCTACTGTAAATAGTGCTGCAATATAAATACCTTTTCCAATCAGTGTTTTCCTTTTCTTTGGGTAAATACCTGGTAGTGGAATTACTGGATCATAGGATAGTTCTATTTTTAATTTTTTGAGGAACCTCCACACTGTTTTCCATAATGGCTGAACCAGTTTTCATCCCCACCATCAGTACACAAGGGTTCCTTTTTCTTCACATTATCACCAACTCTTGTAATTTCTTGTTTTGATTCTAACCATTCTGACAGGTGTGAGGTGATATCTCATTGTGGTTTTTATTTGAGTTTCTCTTGTGATTAGTGATGTTGAGCATCTCTTCATGTGTCTCTTGGTCATCTGAATGTCTTCTTTGGAAAAATGTTTATTCAGGTCCTTTGCCCAGTTTTTAATCAGCTTATTTGGGGTTTTTTTGGTGTTGAGTTATATATTTTGGATATCAAATCCTTAACGGATATATCATTTGCAAATATCTTCTCCCATTAGTAGGTTGTCTTTTTGTTTTATTGATGGTTACCTTTGCTGTGCAGAAGCTTTTTGTTTTGGTATAGTCCCAAAGTCTGATTCTGCTTTTGTTTCCCTTCTCTTCAGAGACATATCTAGAAAGAAGTTGCTATGGCTGATGTCAAATGAGTTACTACCTGTGTGCTTTTCTAGGATTTTTACGGTTTCCGGTCTCACATTTAGGTCTTTAATCCATTTTGAGTTTATTTTTGTGTATGGTGTAAGAAAGTGGTCTGGTTTCATTCTTTTGCATGTAGCTAGCTGTCCAATTTTCCCAACACCATTTGTTGAAGAGATTGTCTTTTTCCCATTGGATATTCTTGCCTCCTTTGTTGAAGATTAGCTGACCATATAACTGTTGGCTTATTTCTGGTCTCTCTGTTCTGTTCTACTTTTTTTTTTTTTTTAAGATTTTATTTATTTATTTGACAGAGAAAGACACACAGCGAGAGAGGGAACACAAGCAGGGGGAGTGGGAGAGGGAGAAGCAGGCTTCCCGCAGAGCAGGGAGCCCAGTGCGGGGCTCGATGACCTGAGGTAATGTTGGCCCAACGACTGAGCCACCCAGGCGTCCCTGTTCTGTTCTACTTTGAATAGCCAGAGCAATATTAGGAAAGAAAAACAAAGCTGGATTTATTTCACAAATTGATCACAGTCCCAGATTTCCAGATATACTACAAAGCTATAGTAATCAAAACAGTATGGTGCTGGCACAAAAAATAGATAGATCAATGAAACAGGATACAGAGCCAATCACATATGTGTTATTTCTGGTTTGGGGTTGGGTTGGTTTGGTTTGGTTTGGTTTTGGTCTTACTGCACTAGCTAGGACTTCTAGTACAGAGTTGAATAGGAGTATTGAGATAAGACATCCTCGCCCTATTCCTGCCCTTAGGGGAAAAGTGTCCAGTCTCTTAACATTAAATAAGGTGTTAGCTGTAAGGTTTTTGTGGATGGTCTTTATCAAGCTGAGAGAATTCCCCCTATTCCTAGTGTGCTGAGAATTTTCATCATGAATGGCTGTTAGATTTTGTCAAATGCTTTTCTTTCATCAATCAATTTGATCATGTACTTTTTCTTCTTTGGCTTATTGATGTGCTGGATTGTATTGATTTTTTTTTATTATTATTAACATTGACCTGGCCTTCCATACCTGGAATAAATTCCACTTGGTTATGGTTTATAATTCATTGTATACATTGTCAGATTTGATTTGCCAATATTTGAGGATTTTTGTGTCTTTGCTGATGGGAGATATTGGTCTTTAGTTTCTCATGTCTTTATCTAGTTTTGGAATCAGGGTAATGTTGGCCCTATAATATGAGTTTGGAGGTGTTATTTACTGCAGGAGATTGTGGAGAATTAGTATTTTTTCCTTAAATGTTTAGTAGAATTCACTAGTGACACCATTTGAGCTTAGTACTTTGTATTTTGGGAGTGATTTGACTAGTAATTCAATTTTGTTTTTAACAGATATAGATCTGTTCAGGTTATCTATTTCTCCTTGTATGAATTGGTAGCTGTGTCTTTTAAGGAATTTATCCATTTCAACTAAGTTAATTTTTCAGGAATAGAATTGTTTGTAGTATTCTCATTATTTTAATGTCCTTAGGATCAGTAGTGTTGACCTTTCATTTCTGAGATTCACAATTTGTTTCTTTTCTCTTTTTTCTTGGTTAGGTTTTCTGGAAGTTTGTTAATTTATTGATCTTTTCAAAGAAGCATCTGTTGGTGTCATTAATTTTCTTTTTTTTCATGTTTTCAATTTCATTGATATATTCTAATATTTCCTTTATTTTGCTTGCTTTTGGCTTAATTTACTTTTCTTCTATAGTGTACTAAGATGGAAACTTTTCTAATATATACACTGCTATAAATTTCCCTCTATGTACTGCTTTCAGTTCATCCCACAAATTTTGATAAGTGGTATTTTTATTTTTATTTCACGTACAATGTTTAAAAATTTCTTTCGAGACCTCTTTGAACTATAGGTTATTTATAAGTGTGTTGTTTAATTTTCAAGTGTTCAAGTGATTTCCCAGCTATTTCTTGTTTATTGATTTCTATTCCATTGTAGTCAGAGAATGTATTTTGTATGATAGCTGTTCTTTTAAATTTGTTAAGGTGTGTTTTGTGGCCAAGACTATGGTCTGTCATGGTGAATGTTACATATGAGCTAGAATAGAATGATAAAATGTGTGTTTTATTGTTTTGGATGGGGTATTCTGTAACTCAGATCATGTTGATGGATAGTGTGGTTCAGGTCATCTTTATACTTACTGATTTTCTGCCTCCTTGATCTCTCAGTATTGACAGAGGAGTGTTGAAGCCTCCCACCTAGGATTATAAATTTGTGTATTTCTCCTTTCAGTTCTATCAGTTTTGGAGGTATGTATTTTGGTACCCTTTTGTTAGATACATACATGTTTTGATACTCTTGTTAGATTGATACATGTTTTCTCTAATAGGATTTTGAACCCATTTAATGAGTTCTTAATTCCAGTGTTGTATTTCTCAGCTCTAGAATGCCCATTTTATCTATGTATGTATGTGTATACGTATGTGTCTGTATACACATCTATCAGAGGTCCCTAAGACCATCCCCAGGCTCAGTGACTTACTAGGGTGACTCAGCAGGTGGTTCTACTTATGGCTATGACTTACTAAAGTGCAAGAATATAAAGCAGAATCAATAAGGGGAAAAGGCACACATGGAGCGTAGTTGAGAGGAAGCCAGGAGCAAACTTCTAAGAGTTTTCTCCCAAATCTAGCAATGAGATTGACAACAAACATGAAATGTCTGCCACGGAAGCTCAGTAGACACTCAGGGCTCAATGTTTTTAATCGGGAGCTGATCACATTGGTACTCTCTGCTTGGCACAGAAACTTCCAGACTTAGAAGGAATGCATGTGTGCAGTATAAACCATATTGCTTACACAAACAGTTCAGGCTCAGTGAACCATTCTTATTAGGGAATTTAAGTTCCCAGGTGCCAGCCAAGGGATACCCTTATAGCAGCAGACCTTTCAAAGCAGACCAGTCTCAGCCTGCTCTAGTAATTTTTTTCTGCACAGTACACATACCATATATCCATTGAACTTCTCCCAGTTATTTTGTTCATATTTTCCTGTTTTATTGAACATATTAATCATAATCCATTTTGAAGTTCTTGTTTATTATTTCCAGTATCTGGGTCCCCTTCTGGTCTGCTTTGTCTGTTTTATTGTCTATTTTTTCTATCATATAAATGATAATATTAAAGAACTAATTTTTTCTTGGTCTGCTTTCCTTTCCAGTCTACTGTGTGCATCATGCTACCTCTTGTGTATAACTTAATAAATGTTAATGTATATATCTCCTCATCACATCATAAGCACTTTGAGAAAAGGAATGGTGTGTGTTTGTTTTCATCAGTAGTATTTGCAGCAAGGGGAACAGTTCTAAGCCTTTAGTGGAAACTTGGTTTGTACGAGATATTTCTTTTATCCTACATAGTAAATAACACAAAAGAAGGCATCCTATGTGTCAGTTTTTAGCAAACTCTAAAGAGATTAGCTCTTTTAAATTTCTTCCATGTCATATAGTTCTGACAGCTTCATATAGAAAAGGAATATACCATTACAGGAACAAGTGTCATTCAAAGATGTATGTGTGGACTTCACTCAGGAAGAGTGGTATCTGCTGGATCCTGCTCAGAAGATACTATACAGAGATGTGATTCTAGAAAATTACAGCCATTTTGTCTCAGTAGGTAAGAATTTTTTTTCCTTGTGACAACCCGTAGCCTGCATTTCTAGTTGTTGAAACATATGAACTGCCTGTGGAATTTTGATTGATGCTTGAGATTCAAGGCCCTGAGATGACCAGTTTCTCTGGCCACCATAAAGAATGCCGTGTTCTTAACCTCCTCAGGGGTTGGTTCATATGGGCATCTCCCTTGGGCAGTTCCTGAGGCTGTACCTTTCTTCCCCATCATTTTTTCAGAGTCCCTGAAGCCAGGCTCTTTAGCCATCATCTTGTATTATTTTTTCTCAACAGGATATTGCATTACTAAGCCAGAAGTGGTCTTCAAGATAGAGCAAGGAGAAGAGCCCTGGATATTAGAGGCAGGATTCCCAAGCCAGTGCCACCCAGGTGAGAGAGTGAGTTCACAGGCAGATGGAAGACAACGGAATGAGATCTTAGGCCTTTGGTTTAGGGTTTATCACTTGTGAAATATTCTTCAGAAATTTCTTTTTTAAACTTTAGACCTTTGGAAGTGACAAAGGACAGTTGGCTCACATCCCTCCATTACCTTAATCACATTCCTCCACATGTCACTTTGCCCTCATAAATGCTTTCCTTTGTCCTATGATATTTTAGAGTGATTTACTAATACCTATAATGCAGACTAAGTTGGCTTCATCTTAGGTGATTTTTCTTGGTTAGCTTATCTTTTAAAATTGTTCACCTTCCCTCTATTCTCTTCAGACACCTTTTGTTATCTGGTGTGTATTCATGCTATACTTAACACATTCATTTAACAAATATGTGTTGGGTACCCACTATGATCCAGTTATGTTTTTAGGTAATTAAAAGAATAACATCCCTTTTTCATGGAGTGTGTATTACAGTGAGGGACAAGAAGTATGTGTGTGTGCGCACATGCACAAGTGTATGTGTGTGAATGTGTACATACGGTATTTGTGGTGGTAAGCACTGTGGAGAGAGTTAAAGGAGTGGGGAAGGGGTAGAGAATAATGGCCTGTGTTAATGGGTAAGGAAGTTGGAGAAAACCTGTTTGATGAGGTCCAAAGGAGGGATGAGACCCTAGTAAAGTGAAACTGTGAGCTGTTCCAGGCAGGTGCCAAACCTCTCAGCGGTGTTCTTAGACTGTTTGAAGAATGGCAAGGAGGCCATTGTGGCTGGAGGTGAATACGTGTTGGGGAGAGTGATAGGAGGTGATGTCATAAGTAGCATGGACCATGGTAATTTTATTTTGAGTGATGTGAGAAATCATTGTATTTTTTTTTTTTTTGAGTAGATGTAAGTCAGATTAAGTCATCAGATCTGATTTATAGTTGATGCAGTAAATACAGTCTGGTGTTGAGGTGGTGCTCAGGCACGAGCAAGGAAGGAATACCACTTAGGAGACTATCATAGACTCCACAGGAGAGAGGATAAGGGCTTAGGCGATGTTGGAGGTGCTGAGGGGTGGTAGGTGTGTGTGTAGATCTTGAGGATGAGGCCAACAAGATTTGCTGTTGGATTGATAGTGTGGAAGAGAGCCAGGAGTCCAGCATGACGCGGCTGATTTGTCTTAAGCAAATGGGTAAATCAGGGGCCGTTCACTGAGAGGAAATTAGATGATAGGGGACTTACGACATCCCTGAACCTGGACATGAGAAGCTGGAGAGAACTGCTAGAGCCCAGGCTGTGCGTTGAAAAGGATGTTGGTTCTGTGCGAGTGTGGTGCACGTGGCTGAGGCCAGAGCCAGTAGTGCCCGCGTGTGAGGCGTCAGCTGTGGGTGGTGGTAAAGGCACAAGGTTGGCTGAGGGCTTCCAGATCAGAGGCTGGTGGTCTTTTATGTGAAGACAGTAGCACATATTTTAGGTCTGGTGGGTCACATGCAGTCTGGATGTGAGTCCTCCTCCACCTCCTCCTCCTCCTCCTCCTCCTCTTGCCTGGTTCTCCTTTTCCCTCTCCTCCCCTCTCTCTTCTCCCTCCTCACTCCTCCCTACTGCCTCTTCTGTCTTTTCCCTCTAAAAACGGAAAAAACAGTCATAGTTCAAGGACCTTTGCTCAGCAGTCATAGTTTGCAGACTCCTAGAAAGTGGTGGTTTGCACATGAGAGCAGTGGTCCTGGAACAATTCTTCTGCGAGGCCTGAAAATCTATTAAATCTCATCACGAGAAGAGCTTGAGGAGGAACAGTCTGAGCACCATGAAAACTGGGGAGCCTTGTTTCTCAGGAATCCAATAAGGAATATCCTAGCATCCTATCACTATCTTACATGGCAGCTCCAGGGTCAGTGCACTAAACCCATTATCCCCAGTTGCTGGTGTCCTCAAACTCCTGGGTCGCTTGCCTTTTAAAACCAGCTTTCCTGTCTCTTTGTTTTCTCACGTCTCACTGATCCCACTCAAAACCAGAACTGTGTGTCCTTTCTTTCCTGGCTTGATCTAATCCCTAAGTGATTTTTATTTTCTTACCTGAAGCATCCGATTTATTTTTCACTAGCCTGGCAAAGTTGCTACTTATTAAGAAATGAAATTAAAATTAAAGTCTCCTTTCATTGACTATGATAATGTGGTCCTCCTATTCTACCTGTCTCATTCCTTTCTCTCTGCTCTCCAGAATTTCCTCTAAACCCCATCCTCTCTTGTATCTTTAAATTTCGTGTATAAATGCTTTCTCTTCTGTCTACAACTTTCATTCTTGTTTACTTTGCTTTTCAAATACTTAATATTGTATGTATAAAGTATTTAAACATTGAATGGTACATAGTAATGGCTTGTTATTATCTCACTTACTTTAAATTAGAGCTCTTTTTTTCCCCCTGTAATTTAAGTAACCCATATTTTATGACCCACTAGTGGCTACATCCTCAAAACTCAGAACTAATCATATTACTCTTGCTTAGGGTTTCTTTCTTTATTGAGATTTTGTTTTCCCACAGAAAAGGCCCTTTCTTTTCCTAATTCTGATAATTTACTAATTACTTTTTTGATTAACTGAAGTCAAATTTGAAAGAGATCACTCTTTTTCATCCATTCAGAAAGCATTCTGTAGCACTTTTCCAAAAAGCACATTCCCATTTTGTCCTCGTGTATTACAGTTCATCACATACAGGTTGGAAATAATTCATATGCGCGTTGCATTTATGAATTATTCATGTTCTGTCTCTTTCGTGAGGTCAGAGGAAGCAGGATTTTGGTAACACCTGCCAAGAGCTAGACTGTGGTCTTGACAAAGGGTGTAGCATTGAGCAAGGAACTTCATCACCAAATTATGGTGAATTTTACAGGCAGTAAACTTTTAAAGACAGTGAGTGAAGGATGAAAGTGGATGGGGTGTTGCAGTGTTTGTTGGCATTTATTCTTTTTATTATTTTTGGGGGGCTTGTTTTCAATGAAAGAAAGCAGCATATCCAGAAAGATGTCCAGGTTCCAGGAAGAGCCAGGGCTGGAATGCAGTTTGCATTGTGTTTACGGGAGTGAGTGGTTTATGAGAGGCCCATCTGGAGCTGTACAGAAATACTGTTACTTGGACATGTGATGTGGTGGCTTGGACACTTACTGTGAATCCAGTTGGCAGAAAGTTTGTTTTGTATTGATTTGTTTTTGCTGGCTAATAATTACTACTATTTGGCCCTTGGAGCAGTGGGCTCAGGACTGCCATCGAAGTTTTTTCTCACGTGATTGACGCTGTTGCATTGGGTGGCAACAGTGAAGCACAGCCAAGGATTGTTATGATAAAGTTTACCAGTGGTCTCAGAACTGTATAGAGAAACATCCTTATGGGTCTCACCAGTAGGTAAAAACTACAGATGAGGGTAGATATAAAAGCAGAAAACCTTGATAGAAAAGATAAACCTAGTTATAAAAGCAGACTTAGAGATCAACATTGCCTCAGACATAGAATGGCTTTGGGGAGAAGTAATCCGGCAGATTGAAGTGAATCAATGTATGACTTGATAGTCAGGACAGATTCATTAGCAGCTGTGAGAAAACAAAGTAAACCTGGTCCTTCCGAAGAGATGGCCTGCCCCTCATCAGTTTTGTATTTCCTTTTGGATATTTGTGGTGTAGTGAATCTCAGCTAGATGGAGAGTGAGAGTCTGAGGTAAAGCAGTATTCCTTAAAAAATGAGGAAGTAGGCGCTTTCAGAAATTTATGTTGATGCTTATAAATCAAATGGAGGGGAAAAAAGGACTGGCAACATGCATACTAGTGAGAATCCTACCATAGTAGTCAAGCTGTGAGAGCTTGCTCACTGTGTGTCTTGATTTTATTTCACTTTCTCTAGTCTGCGTCTTACAGCATTTAAAAAAAATTATTTCTTATAAAATAAGTTAAAAGAAAAACTAGATGCTGGGCTATAGTACTTCTTGGTTGAACCCGAGGAAGTTTGGTGTTGGTGCGCAGAGTAGAATCATGTGCTCCAGCCAGAATCCTACCCCAGGAATCTGTATGTGAGGGGATTAGGTTGGAACTGTTCTGTCTCTACCACACATAGTTCCTCCTCTGAAAGGCATGTCCACTAGTCTCCACATCACTTTATTTAGTGTTAAGTGTCTCTGTCCGGCTCACCCCATTCGCTGAGTTTCCCTGCATCAGCCACTCCCAGTTTCGAATTTTCACCCTTTTCCGTCCAGTTTTGAAGGTTTTATATTTAAAATGTTAAATGTCCTTGCCAGTTTCCATTTCCTGTTTCCACTGTAGCATGTATTTACTTTCCACTGAGACCAGGAGGATAAAGGAAACCTTTGCTTGGATTTAGTTCACGCCAGGAAACTGAGCCTAAAAGAAAAGAATCGACTACATGAAAGGGCGTTTGTGTGAGTTTAGTCCCATTAGAAGTGTACTAGGATTCATAAGATGTGGTTATTTTTCTCATTTCTAGAAGACTGGAAAGTTGATGACCTGATAGAGAGCAGCCAGGACAATGAAGACGAACATTTTTGGCAACTTGCTTTCACCACCAACAAAACATTAAATGTAGATAGTGGTGATAGAGTAAGAAAAGCTTTCAGTCTGGACACAGATTCTGTTCCTTCAAGAAATTTTCCATGTAAGATATGTGACTCGTGTGAAATGAGTTTGAAAAATATTTCAGGCTTAATTATTAGTAGAAAGAGCTATTCTGGGAAGAAGCCTGATGAGTTTAATGTATATGAGAAATTGCTCCTTGATATTAAGCATGAGAAAACACCTCCCGGAGGGAAATCTTATAAATATAGTCAAAAAAGGAATGTGCTCAATCATAGCCACGACCTCAGTCAGCCAATTTTTGACCCGCCTTCTGAGTATAATGAAGACGGACAAGCCTTCCATGAGGAAGCGGCCTTTTTCACAAACAAGAAAATACAGATAGGAGAGACGCTTTGTAAATATAATGCATGTGGAAGAACCTTCATCCACAGTTTAGAACTCAGTTTATCTCAGAGAACTCATTTGGAGATGGAGCCATATGAATGCAATATTTGTGGGAAGTCCTTCTATACAGATTTAAGATTGGGACATCAGAGAACTCTTACAGGAGAGACTCCTTATGAATACAGTGAATATGGGCAAACCTTCTGTGATAACTCAACTTTCATTATCCATCAGGGAACCTATACAAGAAAGATTCCCCACGAATATAAAGTAGGTCCTAAAACGTGGGAAAAGTCAACCCTCTTTAAACGTCAGATAGTACACATGGGCAAAAAACCTTATGAGCACAATGAAAATGGAAATAACTTCAACAAGAAGTCACATCTCACCCAGCTTCGAAGAGGTCACTCAGGAGAAAAAACCTTTGAATGTGGTGAATGTGGGAAAACATTCTGGGAGAAGTCAAACCTCACTCAACATCAAAGAACACACACAGGAGAGAAACCCTATGAATGTACCGAATGTGGGAAATCCTTTTGTCAGAAACCACACCTTACCAACCATCAGCGAACACATACAGGAGAAAAACCCTATGAATGTAAGCAATGTGGAAAAACGTTCTGTGTAAAGTCAAACCTCACAGAACATCAGAGAACACACACAGGGGAGAAACCGTACGAATGTAACACATGTGGGAAATCCTTCTGCCACAGGTCAGCCCTAACTGTCCATCAGAGAACACACACAGGAGAGAAACCCTTTATGTGTAATGAATGTGGGAAGTCCTTCTGTGTGAAGTCAAACCTCATTGTTCATCAAAGAACTCACACAGGGGAGAAACCCTATAAATGTAACGAGTGTGGGAAAACCTTCTGTGAAAAATCAGCTCTCACTAAACATCAGAGAACTCACACAGGAGAGAAGCCCTATGAGTGTGATGGATGTGGAAAAACCTTCAGTCAGAGGTCGGTACTTACAAAACACCAGAGAATTCACACAAGGGTGAAAGCTCTTTCAACATCCTGATGTCCAGAAACCTTCACCCACCCTTTCAAATTCTTACACCATTTTTAAAAATGAGACGAATGAAGCCCAAAGAATGCCTCACATTACTAGAAAGCGATGTCTTATCGTATTTCAGATAATTAATACTAGCATAAAACCTTACTGATATTTTGAATATGTGAAAGCTCTCAAGAAAAACTGAAGCTTTTCATCAGAAAATTTATATTGAGGGGAAATTTATTCACTTAAGGAATGTGGTAGAAATCTTTGTCTAGAATTTGCTGTGTCATATTCCAGATGTGATACCAAATTTTATTGTAAATATAGTGGATGGTATTCATTCATACCCATATTCACAGTGGAATCTGAAGCTTAAAAAAAGTTGAGTCACAACAATATTAAATATTTGTTTTGCAGGCCTGATGTTTGCAGGCCTGATGTGGGTATAGTAATATAGCAGAAGTTAGAGGTATGCTTGATTTGCATATTGGAGTCCAACATACTTGTGAAGAGAAAATATCCCTTAATTAAATAGCTATTATGGTCTATATTAGTATCTCCCACGCTAAATACCACCAGTGTCTTTATAGGTTGATATAATTGTATATGTATATATATGTATATGTAAATATATTTATACACATGTACCCACACGTACACAGTGGTGTGTTAGAGTAAGCTCACACTGGCTTGCAGCTGCCAATGGTTAAATTTTCGGGAATTTTGTGAGCCAGTTGTTAAACATAGTCATTATTTAAGAATTATATTAAAAAGGTAATAAATACACAGCACTCCACTTCTTAATTATTTTATAACATTTTGCTCTTTGTTCTTTAGGTTACTTATATTATCGAGTCTCATGGTAAAAATACCATCTAATGTGCTACTGCACATCTCTTCCCACCTCTGCACTCAGTGTCGTCCTTTTGGTAGCTTGGCTTTAGTGGGAGCATTTATGCCCTGGAAATTGGCAAACTCTACAAACCAGGGTTGTTATTTTCTCAGAGAACCTGTTGTCAAATACTTACCAGCACACCACTGTGTATATACGAAAATATATCTGGACAATTTAAAGTACAAACTACATACCCCCCCCGCTCTCATTTCCTGACATAAACAAATGGCTATGGCCAGTATTGCTGAACTGCCTCTTCAGTAAAGAACCCTAAATTTGTTTTTGTGAGGTTTCTTAACTACCTCTGCACCAGTCTTAATTGTAAATACTACCTGAGTCTCTTTATCATTTGGCCGGTATATGTTATTTTACAACCACATCACCAACCTTCCCTCAGATGTTGCTGGCGAATAGGAATTAGTATGGCCATTGTTACCGATCTACTACTACTTCCCAAAGAAGCCAAATAATATTTTTCTGAGGTTTTTCAGCTGCCTCTGGGTCAGTCTATAATGTTGTAAGTGCTGTTAATAACAGTGGGATTTACATGAATTTTGCAAAGGTTAACACCATTTATGAACAGGAATACTCACTGCACTCCACAAATAAAAAATAGTGGTATGTACTCAAATGTCACTTTCTGACTCTTGGTATTTCATTATTGTATCTATTTAGGCATGATCTGTTGTATGTGCCCCAGGAACTACGTATTCGTATTTAAAATAATAGGTTGTCATACACTGTCCCTGCCTTCTTTGTCCTACTGTTTTCCCACACCTCCTTGGAACACAGTGATGAGCAGTTCCAAGAGACATTGCCCACCCACTACTCTGCTTCTTACTTGCTGGGCTCTGTTTTGTCTCTCTTTCCGTTCTTCCCCCAGATGATTTAGGAGTAAATCCAGATTAATCTAAGTTAATCGTGGAGATGCTATTCTAATGATTCTGTTGAGATGTTTGGAAAATATTCTGCGGTACTTCTGGGAAAGATCTTAGTGATAAACTATTGTGACATGAGAAGACACAAGGAGAGATTGTCTCTCTTATGCTGGACTTTTTCTTGTATGTATGTTATACCAAATTATAGCTTGTAGCCCTGAAGGGCAATAGCTTGAAGATAACAGTAGACAAAATGGGAAAAACCTGACTCAGAGGGGACGTCATTGAGCTGCACAACTCCATCTGGACCTGTTCTCGGCTAGGACTTTCTGTTACTGTGGTAATAATAGTTGCTTATTTATCTTTAAGGCTATCTGTTACTTCTAGCTGAAGGTATTCCAGCTGGTACAAACGAGTACTTAGTTCTAAGTATTCATGTTCTATACAGTGATTTGGGGGAAGAATGACTTCTTTTGACAAGTTAATACAAGGATAGCTTTTGTATCAGCCCTGCTTCTAATGAAAAACAGAATTCTACCCCAACCAAGAGGATTGTAATGGTAGACGTATTACAGTGGTGTGGGCCAGAAACAAGGGATACTGAAGCACCTAGAGACTAGCATCACCCAGAAGCTGTGACCATTCTAAGTCGTAAAGGGGCAAAGGATGGAAAGAAACTAGCATCACCAGAGCCCAATAAGAGCTGCTCTCACGGAGGAGAGACCATCTCCGAGGGGATATTGTCCCCACCAGAATTGTGGCACCGAATTGCTGGTGCCTTCCTTTGGAGAACCCAGCCAGATGCAATCTGCAGGTTAGCCCAGGTGGGCACAGAGAAAGTGGAGAGAAGGTCTGGGTGGAGCCAATGGATAATAAGCAGCACGGTGTTTTTTTAATTTCTGTAAATTCCTATGTAAAGTCTTAGTATTAGAAATAAACTTATTCTACTAGTTGAAAGTTAAGTATTTCTACTTCATTGTGCTTTTGTATCGTCACAAGTAAATTCCTTTTGGAAGTGAGCACTGTGGCAGGTATGTCTCTGTTGACATGCATGAAGCAGACATTATGTTAAATGACATTTTTCATATGTCCCTCTGTGGTGTTTCTTGTTACATGTGTTGTGAGATAAGCAGCTCTGTATTCTTCCAAATAAATAGCCAGTTGTCCCTGCATTGTTTGATTAATTCACCCTTTTCCTTGTCCACTTGCTAGGGCATTTTTAGCATGTACTTAAATATTATGTGTAGTGGCCGTTACTTTTTGTTTGCTTGAGGCAACTTTTCTACATTCTTCCCATGAGATAGCCCATCCTTGTGAACATAAGAGTTGACCAGATGATACCATCTCTTCCTGGACCCGCATTTGTATTGATCCAGGAATGGTCATTTGTTACAAAATAGGCCAATGAGAACTTATCCTAGACTATTTTTTCACATGTCATCGTGACCAGATAGTTTGTGTCCTTGTTGCTATCAGAAGTCCTATCAAGAAAATGTCTGCAAGGGAGAAGATGATGGCGATAAGTGCTGTAAAATAAAATGAAAATAGGAAAAGTTGTCAGAGAGATGTCTGAGTCTGCATAGCATGGAGAAGGGATGACCTCACTGGGAAGGCTACAGTGGAGGGAGTGAGCCATTTGGTTATCTGGAGAGGGAGAGAGAGAGAGAGGGAGAGTGTGTGTGTGTAATACATGTACATGTATAACCAACAATTTTAGGTACCTATGGTTTTGTTTCCTGAAACAACACCCTAATTACCTGTAATATACTTTGATGTTTTATTTTGTGTTGTACCACATTCTGTTAAAAGAAATGCTTATTCCCATATACTAAACTGATTTCACAGCCAGTGATTGGGTCACCTCCCAGAACTTAAAAACTAATGCTCAAGTGCAAAGTCAGAAAAGGAATGGCTGGGTCATAGGTATGGCTTTCTGAAATGACTAAGCAATTCACATTCCTAGTGCCTGGAAATTGTTTCCTGGTAAACTCTCTAGAACCTGTCTTTTGGGAATTAGTCCCATTTTCTGTGTGGAACTTAGCCTCCCCTTGCCCAGTGTGCCCTGTCACTTCACATCCAGCCTGTACTTGGCGGGGAAGGGTAGAGCCATCGCTTCTGGAAAGGTTCAACCCCTGGGTATCCTAGATGCCCTCAACCACGCCGCTTGTTGCTCCTAGTAGGCACCTGCAGTTGTAGCTGCCCTTGCCCAGCTCCTTCATCCCATGTGTTTCTGGGGAAGGCTTAGCCGGTTCTGATTCCCATTATTTCCACAGAATCTTCACGTACCACTGAGTGATGGGACACTACATAATCTCCCGCCTCCTTCCTCCTCCCCACCTGCACCGCCTTTCAGACTCTGCACTTCCCCAGGCTTCTCCTTCAGACAACGAAGAACTGACTTAGACACTACTTTTTTAAGAGTAAGGTCCCCTCAGATACTTGAGGAATTGGAAGAGTGATGCTGGATATCTTGCCTGCTCAACCATGTCTGGAGTCCATAGCTTGGGATGGTTGAGCCTCTCTGGTTCAGTTTCCTCATATAAAAGATGGGAATAGTTAACCCCATCTGAAAGAGCAGGCCTTAGTTTCGGCTTACTTGGAGTGACACACAGGCCAAAAATTCTCACTTGTTTCAGCCGCTGCCCCCCCCCCCAACCCAAAGAAGTTCACATCCTCAGAGGACAGCAGGGGAGTTTAGAACTATTTGAACTCCAGCCCCTAGTGAAGGCATGTCCTGCTCTTTTGGGTCTCCAACCACATACTTTAAACTAGAAAAGGAACTTGGAGAAGCATGGCAACTGTGACTAGGGCCCAGGGGCTAGTCATACTTCCTTAGCCTTCCTAGGACTGGGTGCTCCTGTGCCAGTGGTCCATACCAGGTACCCGTGTTGGGGGAAGAGGGCATACATATTCTAAGGAAAATGTAACAGATGAATCTTCCCCCCCCGCCTCTCAATAGTTGCCTCTCCTAAAATAACTGTTGGTTTTTAGTTCAGCATGTATCCTAGGCCTTTTTCCATGTGTTTTAATCCATATTTGTTTACCTCCTTAAACCGGACTCATGGGCATTTGACTTGGGCAAATCAGAAATACTGTCAATATTAAAATTGTATATTGCAAGCAAAAGTATCCATGCCATTTCCAAATGATATGTTGTTGCCTGGAGTTAGACAACTTTAAAGCTGTCATGCCCAGTGATTTGCAAAAACTGTATTTGTAATTGCTACTGAAGAGAAATAAACCATGTAATTTTTAATAGCCTATGGATGAACAACTATTGTTTATGTTTTTGGGGGTCTTTCCTTCCCAGACAATTCGGTGATTTGTGCAGGTATTATATATTTTTATAGTTTGAAACATTTAAAAATTCCTATAAAATGTATCCACAAGTTTTAAAACTGCTAATGGTTGTGATGAAAAACATACCTGAACCTCAGTAACTTTAGAAGAGCAGATACTATGGGAGGCTGTGAAAAACTTTTACCTATGAAACAGCATGCTGTTAGGTAACAATGAGAAAGTAATCATGCTTAGAAAATATAAATAAAATGACTTTAATATTACACAGAAGTCATAGACTACATTCTCTGAAATGTGTTCTTCAATTTTACTTATATGGGAAAATTAATAGTAATACTGCTCCCTGTTGTTCTCCATAGGTGGGTTGTAGTTTTGTCTCTTGGTGTTTGGTTTGGCTGCTTCTATTTCAGTGTTCTTTTTGGAAATGCACACTCACGCACACAGTATTAGGATAACATATATACTGTAAATTCCCATTTTTCACTTCAGAATATGTGATTAACATCTTGTCCATGTTGGCTTTTCAGCCCTTAGGTGCTCGTTTTTAATGACCACCTAGGATTCTCTCTTAGGGATCAATGCCATTTTGCCTATAACCTATTGATACGCACTTAGGTGACTTCCAATATTTTTATTATTATAAATTAACATTGTGGAGGAATACCTTTGGGCATACACCTTTCTACACTCCTCCAAGTTTTCTTCTTTGGATTTCTTTCTAAAACTGTAATTTCTGGATTAAAAGTAAGTTCATATTCAGTTCTGATGAATTTGACTCCAGAAAAGCTATTATGAATTTCAGATCCATCCAAAGTTTGGAAACGTGAGTTCTCCAAACCCATTTCCATAATGGATCCTATTCTTTTACGGGCTTTTCCAACCTTACATAATCTTGAATTGATTTTCTAGAGACATTGAGCAGTTCAACACTATTGACTGCTCATATTCAGTTTCTTGCTCAGTGTTGGCTCATGTCCTTAGCTTCATTTTATTTTTATTTATAATTTATTTATTTTGTAAGTTTCTAGTTTTATTGTTTTATGTCAGGCAGGGTTTGCAAAAAGATAAGCTGCAGATGGACCCAGGGTCTGTGTTTTGGGGTTCCTGGGGTGGGGCAGGAGGTCAGTAAATGGGTTTGGGGGAGAGGTCTTGGGCTACCGGACACCAGGGCACAGGGTTCCTCTGGAGCAGAGCTCACAGGCCTCATCCAGACCTCTTAGCAGCATGGGCAGGCCCAGGATGGGGAACAAGAGCGGGAGGACCGAGTGGACCGTTGCTGCCTGCCGCTCCCCACTTCCCCCGGGACTGGCTGCCGCAGTCAGCGCTCTGGGGTGTGTGGCAGTAGGACCTGCAGGACCTTTGGTCCTTTAGCCTCATTTTAACTGAGATGCTCATTTTATAATAGTTGGTCATAGAAGTATTACAGTATCTTCTTCTTGATTTATGTGCTCTTCATAATAAGAATCTGTATATTTTATCTCTGTTTACAGCAACAATGAGAACTATACCTAATGGCTTTTTTCACTTTATAACATATTATTCCACATTAATATGATTCCCTTTCTCATTATTTTGGAGCACCCTCTAAAACTTGTCCACGGAAGGATTTTTTTTTTGAAGTCAGGATTTCATAAATTCAAACTTTTAAATAAGTTTTGTCTGCTATTGGTGTCCTACATTCTCAACATTAAAATTATGAAACTCATGATTTTTTGAACTTTGATAGTTTAAATTTTATATTTCAATTAGGAATACTTAAAATTACACACAGATATGTATTCATTGCAATATAGGAAGTAAACATCTACTCTTACTAGCTGTCTGGAGACACCATCAGTTAACCCCAGGAGGCCCATTTCTTTCTACCTCTTGCAGATTGTACCATTTTCACATACTAAATTCTAACATGATATTAGGACTTGACATGTTTTTTTCACAACTCAGAACTAAAATATTTAGATTATCGTAGCTATTAAAGACACCTCAGCTTCAGTCTGTCTTTTTACAAAATGTATTATTCTACATAAAATTTACATTTGTTCTAGCAACAGAACAAAAAAAATGTGAAAATACGAAAGTTTGTGGAGATTTTGCTTGGAATATTGTACCACAATATACTTCATCTTTTTATTTAGGAAAATGATTTGTACCTCTTATTACTCAAATATTTTAAATTATTATTCACTGAAGTCCAATAGTTCCCTTCATACAGGCTGCACACTTCTTATTTATGTCTAGATATTTTTTTCTCTGAACATGTAAATCTCTGGACTATAGTATCATCATGAATATAAGGGAGGAATTTTATATTGTTAAAATATATTTACGAATAAAGATTTTCACTGTGTGCTATTCAATAAAGAGATAGTCACAAAGCATCATGCTCTTTATAAAAATGCCAGAGTTTGCACTTAAAGTTAATTCCAAGAGGAGGGGGTCTTCTCTTGGATTATATTTTTAGAATTTTTCCATTTTGTTTAATGTTTATATAATATTCCCAAGCAGACCTATTTTGCAGCCCGAGAGAAATCTTGATGATCACGGATGTGACATTTTTTTAATTATTGGCCTCTGTTTTCAGTTTTTCTTAAATGTTTTACCTATGTTCATAAATGATGTGTCTGTGATATACATTTGTTTGTGGTAGGTTTATGTCAGTATAGACACAGGCTATGATTAAAGCCCACTTTTAAACCCTGTTCTTAGGAATCGTAAAAACAACACCTCCAGGGAGAAGAGATTGTTTTGGGCAGCTCTAAAGGAGGGGCCGTAGAGGCTAATGGGCACTGAATCTAGAACTGTAAAAGATGGGACCTCTGATGACACTGGGAAGGTAAGGCACAGCTCTTTGCTCTGCACGTGTGCGGCTCCATGTTGTCTCCAGCCTCCTGAGCTCCATGCGGGAGGCTCCAGCCTTTATCCTTTGGACACCCGGTTCTGGACAGAGAACTGGAAAGGAAGTTTGTGCTCTTTTGGGTTCTGTGGAGTTTGGTAGTCAGAAAGAGAAAGAGTTGTAATTGGATTGCAGTGTGTCGTGGTCACAATCTCCAAATGCTTCTCAGTTGGGTGTATTAATGTGTGTAGTTTTGAGCCTGCCCGGGACTAACCTTCAGAGAAAGGCCTTGGAGGATAGGCTGTGCCAAGCATCTGCTGTTTCAAGGTGGAGGGAAGGCTACAGGGGAGAGGATGACTGGCATCCAGCAGAAGATGAGCTGTGATTGCCCCTGTCACTTTCTGTGAGGAAAGCTCCCTATATGCAGTAAAATGTGTGGGCCTCGATCCCAGAAGGTCTCTTCTTCAGCTGCATAGGCCAAGGAGTGAGGCCCGCGACTGTGACTGAGGACAGTTGTTAAAGGCTGTCCCATAGGAGCTGGGGCTGTGGGGTCTTGGTAGTCTGTAGTGAGACACCGCCAAGGAGCCTGGACTTTGCAGTCAGCCTGGTCTGCTTACACGTCCAGACTCTACCACTCAACACATTTGTGAGTCTACACAGGTGACTTAACCATCGAAATACTCAGTTTCTCCCCCGCTAAAAAGTGAATGACAGCAGTAACTACTTTATGGGGTTGTTGTAAGATTAAAAAATAAAATACGTAAGTTCATTTATCAATCAGTAGGTGTGAATCAGACAGTTTTGTCGTTGATTAGGAGTTATTTGAAAATGAAACACAAAACTCTGTTGGAGAGTGATGTCACCAAGATGGTGAAGTAGGGGATCCCGCCGCCCCCAGTTGAGATCCACAGTTACACACCTTATTCATGAATAAAACCAGCTCCGGCAAAGCTCAGGTGTCCGCTTACCAAAATTCAGCAACAATGGAAAAAAATAAAAAATAAAAACCCTGAGAATAACTTTTCAAAGAGAGGAAAAGAGCTTCGTTTTGCCCCCTGATTCCACCTGCCCTGGCTGGCGCTGCTCAGTGCCCACAGGGAACTCCCAGCCAGAAAGGGTTCTCCCTGGGAAAGGAAGAGCCCGGTGAGCACCCAGCTTTCTGAGCCTTTCAGGGCAGCATGCAACGGACCTACTTTGGTTTTGTTGCACCCAGAGACCGGCAAAGCTAAGACATGTACAGATGGCTAAAACAAGGACGAGCAGGAGCTACAGTGTCAGCAGATGGCGGTAGTGACCCCAGTTCTCAGGGACCTGCCCTGCTGAGGACCCAGGCAGCTCTGGTCACTGAAGAAACCAGTGGCCACTCAGTACTGTAGTGATGTGAGAATGTCTCCCATACTCATCTCACCTTGTCAGCGCACATCCGAGCATCTGCGTGTCTGCCCAGGTGATAGTAGACCCAGGCGTAGTTACCCCAGGTGACCAGACTTGGGGTTTCTGCTTGATCGGAGTGCTCCCGCTGGATCAGCTCCTCCGCCTGGCGCAGGCACTCCAGCGCCGCCTCACTGTGGCCATTCAGGTGTTTTATGTAGGCCAAGAAATTGTACGTTGTAGCTTTGGACTCAGTGTTTAAGAATTCAATCTGGTGACATGCTGTATCTTCTAGATCACCTGAGATGCTGTCTTTCTTAAGTTCCACGTGAAATGGCATTTCAGCTGTGGAAGGATTTTCTCCAGAGAATCCTTGTTGGCCTCACTGTGGAGAAGATCATGGTCACTGTGATGGCACGCCTGCTAGGCATTGCACCTGGGATGCAGTTACAGGTTGATTTTGTGTGTCAGCTTGCCAGGCTGTGGGATCCCCGATGTCTGTTAAACATTAGTTCTGGGTGGGGGGAGGGGGTGTGACGGTGTCCCCAGGAGAGATTAGCAGCTGACTCAGTGGACTGAGTGAGAGCAGACTGCCCTCCCCCGTGTGGATGGGCCTCACCGCGTCTGCTGAGGATCTGAGTAGAACCCAAAGGCAGAGGAAGTGTGAATTCCGTCTGTCTGGCTGTGTGAGCTGGACATTGGTCTTCTCCTCTCCTTAGACTGGAGCTTATACCATCGGCATTCCTGGTTCTCAGGCCTTCAGACTTGGACGGGAGCCCTACGGCATTATCCCTCCGGTTCTCGGGCCTCTGGACTCTGACTAGAATTACACTGTTGGCTCTCTCCTGGGTCTGTAGCTTGTGGACAGCAGGCCACGATTATGGTCCTCGGCTTCCAAAATCATGTGAACCAATTCTTTTTTTTTTTTTTAAGATTTTATTTATTTGACAGAGAGAGACACAGCAAGAAAGGGAACACAGGCAGGGGGAGTGGGAGAGGGAGAGGCAGGCCTCCTGCGGAGCAGGGAGCCCGATGCGGGGCTCCATCCCAGGACCCTGGGATCATGACCTGAGCCGAAGGCAGACGCTTAACAACTGAGCCACCCAGGCGCCCCCATGTGAATCAATTTTTTCAATGTTTTAATATCTAGTGAATTTTAAAGTCATTTAATAGACTTTAAAGTCTAATATTTAATTATAGAGGCTTTTAGCTGTGTTATTGTTTTGATATCATAATTGTATCTTATTGTGTATGGAGTCCATACTTGGGAACATAACCTTAATTCCAACATTATTCCCAGTGACTTGCTGCAAAATAAAGTATGTGCTGCAAAATGTGATAAATACTTCTTCTAAAAAAAAAAAATGCTTCTTCTGACAGGATAGGACTTCATCCTGAATTTCTGAAATACTTGATCATTCCCTTCCCTGTTCTTCCTTCTTGAATAAACAAATGAAGTTAGTAAAATAAAAACAGCAGAGACTTAAGTAAATCAAACTTTTAAAAAATTTTAATTCATGAAATACATTGCAGTATGGATGTATGTTTGAATATGCATAGAAAACACATCTGGAAGGATACATATTGTTAACAAGTTACCATGGGGGTATGGAATTGGGTTAGGGTGAGAAGTGCCTTACTTTTAAATTCATATGGTTCTGTCTGTTTAAAATTTTACAATGAGAATTCATCACTTTTGTAATAAAATCAGAACAGAAATTTAAAATAAAAATAGTAACAATAAGTAAAAAGTAAACATACATAGTAGTCTTTAGGCAGTGGCAGTGCAGAGAATCAAACCACAAGGCACACTTTTCCACTAATACTGTGGTGGTAAATATAACTGTAGATGATAATCAGAGAAACAACTTTAAAGAAGCCACTTTCATCAGCATCTCAACTTAAAAAGCCCCCCAGGGATAAGAGTCCTTAAGCAATAGACCCTTCAAGGTGGATATCCAAGCCAAAAGCAGGGCTTAAGTATTCCTGAAAGATCTACAGGAAAACATGTAAATCTGAAACCTTCAGGCAAAAGAAAAAGCTATCCAGAAGTAAGTTTGGAATACTAAAGGAGTTAACGAAAGGCCAGAAATTGGAGGTACAAGAACCACCCAGTCCAGACTCAAAACCAAATCACTGAAACCTTGGTAATCTATGGATGTAGAATGGGGACATCTATTTTACCCATTTTTTTAAATCATTTTTCCCAATTTCTCAATCTGCTTTCTGTCTCAATAATTTAAACCCAAAAACTCTGCAGTTTTAGTTGGAATAAAATTAATTCCATTTAGGTTAGGTTTATTCTTCTAGTTAAAAGACCAGAGAAACTTGAGACTAACGATTTTCCATTGTTTATTTTTTTTCTCACAACTGTTTCTAGTTATGCAGTGAACATTTTGGGGAGATAACACTTCTGATTTCTCATGGGTCCCTAAAGTTCTATATTTAAAGAAATCCTTTCCCCCCATTTTAGTTTTTTTCTCCTTTTATTGAAGTCATCATAGATGGCAGACTTTTTACTATTATGAACTTTTTCTTTCAACAAAAAGGATTCTTTAAGTGACTGTCAGGCTAATGATTAAATATCCTCATCAGAGTCAGAACTGGATAGGATCCATCTTTTGCAAGCTGCATAGTTAAGAGCTTAACTAATATAATTTTGCACTCCTGAAAGAGCGTTCTTGACCTAGGGGTCAAAGGCTTATGCAGGATTATGCTTCCTGCATAAGTGAGCAATATGGGAAATATGACAAAATTTAATCAGAAAGTTATTATTATTTAAAGATTTTATTTATTTGAGAGAAAGAGAGGAAGGGGGGAGGGGCGGAGGGAGAGGGACAAGCATCAAGAGTCAAAACACTTAACTGAATGAACCACCCAAGTGCCCCTAATCAGAAAATTATAAATAGCAGAGATAAGGGGGATATAGTCATAATGGCCATACCATTTTTGAAAGGTGCATCTGGAATGTTTTTGTTTTCAAATGGATACACTATTTTAATTAAAAAAAAAAAGCCAAAAGATTCATCACATTTAGCATGATGCCTGGTATACAGTAAACATTCAATAAAAATTGGTTCTATAATTTACAATGGGGGGCACGTGGGTGGCTCAGTTGGTTGAGTGTCTGCCTTCGGCTCAGGTCATGATCCCAGGGTCCTGGGATCGAGCCCCACGTCGGGCTCCTTGCTCTGCGGGAAGCCTGCTTCTCCCTCTCCCACTCGCCCTGCTTGTGTTCCCTCTCTCGCTGTATCTCTCTGTCAAATAAATAAATAAAATCTTGAAAAAAAAATGGATTAAAACAATAAAAATATATGAGCCCAAAATGGTAAGAAAAGCTTAAAAGCAATTTCCTAGAGTATATATTTAAATAGAAAGTCGAAGCTCACAGAGAGTGGCAAGGGGCTCTGCATTTTCTGGATCTATCCTCTGGGCCCGCTCATAGTACTGAGCAGCTTGCCTCTCTTCTCCCTCCAGCTTGTAAACAAGCCCCAGGGCACATAACTGCACATCTGAAGCATCATGACCAAGTCTCTTCAGAGCCAGTTTCTTCAGAACACTTGTCAGTTTGGGACGGAGGGATGATTGGTCACTGATCTTTAAGGCCTCTAAATAATGGTGGATGGCAGTACTTTCTGACTTACAGTGAAATTCCTGAAAGCGGCCGTAGTAGTAGTGGATCTGATGTTTGTGATCATCAGTTATGTTCTCCAGATGAAGCACTTTCTGGAAAACTTCTTCAGCTTTATTACACTGGCCTGCCTCGACATACATGCTCGCCAGGGCTGTGTAGACAAAGGGGAACTTGAAGTCTCATTGCACAGCTACTTTGAAATGAAAGATAGTCATTGTAATAAGCCTGTCCATCCTCAGTTTATCCTCCCCTGTAGGTCTGTTGCCTGTGGCCTCCTTGATGTCGATCATTTGCGCCCGATAGCAAAGTCCCATCTGGTGATGCAGGAACGAAGACATTGGTGTCACCTTCAAGGCCTTTTTCAAAACTTCAAGAGCTTTGTCCCAGGAATTTTTTCTCCTGTAGAATTTGGCTGCGTAACGAAGGACATGAGGTTGGGAGGATATTTGGTCCAGGATTTCTTCAGTATACCTTTCCCCTTCATCTTCTGCTTGTACATCTTGAAGCTTCAGTGCCAGTAAAACCTTAATGTAGGTGTTACCTGGGTTCAGGGAGACAGCCTTCCTCAGCGGGCCCAGAGAAAAGCTCTTTATACACCCGTGTCTGTCAGTATCGTCCAGCCGGTACACTGTGATGGCATAACCGATGTTAAATTCTGGATTGTCAGGTTCCACTTCCAGAGCCTTCTCAAAAGCCACTTTTGCCCTGTGGTAATACTTTCCTCCAAATTTCAAGAGTGCCCACCCTTTCTCACAGTCAATCTCAGGCCTGTCCGACCTGTAGTCAGAAGGACTGGACAGTTTCTTACAGGTGGTCCCTATCTTGTCTAAATGCTTCTGAGCTTCCTTAAGCTGGTCCATGTGATAATACACCCAGGCATAGTTTCCCCAAGTGACCAGATGTCGAACTTCTTTGTCTGAGTGCTCTTGCTGGATTATGTGTTCTGCTTGTTCCAAGCATTCTAGGGCATCTTCATTTTGGCCTTTTAGATGTTTCACATAGGCCAATAGGTTATAAAGAGTAAGTCTGGATTCTGTGGTGACAGATTCAAGCTGCTGCCCAATTGTATCTTCCACATCAAACAGAATGTCTTCCTTAAGTAAATTCCATGTAAAGTGACATTCTAACTCCAACAGAATGGCCTTCAAGGGGTCCTTAGGAATTTCACTGTCAAAGATAAAATCCTTTTTATATTTTTGAAGAAATAAGTCCATTTTTAAACCTTAAACATTGTTCTCTGCTTAGCAACCAAATTGATCTTCTGTTGGAATTTCCAGTTGAAGCACTAGGCCCCTATAACTTTATATTAGTTTCCTCTGTGTACAGCTATATCCTAGAAATATTTCATTAAATTCTCATTATTTATTGCAAAACCAGTTCCACAAAGATGGCTGGGTATCGATTTCCTTTTGGCAGTCACTAACTGTGCCAAGTACCACTTATTTTTACAGAGAGAAATTTAAATGTTTTGTTTACTAGCCTTGAAAATTGAGTATCATAGATCTGTAAACAGTCAATAACAAACATCAAAATTCCACTTCTGTGTTATCAATAGGAAAGGAAAGAAGAATAGTCAGAAATAAGAAAAAGAAGTACACTGAAGGAGACACGGAAGCCATACCAATACATCATTTTTGCTGAGGGAGGCAGGAAACCCCACAGAGAGAAAAGGCTCAGAAACAGACAGGAACAGGTCTGTCAAGAGATGGGGAAAGCATTTTCGGTAGATAAAAAGGAGAGTAACAGATTTCAGAGAAGATAGGGAAAAGGCAAAAGGAGGCTAAGTAATAAGCTCAGTAGGTTTTTTTTTTTTTAAGATTTTATTCATTTGAGAGAGACAGAGAGGGCACACAAGCAGGGGGAGAGGCAGAGGGAGAGGGAGAAGCAGACTCCCCGCTGAGCAGGCAGCCCACCCCGCGGGGCTCCACCCCAGGACCCAGAGATCGTGACCCAAGCCGAAGGCAGACGCTTAACCATCTGAGCCACTGAGGTGCCCCAAGCTCAGTAGGTTTTGCTATAAAGCACTACCTCCTTTTGTCCTCTGGGGTTGTGGGCAAAAGTAGAGGCTAAGGGCTATTATGAACTTATCAGTGCCCTTAATATTTACTTCACAAATATTTGCCCAGCTCCCTTTGTGCGAGACCCAGTATAATTTCTGCAGAGCCCACTGGAAACAGGATCTCTGAAACTAGGAAGGTGAAGGGGAAAGGAAGGGAAAGGAAATATTTATTCATTATGGACAGCCTTCTATGTGCAAGATCTTATAAATAACCCTGGGGATGGAACCCTGAACGAGACACAGCCCTGCTTGTACAGAGCTTTTAAGTAAATAGTCAATAACAACTCAGCATTCCAGCCAAGGTTCATGGATGTGACCCAGACAGTGTACACAGTCCAATGCTGTGGACATCTCTGGCTTCGATTTGGTGAGGATCCCTTCTCTTGGATTTCATTTCTGGAACATCCTCTCCTCTACTATCGGTCCATGTGATTGGAGATGGGCGGTGCACCATTCACTCCGGTCTGGGAAAACACGATATTCCAGCCATTCCCTGGTCCCAGTGATTTACTCAGAGATAGTCCAATTAAGTAGCTCGCGCTGAAGGCCTGTTTCCTAGGCTACAAAGGAGGGACTGGTTCCTTATTCGTGCCTAGGGGAAAGTCCCCGGACCAGAGGCAGAGAGTGCCGCGTGCGTGTGCACGTTGACTTTCCCTGCTTCACACAAGAATGTCCGCCAAGAAGCGACCCCCACCTGTGCTGTGCAATATGATGGACACTAGCCACAAGTGACCACTGATCCCTTGAAATCTGACTAGGATGGCTGAAGAACTGAATTTTAAATTTTATTTACTTTTAATTAATTTGAATAACCACATATGACTCGTGGCTCCTGTATGAGACAGGACACAGGAGATACTGGGCCTGGCCAGCTTCCTAGAACAAAAGGCCTCCAGAACAACAGGTTAGAGCTCTCCTTTTAACTTAAAATTGTTTGATATTTTATTCAAGGTGAAGAGCTAAATTAAATGGCAAATCAAGATAGATTTGAAAAAACAACTTTATACATATGACCTGGGCTCACTGCTGATTTGGCTCAATAATGTAAATGCTGCACCATTTATAATATATGATCCAGAATCAATCAGATGAGCATTCAAAAAACAAAACAAAACAATCCCCCCACCATAAAAAAACAGAAGCTGCCATTCATCACTAGTTTACTGCATGCCAGGCAGTGTGCCAAGCACTTCCAAATTACATTTAATTTTTATAACATTTTATTATTTTCACAGTTGTATGGATGAGGACTGGGGGACAGAATTTAAATTACATGTCCGAGGTTACTCAGGTTCAAACCTGGTTCTGCCTGATTCAGAGTGCATAAAGCTAGTGTCTTTCAACCATAATGCTATTCTACCTCTTTAACATAAAAATTGGAAGTTGTTTTTAGAATAGTTTACTTTAAAGTATAGGATATATGTAATGTATTTAAAATTCATTTTGCCTGGGGAGGACCTAAAAAGAAAATGTGAAGGGATTTTAGAGCAGCTTAAAGAACAGCTAAGAGGTCTGTTTGGCTGCCCATGGGGAAGGACAAGCCAGGTATTTAAAGGTCTCAGGTTAAAGTGATGGTTTCAAATATGAGCCCTCAATCAAAAGTCCCAACATTCTACATTATTGCGGTCATTTTAGATGGAGCCGCCTCTCACCAGGACTTGCGGTGCAGAGTGCTTGAGATAAGAAGTGGCAGAGGGATTTCTTTAAGGATGATTAGTGGCTCTCTCAAACAACGAAAGAGCTAGGTAAATATATATTAAAAGTGATCCAGGGGCACCTGGGTGGCTCAATTGGTTAAGCATCTGCCTTCAGCTCAGGTCATGATCGCAGGGTCCTGGGACTGAGTCCCGCATCGGGCTCCCTGCTCAGCGGAGACTCTGCTTCTCCCTCTCCCTCTGCCGCTCCCCCTGCTTGTACTCTCTCTCTCTCTCTCTGTCAAATAAATAAATACAATCTTTAAAAAATGATCTGAAGGAAGGGCATTGATCTTAGTTATCAAAGATACAATTATCATCAAAAGAAATGAATTAAAATACTTTATTCCTACAATCCAATAAAGACTTCCTCATATACCCTGAGGACCTTCCAGCATACTTCTTCAACTTCTGATCTCTCCCCTGAACTCCAGACTTCAGGAGTTTCTAGTTCACATCTTCAATTAGAAGTTCAGTTGGCCTCTGAAATAAACATATCCAATACAGAAACCTGGACTCCTTGATCCTGTTCCTCCTCTCTTCCCCATCTTGTTTGACAAATAACCTAGGAGTAATCTTTGATCCCTCCATTCCTCTTGTCTTAATCCCTCATCCAATCCAGTACAAGGTTTTGTTAATTCTACCACATCTCAAATCCATCCACTTTTCTGCATTTCCACTGCTGTTTTCCTAGTCTGAACCACAATCACCTTTCCTTGGGGCTGGGGCAAATCTCCCTGTTTCCTGTCTTTATTCCCCATACAGTCCTGGTAAACTTTTGAAACTATAAACCAGATCATGTCAGTCTTCTGCTTACAATCTCCCAATGGCTACCCAACACCCGTAGATACTAATCCAGCCCTTGCCATTTCCCACAGGTCCCAAAGGAGCCTGGCTTTGCCTACCCGTCCGACCTTTTTCCTCCTACTCTCCTCATTCACTGTGTTTGAGACATACTGGACTTTTCTTCCTATCTCAAACACATCAAGTTTAAGGACTTTTATACCTGTTGTTTTTACTCTACTTGGGATGCTCTGCTTCTAAATTTTTGCGTGACTAGCTCGTCCTGTTACTCAGCTCATATATATCCTACCCAAGAGGCTGCTGGGGCAGAACTATCGAAAACGGCCCCCTCCATTCTAGGTCACTCTCTTAGCCCATTACACTATTTTATTTTCCTTGTAGCTCTTATCACTTTCTGAATTATGCTGATTATTTACTCACTTACCTATTTATTTCTCCCATTTAAATATAAACCCCATGAGTATAGAGACCTTATTGTGATTTTATTTTTTTCACCTCTGTGTCTGCAGCATCTACTATGCTAGGCAGATAATGGAAGCTCAATAAATATTTGTTGAATGAATGAAAATGTAGATAATATCCTGGCAGCTCCTGGCACATCCAGCCCAGAAGTTAGGCTTAACATAAAAAGCACCTGGACTCCAGATGACGAACTCCCGCTAGTTCTTCCCTTCCTGCTAATGGCTCTGAACTTTTTCCCACTGCGGTCTTCCCTATCCCACTTGGCTTTATATCTTGGCCAGCTCTCTGTCTGGCCCTGTGTTTGATTCTGAAGATAGGGTTTGGACTGTCTTCTGTGGTCCTGACTGGGAAACCTGGTATGATTGTCCCTTGGTGAAGGTTAGTGGTTTCTTTCTCCGGTGCAAGTGCACCAGAATCATGGCAAGACAACCCCTTAACAGCCTGCCCAGGCCCCTGCCCATCCACACAGTACGGTGGCACTCTGCTTCTGTTTTGAAGGTCCACCCCAGCCCAAGGAGGTTGAGGAGGGCTGTCCCAGGGAATATGAATGTGGCCGTGAACTATCCAAGGGTCACTCAGCCACTGAAGTGCTTTGCCCAGACCTTGGAATTTGTATACAACTGGATGCCATGATAAGTTTTACTTTTTAAACTTTGTCCAGTTAATTTTCAAACTTTGTCTCTGGGAAGCTGGCAGAGAGAGGCTCTTGTGTCTGAAAGAGGCAACATTTATCTTTAGGCAACTTTGATTTTTGGCCAGGAAGGAGCAGCCTTTCATTATTCTTGGGGGACAGTCCCCAGTGGGGTTCACTGGCTTCCAGGCCATCCCACATACACATACAGTGCACCCCTTTTTCCTCCTTTCTTCAGGCACCTTCCTGAAACCTCCCTCCCTTCCTACGGATGTGAGAGGTGGGGCACTTACTAAATCTCATTTTTTTTACTTCATATAATAATCATCAGCATTTGCAAATATTAACATGCTAAGCAGTTGATTAACTCTTTCCACAGTCCTAAGATTTGGATGCCATTCATTTTTACGGATAAGAAACAGACTCACAGAGTTTAAGAAATGTTGCTTTGGGTCATCCAACTAGTAGGTGTTCGGAGTCAGGACTTGGAACAAGAATTTAGCCTCTAATCCCTCAACTCATTAATGCAGACGGTTCACTAATCAGGTGCAGGGCAGGGTGCTAGCGCAGCGCACACAAACCGGGTGAGAAAAACAGCCCTGCGCCTTAACTTGGTAAAGGAGACAGCTACAGACATCCGCACAAAATCGCGGACTGGGCGGATCACCAAGAATCTGTAGCTCCCAGGAGGGGACGAGCTGAGACCCCGAAGTTAGAAAGGCACCAGGGCGGTAGCAGCAGGTCCAGGTGACAAGCCGACAGTGACAGTCCCGGAAGGGAGCGGGAGGCCAGTGCAGGCGGGGCCCGGGCTCGCGCGGGCGCTCCACCCCGATGCCCGCTGCGGGGCGTCCAGGGCTCGCCCCCGAAAGGACCGTGGCGCAGCGCGGGCCACGGAGTCCGAGGCCTACGCGTAGTTTGGGAACAGAAGCGGAGAAAATCCTCACTCATGGTGGTGGCAGGCCGTCCTGGGAGGCGGCCGTCCCCTCAGGCTTTCTGCTCAGGATGGGGAGCCCGGGCTACTGAGCGAGGGGAGTGCGCTTGGGGCGCGGGCAGGCGTAGACGCTGCCGGGGGCGCGGAGGCGGCCGGGCCGGGAGTGCGCTTCCCGCGGGCAGGCGTCTGCAGCGCGAGTTCGGAGCCCTGCGGAGCCTTCGCCTTTATGAACATAGGCGCACCGAGCGGGAAAACGAAACTAGGTAGTCACTCTGTTCCTGGACTAGGCGGAGGCCAGATCCAGGAAACAGAAGCTCTTGCAAGATCCTGGTGTAGGATTTGCAGCGGGGCCTCTGGCATCTGGTCCGGGGTCTCGCCTGCCTCGCCGAGTATGCACAAACTCGAGTGACTTTTTTTTTTTTTTTAATAAAATGACAGGAGAGGGGCACCTGGGTGGCTCATTCGGTTGAACGTCTGCCTTTGGCTCAGGCCATGATCAGGGTCTTGGGATCGAGCCCCGCGTGGGGCTCCCTGCTCTGCCGGGAGTCTTCTTGTCCCTCTGCCCCTCCCCTTCACTCATGCGCGTGCGGGCTCTCTCTCAAATAAATAAATAAAATCTTTAAAAAAATAAAACAACAGAAGATTATTCCGTGTTATTTTTATTGTAAGGGTGGCAGTGATGCTCTTTGTATCTCTCTGCATCCTAAGCGGAAATCCCTGCTTCCCGTCCTGATTCAACAGACAACGTACCCATTGCACAGGTGGGCTGCTGTGTCCCTGTACCATTACTCCCAGCGGTAAAATTTGATAGCTTTTGCCGAATGGCTTTGCTGAGAGATTTCTACACCCCCTACCCAGAGTTGTATGACAGTGCTTGTCTTCTGCGCCCTTGGCAGCCGTGCTTTGCTTAATATACTTCTAATAAAGGTAGGGGTGGTATTGGGACTCTAAGCAGAAAATGCCAAATACCCATACACTAAAATTTTTGCCCCCTTCGACTTCAATCATTCATTCATCGATTCAACAAATTATATTGAACTGCTAAGAGCCAGACATTGTGCCAGACACAGTCCGTACAGCAAAGAAGAAAATAGACAAGGGACCTACCTTCATGGAGTTAATTTCTGGAGAGAGTAAAGATAATGAACAAATAAAGCATTGTGTGTCAGATGGTGCTATGGAGAAAAAGCATGGATAGGGTAACAGTGCAGGATGTTTTCCATTATAAATATGTGGGGGAGGAAAGGTTTCACTGAGTGACATTTGAGTAAAGAGCTGAAGCAGGTGAAGGAGTGAGCACTGTGGTTATGGGGCCAGAGAAGGATGTTCAGGCAGGGAAAGTTCAAAGCACTGTGGTTATGGGTCAGGGAAGAAAGTTCAAACCCCGGGAGGTGGGAGCGTACTTGCTATGCATGGATGGTGTGGTTGGAGTGGCAAGAGCAGGGAAAACATCTTAAGAAATAAGATCAGAGTGATACTGTCATGGGCCTGTTTAACTGAAGCAGGAAGCCACATTTTATGTATTTATTTATTTTTTAAAGATTTTATTTGTTTATTTGAGAGACAGAGTGAGAAAGAGAGAGAGAGCAGGAGCAGGGAGGGGAAAGGGAGAAGACTCCCCACTGAGCAGGGAGCTCGAGGTGAGGCTGGGATCCCCGGATCATGACGGGGATGAGCCAAAGGCAGACGCTTAACCAGCTGAGCCACCCAGGTGACCCAGGAAGCCACATTTTAGAAGAGGTACTGAACAGTTTGTTGTGGGTGAAAAATAAACCCACAATTTCCTCCTTACCAAGGATGTTGAAAATTTCAGTAAGCACTCCAGTGCTTGAAAAATTTTTCAGTGCGTTATTTTCTGCCTCATTCCTACTTCTTTCCCTTTTTTTCTCTTAACCATATCCGGGCCAAGAGATTGTCTTTGCTTATTACAGTTTAGATGGATAGCAACTAAGTAATCAGAGGTAAACATGAAAGGAAAAAAAATCCTGGTTATCTACTTATATTGTTTAGGAATTCAAATTCAGAAACACAAAAGCCATCTGTAAAAATTTCAAAGATACATTTTCAGGATGAGAAGAAACACGCCTGGCTGTTGAGTGGGTGTTGAACATACCAAAATTACTAGATGGAATTTGAATATTGATCTTTTTTCACAGACTGTTGGATTGGGTGAGTTCTTAGGAAAATCAGTAGTGCCTTGTCTTTTGAATTTATTCTAATCAACACGTAAAACACAACAGCTACCAACAAAGGGAATTAGAAAGTGAAACATGGCAGGTGATCTAAAATCTGCTTGGGAAACCAAAACTTAAGCAATAACTCTTCTCAGAAATAGGTGTAGGAGAGGATTTCTCAATGTTGGCGCTATTGACATTTGGGTTGGATAATCTGTGGGGTAGGAAGCTGCCCAGCATTGTGAGATACCGAAGCAGCATCCTTCCACATACCCACTAGATGTTAGTAGCACCCTGCAGTTGTGACAAACAAAATTGTAAATTGCCAAAGCAACTTTTTTTTTCCCTCTCAGGGGCAACTTTCTCTTCTGCCCTCTCACCCTCCCTGCTTGAGGATCAGTGCTGTAAATAATACCCTCCGGTATTTGTTTACATTCATTTGAGTTAGTCCTCACAACACAGCCTGGAAGAGATAGAGCTGGCTTTCAGGTAGGAGAGGAAGAGTGGAACACAGATGAAGAGCAGTTGGGGACGGAACTTGAGTTGAAGAGGAGGCCTGGTTAAAAGGGTAGATATCAAGGGGCATGTCAGAGCAGGCCCACTCCCTTCAACGTGGGACTCCAGAGTGGAGGTGGCTGTATCACATTTGGTCTGGCTGGGGACAAGCCACAGAGCTGTGGATTCAGACTGAGGGTGGGTCATTCAAGCTGGGGCAGGCTATGGGTATGGGCCCTCATTCCCATTGCAGTTCTGGCACCAGCAGCATCATGAGAATGGAGACATCAGTGGCCAGGGAGGGTCCGCAAGGAACTGAAGCTTGCAGTGGTGTGCAGACAGCAGTTAGCAAAGATCTGGCCTGGGGCACCTTCACAGCAGTGAATAGCAGGAGCTGTGGCTTGGCCCGATTTAGGGGACATGAGAGATATTCCCTAAGCACTTGAAGAAATTTTGGAAACTCCAAATAAGGACACCAACTGAGGTTCTGTCAGTCATTTCCATGGGAGGAGCCAGCTCCCGGAAGTCAGCTGTCAATTTAAAGAGACTTCTTGGTAATGGCTGGAGATAGTCATGTGTAAGCTTGACAGTAGCATTTTCAATACTAAAAAACATCTGTTTTTCTGGATTTGCTGCTTGTTGTTTTTCTCTGCAAACATCAAGACTGTTGCAAACGTTAGAGCTACTGAGCCCAGAGGGTGCAGAGAACTCCTCCAGAGTAGGGAGGGAGGGGATAGAGAGATGGTATTAGGTTATAAGACACTAATAACTGTGGTCTTTGCAGATTGTCAAACACACCTCACACAAACACATCACATAATCCAGAGACTTATTTTGCATGAATGAGCTCTGCTTTTGGGTGGTAAATGATGGATAGAAATATCTGGGAAGAGTTGCCTAGTAGAGAATCAACCAATTATCCAACAATTATTTACCTTCAGTATTTCTCACTCTGGGAGAGTTGGCAGTGGTCAGACTTCTTTTTAGGACCACCTGGCCTCCTGCCCCAATCATAAGCACTCTAAGATGCCATTTTTGTTCGATCTAGTAAATCTCTGGTTTTAGTTATAAGTAAGTGGGGAAGATTGCATCTCTGTAACTCTGATGTCTGCCCTTCAATGATAAAAAAAAATCTGGTCCCTTCAATTCCTATAGAATTCTGGTAGAAATCCAAAGGCCTGTGCAGTCTGTCTGTGAATTCCTTGAGGACTTGTAGTCTTGTGGATTAGGGTCCCCACCAAGAAATACAGGCAGCCTCTAGTAGTTGGAAAAGGTACAAGAGGGCTTGTCCCCTAGAACCTCTAGAGGCAGCGTGGCCATGCCAACACCTTGATTTCAGTCCAACGAAACCCATTTCAGACTTCTTACCTCCAGGACTGTAAGATAATACATTTCTGTGGTTTTAAGTCACCGAGATTGTAGTCATTTATTACAGCCATAGTAGGAAATAAATATACCCACCCCCAAAATGAATGTAAGAATGAAAAAGGTCATGTGGTTTCCTTATTTTTTCCTTTTAAAAATATTGCTCAGTGTGCAACCCCTTTTAATAAAATGTCATAATCAAAAATGATTGTTACTGATGGTCTCTCAGATCATTTAGTATCCTTTTCCTATTTTTTTTTTTAAGATCTTATTTATCTATTTGACACAGAGAGAGAGAGAGGGAGAGCACAGGCAGGGGGAGTGGCAGGCAGAGGCAGAGGGAAAAGCAGGCTCCCCACAGAGCAGGGGGAGCCCGATGCGGGACTCGATCCCAGGACCCCGGGATCATGACCTGAGCCGAAGGCAGTCGCTTAACCAACTGAGCCACCCGGGCGCCTTCCTTTTCCTATTTCTTGATCAGACTGGAAAATGACTGAATAAATAGTGCTTCAAAAGGCATAAAACTAGAGAAGCTGCTTGGAACAATTTGGCAATGAATAATTGAACTTCCATGCATCTTCATGGAGAAAGCTGACCTTGAATTGACTGTGCACTTGTTTTACTGTCTCTCTCTCTAGATTGTGAACTTCAGGAGGTTTGGGGAAATGTCTGCTTGCTCCATTGAAAGATAGCAGAGTATGCACCCCCAAAATATGCCACGTTGGCATATGGATTATTATTTTTATTTTTAAAGATTTTATTTTTTCAAGAGAGAGAATGCGTATGCACACGAGCAGGGAGGGGGCAGAGGGAGAAGCAGACTTCTTCTCAGGGAGCCCGATGTGGGTCCAATTCCAGGACCCTGAGATCATGACCTTAGCCAAAGGCAGATGTGTAGCTGACTGAGCCACCCAGGCACCTGGCATATGGATTATTTTCAGCTGAAGGCAATTAAGAAGCAGATGTAAGAAAAACTCTCTGCAATCCCCCTATCTGCCTGAAAGCAGTACATAAATTTGTAAAGGTATCCCCTTACCCTCTCTACCCAGCAAGAGAGAAGTTGATTGCCTGAGACACCTCTAGGCCCTTATCAGCCCAGAGTCACTACCAGAGAAATCTACATGACAGACCTTATTAACTAGCTCTTATTTTCCATTAATCTCCCCCATATATTTACCTTCCTACAATTTGCCACACTAGAAACTCAAGGTTCTTTTCCTTTTTCTTATCCCTTCTCTAAATGTAATGTTCGTTTGTTAGGATGTTATGTAAGTCCAAGTTCTAACCACCCTTTGAGTTACTCGTCACTGGGAGTTCCCATGTGTATGTGAGATGCATGTGTTAATAAACCTCTGTTTTTCTCTTGTTGATCTGTCCTTGTCAGTCTCATTCAGGGTCCTGGCCAGTGAACCTAAGATGGGTAGAGTAAAAAGATTTTTTCCTCCCCCACATCACCATATTCAGTGTCTAACACTGAAAACTATTTGTTGATAAAACGAATGAATTAAACATTTTATTTTATGTAAGTCCAGTGCTTTATCTGCTACAAATCTACTCAAAAAACTGTTTTTCTACTAGATAACATACACAGAGAAATGGTTCCTCTCACTCTCACATACAGAAATGTATATATATCTGTTTCACTATTCACTATTGAATACAAACAATATTTTATCAGGTTTGAGTATAAATGTTAAAAACTTGTATCACTATAGTGGATTACTTAATATGTTTCTGAAAGTAGCAAGCAGAAAAAATGATTAAACACATTTACCTAAAAATCAAACAAAATGTGAACGTGGTTCATATTTCCACGGCTAGGGATTGTGTCTCAGAGTTCCCAAAGTCAGCAGCCAGCCGCAGGGCCCGCTCATAGTACTCCAGGGCCTTATTCATTTCTCCTTTGACTTTGTAGATGAACCCAAGAATGCTCAAGCTTTCTACATCTGATGCATTTCTACGAAGTTTCCTTAAAGCCAATTTCTCCAAAGAATTCATACTTTTATCCCTTGACAATGATGCCTTCTCTATTTTTACTGCTTTCAAATAATGGATAATTGCATTGACCTCAGACTTCTTTTGAAATTCCTGAAATTGACCATAGTGGAAATGTATATTTTGCAGTTTTTCTTCTTCCAGTGATTTCAAGCAGAACGCTCTTTGGTATGTGTCTTCAGCTCTTTCGTAGTCGTCAGCTTCTATGTACATACTTGCAAGGTGTATATAAGCAACTTCAAATGTGGGCTTTTGTTCCAGAGCAAATTGAAAATGAGATATGGCCATTCTTACCATTTTGTCAGAATTTTCTTTAACGTGTCCTCTGGGCTGCCAGTTGGCAGCTCTCTTTATTTCGATCATTTGTGCCCTGTAGCAAAGCCCTATCTGGTGGTGCAGGAAGGCAGAGGAGGGGGTGGCCTGCAGGGCCATTTTTAAGAGCTGAAGAGCTTTGTCCAGAGAGCCTTTTCTTCGGTAAAACTTGGCCGCGTATCGGAAGACGTAGGTCTGCGAGGACGTGTTGGTCAGTGCTTCTTCAATGTGCTTTTCTCCTTCAGCTTCTTGGCCTATGTCCTGAAGCTTCAGGGCAAGGAGAGCCTTAATATATGCATCTTCTGGATTTAGCCTGATGGCCTCTTTCAGGGTCTGCAGACAGAATGCCTCACTAACCTGTGTTGCTTTGTTAAAGACGTCCAGGCGGTAGGTGGTGATCGCATACCCAGTGCTAAATTCAGGGTTTTCTGGGTCCACTGCCAGAGCCTTCTCAAAGCAGGCCTTGGCCCGTTCATAATTCTTTCCTCCACATTTCAGCAAGGCCCATCCCTCCTCACAGTCCATCTGGGGACACTCCATCCTGTAGCGGGAGGGAGCCCCGAACTCCTTGCAGGTGTTCTCTACCTTGTCCAGGTAAGCCTGGGCTTCTTCGGGTCTTCCCATGTGGTAATACAGCCAGGCGTAGTTGCCCCATGTGACCAGAAGTCTCACATCTGATTGGGCACCACGTTCCTGCTGGATTAAGCCTTCAGCCTCCTGCAGGCTCCCCAGGGCTTCCTGGTTCTGGCCCACCAGGTGCTTCACATAGGCCAGCAGGTTGTGGATCCCCACGTTGTATTTGGTGTCTAGGAAATCAATCTGATCCAAGATCCTGTTTTCCAAATCAGGCAGTTCGGTGTCTTCAACTAGCAACTCCCACGTAAAGTGACATCTCAGCTGGTCCAGCTTAGCTTTGACCTCATCCGTGTTCTTACTGTGAAAACAAAAACAAAACATTTTCTTTGTTGAATGAGGAACAATCAATAGAAAGAAGCCAAATAAAATGCCTCATTTTTGGAACTTAGCCTTGGAAAGGGCATGCCTGCTGTGGTTTTCCTTAGAGTCCTTATATTTCTAAGATCTGCACGAACTTTGGATGCAGCTTGTCTGGTCCCACACACTGGCTTCACCACTTTCCACCAAGTAACCTCTCTGTGGTTCAGAGTCTTTTTGGTAAGACGTGGACAGTAACAGACACACCACACTTGAGTCTGGAGTTGGGTGAAAATAAATACGCCTGTTTTTGTGAAGCATTTAGAGCATACATCTTACGTGCTATAATAAGAGTGTCCTGTGTTCCTATATCTCTAATCAGGAGAGAAACCAGTTAGAAAGGTAGAGCCTTACGAAACATTATTCACTTCAGGACCTTAGTCTGTAGATTTTGCAACAAACGAAGACCACCTAAAAGGGATGATATTTGTTCAACCAAGTTTTGTTTTCCCCCACTTTTTATTTGGAAATAATTATAGACTCACTGATATTTGCAAAGAGAGTACAGGGGTCCGGCGTACCCTTCCCCCAGTTTCTTCCAGGGACTGGCCTTACCGATCGACAGTACCATAGCAAAGATACTGACTTTGGGAAAATATCTGTCAGTTCTGTGTCATTTCATCACGTGAGTGAGTAAATCCATGGAACCACCACCTCAATCAGGTGCAGAACTACTTTATCATCACAAACATCGACCTCATATTATTCCTTCAGAATCACACCTGTTGCCCTCCCTTCTCCTCACCAAACATCCCTAGCCTCTGGTCACTTGTTTTCATCTCTACAATTCTGTCACTTCAAGAATGTCATATCATGGAACAATACAGTATGTGACATTTTGAGATTGCCTTTTTTTTTTTTTTCACTCATCATAATGCCCCTGACATCCATCCAAGTTGTTGAGTTTATCGATGGGTCATTCCTTTTCACTGGGGAATAATATTCCGTGGCATGGGCATGCCATAGTTGGTTTACCTATGCATCTATTCTAGGACATTTCCATTGTTTTCAGTTTGGGCCTATTACAGTTAAATGTACTATGAAGAGCTGTGCACAGACTTTTGTGTGGACATACATTTTCATTTCCCAGAGATAAGTGCCCAGGAGTGGCATCCAGGTCATATGGTTAGCGTGTGCTTATGTTTTTAAGTAACTGCCAGACTATTTTCCACAGTGACTATCATTTTACATTCCTCCTAGCAATGCATGAAGGATCCAATTCTCTGCATTTTTACCAGCATTTGGAATTTCACTTAAAATTTTTTTTTCTTAGCTGTCTTAATAGGGGTTAGTGATATCTCACTTGGGCTTAATTTCCCTTCCCTATTGACTAGTGGTGTTGAAAATCTTTAGTACTCCTTTACCATCCACACATCCTCTTTGGTGAAGTATCTCTTCATTTCTTCTGCCTGTTTTCTAATTGGATTGTTTGTTTTTTCATTGTCAGGTTTCAAGAATTCTGTATAGATTCTAGATATGTGTCCTTTGTGAGGTATGTGGTTTTCAAATATTTTCTCTCAGGGTGTAGCCTGTGTTTTTGTTTTTTGTTTTTTTTTTATCCTTTAATAAGCTCTTTTGAAGAGCAAAAGTTTCTATTTTTTTATGAACTATAATTTATTGATTTTTTTTCTTTCATGGATCATGCTCTTGGTATGGTGTCCAGGAACCCCAGAGCAAGCACGAGGTCCTGAAGATTCTCTCTTGTGATTTCTTTTTCTTTTATTTAGTTAATTAATTAATTTTTAAAAGATTTTATTTATTTATTTGCCAGAGAGAGAGCATAAGCAGGGGATGCGGCAGGCAGAGGGAGAAGCAGACTCCTGGCTAAGCAGGGAGCCTGATGCGGGACTTGATCCCAGGACCCTGAGATCAAGACCTGAGCAGAAGGCAGACATGTAACCGACTGAGCCATCCAGGAGCCCCTTTAATTTTTTTTTTTTTTTATTTTAAAGATTTTTTTTTAAAGATGTTATTTATTTACTTGACAGAGAGAGGGAACACAAGCAGGAGGAGTGGGAGAGGGAGAAGCAGGCTTCCCGAAGAGCAGGGAGCCCGATGTGGGGCTCGATCCCAGGACCCTGGGATCATGACCTGAGCTGAAGCCAGACGCTTAACGACTGAGCCACCCAGGCGCCCTATTTTAAAGATTTTTATTTATTTATTTGAGAGAGAGCGAGAGAGAAAGAGCCAGTGTGAGCTGGCGGAGGGGCGGAGGGAGAGGGAGAAGCAGACTCCCCACTGAGCAGGGAGCCCAATGAGGGGCTCGACCTCAGGACACTGAGATCACAGCCTGAGCAGAAGGCAGGCGAATAACTGACTGAGCCACCCACGCACCCCTCCTGTGATTTCTTCTACACGTTTTACATTATATCTCTGATCCATTTTGAGTTAACTTTTGCATAATGTAAGAAGATTAATTTGCTGGCTTATTTTCTGCCTATGGGTATCTGATTGTTTCATCACCATTTGTTGAAAAGACTCTTCTTTCTTCGTTGAACTGCTTTTGCACCTTTGTGAAAAATCAGTTGGCAGTAATTATGTGGGATTATTTCCTGGTTCCTTATTCTGTTTCCCTGAGCTATGTATTTATCCCTACACCAGTACCATATAATTTCACTTATCGTAGTCTTAAAATTGTGTGGGATGATTCCTCTCACTCTATTCTTCTTAAAAATTATTATCCTAGTTCCTTTGCCCTTCCGTATAAATTTTAGATTAATATTGTCTATATTTACAAAAAATCTTGCTGGAGTGTTTCTAATATTTCTTTTTTTAAAGACTTTATTTGAGGGAGGGAAAGAGAGCGTGTGTGCATGCGAGAGCATATGGGGGGGGGAGGGGCAGAGAGAAAGGGACAAGGAGACTCCTTGCGGAGCAGGGAGCCTGACTGCAGCTCGATCCCAGGACCCCAGGGTCACGACCTGAGCTGAAGGCAGACGCTTAACTGACTGAGCCATCCAGCCGCCCTGTTGCTGGAGTTTTGATAGGAATTTTATATCAGTTAAGGGAGAATTGACAGTTTTGCTATGTTGAGTCTTCTAGTCCATGAACATGCTATATTTCTGTTTATTTAGACCTTTGCAGTATACAAAATCAACATGTAAAAATCAGTTGTGTTTCTGTGCACTAACAATGAACAGCCTAGGAAGCAAATTAAGAAAACAATTCTTTTTTAATAGCATCAAAAGAATAAAATACTTAGTAATAAAGTCAACAATAAAGCCTTCCAGTGAAAGGCTCGTACACTGGAAACTACAGAACATTGCTGAAAGAAGGTAAGGAAGACAGAAATAAAGTAAGAAGCATCCTGTGTTCGTGGCCTGGAAGCTTTAATATTGTTCAGATGTCAGTAGCGCCCAAAGCAATCTACAGACTCAGTGCAATCCCTGTCAAAATTCCAATGGCTTTTATCGTTTGTTTGTTTCAGAAATAGAAATATCCATCCGAAAATTCAGATGGGAATCTCAAGGGATCTCAAATAACCAAAATGATTTTAAAAAAGAACAGAGTTGGAGGTCTCATACTTTTGGATTTCAAAACTTACTACAAAGCAACAATAATAAAAACCAGGTGGTATGGTCATAAAGATAGACTTATTGATCAGTAGAATGGAATTGAGAGCCCAGAAATAAGCACTCACATTTATGGTTGCATTAGTCTTCTAGGGCTACCACAATGAAGTACCACATACTGGGTGGCTTAAATGGCAGACATTTATTTTCTCACAGTTCTGGATGCTGGAAGTCATGAATCAAGGTACCTACTGATTTGTTTCCTGATAAAAGCTCTTACTGGCATCCACATGACTTTTCCTCTATGGTGCATTGGATTGAGAGAGAGTGAGTGCACTTCCTCTTCTCCAAGGAGATCAGCCCTTTCAGATTAAGGCCCCACCCTTATGACCTCAATTAACCCTTAGTACTTCCTCACAGGCCCCATCTCTACATACAGTCACAGTGGGGGTTAGAGCTTCAACACGTGACCAGAGGGACACAATTCAGTCCATAACGATGGCCAAATGATTTTTGACACATGTGCCAAGACCATTTAATGGGGAAAGGTGTTTCAGTGACTGGTGCCAGGGGGTGCCTGGGTGGCTCAGTCAGTTAAGCGTCTACTCTCGGCTCAGGTCATGATCTCAGGGTCCTGGGTCCATCCGGCTCCCTGCTCAGCAGGGAGTCTGATTCTCTCTCTCCTTCTTCCTCTGTCCCTCTCCCCATTCATGCTTGCTCGCTCTCTCAAATAAATAAAATCTTTAAAAAAAATAACCCCCCCCCCCAAAAAAAACAAATGGTGCCAGGAAAGCTGGATATCCACATGCAAAAGAATGAAGTTGGATCCTTATACTGTATACTAAAAAAAACAAAAACCCTCAAAATGGACCAAAACTACAAAAATCTTAGAAGAAAATAGGAAAAATCTTCATGACGTTGGATTTGGCAGTCTTGGTTAGGACACCAAAAGCACAGGCAACACAAGTAAACAGAGATTAAATTGGATTTCATCAAAATTAGAAATGTTTGTACATCAAAGAGCACTACTGACAGATGAAAAGACAACCCACAAAATGGGAGAGATTATTTGCAAACCACATATCTGATAAGGGATTAATATCCAGACTATATAGACAACTCTTGTAACTCAACAACAAAAAAACAAACAACTGGGGCACCTGGGTGACTCAGTCAGTTAAGCATCCAACTCTTGACTTTGGCTCAGGTCATGATCCCAGGGTCCTGGGATCGAGCCCCCCATCAGACTCCCCGCTCATCAGGGAGTCTGTTTGAGATTCTCTCTCTTCCGCTCCCTCTGCCCCTCCCCCTACTCACGCTCTTTCTCTCTCAAATAAATAAATAAAAAATCTTTAATTAGAAAAAACACAACAGCTGACTAAAAAATGAGCAAAGGATTGAACAGACATTTCTCCAAAGAAGATACCAGGTGGCCTTAAGCACATGAAAGATGCTCAACATCACCAGTCATTAGCAAAATGCAAATCAAAAGCAAAATGAGATACCACTTCATACCCATTAGGATGGCTGCTATCAGCAAAACAGAGAAAACAAGTGTTGATGAGGATATGGAAAAATTAGAACTGTTGTGCATTACTACGGGGAATATAAAATGGGGTGGTTGCCATGGAAAATGGTGATAATTCTTCAAAAAAATTAAATAGAATTGTCATATGATTCAGCAGTGCCACTTTGGGGTATATACCCAAAAGAAGTGAAAACAGAGACTCGAACAGATATTCACATACTTATATTCATAGCAGCATTGTTCACAATAGTCAAAAGGTGGGAGCAACCTAAATGGCCATCAAGAGATGAATGGAATATATATACAGTAGAATATTATTTAGCTTAAACATGGAAGGACATTCTCACACCTGCTACAACATGGATGAACCTTGAAGACATTATGCTAAGTGAAATAAGGCAGCCACAGAAAGCCACTTCTTGCATGCTTCCATTGATATGAAATATCCACAGTAGGCAAATCCATAGAGAGAAAGCAGATTAATGGTTGCCAGATCCTGGAGCAAAGGATGAGTGGAGAGTGAATGCTTAAAGGGTATGGGGTTTCTCCTCAGAGTAATGAAAATATTCTTGAAGTAGATACTGGTGATGGTTGGACAACATCATGAATGTACTAAATACCACAAAATCATATATGTGAAAATGGCTAATTTTATCATACCATAAAATATTTTTATATATTTTATATATAATTATATATATATTATATATATATAATATATTTTATCATATATACCTATATGATCACAATAAAAAATCATGCTACTAACCCAGGAGAAATTCTACAAGTGATATATACATATTTTTCTCTAGTACATGTTGAAATAAACACAAAAGCATTAAAACAAAAACTAATTAGTATGCAGTCTGAAATGATCTCATGAACCCCCCACTGGTACACTTTAAGAAATTTAGGGGCACCTGGGTGGCGCAGTCATTAAGCATCTGACTCTTTGGCTCAGGTCATGATCTCAGGGTCCTGGGATGGAGTCCCGTGCTGGGCTCTGCACTCAGTGGGGAGTCTGCTTGGGATTCTCTCTTTCCCTCTGCCCCTCCCCTGCCTCTCTAAAAATAAATAAACAAATCTTTTTTAAAAAAAGAAACATTGGTTTAAAGGTTAAATAAGGTATCACTGAATAGAGACTCTGGCTCATGTCTCAGCTCTATCATTTGTTATCTGTGTGATCCTTAACGGTTCTAAATCTAAAATTCATTATTGCAAAATCAGTATGATCCGAGTACCTGCCTCATTGCTGTCTTTTGAGGGTTAAATGTAATAATTTACATAATACTTTTAGAAGCCAGGCTGGCACTTAATAAGCATTGAGGAAGTGATAGCTACTTCTATATTATTATCATTATTATTATTTCCTTTATCGATGATAACCCATTCCATCTGTCTATAGACCAGGGAGGAGGGTTGATCATAGGCCTGTAATTATGCACTTTCTGGAACTTCTGTCCCTTCAAAATTTTGTCCACTGGAGCACTGAGGGGAAATTTGCAAGTCGATATTAATTAAAATTTTTTTAGTCTGTTGATATCAAGGGTGATTTAAATCAAGATTCAGTTTAGACAACATAGAAATTCCCACATTAGGGCCGTTAGCTAAGGAATATGTGGATGTTCCTAAGTACACAACTCCGATCAAGCCCCGTGGCCAGGATATCAGGGATCTGCAGACCACTGGCTTCCATAGGGAGAGGTAGTCTGCGCATCTTGAATCCAGTCAGGTTGAGAAGACCTGCCTTGGGAGCCCAGCAGCACAGACAGTGAGAACCGAAGTCTCCAGAGGAAGGTCTCGTTCTCTAGGCTGTGAGCTTCTGCTACCCCATGCCCACGGTATTTTCCTCAAGAATCTGAGAGAACCCAGGACTGTGGCTCCTACAGCTATGTGGGTCCCTTTTTTCCCCCATAGTGAGGAGCCAGCAGAAAGCACTGTCTCTTTCCAGACCAACTGTCAGACAGTAGTGAGTGTAGGGAAAAGAATCTTAGAGACTGGGGGTCATTTTCTCCCTTCCTAGAAAACTCTCATCCCACATCCCTCTGCTTCTTTGGGCTTTATTATGAGGTAAGCTTCCTCAGGGTAATGCTAACACAAAGGAAAATGCCTGAATTAATGAACACTCTGTCCCCAAGCAGATGCTCAAATAGAAGAGTAAGGAAACTTGACATTACTGAAGGGAAGTCTCTGGAGATGGTTTTGATTAACAGTTTTTCCAAAACTTGAGACTGAAAGGCGGGGGAGCAGAAAAATCCTTACCTCATGGCTGTGATGAATTAGACAGTGGTTCTGCAGTGTTTTCCTCTGAGATCCAGCCGGTCTTGAGGATGCTCTGGACTTAAAGCTCCACCTCGGGGCTTTATAAGATAAATACTTAATGAGTAAGCTGTGGCCGTGTTGTTACCAAATTAAACTGGAAACCAAGATAAAAACCGAAAGTGGAAACTGAAACTAGTTAGCAGAGTTCCAGCTTGGGGAAAATGAAACAGGGATGGCTTTCTTTGTTCTGTTTGAAAAAACCGATTGAGAGGAGGCTGGTGAAAGCAGTTTCACTGATAAGGCGAATTCCTCTCTCAGGTTCTGCATGGCCTTATAGAGAGCTGGTTGGGGGCAGGGAAGGGGGAGTGCACGGGGGAGGAATGCCAGGCACGTATAGTCCACTGAGCCTGGAGCCAGGGATGCCTGTGAGAATCGGCTTGTGTGAACTTGCCAAGCTCATGCCCCAAATCTGTGCCTTTGTTTGCTCATCTGGAAACAAAGTGTCCCTTTCATAGTATAAAATGCTGCATATATATTACTAAACTGGAGTCTCAACCCAAATTTGCTGTGATTGACCAAGAGGTTGTGTTTTACTAATTCTACTCTGCCTTTGTTTTGCATACCCTTCCTGAGAATGGCCAATGACAGTTAAGAGCCTGTATCTAACCTCTTCTTTGTTCACTGGAACAGAGAAAATATCTGTGTTAGCATCTTGAGACTTCAAACAGAACACTTTAGGCCTTAATGACGGTATTTTTAGTGCTCTCTGGGGTAGTGGTCTAAAGTGTTCTTACTTCTCAGCCCTGACTTGCATAGGTGTGCAGGAGCACTGTCCAGTTCTGTCCAGTTCTCTAGGTGCCCGTGGCTCTGTTTATTTATATTTTTAAATTTAATTTAATTTTATTACGTTACATTAGTCACCATACAATGCATCATTAGTTTTTGATGTAGTGACCCATGATTCATTGTCTTCGTATAACACCCAGTGCTCCACGCAGAACGTGCCCTCCTTAATACCCATCACCAGGCTAACCTGTCCCCCACCCCCCTCCCCTCTAGAACCCTCAGTTTGTCTCTCAGAGTCCATCGTCTCTCGTGGTTCGTCTCCCCCTCCAATTTCCCCTTGTTCATTTTTCCCTTCCTTCTCCTAATGTCCTCCACGCTGTTCCTTATGTTCCACAACTAAGTGAAACCATATGATAATTGATTTTTTTCTTGACTTATTTCACTTAGCATAATCTCCTCCAATCCCATACATGTTGATGTAAAAGTTGGGTATTCATCCTTTCTGATGGCTGAGTAATATTCCATTGTATATATGGACCACATCTTCTTTATCCATTCATCTGTTGAAGGGCCTCTTGGCTCCTTCCACAGTTTGGCTATTGCGGACATTGCTGCTATGAACATTGGGGTGCATATGGCCCTTCTTTTCACTACATCTGTGTCTTTGGGCTAAATACCCAGTAGTACAATTCCTGGGTCATAGGGTAGCTCTATTTTTAATTTTTTTGAGGAACCTCCGTACTGTTTTCCAAAGTGGCTGTACCAACTTGCATTCCCACCAACAGTGTAAGAGGGTTCCCCTTTCTCCACAACCTCTCTAACATTTGTTGTTTCTTGCCTTGTCAATTTTTGCCATTCTAGCTGGTGTAAGGTAGTATCTCAATGTGGTTTTGATTTGAATTTCCCTGATGGCTAATGATGATGAACATTTTTTCATGTGTCTGTTAGCCATTTATATGTCTTCTTCGGAGAAGGGTCTGTTCATATCTTCTGCCCATTTTTGACTTGATTATTTGTTTTTTGGGTGTTGTTTGAGAAGTTATTTATAGATCTTGGAAATCAGCCCTTTGTCCGTAGAATCATTTGCAAATATCTTCTCCCATTCTGTGGGTTGCCTCTTTGTTTTGTTGACTGTTTCCTTTGCTGTGCAGAAGCTTTTTATCCTGGTGAAATCCCAAAAGTTCATTTTTGCTTTTGTTGCACCAGCCTTTGGAGATGTATCTTGAAAGAAGTTGCTGTGGCTGATGTCAAAGAGGTTACTGCCTATGTTCTTCTCTAAGATTTTGATGGATTCCTGTCTCACATTGAGATCTTTCATCCATTTTGAATTTATCTTTGTGTATGGTGTTAGAGAATGGTCGAGTTTCATTCTTCTGTATATAGTTGTCCAATTTTCCCAGCACTATTTATTGAAGAGACTGTCTTTTTTCCATTGCATATTTTTTCTTGCTTTGTCGAAGATTATTTGACCATAGAGTTGAGGGTCCATATCTGGGCTCTCTCTTCTGTTCTATTGGTCCAAATGTCTGTTTTTGTGCCAGTACCATGCTGTCTTGGTGATCACTGCTTTGTAATATAGCTTGAAATCAGGCAACGTGATGCCCCCAACTTTGTTTTTCTTTTTCAACATTTCCTTGGCGATTCAGGGTCTTTTCCATACAAATTTTAGGGTTGTTTTTTCCAGCACTTTGAAAAATGTCATTGGAATTTTGATCAGGATGGTGCTGAAAGTATAGATTGCTCTGGGTAGCATAGACATTTTAACAATGTTTATTCTTCCGACCCATGAGCATGGAATGTTTTTCCATCTTTTTGTGTCTTCTTCAATTTCTTTCATGAGTGTTCTGTAGTTCCTAGACTATAGATTCTTTACCTCTTTGGTTAGGTTTATTCCAAGGTCTCTTATGGTTTTTGGTGCTATTGTAAATGGAATTGTTTCTCTAATTTCTCTTTCTACAGTTGGCGTTGTTAATGTATAAGAGAGCAACTGATTTCTGTGCATTGATTTTGTGTCCTGCCACATTCCTGAATTGCTGTGTGAGTTCTAGTAATTTGGGAGTGGAGTCTTTTGGGTTTTCCACATAAAGTATCATGTCATCTGCGAAGAGAGAGAGTTTGACTTCTTCTTTGCCAATTTGAATACCTTTTATTTCTTTTTGTTGTCTGATTGCTGTTGCTAGGACTTCTAGTACTATGTTGAACAATAGTGGCAAGAGTGGGCATCCTTGACGTGTTCCTGATCTTAAGGGAAAGGCTCTCAGCTTTACCCCATTGAGGGTGATATTCGCTGTGGGTTTTTCATAGACGGATTTTATGAACTTGAGGAATGTTCCCTCTATCCCTGTACTCTGAAGAGTTTTAATCAGGAAAGGATGCTGTATTTTGTCAAATGCTTTTTCTGCATCAATTGGAGGGACTATATGGTTCTTCCCTCACCTCTTATTAATGTGTTCTCTCACATTGATTGATTTGTGAATGTTGATCCACCCTTGCATCCCGGGGATAAATCCCACTTGGTTGTGGTGGATGATCCTTTTAATGTATTGTTGGATCCTATTAGCTAGAATTTTTCTGAGAATTTTGGAATCCATATTCATCAGGGATATGGGTCTGAAATTCTTCTTTTTGATGGGGACTTTGCCTGGTTTGGGTATTAAATAATGCTGGTCTCATAGAATGAGTCTGGAAGCTTTCCTTCTATTTTTTGAAACAGCTTCAGGAGAATAGGTATTATTTCTTTGAATGTTTGGTAGAATTCCCCAGGGAATCCATCAGGCCCTGGGCTCTTGTTTTTTGGGAGGTTTTTGATCACTGCTTCAATCTCCTTACTGGTTATTGGCCTATTTAGGTTGTCAATTTCTTCTTGTTTCAGTCTTGGCAGTGTATAGGTTTCCAGGAAGGCATCCATTTCTTCCAGGTTGCTTAATTTATTGGCATATAGTTGTTAATAATAATTTCTAATAATTATTTCTATTTCCTTGTTGTGAGTTGTGATCTCTCCCCTTTCATTCATAATTTTATTTGGGTCCTTTCTCTTTTCTTTTGGATAAGTCTGGCCAGTGGTTTATCAATCTTATTAATTCTTTCAAAGAACCAGCTTCTAGTTTTATTAATCTGATCTACTGTGTTTCTGGTTTCTAATTCATTGATCTCTACTCTAATCTTGTTTCTCTTCTAATGCATGGCTTAGGCATCGTTTGTTGCTTTTTCTCTAGTTCTTTAAGGTGTAAAGTTCATTGGTGAATTCGGGATTTTTCTATTTTTTTGAGTGAGGCTTAGATGGCTATGTATTTCCCCCTTAGGATCGCCTTTGCAGTATCCCATAGGGTTTGGACCAATGTGTTTTCGTTCTCATTGGTTTTCATGAATTTTTTAAGTTCTTCTTTGATTTCCTGGTTGACCCAAACATTCTTGAGGAGAGTGGTCTTTAGCTTCCAAGTGTTTAAATCTCTTCCAAATTTTTTCTTGTGATTGAGTTCCAGTTTTAAAGCATTATGGTCTGAAATATGCAGGGAATAATCTCAATCTTTTGGTATTGGTTGAGACCTGATTTTGACCCAGTATGTGCTCTATTCTGGAGAAAGTTCCATGTGCACTTGAGAAGAATGAGTATTCTCTTGTTTTAGGGTGGAATGTTCTGTATATATCTATGAGGCCCATCTGGTCCAGTGTGTCAATCAAAGCTCTTGTTTCTTTGTTGATTTTCTGCTTAGATGATCTGTCTATTGCTTAGAGTGGACTATTGAGGTCTCCTACAATCAATGTATTGTTATCAATATGACTCTTTATTTTGATTAACGGTTGACCTATGTAGATTGCTGCTCCCATGATGGGGGAGTAGATATTTACAATTGTTAGATCTTCTTGTTGGATAGACCCTTTAAGAATGATACAGTGTCAGGGCGCCTGGGTGACTCAGTCGTTAAGTGTCTGCCTTCGGCTCAGGTCATGATCCCAGGGTCCTGGGATCGAGCCCCGCATTGGGCTCCCTGCTCTGTGGGAAGCCTGCTTCTCCCTCTCTCACTCCCTCTGCTGTGTTCCCTCTCTCGCTGTGTCTCTCTCTGTCAAATAAATAAATAAAATCTTAAAAAAAAAGAATGATACAGTGTCCTTCTGTGTCTATAACTACAGTCTTTAGCTTAAAATCTAATTTGATATGAGAATTGCTACCCCAGCTTTCTTTTGAGGTCCGTTGGCATGGAAGATGGGTCTCCATCCCTTCACTTTCAGTGTGGATGTATCTTTAGTTCAAAATGAGTCTCTTGTAGACAGCATATAGATGGGTCCTGTCTTTTTATCCAATCTGCAACCCTGTGCCATTTTATGGGAGCATTTAGGCCATTCACATTGAGAGTGATTATTGAAAGATATGAATTTATTGTCATCATGTTGCCTGTGAAGACCTTGTTGCTATAGATTGTCTCTGTAAATTTCTGTTGTATATCACTCTTGGGGTCTTTCTCCTTTTTAGAATCCCCCTTAATATTTCCTTCAGGGCCGGCTTAGTGGTCACATATTCTTTCAGTTTCTGCTGGTCTTGGATACTCTGCATCTCTCCATCCATTCTAAATGACAGCCTTGCCAGATAAAGTATTCTTGGCTGCATGTTCTTCTCATTTAGTACCCTGAATATGTCTTGCCAGCCCTTTCTGGCTTGCCAGGTCTCTGTGGATAGGTCTGACGTTATTCTGATGTTCCTCCCCCCTGTACATAAGGAATCTCTTCCCCCAACTGCCCTTAAGATGGTTTCCTTGGTTCTAAGATTTGCGAGTTTTACTATTACAAGCTGGGGCATTGGCCTGTTTTCCTTGATCTTGGGAGGGGTCCTCTCTGCCTCTAGAACATGAATGTTTATTTCATTCCCCAGATTAGGGAAGTTCTCAGCTATGATTTGCTCAAATATATCTTCTAGTCCTCTCTCTCCCTCCACTTCCTCAGGGATCCCAATAATTCTGACATTGGAACGTTTCATGGTGTCACTTATTTCTCTATTTTCATGGATTTTGAGTCGTTTTCCCCTGGCCTCCTGTTTTTCCTTCTTTTCTATTAATTGGTCTTCTAGATCACTAATTTGTTCTTCTGTCTCGCCTACCCTAGCTGTTAGCTTATCTAGCTTAGATTGGATCTCATTGATAGTTCTGCCAGTTCAGCTTTCGTTTCTGCCCTTAGAGACTCTATGTTGCCATTAATCATTTTCTCCATTCTAGCTGTTGTTTTCACAATTGCTACCCTGAATTCCATCTCTGACATCTTGGTTATATCTGTGGCAGAAGTCACAGTCTCTGAGTCTTTCCTATTTTGGGGGTTCCTCTTCCTAGTCATTCTGTTGAGGGGTGGTTGAGGGAATGTACAGAGTCCAAATTATTGACCACAACCAAAGCAAGATGCACCTGTTTTAAAGGGACCTTAGGGTTGCTGGACTCTTGTTTTCCCAGCGTGTCTTCTGGGGGAGGGGCCTGCTGTGCTGTTACTCAGGCAACCTTGTTTCGGCAGAGTTGCCCTGCCCCCTGTGGGGCAGATAGGATCAGTGAAAACCATTTTTGGGGGGGGGCTTTTGTTCTCTGGCAGCTTTCCCTGGTAGCTTCCCGGGTCTCTTCTGAGAGTCAGAGCAGAAGAGATTGTTTCCCACCCTTGGACTCAGAGCAGAGAGATCGAAGTCAGTTCTTCAGTGAGCTCTCCAGGCCACACTATCTCCATTTCTGTCTGTGCTGCTATAAACTGCAGCAGCCTGGGTTGTGTGCCCCTCCGCAGTGCTACCAGTCCTTGCCTCCAATTCAGGGCAGGTCTCTGCCCTTTGTGCTTCTAAAACCGCCAGCCGCCCCCAGTTCACCCACATCGCCCCGCCGCTCCGGTTTCTGTCTGGGGGCTGCCCTAAAGTCCTTTCCCCGCCACTACCGGTCTGTGAGTCTGTGCCCTGTCCCCAGCGCGTAAGGCTATCACTCACTGGCGGTGTAGGGTCCCCATGGCCAGGCTCCCTCCCCCTGCCGTTTATCCTCCAATATCTGCCCACAGAATCATGGCTCCCCGCTTGTACCTCAAAACCAAATGCCTGCGATATTCTGTTTGTAGAGATCCAGACCTATCTTCTTACATCTCAGGCTGATTTTGTGGGTGTTCAGAGTGGTCTGGTAGATATCCAGCTCAATGCTGGGGACCAGTTGGAATAGGGTCCCCTACTTCTCCGCCATCTTTTCCTGAACTGCCTGTGGCTCTGTTTAATCAGCTGAAAGAATAATAGGTGCTGGGGCGCCTGGTGGCACCATTGGGAAAATGTAGGACTCTTTGGCTCAGGTTGTGATCTCAGGGTGGTGAGATCGAGCCCCACGTCAGGCTCCACACTCAGTGGGGCATCTGCTTGAGATTCTCTTTCCTTCCTCTGTCCCTCCTGCTCATGCTCTCTCTCTCTCTCTCTCTAAAATAAATAAATAAATCTTAAAAAAAGAATATTAAGTGCTTATATAGATTTAGTATTCATAACAACTCTCCAGACTATAATAGCAATTAATCCAAATAAGTTTTAAGTTCATGTGCCCTAGAGTTCATCTTTTCTGTTTTTTTTTTTTTTTTAAGATTTTAGTTATTTATTTGAGAGAGAGAGAAAGCACAAACCGAGGGAGAGGCAGAGGGGGAGGGAGAAGCAGGCTCCCCACTGAGCCGGGAGCCTGACGTGGGGCTTGATCCCAGGACCCTGAGATCGTGACCTGAGTTGAAGTCAGACGTTTAACCGACTGATCCACCCAGGCACCATATGGTTAAACTTAATAAATGAAAGCTAACTGAAGTTTGTTGGTTTAATTAAAACAGGCATGTTTTCAGAGTTACCAGCATTAAATGTAATGCAGATAAGCAACTTTTTCTACCTGGGTTTACTAATCATACAAGATCATATTACCTCTGTTACAGAATTTGTCAGCAAGAAAGATAAGTTAAAGATAACAGTTAGCTGTTTAATGTCTTGTGAAATGTTCATGACTCATCTAAACATAATTATTAAGAACAAGTGAATTAAGTAGATGTAAGTAAGATAAAGTTTACAAATTAACTTTCTGGCAATATTAATGTCTTAAGAAATAGTGTCCCCAAATCTTTTTGGTAATTTAAAACCTTGGAGTTTTGCTGAATTAAATTAGTTGGTGGCTAGTCATTAAATATTTATTTAAGTCATTTCCTAATAAAATAATATATTGAGACATTGATTGCTATGCATAAGTTTATTTGCTTTTGGCTTTTAATTTTTACAGAGAGATTGTAAGATTGTGTGTGTGTATATATACTTTATATATATTTAGGCCTATTAATAAATAGGTTTTATGATAGAAGAATTGAGATTACTATGAGGAGGAGTATACTTCTAGAAGTTTGTCACTTTGGTTAAATTGATAAGTATTGTTTCATACTTTCCTGTGATCCTATTTAGCCAGGTGTCCAAACCTTCTGATATTCTTTATAAACCTCCCCAAATCAAAATCTAAATTAAGTCTTTTTGACCGGAAGAAACATTGGGGGGATTTTTTTAAGAGAGTCCCTGGAGCATTGAACAATCTATTAAATTAATTAGTCTTATCTGATATATTAAAATACATGGGAAGCATTGTCAAATAAAAAGTAATCCTGGGGCACCTGGGTGGCTCCATCAGTTAAGCATCCGATTCTTGATTTCAGCTCAGGTCTTGATCTCAGGGTCATGAGTTCAAGCCCTTCATTGGGCTCCACACTGGGTGTGGATCCTACTTTAAAGAAAAAATAGTCATACTAAACATTCTTTATGTTATATTTGCATGATGTATGTTAATGTAATGTTCCAAAAATTATATGAAATTCCTAACATTCTGACACCAGTTAAATGAGAGACTGTTCTTCTTGTAGCAGGACATTCAATGTAGCTTGCCTTCCTTTAATCCACAGCTGATAAAAAGGGATATGCTTCAATTTTACAAAAGCCTAATCAAATCCATAGAGGATAATCCTACTTTGGTAGAATAGCCTTTCCACAGTGTGCTCCTGGGAGACCAAGACATTGAACATCAGAGCCTCCAACCTGGAGATATGGTTTATTGGAAAAGACATCTCCACAAAGACTTCATCCAACCTCCTCTGGTGCCACAAAATTAGAAGGCACTGATTCATGGATTCATGGTTCTCATTCTAAAAAGGCTCCAACATCCAACTGGATGACCAAATCAGCTGAAAACCTCAAACTGACCACATCCCAGAAAAGAAGCAGACGACATCTGAATATATTTTCCCAAGAGTCAGGACCAAACCAGTACAATAACTCTTTCATAACTATCAAAATCTAATGGAAATTCCTAAGCTCACTGAGATTTTAGACTATTGTTTCTCTGTATAGGAATTCTTATGATTTTTGCTGTTTTACACTCAGCAGGACTTCTTCACTGGTGGTCACTAACTCTTAAAGGTGTCTGTATACCTAGTGTTCTTCCCTCCCTGTCTTTACATATATCCAACCTTCCCCCCATGGCCGCCCATCCCTAAGCTTGCCAACTCAATGAAACTTGTGGGACTCTCCCCCAAACTGACCCCTGGCTTGAGCTCACCTCCCTTCATTGCCTGTTAATGACTTTACGAGTACTGTCACCATGTCTGGTTTGATGTATGCACCTAAGGGATATATTTTTCTTTGTGGATATGATCACCAGTCTTGGGCTTATGAATGTCTTGATAGTTGGAAAGGCTTTGGTGGCATGTGTTTTTGTTTTTTGTGGTATTTAACATTCTCTTTAACTTTCTCAAAATGGCTACAACCACTATTCCCGAATCTCACTCAAGAAGGAAAAGAGACTTACCGAGAATAGATGATTACCCTGATGAGGAACTTTTTGAATATGAAGACAACAGCTGTGGTCATAGCCAAGGCTGTGACCTTCCTGCCAGATATTCTGGGGATCATTTTAACCAATACCTTGGAATCATAAATTCATGGCTTGGAGTAGACCTGGCAGACTTAGAAGTTATGATGAGAAACCTTACCAGAACTGTTAACAGAAGAGCTCGCTCCACTCCCTGAACCATTAAGACCCAGCAGAAGTCTTTAGGTTTCCTAGCCCAAGTGATCCTTGGTAATAGAATAGCATTAGACTGTTTATCTGTAGCTCAAGGAAGGCTCTGTATCATTGCTAACACCTCATGTTGTACATGGATAAATACCTCTTCACAGGTAGAAGCAGAATCCCTAAGTTACTCAGATGAGCTAAATCCTTAACAAGACATTCATGTTTTACATCAGAATGGTTTGATTTTAATTTCTCCTATTTTTCTGCCCCTCCCCCTGCTCCTGCTCTCTCGCTCTCACAAATAAATAAAATCTTTTAAAAAAATTTGTTAGGAGGAGACAATTAGACTTGCTTCCCTGGAAAGCTGAATCTGGGGCATGTCAGAGCTGTCACATAGGCATTTGGGTCCCCTTGTCAGCCATGTTTTTTCATGTGGCCTGAAAATAATAAAAACAGAAGAAGCTTGTTGAGAGAGAACAGCAAGTGGTTGAGATGAGAGAACAGAGAACTGAGGTAAGAGATGGAACGTTCTGATGGTGCCTTTCGTCCACAGCTTCACCATCAAGAGTCAAGGGGCAAGGACTGTGCAGTGTCTTGTGGGGTTTCCAGGTGAGTATGGAGTTGAATGAAACTGGATTACCAAAGACTGTGGGCCTGCCACCGTATTGAGGGGTGTTTCTAGTGGTGTGAAAACTCAGTGACTGGTCAGTGTGTGGACCCAGATCTGCCTCACACCCTACAGGAGAGCTTCAGCCCACTGTTGCCCGTGATGGAGGTTGGTGGCTGGATTCTGGATGGCTGTGTAAGAAAGGAAGGATTAAGGAAGGTAGCTCCATTTTCAGTCAGTCTCCTAACTATAGAAGGAATCTACTGTAACATATAAAAACCTACTCTTACTAAAGTGATCAAGATTCTCGTGGTTACTTTTGGTTTCAGCCTGACAGAGATAAACAAGCCACTTGGTTCAGGAATGAAGGAAATGAGCCAAATACCAAGAAAGCCTCTTAATCCCTGATTACTTGGACAGGAGCTAAGAGCAAGGTGTTGTGGTTTGACATAAGAGTGCCCAGCTCACCGCCCAGCTCAGGCCTCACCGGTTATATAAGCTTCCTCGGAGGCATCCTGAACTAGCCAGAAAGTTCTGCACAAATAAAAACTTCTCAGTACCTGAGATAGGTTTATCCCTGTGTTCTGACAAATGCTCAGGCAGTAAGCAAATGCCAAAATACATGAATTAGAAAAGCTCTCCTGTTTTGGAAAACACGTGTCTTTGGAATTCTTGTGGAGAAAAGCGATTGGGGGGCACCTGGGTGGCTCAGTTGGTTAAGTGACTGCCTTCGGCTCAGGTCATGATCCTGAAGTCCTGGGATCGAGTCCCGCATCGGGCTCCCTGCTCGGTGGGGAGTCTGCTTCTCCCTCTTACCCTCCCCCCCCTCATGTGCTCTCTCTCTCTCTCTCATTCTCTCTCTCTCAAATAAATAAATAAAATCTTTAAAAAAAAAAAAGAAAAGCGATTGGGTTTGTAATTTTCCAAACGCACTGGATAGCATGCAGAGACATAGACAGAATGTTTGTCATTGTTGTGAATTTGGCAGCGGTCCCAGTTCTAAGGGGCTTTGGCTCAGAGAGAACAGATTCTCAGAATCTTGTCCATGGGTGACATTAGAGAGATCAGAGAGCAAATAGCCAACAAAGGACACACACATACACGCCCGTGTGTGTGTGTGTGTGTGTGTGTGTGTGCGAGCGCGTGCGCGCACCCACGTGTTTACACTTGAGAAAGAAAACGAGAGCTGGAGAAAACTAAACTTTCAGAAAACGAAATTTCACCACTAGGCGATGAGTGGTGTCGGACCAGCTCCCTGAGTGACTGACCAGCTGGGATGAGTTGCTTCACCTCCATGAGCCTCAGACTCCTCAGCTGGTAAAAGATGATTGGATGTCAACCCTCACTGCACACTAGAAGCATCTAGGGAGGTTTTAAGAATAATGCTAATGAAGGGTCCTGGGTGGCTCAGTGGGTTAAGCGTCTGCCTTCAGCTCAGGTCGCGATCCCAGGGTCCTGGGATCAAGTTCCGCATTGGGCTCCCTGCTCAGTGGGGAGCCTGCTTCTCCCTCTGCCCCTCCCCCTGCTCATGCTCTCTCTCTCTTTCACTCTCATAAAAATAAAAGTCTTAAAAAAAAAGAATAATGTTAACTAGGCCCCATCCCAGGCCAACTGAGTACATGTCTGGGAATGGGCCCCCACTCCTGTCTCTGTGTTAAACCGAAATCCTCAGGTGATTTTGATGTACACCTGGGCAGGAAGCAGGGCCTAGATGATGCCTGTAATCTACTGTATAACTGAGATTCCCTGAGTGATCTGAGACTCCATCCCTGGACCTACTTCTTGTTCTGTGTGGCCCAGATTCAGTGTCTTCATTACTCTGTGCCTTATTTCCCCTCCTGCACCATGGACAATTAACCCCACAGTCTCCTCCCGATCCACAGGATGGCATGGAAGAAGAATGGAATTTTGAGTGTGCGGACCACTATATAAAAAGCATGTTCTTGGCTTTTGGGATTATTCCCAAGTACTTGCAATTACATCCGTGAAGAACTCAAAGACTCAGAAATCCTTTGTTGTGAATGGTCTGATGGATTTCACATCTTCGGCTCTTCACGCATTCTCTCAGTCCACCTTGACCCCCAGTTTGGCCTATTGCAACATATTCAAGTACTAACTGAATTTTATCATTGTCTTTTTGACATTTCAGGCTTATTTTGAAATATTTACGGGTTCACAGGAAGTTGTAGGAAGAGCCTTGTATGCCTTTCACTCCATTCCCCCCTAAACCCCCACCCCCTCAATGGCTAATTCCTATATAACTGTAGTACTGGCTCAAAACCAGGAAAGTGACATTGGCACTGTGTGTACATTTTAAAGATAAAACAGATCATGAGTTCACCTTACAAATTCAAGTTTATAAGATTTTTACTTAACCTAATTGTGTATCTTTTCTCCTGAACTGAATGTCTAAGTGAGGCTGATATTCATACGATCTATTCCACAATGTGCTACAACAGCCTCAGAGTAAGAAAATCAACAAAACAACCTTCAAAACGATTGCTGAGTAGAGTTTAAGATTTTTTTTTTTTGCTTTTCTTTTTGTCCATAAGATATATCCTTCTAAAAATATAGAGATAAATTACAGTGTACTGAAAAATCACGGGGGGGTGGTGATACTGGCTTCTGTGTGTTGGTTCCAGTGCCATGGTGCCCTCAGGAAGTTCTTCTTGGTGGGGAGCACTGTAAGAAGAGTCTGGGGGGACGCATCACCTCTCTGAACACTGCCAAGCTGCGGCAGACACCTAGGTAGTTTGTGTGCCCCCCACCGCCACATGGACTTGGCCGGCAGAATCCCAAGATCTGGCTGGGAGAACTGCTGCCCAGTGATGAACGGGGCCTTCCCTGGATGATCAGCCCTGGCCCTCCTGAGGGCACTCAGAAAAAAGGCCTGTCTCTGGGGAGTCAGATGAGCAGATAGGGCAGAAAGGGGCCCACACCCTTGCAAAGGGACTGTAAGTAATCGCCTGCACTGGGGAGAAGCTGAGTGAGAGGGAAGCTGGCATCACTGAGTAGGCACTTTTGAGCAAACCAAGGCCACCATAGATAATGCAGAGGACTGGAACAAGGTTGTCCTGGCCTATGAGCTCATGTGGGCCATTGGTACTGGCCAGACTGCAACAGGAAGTACACGAAACGCTCCAGGGATGGCTTAAGTCTCACGTGGCTGATGCAGGGGCTCAGAGCATCCTGTTTATGTTGAAGGTTCTGGGACTGGAGCAACCTGCAAGGAGCTGGCAAGCCAGTCTGCTGTGGGTGGCTTCCTCGTGGGTGTTGCTTCCCTCAAGCCCAAACTGGGGGACATCATCAATGCCAAATTGCACCCCTTCCATTTACCCTACTCTTCCTGCTCAGCCAGGGACAAGGTAACTCAGAGGCCCAATCACTGCGTACCCAACTGCCCCCCAAAGCTGCACATGCTTCTGGATGGTGTCACCTGCTCCCTCTTGTGGCCTAATCCAAACTGTACCCCTTCTTTACCTTTACCCCTTACCCTGTAATAGTTGGGAGAGGCCTTTCCTTTTCCGCTTACCATCATGGTTGGCACCACACAGGTGACCAAGGTGGCTTCTCCTTGGCTTGAGAGGGGAAAGGGGTGGAGTTTGTTCGTGGGTCCCCTTGGTCCTCAATGAGAGCATTAGAGAGAAGCCATCCTCTTCTCCTGACTCGTGCCACAAGGTCGAGGGCTGAGAGCCAGGGGTGTGACTCTGTCCCGCGGTGCCAAAGACTGTGTTATATGTTATGTGTTTGCAAAGTTTCACGTGTGGGGAAAAGAAACACCCGGCACGTCAAACGAATCACTTGGAATATTTTCTCTCCATGCGCTTTTATCCTCTAGCCCATATATATTTTGTTTCCCTTGCCTAATTTTGGTTTCCCTTTTAGATATGGCTTTTTTTGACCTTTCTATCCTAACCGTTTTGTTTTGAGCATCATCAGACAGAGAAAAGTTGACAGAATTTTACAACGAACACTAGTATACTCACCACCTAGATTCTACAGTGACATTTTACTGTATTTGCTTGATTCCATATCTACTCATCCATCAGGCCTTGATCCATTAATTTATCTTCGTTTTTGTTGTGGTGTAAGAAAGCAATCGGTTCCATTAGCTGATAAAACACGTCAGCATGGGACACCTGGGTGGCTCAGATAGTTAAGCGTCTGCCTTTGGCTCAGGTCATGGTCCCAGGGTCCTGGGATTGAGCCCCGCATCGGGCTCCCTGCTCAGTGGGGAGCCTGCTTCTCCCTCTGCCTGCCACTCCCCCTGCTTGTGCTCTCTCTCTAATAAATAAAATATTTTAAAAAAATGTCAGCGTGCATATTGTGATGACTTTAGTCCCATCTTGTTTACAAGAAAAAAGACAGTATTCCTGCTCTAGTAGTTTTTTGCAGGTTAAATATAATAAATCAGTTCTTTAGTAGCAACAAAGTTGAAAAGGGTGCTAATTACGTTGTTTTTTGTTCCCCAGATGTCTTCTGAATGACCAGCCTCCACACCAGTCAGTTCTAGCTCTCAGGGAAAAACCAACCTTACAATTCCATGGCCTGTAGAACTAAATCCCTACCCAATATTTTAAAAGTTTCTTGGTGGTGTTTGTATTCCCAAGGTTTCAACCCCTCTGACCTTCTATTGCCCTAGACGTTGCTTCTGTGTTTTTCGACTTCCACCCAAACATAGAACATACATCTTTTAAAAAATTTCACCCATAAAATTCACTCAAAGACTTTGTTAGCTTATCAAGTGGTTAATTTTACTGAATGTTTTGGGAGAAAATATTTTAGTTAGAAACTGGAGAAGGTTGTATCATGCACCACACAGCAAGCACTTAAAAACTGCATTATTGTATTTGTCATGTTTAGCTGGCAACTATTAAATAGGCTTTTCCCTTATTTGTCTTTCCCCAATACACTTTAATTTTTCTTAGATGTGAGTACATGTCCAGCCACATGTCTGGAACACATAGATCCTTTGTGATTGCCAGTGGCTGGACAAACGTATACGGAAGAGTTTGAGTTTCTTATGAGGTTAGAGATTTGACTCACTGAGCAGCAGGTCTTGGCTGCAGGAGGGCCCTGGGAAATGAGCCCTGGGGCTGGAACATGGTAGTGACCCCCTGAAGTCCCTTCTCCTTTTTTTCTTTCTCATCTTTGCTCATTTGCTTTGCCTTCAAATCTGATAGGTCAGTGCCCCTGGCCACATGAAAAAGATATCCTTTCTGTTTTTGTTTTCTGTTTCCTATGCTTTTTAACTTCTGAGTGGGTAGTTGGTGTCAGATATTTTCCAAATACAGAATGCATATGTGCACAAATATGCAGGAATGCGCCTGTGTGAGCTCAAGAATCAGCGTGTGTGGAGAGAGATGTGTGAGGCATGTGTATATGAGCAGCCTGTGCCCCTGGTTCAGGGTCACCGTCTCCAGGAATTCATGCCTTGAGTGTGTGAACCAAGCAGCAGGAGTGTCTTTGGACCAATGTGTGGGCCTCCTGTGGTTATGTGCCTGCAGATACACGGGTGCGTGCACACAGCTACACTGGCATGTGACTGGTGTGTGGGCCCAGGAGGGGCTGAAATCTTCCCTGTTTAAGACTCCTCTGTCCAGGAGACCAGATGGACTGAGGATGGAAGCTGTTCATTCCAGATGCAAAGCCAGAAAGAAAAGGACTCTTGTTGGTCTAGCAGGTAACAGGTGCCCCAAACAGCATTCATTGGCCTTGGCCAATGAGCACAGGGATGTGTTATAGAAGAATGGATGCTCCTTTCATGGGTGCATGGACAGAAGGGGAAAGAAGGGGGGAGGGGATCAGCGAGGAAAGAAAGAGGGGGGTCAGCAGGCAGCTGAGTGTGTGTTCTATCAACTGTTTTGTATTTCAGCATGTTCTATGTTTCTGAAAGCGGTGATCAGCAAAGATGTTTGTTATATTTAGCTATGAACACATTAAACAGGTAATGGTGACCTCTAGTTCAAATCACGGTGTTGAAGTCAGCAGCCAGCCTGAGAGCTTTCTCATAACACTCCAAGGCTTCACTCACTTCCCCTTTCAATTTGTGGATGAACCCAAGGATGCTCAAACTTTCCACCATATGTACATTTTGTTGAACCCATCTTTTAGCCAGCTTCTCTAAGGCAGTGAGAATCTTTTCCCTGTTGTGGGAGGCTCTCTTGATTTTGAGACCTTCTAAATAATGGGTGATTGCTTTATCTACAGATATCTTGTAAACTTCTTGGAAATGGCCGTAGCAGTAATGAATCTTTTGCTGTAGATGATCATTGATGTTCTTCATGCACAGCACTTTCTGAAAAGTGTCCTCAGCCTTTGTGTGTTGGCCTAATTCTGCATACATGTCAGCCAGTACAACATAAACCAACTCAAATGTGGGCCTTATCATCAAAGCCTTTTGAAATTCATCTATAGCCAAGTGAACCAATCTGTGGACATTTTCTCTAATGTGTCCTCTGGGCTGCCAGTTGGCAGCTCTCTTTATTTCGATCATTTGTGCCCTGTAGCAAAGCCCTATCTGGTGGTGCAGGAAGGCAGAGGAGGGGGTGGCCTGCAGGGCCATTTTTAAGAGCTGAAGAGCTTTGTCCAGAGAGCCTTTTCTTCGGTAAAACTTGGCCGCGTATCGGAAGACGTAGGTCTGCGAGGACGTGTTGGTCAGTGCTTCTTCAATGTGCTTTTCTCCTTCAGCTTCTTGGCCTATGTCCTGAAGCTTCAGGGCAAGGAGAGCCTTAATATATGCATCTTCTGGATTTAGCCTGATGGCCTCTTTCAGGGTCTGCAGACAGAATGCCTCACTAACCTGTGTTGCTTTGTTAAAGACGTCCAGGCGGTAGGTGGTGATCGCATACCCAGTGCTAAATTCAGGGTTTTCTGGGTCCACTGCCAGAGCCTTCTCAAAGCAGGCCTTGGCCCGTTCATAATTCTTTCCTCCACATTTCAGCAAGGCCCATCCCTCCTCACAGTCCATCTGGGGACACTCCATCCTGTAGCGGGAGGGAGCCCCGAACTCCTTGCAGGTGTTCTCTACCTTGTCCAGGTAAGCCTGGGCTTCTTCGGGTCTTCCCATGTGGTAATACAGCCAGGCATAGTTGCCCCATGTGACCAGAAGTCTCACATCTGATTGGGCACCACGTTCCTGCTGGATTAAGCCTTCAGCCTCCTGCAGGCTCCCCAGGGCTTCCTGGTTCTGGCCCACCAGGTGCTTCACATAGGCCAGCAGGTTGTGGGTCCCCACCATTGTATTTGGTGTCTAGGAAATCAGTCTCATCCAAGATCCTGTTTTCCAAATCAGACAGTTCGGTGTCTTCAACTAGCAACTTCCACGTAAAGTGACATCTCAGTTGAACCAGGCTCTCTTCGAGGGGATTCCCATTTGATTTGTCACTGAAAAAATAGACAACAATTATTTGTAATTTTAGGAGCGTTCAGTCTAATGGAAATGAAGCCAGCACTTTGAATAGTCACATTCTACCCCACAGTGCTCTTGCCTTCCCAATGTGTGTTGCCTCTCTGGCTTCTGTGGTCGTTGACATAAAAACCCTGAGGAAATGCTCATCACTTCATGGCACCACCAGGTAGGTTATGTGTTCTCTAGAAGGCAACTCGAGAGATATTAATTCTGCTAATGTCAAAATCGTTTTAGCCCTACCCTCAACACTACAAAACCCTTCTCTCCCTCTGTGCCCTCTCAACACTGCGGTACATCCCTAATGCTGTCAGAAGAAAACTGGAGACAGCTTCCCCTTGTGTTTGGCCTTTTTTGGACCCCGCTGGATGGCATTCATATTTTTGTCTGTGTTCACACATGGTTATGGAGTGGCCTTGTTTTTGTCATAATCTGTCATGGTGTCAGGGTGGCCTTGTCTGGTGCTGAGGCAATGTGAAGGTGCTATGGGAGGACACAGGTTCTTGCTGTGGGTTGCTGTCTAGCAACACCAGGGTCTAGCCTAGAGTGTTGGGCTGGCTCCCAGATGTCTGGGGCTCTTTCTTCTTTCTCTTCAGGCAACTTCTACATTATTGCTTCAGCACACAGAGTGGTGTCCTGAGACTTCTTATGTTGAAGGTTATATAGACAAGAAGGATTAACCAGAAAAGGAATATCAAACAGGAAATGTATCTATTTTATGCATTCCAATATAAAGAATTTTTTAGGAAAAGTGTGTGCTTGAGAAGGAATGTAGTACAAGATCTCTCTCTGGATGAGTTAAAGACATCTTTCTATCTCTCATCCAAGGAGGGACTTCGGCAATTTGCAGTAGACCACATCTGCCCGTTCCATTGTTCCCAGAACAATGTACTGGCCTTCTTAACATCTTATAAGCACAGGAGATGGCTTAGATTTGTGTGTTCTTCCCCAACGCAACACATCTCAAGACTGCCCACAGAGAGAGAATCCCAATCCCACTCCCGAAGTATACTCTAATGATAGAAGTAGCAGTAAAACTCTGTAAGCAAAATGGGAGCATGGAAATGGAGAGTGGAGTACCCAGGGGGGCAGAAGGAGGGGAACCAGGACCAAGATGGCCCACTGTGGGAGCAGAAGTTCACTTAAAGGGATGAGTGGCTTTCAGCCAAACATTGTTTTACGTGGAGGGAGAAATCCAGGGGCATTTGAAAACATGTCCAAGACCTGTCACTTGACAGAATCACCTGATGGCGGGGAATTCTCCAGACATATACCGTCTCCCCTACTTTAGGGCTATGTGCTCCGAATGCGAGAGGTTGAAGCTCCATCATGGAATAATTTTTATTCTAGATATGGGGCCAACGGGACATTTTTTTTCCGTCTGAGATCCCCTTCACTCCTCCCCGGCTTGGGCACAATGAGAAATAGTAAGACATTTTGCCTTCATTTGCTTTTGTGCACACAGACCAATGGTGCTCGGTGGCGAAGGCTATCTGGAATCACAGTGTCTGGGTTCAGTGCTGGACTTGACCACTGTTGGCCATGTGATCACGGGCTACTTGGTCCACCCTCCTAAGCTCTAATTCCATACCTATAAAATCAGGAGAGTACTAGATCTTTCCTCACGGGTTGTGGTGAGATGAAATTCAATACACATGGCAAGTGTGTCTCACTGAAGAGCATTCAGCAATTAGGGGTGTTGCTTTCATGATGTGTCCCAAGTCGCTCCATCTGGGCAGTGGGCAGTCTACACTGGCCTCCAGCTAGAGCCCTTTCCCATCTGGAGCATATGGAGCCATAACTCCACAGCATTTGGAGAATGCTGCCATATTTCTGACTGTGCAGTTACTGAGACAGGGTGCTGTGCTGTGAGCTTCAGGCCAGAGCAGTCTGGGTCTTCCAACCTTAGGACCCAAGTCAGGGAGCCCCGGGCACGCCCACACACAGAGCCTGGCGAAGCCTCAGGGGCAGTAGGCATCCAGCCTTTCCCTGGGAAGGGCTGACCTGTGTGGGGGAGAAGAGATTTTTGGAAGGGGGATCACTCCGCTTCAGCTCTTTCCTTCTACTTGTGTATCAGAAGGGAGGTTTCTAGCAGGCCAGTTGAGTTTTACTTTCTGTAAGTTGCCAGCCCCAAACCAAATCTGAAAGAAAGGTGTGGAAATGTAAGCTGGTACTGACATGAAGTTTAGAAGGGCTGTTTGTACTGACAGCTGGGTGGCTCTGGAATTTTTGTGCTTAAAATTATTATGCATAAACATTTTTTACTGAAGTATAGCTGACATGCAATATTGTATTAGTTTCAGCTGTAAAACATAGTCATTTGACGTTTATATATATTTTGAAATAATCACCCATGATTAGTCTAGTGTCCACTTGTCACCATACAGAGCTATTAAAATATTATTGACTCTATTTCCTATGCTGTACTTCACATCCCTTGACTTATCTGTTGTATAACTGGAAGTCTGTGCCACTTAGTCCCCTTCACCTATTGACATCTAGTGACAACATGTCAGAAAGACAGAGGAAGTGTTCATGTGTCCCGTGATTGCTATGATTCCGGCAGTAGTCCTGGTTCTGTGGGGCTCTGGCTCAGGATCAGTTTTGCAGAATCTTGCCCACTGTCTCCTTGGGAAAAACAGACCCACGAGCTACAAGGGACAGAGCAGCATCAGGGAGAGAAGAAACAGCCAATAAAGTGTGTGAGTGTGTTTACGTGTGTGCACGTGCACACGTGCGCCGATGTATATTCACAAATTAAAAAGAGCAATAGAGAGCAAGATGGAGGAGGAGTAGGAGACCTGGATTTCGTCTGGTCTCAGGAATTCAGCTGAATAGGGATCAAACCATTCTGAACACCTACGAACTCAACAGGAGATCGAACAGGAGAGTAGCAACAACTCTCTGAACAGAAAAGCGACCACTTACTGGAAGGTAGGACGTGCGGAGAAGTGAATCCGAGGCGATATTCGGGAGGATAGACGGCGGGGGAGGGGCCTCCGTCGGCCGCTTCTGGCAAGTGCTAGAGCCGCGGAGCACAAAATCGGACCTTTTAGAAGTTGGCTCTGTGGAGGGACGTCGCTGCAGTGGCTAAGCGGGGGGTGGAATCCTCCCGGGACAGTGTGGTCTCAGGACCCTTGGGGTCACAGAGAGACCGGGGGTGCCTGAGTGCTCCAGAGCTCCCAGGTATCAGAGCGGGGAAGCCGGCTGCAGAGACGGAGCAGAGTCGCGGGCTCTCAGCTCGGGGTGGCCATAAACTGTGATCTGTGGCCCAGTCGGGGCACGGCTCCCCCAGCAGGGACCCAACAAGCAGCAGATCCAGGGAGACTCCCCTTCCTTCCCGGGGAGGAGCGGTGCGGGAACGCACTGCAGGAATCTCCTGGGTTTGGAGACTCCACACGGGGTCAGGTGCCAGAGATGGCAACGCTCGATCACAGGCCGGGTGAGCACGGAGTGCGGCTGGAGACCGGGGACACGGAAGTGACTGCTTTTCTCTGGGGGCACACTGAGGAGCGGGGCCCCGAGTTCTCAGCTCCTCCGGGCGGAGATTGGGAGGCCGCCATTTCCGCCCTGGTCCTCCAAAGCTGTACCGAGAGCTTGCAGGGAACAAAAGCTCCTGAGAGCAAACCGGAGCAGCTTCCTTAGCCCAGACCGACAAGGGCGGGGCAATTCCGCCTCCGGCAAAGACATTTGGAAACCACAGCAACAGGTCCCTCCCCCAGAAGATCAGCACAAACAGCCAGCAAGCCAAGACCAAGTTGATCGATCAAGGAGAATGGGAGAACTCCAGCGCTAGGGGAATACTGCACATAGATTCATGGCTTTTTTTTTTTTTTTTTTTTTTTTTACCATGATTCATTATTTCATCAAAGTTAATTTTTGTTGACTGTTTTTTTTTATTTTTCTTTTTCCCTTTTTCAACCAACATCTTATCAATCCCTTTTTTTAAAAAAAAATTTTTTTTATTTTTCATTTTTAGAGTCATATTTTATCCCTTCATAGTAGTTACCCTTATTTTTGGCATATATATATAAGTTGTTCTCTCTTTAAAATTTTGAGGTACAGTTTCTTCTAACAGATCAAAATATACCCTAAATCACTAGTGTATGGCTTTGTTCTAGTC